>NC_057936.1:16014044-16758914 GCF_018555375.3 Anguilla rostrata
GCTTATGGGTAAAGGTGCAAGAGGGTTATGTCAGCTTCTTAACAGAGACAGAAAGTGCTGCTAAGATCAGACATCTTGGCAGAGTAGGGGCAGGATGGCTCTACAGTGACAGCATCTTTTCTTTGGCTGGGGGGGGGGGGGCACAGAAAAAGGCAGGCAAGGATTAAATCTGCCTTTTCCAAAACTCTCATACATCTACTACTCATCGCTATGTAAATAATCAGCCTCTATAAACAGATGTGCTCTTTTCTTGAAGCCAATTATGTCTGACTCAGTTCTCAATAGAGAGTGAACATAGTTCAGCTTGCCAGCCTTATTCACATCTCTGTCACGTAAGAAACTAAATATGGAATTCAGGTATGTTTTCAGATAACCTCACATGTCTGGCTAATTAAAATAATTCAGTAGAATTGATGAGAATACAACAAACAGCAAATATACAATATCAGAACAGTACATCATGATATATTTCAGTACACACCTGCAGCAATTCACTCTTATCCTTGTAAATAAAGTTTGTTGTCACAAATAAAATGCATGTGTGCATATATGTCTACAATGCAAAAGGTTTTCCTAATAGGCATTAACTGAACCAGGGCCGGCCCGTGGCATAAATGCTCTATGCTGTTGTTTAGGGCCATAACCGCTAGGGGGGGCCACATGACCACGAGGGGGGGCCACACGATCCAATGTTTATCTAAGGTAAATAACGTTATTTACGCTATTCATCCCCTATCACAGAACTAGCGGTATAAAATGGAACGGCAACAGAACATTTCATGAGAATGTAATGTAGAATCCAGCAGCACCCCCCAAAAAAAACAGCACAATGAATTAGCTTGTCAAAAGACAAGACTCAGGTGGTAATTTTACCCAAAGGTTATGTTGTCCAGTTATACTACATTAATGAAATAAATCATAGTATAGGTCTTAGTGCAAGTAGGGTTGGTTTAGTCTCTGACTTATTTCTCAGCCTCATAATGGCTTCCTCATTGTCACAACTCTGGTTCTCAGGTTTACAGATGCCAATAACAGACTCTGAAGGAAATATTAAGCCTAGAATCAAGACTAGATATAGAAAACTCTCTTATGCCTGCACCAAGGAAACAACTGAACACACCTGACTAATTAGGAATGCCTGAAGCCATTTGTCCCAAATATTATGGTGCCCTCAAATGGGAGGGACTATGTATAAAAAGTGCTGTAATTTCTATGTGGTGAAACCAAAAATACCCTTAAATAAAAGCTGAGAATGTTCATTTTAAGCACATATGAAATCTTTTCATTACAAATCAGAAATTATGGAGTACAGAGTCAAGAAAAAATATGTCAGTGTCCCAAACATTATGGCGTTCACTATATATAAATATATGGGTATATTTATAGAATGCTTTCACCCTCTCTCTCTCTCTCTTTCTCTCTAATCTACTGCTCTTCTGTGGTTGTTTTTTTAGAGCATTAATCTGGAAATCCACAGCACTGGGTATGTTCTTTCAAATAAAAATAACCGACATTTCTGATGGTCCAATGCAATTCATGTCACAAGAATGTCACATTTTTGAATATTTTCAAATCATGTCTTTCCTTAGGTTGACGACAAATGTGTTAACCTAATAAAATTGATTTATAGAGTGATTCTCTGATGCATTAATCTCCAATGAAATCTCACTTTGTATGATTATTTTAGATTATTTTAGTGTTATACAGTACATTGCCAGAGTGTGCATTACCAGAGGTCAGATGGTGCAAGCCATTTCAAATTCATTATGGATCCTTTTATTTATTTATTTTTTATCACAGTGACTTCAAATACTCAACATTTGACTAATTCAAGTCAATAGAGGATACTTTATAGACAGGTAATGTAGAGCATGAAGTCAAGGTCACAAGTCTACAGAGACACCCCTCAAGAGTCTTCTCTTGCCTAAAACCATTAACAATAAAAATCTGCCCAGCAAAGCATAAAAGAGTTATTATTGTCATTTTCATTATTATTAGTATAATCAATTTGGCTGTCGCCTTTATGCAGTGCGGTGCAGAAATTTAGGAGATCATTGAGGGCTCTTAGGAGTGAAAGATTCCAGGTAAAGAACCTTTCTAGAGGGTAGAGCTATAGTGTGATCTGGGGCTACACTCACCACAAGTCTATTTCTCATAAGCTTATGATTATTGAAGCCTTACACACAGTGCCCATAAATTAGCATACAAACAGGATAACACTCTGTGTGTGATCGAAAAAGAGCATGAAAGCAAATGCTTCAGAGTGTCATGCCTAACAATGCAGAAGCTCACCATCGCTTAATGTGTTTTTATAGTTCTTTCCATTTGAAATAATATGCAAATGTTTGTAATTGTTGCCTTTAAAATTGTTATGATAAACAGTGAGACATGTTGCTCCAGATACCAGTGCATACAGTACCTTAATACATCTACAAAACATTGTGTTCTCTTGGCTGTAATGAAGTTAACTGAAATACAGTAGGACTATAACATTTTGCAGTGAAATGAGTTGTACAACTAGAATGCCCATTTTGTTTGTTTTTTCCTCTGGATTTAAGAGTTTTAGCAACTATTTTAAAAAGACACATGTATGCAGGCCATCATAAGGTGACATTTATTGATTAAAAGGTATATTTTTGTTTTAATGGCAATGCTAATAGGTTAACCATTCATTTATCTTTGGAGTGCCACTCCTCATTGTTGTGCCCCAGGGTACATTTTGAAACATGCGCAAATGTCACTGCATCTGAATTGAGATATTCAGAATTATGATCTTATGTCAATTCCTGTTCCAGTAGTGCTGAGCATCTAGCATGTCCTTCAGTCATGGCTTATTGATTCTGTCCACAGAGCTGACTGGTTGCATGTACTTGTGTTTGTGTGCATGGTTGTCTGTTTGAATGGTTACAGGTCTGGGTGTTCAGGCTCTCTTACCATTCAAATGGTTATACAGTCAGTGTCTCAATAATGGGTTTGCAAGCAAATGCCTGAGGAACAAAAGTTTTAAATCTTGTCGATGAAAGCTGGCTGTATTATCATCCAGATGCTCTCATTAAATGGAGAAATATTTCCAAGTAGTCAAAGGTTGCTTTGCCCCGAAATAGCTTTTTGACTTAAAGACACCAAGACATATTTAATGTGAGCAATGCAGTGTGAATGTAGATTGTTTAGCTATTTGTTTTGGATTTTAGTGAATTGCAAGCTTTTTCAGTGAATGAGTGCATTTGCTCTTTCTTTCACACCGCATTAAAATCTTATCTTAATAATTCCAAACAGAATACGATGCATCACATTTTGAACAAACTGGTTAAGGCAATGGTAGCAATTTGAAGTCAGAGATAATGACATTACTCTAAAAGCCCTGCAGACATTTAAGCTGGTACAGATGTCCTGGCTATATTTAAGCATATTTTTTTTTTTTTAACTAGGCCTGGAGAGAAGCGACTTGCTGTGATGAAGTCTCTATTTTCCTGTCCGCTGACATAAACCCCTGACCCTCAGAAAGCACCCTGTCAACAGAGCACTATGCAGTTGCAGCTGGCTCCTGCAGGAGGGCCGTACACTATAATTAGTCCCTTTACTGCACTTAATATGCTGTGACAGTGTACACTCAGGCAACATAAATAACCACACTTAACTGCACCTGACACACAGACAGAGGGGGCTACAAAAAGGAAGTATAAAATATTAGTTCCCTGACGCAGGGAGTGAATGCATCTGGGAGTACGGGTCACGTTTTAACAGGAAGCGTGGCTACCGAATGGGACACAGGAGAGATTGGGGAAAAGACTGCATGGCTTGTGGTTGTCTGAATGTGTAGCAGGTGGTTTTCTGCGACGTGTGTGGATCGTGATTTGGGAGACGGTGAAACAGTTCAACTGCAGGGCCCATTCTGCATTGGTATTTACTCTGCTGGTTTAACAGCATTGGCCAGCAAAGCAGTACCAGCAATTTTCCTCTTGCCTCATGACTCTTCTGAAAGAAGCTGAGATGCTGTTGAAATGAAACTGTTCCTTACAACAGCTTTTGAGTCTGCTTCTTTAAGAGTCACAAGGAAAGAACACATTTTGCTGGTGACTAACATAAGTATATTTACAGTAGGAAAGAAAATACTTTTTTTTTTTTAAGTACCATATCTGTATGGAAAGTTACAATCTGAAGATTTCATTTCAACCGCAAGTGCACTTGCTCTTGAAATATGACAGAAATGCTTCCTCAGTACTGATTTTCTCAAAAAAAAATACATCATAAAGATAGCTAACATTTGACCTTGCTAATATCAAGC
The DNA here is from genome assembly GCF_018555375.3 of Anguilla rostrata. Taxonomy (NCBI): domain Eukaryota; kingdom Metazoa; phylum Chordata; class Actinopteri; order Anguilliformes; family Anguillidae; genus Anguilla; species Anguilla rostrata. The sequence goes on from NC_057936.1 coordinate 16,018,330, forward strand.
TGATGGCAATTAAGCATGTGAACAAAATACATTAAACCCACATTACAGCACTTTTTTGAGGCTGAAGAAACATTTTACACGTTTTAAACAATAATAAGCAGAGTTGTGGAAGAGATAAGAAAGAAGAGGACTCAAAATATATTTGCTTTTGAACTTAACCCACAACTGGACCAAACTACACTACATGGCAAAAAGTATATGGACACCTGACATCCAACATCTCATCTAAAATTATAGGCATTAATATGTTGGTCCACCCTTTGCTGCTGTAACAGTCTCCACTCTTCTGGGAAGGCTTTCCACTGGATTTTGGAACATGGTTGTGGGGATTCAATTCCATTCAGCCACAAGAGGTTGGGCACTGATTGGGCAATTTGGCCTGGCTCGCAGTTGGCATTTCCAATTGATCCCAAAGGTGTTGGATGGGGTTGAGATCAGAGCTCTGTGCAGGTCAGTCAAGTTCGTCCACACTGTTCTTAACAAAACCATTTCTATATGGACCTTGCCATATGCCCGGGGGCATTGTCATATGGAAACAGGGAAGGGCCTTCCCCAAACCATTGGGGAACCACACAATTGTCTAGAATGTCATTGTATGTTGTAGCAATAAGATTTTCTTTCACTGGAACTAAGGGGCCTTGCCCAAACCATGAAAAACAGCCCTAGACCAAGGGGTGTCGACACTTTTGGTCATACAGTGTATTCTGAAGGTCATTTTCTTCATTCTTTCTTAGTGAAATTTAATTAATCAGGTTGTACTGACTGTACACAATATTATAACAGTGGCATTGTAAAACACATTTCAAGTCAGTGATAATTGGTATGGGTACAGTGATATGGCCTCATTGACCCATCCATTCTGAGTGCTCTCTGCTGTATAGTTCTCCTGCTGCATCAAAATAGAAGTCTTATGTGCACATAGCATCACTCTGGCCTCACATGCATGTCACATTACCACTTGACAAACAAAATAAAGTAGATTTTTTGGTTACAGGGTTGTTACACCGAAGTAGGTATGGATTTACCCCTTATATTATGTGGGCAATTCCTATGTGCATGGTATTTCACTAGTGAACCGCAGATGGAAAAGAAGCAGAAGCTTGAAATTGAGTTTTTGGAGGAGAGCGAGGCCTTGTCTGCTCTTTTCAAAATTGACAAAAGATGAGCATGAACACACAGATTGTGGGAATTTAAAAAAAGGAGAAAAAATAATGTTTAATACAAAAAATCTAAGCATTAAGCCCCAGTTTATTCAGACTTGTCAACACGGATGTTCTTTTCCATTCAAACTACAGCAACATTTAATTCAATAAAAGAAAAAAATACCTTCTGACAGCAGGTATCCCCACTGTTGTTTGACGGAAATAAATCAAAACCCAAAGAAATACTGAAACATCTGAAGTAATCTTTCTGCCTATCTACAGCCATCAATTTCAAAGAGACTTGTAAAACACATTAATCTTTCTGTTGTTTATACACAGACAGAATGTAGATGCAATATGTTCCGTTGAATACTGACACAAGTTTTGGACAATACTTTGGGATGTTCCTTGTTTAGTTCCTTATCTAGTTACTCATTTCTTTTTTTATATGTGCGCTACCAATGAAGCTTAATAGATGTGGTTACACATGTATTATTTCACAAGCTACAAACAAGTTTTATAAATGGAAGTATGTAACAATGTATGCTTCACTAGAAGTGTGCTGAGATGACACAATCTACATCTGAATCTTTCCAGCCAATAAAATTTTATCTGTAGCTGTATCTGTGTTCAGATAGAAAACCACACTGCAAGTGGGCATGGCATAAACTTAACATAGTACAAATATAAGAAAATGCCTATTCTGTGATGGGCGGGGGGCTACACAAATCGTAAAGTAACATATTTGGATTTTAGCACAATCATTTAATTCACGTGAACAATCAACATTGGTGTCCCATCAATCTCAGTCCATTAGTCTCCCTGCAGTAGCTTCAGAAAATTAACCTAACAGGTTGTGCCATCTCGTTGTCTGATGAGACATTTCTGGTGTCACTTTTAATTAGATATGACATTCCCTCTGAGAGTGACCTGTGACAAACAGGCATCACACAGTTAGTTATGATGGCCACAGTTGGCCCAGCCCTGATGCTGCTTTATAGTGACAGACCCAGGACTTAGGAGTGGGCTTTTTGGAGCAAAGCCATGATATCTATGGGAGACTAGTGATTCAGAGATGTTCAACTGTCGCAATAAAAGAATTATAATAAAAAGAAAAGTTGATGATTCAAGGCTTTTCCTTCCTTCCCAGTAATTGTTGCTTTGCAGTGGCATATTAATGTTTAGGAATGATTATATTAGATGAATAAATGCTGTCCCTATATATGGTGACAGTGATGGTTTAAGGCAATGGTTTCATATTTAACTATATATAAAATAAATTATTATATGCACAAGGCATGAATAAGAAAGCACAATCCCTGTTATTGAATGCTTTTATGCATAACTGTATATACTGAGACCTGCATATTATATATACTGTACTTTATATCCTAAGTCATATTAATAACTGACACTAGCATGAAAATATTCTTAAAAAATAGATATCTTCTGTTCAGGATGCTGGCTTTAATAGCATTCCTAACAGTGTTGTGAGTTTGCAAGTTAAACAGACTTTTCTACTCCCTTATAATGCAGATATCCACAAAAGTGCTATGGGTAACAGTCCACTTTAACTTAGAGGACTTTTCATATCATTCCGCAGAACGAAGTGTCACAGCGGTCAATTTGACCGTTTTCACTTTAAGAAAATCATTAAATCTGCCATCGTGAAATCCATGTAGCTCACCTTTCATGACTTTTCCTTGACATATGCATTTAACTTTCTCTTATAATTTGAATATCAATATTGAATAAGGAAATGAGGATATGAACATTTAAACTTAAATGGTCATGAACGGTCAAATTGACCACTGTACTGTATATCTTGATCGCTTGATCATTTTTATTGCAGCGTGTAGCTAATGTGGCACAATGACAAGGCTGCCAAGACCATACGTGCTCATATTGCATAGTAAATCTAATCGTTATTACAGTTACTAGTTATTACTTTATGACTTATGCTAGTTATACAGTATGTAAGGAATAAACCACGACAGGCTGTCCCATTATAAAATAATGTATATGGTGGTGGTGATGGCCCAGGTGAAGCCGAATAGAATCTAGGCAATTCTAGCGTTAACTTGCCTCATAGCCTATTTTACAATTCTCCCATTAAACAATACTCCTACTTATTCTTTAACTAATCTATGTGACATGGTAAATTGATTAGTTAATCCTTGCAAGATTAATCTTGTATTTCTGAGATTTAAAAGTCGTATTTCTGTGATTTTAAGGTTGTAGCAGTGCACGTACCATTGTATAATTCCGTAATTGATTCCTAATAGAAGTTGCGAGCCTGTAAGCTACTTTAAAAGGGAAAAGGTGAAGTAAAGTGAATCAAAGGAACATAGCCTACACACACACACACACACACACACACACACACACAGACAATCTGCATCACCTCATGTTGTGGCTTGGTCCATTTACACTCCAGTGTGATAACAGAAGAGAACTGAATCATCGCTCTTGGAAAGGTCACAGCTGTATGTTAATTAAGGATGATTTCAACTGATAACAAATCAGGTCAGACCTAGTTGGATGACAACACCATATCACCTGGTTCTCTGCCCTGTTATACAAATACCGCAATCTCCAGATTGTAAGCTGCAGAAGAGATGAGCTGACATATCATTCAGTAAGTTTTTGAGCTAGCATTCAGAGAATTGTGATAAGGGTGCTGGCAAAATACATAAGCAGAAATGAAAATAAAAACATTTTTTTACAGTGTTGTGTTGGGAAGTAGTTATATTTGCATGTGTACTACCTCTTACCCCAAATAAATTGACTACAAATAAGCCATATATATAGTTCTGAAAAATTAGGTCACAGTTCACCACTGTATACTTATACAACTCGTATAACAAAATAGGGGCATGAATACATATCAATAAGGACTCTCAAATTATCTAGCTAGCTGACAACCTTATAACATATCCTGCCATATCATGCACAATCAACAATGTCCAATGTGCAATGTACTGCTAAGTTCTATTGATGAATTCCAAACTGAATTAATTGTGAATTCAAAAAAATATAAAATATAGTGTATACTTATTATAACTTTAAACGTACAAATTCAGATTGTGGAGATAATCAAGTCTATTTAGCAATCAACTCAGAGATGTCCTTATTTGCAAGTTAAATATGTGTCCCTGCTCAATCCCCAAAGAGTGCATCCTTAGTTTGGCCACCTGGCTAGTAAAGTTTGAGTAATCTGCATTTAGTTTTTTTGGTGAAAGTAGACATAAAATGCCATTATGTCCCTGCCCCGCTTTTCTCCTTCCTCTCCCTTTGCATCACCAAATCTCCCTCTATACCTCCTCTATTCTCTAACATTCGTCTTCCAGTTCTCTGCCACTCCATGTGTTCCTATGCTGAACTCCCTTTCGACATCCTGCACGCCCCCCGGTCTACCTCCCTTGCTTTCATATCTGCCAGGATCTCTAACAGTCCTTATACTCAGCCACCCTGCTCCTCAGTCTAATCCTCACCTCTCTTTCCCCCTCGCTTTGGCTCACAGCCAATACTTTGCTCTCTTTGGGGTGGCTAAGCAACGCTTGAACTATTCCCACTCTATCTAGTGAGTTACAGATGCCTGGGTCATATATCATCATAGAGATGAAGAATCTTGTATGTTAGTGCCCAGGTTAGACATCTGTTTCCAGCCTGTCTTTGGCTTGTTTTGCCCCTTTGACCCCATTGATGTCCATTAAAAAGGAGGTAGAGAAAAAAGACTGAGGAGAAAGTGTCCACTGGGTGGAGTCGAAGCATAAAGCAGAATTATCCTGAGAGGCACTGATAAATCTGTGGTCCCCACAGTTCTAACCTGACAACTTTGTATCAGTTGTATTCACTGTGATTTAATATGTCCAAAAAAGAACACAAGAACATTGATTTCACAAAAAAATGTTTTTTTTAAAAAGGTATAGAAAAAAGCCAGGTTCTTTCATCAAGAATTACATCTTTAAAATGATGAACATAATACTAGGCTATTTGTTCGTTTATATATGGTCTATGGAATGAGCAAAACTTAACCAGATAATTTAAGATAATTTAGATATCCCTCCTGGACAGATATTTCTGTTCTCAGTAAGAGGAAATGTCAAGGATAAAGAAGAGGTCTAGTCAGCCTATGTTAACATTAGTTACCGGCACAGGACAGAAAATTCGGACCAGAGTGCTTGACTATCAAAACCATCTTCAATATAACATTAAATTGCACATTCAGACCTGGACTCAAAGAGAATCTATCAGTCTGCAGTCAGCTCCTCAGAATACGTCTTTCATTTCCCTAGCATTAACATTTATTCATATATATTCTGAACTACTTATTAAGAGTCAATGTCATGGAGTACGTAATGTGTCAAAGCGATACATCACACCTGATAGATATATCAGGTACAAATTTTTTTGAATACCATTTTGTTGCTTTTGTAACATTTGTAAAATGTTTATTTATAGATATCTCCTGATGAATCTCACACCAATGAAATCTTCCCCAGTGTGCTTATCTGCAATGCTAAAGCTAAATTAACAACCCCAAACTGCTGTAAGTGAAAATGTTTAAGATCAGCCCTCATTTGGTATAGTCTGTGCTAAAGAAAACTCCCAATACCACCCACTCATCCCCTGGTGAGTTAGGTATACTTTTGTCTTTTAAAATGTCTTTTATTTTACATAGTAAACACCTGCACTCACCCCTGGATTCAATAAAACCCACTGAGCTGTTTTTTTAATTTATTTCTTTTTTTAATGCCATTTCCAATTCTACCCGAATTCGCAAACTGTGTATGACAAGCATGCTCATATGCAGCCCCTGCTGTCAACCCAGGAGAGTATAGGTACTCCGCGGTTCTCCTCCGAAACATGCGCCTGCTGGCCAAATGCTGCTTTTCACACCACAGCTGCAAGTAGTGCATGGGCAGTGCAGGAGCGGAGTTAACCCATTCATACACGTGCACAGAGAGTTAGCCACGGGCGTCCGGACAGAAAGCAGGAGTCGCTAAATCAATGAGCAATGCTGGCTAACCCTCCCAACTGTATCTCTCGCATATCCCTGAGCGTCTCAAAGCCAATTATGTGCCATTCCAGTGGGCTCCCAGCCACAGTAGGCACTGGTACGGGTCGGATTCAATCTGAGGACACCAAGCCATGTTAAGCTAAAGTGCAATTTAGTTTAGTTGCCAATTCTATCAAATAATTAACAAGAAAGTCTTCCCTGTATTACTATGAACATTATGGTGGTGTTGACTGAATCAGTAGGTTTCTTTGATTTCATAACATGCAGGGTAAATATAGGATTGCTGCCAAAGTGATTGACAGAGAACAGGACAGAGTTTGAAAAGCACTGGTACAGGCTGACGGAAATGAATGACTGCGTAATATATTGTGACTTGATGTCCATGTCCATAATTTGGTGTTTTTTTTCTGATTCAGAATTACTGAAGAGCTTCGGTTATGTGTATTCTGACTATGTGCTTAAACCGTCACTTCTGAAATCCACACTTGTTTTACAGTGCTAGCACATTCTGACCTTGAGCTCCTGTACGTCTGATTTCCACTTGACCAGGCTGCACATGCTGAAAGTAGAAATAAGGAGCGTGTACACTGAGGGTTGCATTAGGACGTTGCATTGGTTGGTGATGGGCCAAAAATAGAATCTGATGTCAGCAGTATATTTAACCTGTTTCCCTGTAGGTCATCTCAGTGGTGTTTTATTGCAGTGTCACAACTAAATAAATGCATGTACCTATTTAGGCAATATTAATCTGTGTGCATTCTCCACACAGTTCAAGTGCAATCCATCATGTCCCAAAATTCTACGAAGCCTAAACCTACTGTACTTAACATGTTGGCGTCCTATCTGCTGTATATCTCATCTGATATGTATGAGTACCTTGTTTATGCATGATTTGTTCTCAGAATTTAAGTGCTGCTGCATACTGGGTGAAATATTAAAGTCCATTCTTGCCTTTCCATGAAATTCACTTCCCAATTACTAAGTATTATATTGGATGAGTAATCATTTGAATGAGATATTAGACCAAGGTCCTGACTCCATGTGGCCATTAAAGATCCCATGGCACATATTACAAAGAGTAGGGCTTTTCCCAGAGTCCTGGCCAGAGTCTCAACTTGGCAGTATTGAAATTGCCAATCTAATTATCCTCTTGCTAAATAAATCTTTCATTCTCTGCCTCAATATTTAGTTCATTCTAACAAGATGGAAGCAGTGTATCATCCAGGTGAGTGCTACATGAGTGGCAGTGGTTAAGCTGAAATAATCCACCCTATTGTGAAACACTTTAAGATCCCGCAAACATTTTATAATTGCTATTATATCTAGGCTGCAGAGTACATCATTCAGTAGTGACTGGTTGGTTAATTGGATGCCTGTACCTTAGCTGTGGGCATCCTACGAGGCCATGCATTTTTGGCCATGTCCTCACCTAGGTGCGAGTTGCGTCATCTGTTAGTGTAATAACTACGCAGCTTAGCTGAAATATTACAGAGGGGCTGCACATAATTCAGAGAATGTACTGTATGTGTTAAAACTTTCCCTCTAAGTAAGGAAGTAAAATGGGGGTTGAGTGAAATCACTTTTGTTAATATGAGAGCGCAAAAACAAGTGTGGAGAAACATGAAATGTACTCTCACTTATTAGTTATACTCTCGCTTCTCAGTTCTGCTCTCTCATTTATTAGTTTTGCTCCCACTTCTCAGTTCTGCTCTCTCACTTCTTAGTTTGGCTCTTGGTTCTCAGTTCTCTGTGCTTTTGTTTCTCAGTTCTTCATGCTCTTGCTTCTTTTTTGTAACCAGAAATACGTCAGAGACAGTGGCGTCGCTAGGGGTGGGCTTCTGGGGCTGAAGCCTCCGACCTTTTGACACCAAAAAATAAAATAAAATAAAATAAAAATAACTTTTTTTGACACCCGAAAAAAAAGAGATACAGCACCAAATATCATTCCATTTAATGGAGCCCTAACGCAAATAAATCACCCCCTTCAAATCGAGCAGTAAGTAACCTAACAGACTAGTAGGCGCAGTAGGTTGCAATCAGACGATTCGATGGCTAGTGCTGGTACAGTAAATTTCAGTCACAGAGTTCTGAGTGACAGACTGACAGTTCCGCTTGTCTGACAAACGTACACAGACTACGCACTATGCAGAGTTCTGTAGATGAGTCATAGAATTTCTCGTTCAGTAACGTTAGTGTCAGTGAACTGTCTGCAGTCAGCAGCTCAGCCGAAAAGTGCAGAGCAGCTAGCTTCAGGTTTGTGCAGGGCAGCACAGGGTTGATGATACTGGCTATACATGCAGCTAATTGTGATTAACTAAAATTAGGCTATTAGCGAGCTAAAATCAGATTTAGAAGTGTAACGTCAGCAAAATAATTATTCATGATAGCTCAGTAACGTTATAACGTTAGCTAGCCAGTTAGCGTAACTGGCTGGCTAAGCCAGCTAACATTGTTCTTTTTAGCTTGCCTGCCCAGTGCCTTGCCAGTTTACATGCTAGTATGAAAGATTTTACAAAAAAGCCGTGTATTTATGAATGATGCAAACCTTGTTCATCTAGGACTAAATGCACTTATTTTCCGCAAATAAATGGTCTTTATGTCCTAAATAGGAGCATTTATATGTTTAAGCTGACATTCACACTTGCTCAGAAGTAGCAACAGTTTAGCATCAGAAAAATGTACTGGCTAGGCTATACAGTTAGCTAACATCAAACTGCTAACCCAGCTACCAAAATGAACTAAATACGGGCTGGCAGAAAGCTAAATATCTATTTAATAGTGATTAAAATGAACAACTTGTCACATCACAGGTAATCCCACCAGCGTTAAAAATTATTGACTAAATACTTTGCAAAAGTAGAAAACAACCCGACAATAACACTTCTAACTCGTTTTTCTACATTGAACCGTTGCATTAAGATGCTCCACATCCAAACATAAATAAGACATATATATGTAAAACATATATATATATAAAATCTGACATATTTTCACCCATGAAGGAAATATAAAAAAATATATTTTTTTTTAAATACAATTTTCTAAACAAAACAATTTCATGCATGCATTTTATTCAAGACGTGGTTCTCATACACCGGTTCTCATAAACCCAAAGTACTGGATGCAGGCCATTGTTCAAACATATTGTGTAGTCATAAAAAAAAAAAAAATGAATTGCTGTAATACAGCTGAAATTATTCAGCAACATTATTCCCACTATGATTGCCATTTGACACTTTGAAGTGACACATATGCTTTGAATGACCACATTCAATTCAGATGGTAAGATGAAAAAACAGGGCCAAGTTACTTGAAATAATTTACAAATTGGGTAGCAGCAATTGTTTTGGAATAAAGCATGTTTAATTAGTGTTAGCCAAGATATCCAATATTGTGTATTGTAACTTAATAGGCCTAATTTTGATATCAGTACCTTTAATGGCAGATATTTGATTCAACTTATCTAGGTCTATTGAAGACCATGATTAGTTAATTAGTGAATCGGGTGTCGTAGTGCTGGGCTAACAAAAAAACCTGCACCCACACTGACCCTTATTGGATAAGGTCAGACAGCCCTGATATACACAGTTCAACGAGACCTTTTCATTTCAGCCATGTTTGCCTTCATGGTGTTCTCTGTTTCTATTGATCCTAATCTTTATGCCCTATTCTTAAAAAGGATATATCACGGTCTAATTAGGTATATCAGGGTATTCTGTATACTTCTCAATCTCTTGTTCTGGTCATTTGGGGACAACCACCCCATTGTGTTGCGGGCAGTTTAGCCGTCAACCTCGGAAGAGTGGATCTCAATATTGCCCGTATCAAATCCAATCCTACGGTGTTTTGTTGGGCCGGCCCAGCCAGGCCTTTTCTTGTTCTTAGGTTCTCTGTTTCTTGCCCCATAGAAGATAGAAAGGCCTTGTTTTTCTCACCCCTGCTGGTTGCCTAAATCACCTCAATTTGTTCCAACAATCAGTGAGAGTGCAGCTGCTGGGGGGATGGGACAGGGTGGGGGGTTTTGGGGGTTGGTGGAGACAGGGTTGTGAGTTAGGATATGTGTGTATGTGGAGAAGGGGGGGGGGGGGGTGGCTTTGTGGTAAAGGGAAGAATGTTCGTTGCCACCCAGGCAAGCACGAAAACTGTCGCACTATGGGACTGAATGAATGCAACCAGTCTGTCTTTTTCAGCTGGACCAGTGATGCATGCGCCCACACATCCCCCTGCAGCAGAGGAAACTACCATGATGAAAAGCTCAGCATCCCCCCCCCCTCTTTTCTCCCTCTGTGCTCAATGGGAGCTAAAGCTCGCGGGGGTTCCCCACAGCACAGACCTTGCTGGCACAATCTTAGCAACATCTGTTATCTTTCAGCCAAGCCATGATTGAGGACAGCCTCTCGCTTGAAAAGAACAGCAAACAAAATACATGGGGGAGGATAAAAAATCTGACAGTTTTGCAGAAATAATAAAAAAATAAATAAGCATAGTAAAGTGTTATTCTTTGTCTCCCGTTCTGACAAAAGTTACATTTAGCTTTTGTTTTTTAGAACCTGTAGAATAGTCAGGATCATTGTCATGTTGCTATGTTGCTGTAATTGTGGACAGAATTTTCAGAGACAGTGAGAGAGATAATAAAACAGAATAGCTTAAAGAGATGGGGAAGAAAAACCCCCATATTATTATAAAGCTTAAAAAACTCATAGGGAATATACATTTTTGCTTCCTTTGGGCAGACATTCTTTCCCTGCCTGTTTGATGGGCTTGTCAAAATAAATAAATAAATACATAAAAAAATAAAATTTTAAACATTGGCATGTCTGTGGACAAACTGAACATAGAAGCAGCCAAATGAGCCATTACTTAGGTATTTGTCTCATTTCCTCGTAGCACAGATAAATGACTGTTTGTCCTGTGCATTTGTAGGTTTTTTGCAAAACTGAATGAACGTTTCCAGCAGCCTTTTACACCGGCTGCTTTCACTTATACTGGAGTAATTAATCAGCCACATAAATCTGAGTCACAGCCTTTGGTGTGTTGGTGCTTTTCTTTTTGAATGCATCCCTCCTGTGGCATGCTGTTTTGAATGCACGATGAGTCGGCATCCGGGGGATGCCTCATGGCTGGTGCTCTTGAAAGGCATGCCACAAAAGGCTCACATTGTACTCTTTTTCTTGCCTTCTCTTCTCAATAGCGCTGTGGCACAACAGCATATTGTCCTCTGTTAAGGCCCTCCCTCGCACATCTATAAGTCCCTTCTTCTAAGGGGCTTAGAAGCCACCTTTAGAAGTGCTCAGGGCAGGAGTGGATCGCAGAAAAGGAAAGGGGAGGTTATCTGACCCCTGAAAAGCCTCTGACCATGAGAGGCATGGAGCCTCAGAGCTTTTTTCATGATTATCAATTACTGAATATATGTGTTTCTGAGCATGTGCGCTGACATACATGTACATGTGATTTTTTAGGGCCATTCAAAGAAGAATATGTCTTGTTATTAACAATAACACAGCTTAACAAGGGGATACAAAATGCAAATGCAGATTCCTTTACAGACACACAGAGGGAGAGGAAAATACACATACTCTTAAAACCTTCACCATATTAATACCTATTTAATTCATCATGATATAAGACTCGTAATGTTCATATTGAGTGGTGTCATAGTTCATTGAAATGTTTTAATTTGATGAGTATAACTGATTGACCATTTTGCACAGTCATGCATTTTACAGAATGCCCAAATGTTTAATTAAAAACTAAGAAAATATAGTCACCAGCACATATTTTAGAATTATAAGTAGACTTGATTTGGTTAGCCTTCATTTCTATTTAATGACTCGTTTGCAATCATTATGTGTAGTGTGGTATGCATATAGTACACTCTTAGAAAAAAAAAATGTTCTGCAAGTATTTTTGGCTTGTCTTTAAAGGGAGCCCTTTTTAGTTCTTTATGGAACCCTCTATGTTGTAAAACGTGTGAGAGTTCATAGATTACAGACTCGCAGACTTTATTGGCATATTTCCAAGAACAGGTCCACGAGTGGACAAGGGATTGAGTATACAAGGTGTGAAGTAAGGCAAGACCTCTGACATCACCCAATACGCGACATGTTGCTGAGAGACCGAGATTAAGCCTTAGTCAAATTTATATGACGAGAGAGGAAGAAGCAAGTCATCTGGTTTTGACTAGGCCCCTTAATTTTAGTGAAGGAAAATATGCTACAGCAACAATCACATTCTAGATGATTCTGTGTTTCCCCTTTCCTGTTTCAGCACGGTGTGGAATAACTTGACTGGCATACACAGAGCCCTGACCTCAACTCCAGTCAAAACCTTTGGGATCAATTGGAAAGCCAGCTGTGAGCCAGGCCTAATCGCCCAATCAGTGCCTGTCCTCACTAATGCTCTTCTGGCTGAATGCTCCAATATCTAGTATAACACCTATCCAGAAGGTGGGCCAGCTCCATATTAATGGCCATCATTTTGGATGAGATGTTGGATGGCAAGTGTACGTGTAATTTTGGCCATGTACTATATATTTCCATATCTGTTGCTGAGCAGTGTTTTGTATCAACAAGTGAAAAGTTTTTTACTTTAGAATCTCAAAACTTTTACTGTTGATTGATATTAAAAACCACAAAAGCATAAAACTCATCCTGGTAAAGTGTTATTATATTCTTCATTTTGTACAAACGAAGAAAAATGAACATATCCTACCTATCCCCCAGATTATGATGAATGTGGTCATTTGAAACATCTAAGAAATACACAACACTTTGCTTGTAAAAACACGACAGAAAGCATGAGCCAAGTGAAAACCTCCCTTGTCACTTTATCCTTTGATGCTTCTCGAATTCACTTTTGGGCCATCAAGCCATCAGTACTGCCATTCCTTATTAGATACAGGGGGAAAATTCTCATGTGGTTGCAGGCTGGAGGGTAATTGGAATAAACATTTTCATTCCACTCGGCAATTTTATGTTCCACTGCTGTCTAGATGTTCTTTCCTTATAATTAGAATCTTTAAAAGGTACATGGAAGTGATGCGATGGCTTAAAAGATAAATGTGATCAAATATGAGCTCAAGACATTCTTTGAAAAATATATTTAAAAAGGTATGCCAAAATCCTAGATATTTTGAAATATCCTGAGGTTTTTCACTTAAAATAAAAATGTCTTGTTTCTCCCTAGTTTAAAATCACTAGTTGTGCCTATTGACTCACTATTTTCCCCACATACACACCTGTGCTGAAGCTCACGCATTTAACGGGGCTAATGGCACTGTCATTTACCATCCATGTTAACCTCTACATGGATACACCACTGTACATGCAACTAGTAAGTATCCGTGATTCTGGACCTGTAAAGTAAAATGAACTATCCCTAGTGAACTATATTAACTGAAATTAGAAAATCTCTTTAACTAAAATGAATTTTATATTGCACCAGCTTTAAGTGAATGTGATAAAGGCTAGTAGACAAACAATAAAATCTCTGCTCTTTTGATAGGAATGGCTATTGCTAAATTTTTTATCTGACTCATCACTGAGATGAGCTCATGAATTATGTGAAATATGATGTGATTAGATGCCGTCAACCAACTGACCAGTCTGTGGTAAATTCAAAGTAAGTGAAATTGTGCATCGGCAGTGCCCAACAACATGGCTGGGAATCTTTTTTTGACCCTTGTCCTCACTTTATTTAAATAAAGTTTTTCTTTCATTGAAAGTATTTTCATTTGAAATAAGGGAATTTGTACAGCTGCAGTTTGTCATAGCTTTTGTTAATGGCCTATAAACATTGGCAAAGGGAATGCTGAGTGCTACTCTTATTCATTCATCAAGGCTATTTTCCTCCAGGATATTACACACTTTCAATTAGCTTTTGGGCATGAATACCTGACTTGCATAGATAGTAAGAGAGGCACATTCCTTTGCTGAATATGTGGAGCAAGTCCCATGCTGAGGCCAAAGACCAGCAACACTGGCTATTAATTAAGCACGGAGTGCTTTCTCCGCCAATCAGGATGAGTGTGAAAACATTTTTTTCGGTCCATCACTTCTCAAAATGTGAAAATCAGATTTCCCAAGCCATTCATTATGAATACCCTATAAAAAGGGGAAGATCGCAATACATAATTCCTAGTTTCCAAGTTACTTTTAAACCACTCAGAATGTTTTGATGATTGTCTCTTTATTGTTTTGACTGTGTTGTGTGTCTGCTGAGCTGGTGTTTGGTATCAGTTTTTTTGTTGTCCAATCTTAATATTTGTTTAATTTATTATGATGTCTCTACTCTCAAACCAACAGATAATTTCACAAAGGCTTTTGCAGTTGTTCCATGATTACTGTGACCAGAGATCCTAAAACCTTGACAAAACTCCCTGAGCTATGCCGGCAAAGCAGATGTCCATCTCCAGATCCACAAACTGGAATAAAATTGAGGTATACCATACCAACTGCCAAATTTCATTTTGTAAAGTTGAGGTGGGAGTTTAATTGGTAGGTCTGAACCTTGCTCTGTTATTGCATTCTTTAGAAGCATTGTGTAGCTTTCTGCTTGGAGAATACTTAGAAACCTTCTTAACAACTCCCTCAAGTTTGTCAACTTTGAGGAAATTGTTGGGCCAAATACCACTTAGCAGTGCCACAATGTGGGCATTGTAGGTTAAATGGACTGCATTTGGCACCAAGCCTTTGAGGGCTTCCTGGCAAGCTTAAATAATGGAACTTGCATTCCATATCTGAGACAAATACAGTCAGATTATTGAAATCAACCCCAAAGCCCAACAGGCATTTCTTGATGCAATCTGCAAATGAACAGAAATTTCAAGCAGCAAGCACTATATTCAAATTTGCTGTCATTCATTTTCCTTGCAGGACAAATAAAGCATGCAAAACAGAATTGCCTGTGCCATTTTGACTCGTCTGTGACTGCAGACATGCTGTCAACTGACTTGACCAGTTTTTAGTTTCTTTATGTGCAACAGCAACTTGTGGCATGTACTGATGCCGAAGTTGTTTTACGGAAGAGGTTGCCCCACGATTGATTGCCTGCTTCTTGTGAGAGGCAGGTAATTTGGAATCATCCAGTTTTCCTATTAGAATATTTGCACTCAGAAATGCATTGGTCAAATTGTGGATGACATCTATTCGTCACTCAAGGCGCTCTTGTGCCGACTGACAGATTCCCCTTTATTGCTGGTCTCTGCACAACAAGACTGTAGATGTTTTTCTTTTTATTTTATTTTTTTTTTGAACTATTGTTGTTTTGTGTGCATTTTTAAACATTTACTATCCTTCTCTTCATGTGAAAAGGAATTGCTTTCATGAGTGGCCACAAATTATATGTTTAGTCAGGTGATGATGCTAATACAGTGCCTATGGGAACCCAATGAGGATATTGATTGCAAAGAAAGTTTGAATCCATGTTAGTCATGTGCTTTACATGAGAGTGATGGCCCAAGCCGTAAGGAAAAACAAGCTTTTTTTTTTTTTTTTTTTTTTTTACAAATCCAGCTTATGTGGCTGTCACATTTAGCGGTGTCACTGTGCTATAAAGCAGGTTCCTACATGCACTATAAAACAATGTATTCTTGTTTAATTTACCTCCTCTCAGAGGACAAGGAATTATGTCTACATCCTTTTATTAAAAGGTCAAAGAATATCCAGGGAAACAAAATATGAAGTCATACTTATCTTAAGTATATTTATAACAGTAAACAGACATTTTTTTTGTTATAATTCAGTAAAATACTGCAGTGTCTGCAGTGTATGAACTAACCTGTTCCTCTCTATCTCCTGAAATGTCATAATGTGTAACACTGTTAAAATGATACACAATACACAATAGTCTTCCAACATATTAATTTGCACTTATGACTGCTTTTTAAAAAATTGAATTCTAATGTGAACTGGCTTTTGTATTCCCAGAAAACATGGCTCAGTTCGGCCAAAGTTTGTGTTATATTTGAGCATCAGCTACCCAATGGCCCCACAAGAACATACATTTGCTTATTTTCCCTTGTTTTTTTTAACGTAGGACCATTGAACTGGGCCAAACTTGAGAGACATTGGTTGGCCTACATGACAAGCTGTGAAGAAATGAACATAATGGCTCACCATCATACAGTACATGTCCTACTCAAGCACCGTGAGTCAGTTTCAAAACATTTCCTTCATGAAAATTTTAAACACAAATTAGCAATAACATGTCTTCAATAGCTGCGGAGCTCTTTTGAACACCACCATGAGTTAAGTTGGTTCATTACCATCACATACTATTCATGTCAAATTGCATTTGAATTTTGAGAAAATCCACTTAATCTAAGCAATAAAGACGCACACCTGCTGCTAACTGTAACGTGATTCAATATTTCCCTGCCACATTGTTTATCAGTGAGATATCCTAATCATTGCATGGGAGTTAGACTTTAATTTATTCAGTACAAAAAGGAATAATCAAATCAGCATTAAGCCAAATCCCTTCATTACTGAGACAACAAACTGGCAAATTCAAGTGCTATTCCAGACATTTCAGTCGTTGCTAGTTCACTAATAGTATAGGTTAATAGTTTGGGCACTGTGCTAATGAAACTATAACTTGAGTAGGGAGCAATTTGTTACTATGTTTTTTTAAAAATTGCATTCAGTTGTCTGCCTTTTTGAATATCCAACAACTCTTGAGAATTATTATACTGTAAATGCCTGTAAATACTTGTGCTGCAACATGTTTTGTCTATTTTATATTTATGCAATGTGCACTAGATAGATTTATGCCCACTACAAAGTGATATTATGCAATGAGCTAAATCAAAGTATTTTTTTCTATAGAAACACCTGGAAAATTTCTGAATCCAATCCACTTTTCTGCAAAAAGAGGGAAAAAATAAACGCTTCACAATGCAGTGAGGTACACTGCTTTCTTACCCACATCTTCACATACAGGATAAAGGATATCATGGTATGGTCAAACCTTGACCACGCTGAACACACCAAAAACAAAACATGTAACGGGTATAGCAAGGAAGGTAAACTGGTGCCTTTGATAAAACTACGATAATATTTGTATGACACATGTCAAATTGCAGGCTGGTGAGACAAGCCCCATCCCCATAGAGCACAGAGAGTCTGGAACTTTTTAGAGTTTCAAATGGAAAATGTTTATATTTGACTGTCTATGTATTTGCCCTGAACAGTTTTATTTGATTGATTTGTTCTACTTATTTGTTATGTTGAATGGTGCCAGCACTGCTTGGTTGTTATTTTATGCAAAAGATCAAATGATCCTCAAGTTGCAATAATCTGTTTTCTGCTTTGCCCAGCATTTAAAAAGTCTTCACCAAAAGCTTACCAAGATTCTCAGTATAGAGCAGGGGGTAATGGCTCTACAATACATACATCAAGGGCCAACTGTTATAGCACTCCCAGCTGATTTTCTGAGCCCCCCACGTCACCACCTACTGCTGGATTGTTGGATGGATGTGCCCAGAGTTTTATGCCATGACAGAGAATTAGAGAAGCGGAGTCAATCCAGGAGGATCTAAGACCTTGGAGGATGAGCAGAGGTAATGGGATTGTGGGTTTTAGGGCTGGTGGATGGTTTGGCCAGCAGCAGGACTCAAAGTGAGGAGGAGGCATTGTACAAAGCACCTCTGGCACTTTATGACTCCCTGTGATTGATAGAGGGGAGCAGACCGGCAGAAATCCAATGTCAGTTTCCAATTAAATAACTTTCGCCACTGAGCTGCTCTCTCACTCTCATTTCCCCTCCCTTCCCTTTTCTCCTTTTTTTTCAGTTGTGCCAGAGAGAGGCTTTACTTTAAATGATTTTCATTAGGCTTTTTTTTTTTACATTAGGTGACTGCACTTACATTAACGATCTATGCAGGAACACATTGGCAAGGATATAGCTGGAATGAGAGCAGTTGGTGTTCATTCATTTAAATGTATAATCCTCTGATGTTAAAATAAATAAAAAAAATGAAGACAATTCATATTGAAAATTAATAAAATACACAGAAAACATAGTGATTACCATAGAAAGGCCTGATAAGTATGAAGCTATGAAAACAAAAAAGGTTGGACCGGGCCCGTTACTTGGTGCACAATCTATTTCAGCATGGAGGCACCACACTGTATAAGTGACATACCTATCACCACACAACACTAAGGTTTACAGGTACACATTCAGCTACCCGCAGGCTACTGTCAATACGACTGCCTCATTTTTTGTAGTAAAAACCTTTTTTTACTCTTTTCAGACATGACTTCCACTGCGGTTTAAGAAAGGTTATAGAAAATAATCCTGGCACAGAGAAGTTTTACTTTTGTAAAATCTCAAACATGAATCTACAACAAATTTCCATACATTTTTCTATACACAGCTTTAACCAGACATATCTTTCATTTTGTTTAGGTACTCAGTAAAGTTTTCAGTGTTAGATACACTCAAAGGGTTTATATGAGTGCATTATGGCCAGCCATACACACACAATCACGCACAGGCACGAACGCAAACACACAATTTCATTTTACTGCATATTTATATTTGTTTCCTGAACTTGGTAGTTTTTTTTTTGAGAAATAATTCTCATTGCCAAAATATATCAGTTGTTTCCACGTTTTAAACTTGAAACGACACATTTTGGTTAAAATATGCCAAACTGATTATTAGTGCCACTTCTGTTCTTCATTTACATATGCGCAGGACAAATGCAGTTGAAGCATATGTGGGTGTTGTCCGACATTAGTGAGTGCATGACAACGAGATTTTATTCTACACTGCAGCTCTGATTAAGTGCAGATTTTGAACTTCTCAGTTCCTTAAGATGCCAGACTGCAAGTCAAAAGCCTACATTGATGAACCTTAGGCCTGATATAACGGAACATTGGGACAGCTGGTAGTATTAATAGGGACTCGCTGAATTATTCTGAAGTAGTATAATGCCCAAAGAAGTGGCAGGGTACTTCATTCTGCATTTGGTTATCTGTTTTATGGTTAGTGACCCTCCAACCCTCCCCCACCCCGAAAAAAAAGAAACTTTAAAATTTTTTTTTTTTTTTTACCCTTAACAGAAAGGAGGAGTGAAAATCTACACCACTACATGTTTAGTGTATAGTGGGCGTTTGCGCTTTCAAATGTTAATAGGCTACCGTTCATTAGAGGATAAATAGGCTTCAGTCCCACCCCCTGTCCCCTGTCTTTCTATTTTTTAATCGTAAAATTCTGTTTTTTTTTTGACAGTGTTAAAAAAGAGTTCGTTTTCGGATCTGTTTGGAATAGCACCTCGTCATCCTACTGTGGGAAGGAGCACATCTTGTATCTTGTGCAGCCGTGGGGCAGGGGAGCTTAATTATTTTCCTTCTTCCTTGTTTTCTTTATTATAAAGGTCTAAACTGAAGTGGCATTAGGACGCCTGACAATGTTTCGCTCGCAACGGTCAGGAGCTTAAGGAGGTCTCCTCTTCAACAGACAGTTCCTTGCGTGGAGTCCGCTCGCTGCAGCTGCCACTTCTCAATGGAGCTAACATCAGCGAGAGTGCGTATGTAGAACGGGACCAGCGTAGTCATTTCAATCAACATAGACGCGGTGCTGTCTCAAGCATCCTCCGAGAGAGAAAGAAGGAACCGGGAACACGGAGGTAAGGGACAGTTTATTAAAATGTTTAATCGCCGCTTATTAGGATGCTTAATCGATTGCCTTCTGATAAATTTATATACATTTTTTATTTTTCCAGCCTGAAGGATTTTATATAGCCTATAAAATGCGATTTCTATTTTTATGGGGGAAACCACCGCGCGGTACAGGAATCTGTCAGAATGTACAGCTTCCTGAAGTGCTGGGGAAGCAAATAGCCTACCAAAAACACAAGTTTTATAACCTCCAGATATGTAGTGTTTGGGATGCACAAGGCGTGCGTACATTTCGGACACAAGGAAAAGTTGATATTCCATAGGCGCATAATCTAGATAGAGGGAATCACAAAACTAGTAGGCTAAGTTAAAGTTGGAAAGCAAGCACATTGCTTTGTCGTTTCAGTATAAATGCTTGTTGTGCCATACGTTTTAATACACGTTGGGTTATTTCTAAGGTTTTATTCCTGTCCATATATTGACTCGCTTATGTATAATGCATGACTGTGTTAAGTTGTTAATTTTTGGATTAGTAGACCGTGGACGAGAGATTTTTCTGCAGAGGTGGCTGTAAAATGAGACATTGACAGCCTTGCTTCTTTACTTTGTAATTTCCCCCCGTCGCGGGTGTTTCAGTTGCTAAATCGTGTGGTTCTTTAGCCTACTAGGTAGGCTATAGTTTAAGTGAAATAGAGTTACTCGACTCCTTTTCCTTATTTTCTGGGTCGTGTTTTCATTTAATAGCATCAGTGCACGTAGCCTACCAATTTTGACATTCAGGTGAGATTTTGATGAACAGAACGGCAGGTGCCTCGTGTTTTGTCCGAAGCCTTCGCTGTATTCGCTAGAGGATATGAATGGAATTGAACTGGAATTATTTTTCGGTGTGAGCTAAATGCGTACTATAAGAAACACTGATATTTTGATAGGTTTCCGAGCTTCAGACTTATCTTCATCAACGTGGTCTGGTTCAGTGGTGTGATGTCTACTACCTGCAGAATTCAGTAGCAAATGTGATTGTCGTACAGTACATAGAGGACATCTGATGACAATTTCCCACAAATTCACATCACTGACCAGAACTAGCTACTCCACTGTAACTTATAGGCTACACTTCAAAAGTTAATATGACTTTAAGTAGGCTAGTCGTTTCCTAAATACCACCTAGGAAAATTCGTTTGCCATTCAGTCTATGCCACTTTAAGCGACAGTATGATACAATTTATAATGCATACACCTACTTAAAAAGAAGATTAATACCACCAGTGCTAACGATCAATACGTAATACGAAAGATGTTTAATTGTGGCTTGGATTGTGGCGGCGCAATAACATGTTTTTTACGGATATAACAAAGATAATTGATTTTAAGAAACCTGTGTGTATCCTATAACACGTTTTCATGACTATTACGTTTGAATATCGGTAGCCTACATATTAGTATTACAAAATAGTTACTAGGGACAATAAAAGTGTCCGTTGAATCGAGTGGTTTGAGATTAGAGAAAAAGGAAAAGAAAAAGGCCAAGACGGATGTCTATTAATAACAACGGCCTTTGTTTCGGATATCGCACTGATGCTGAATACAATTCACCTTCTTTCTGAATTAACCTATGACACAGTGCGATGCCTTTTTAGTGGTGTCCGACAGAGCAATCTGTCCAAACACAATGTGTAATATTGCCACCAGGTGGCGTGGATCCTGGGCAGCATTGTCTGGTATTTACAGTCTTCAGCGTTTTTCTTCCAGCTGCAGAAGAGTCCGCACACTTCTTTCACCGAAAACCGCTAGCAAATAAACAACAAATAAATATCCTGGTTATATTGTGTATAGGCTATTTTGTGTTCGGAATTTCTCAAATGTATTCACATGCAGCCAATTTAACTTATTTTTCATAGTAGTGCACGTTTGATTATCTAATTAAAAGGCAGTTAAATTAGGACAAATTTAATATTTCACTGCTGTAACCGTCTGCAAGTTTGTTCAGCATTTAATGTTAATGTGTTTAGCTAACTTGCTTGCTGTGTTGACATCTTCAGGATGCTCCATGTGATTCTTGGAAAAGAAACAGCCACCTGGTCACTGGCATTTATAGGAAGCACACACTACATTGTTCTGTATGATAGGCTATGGTTATTTGCTTTAAAGAAACAAACAAAAGCAGCTTTCCTCATCGATTTGGACATTACCACAACTCAATTCATGGTATGTTATGAAGTTGCTTGTGTCAATGTTTACGCAGTGTTTTCTAAAGCCCCATGCTTCATAATCAGGTCTCACCTTACCATTAGAAATGTGCTTCCTTGAGTAGGATTAATATGTGCACACGCATTGTAGGGTGTTTTCATTTACTGTAACAGTTATTCTGCTCCTCGGTTACAATGATGATATGAATGTAACGTTGGACTGCATTTAATTTGGCTTTAATTGTATCCAGCGCAATTAAGTTATGAATGTAATAGAAATGGTGAATGACTACTGGCATATCAAAGCGGTTTGAAGTAAAATTTCACCGTTTTAGTCTAAATAATGAGCTAAATTCAAAAACTTACATTTATGGCAATTCTCCCCTACTGTACGGTATGCTGTATTCAGAACCTAAATCTTTCGGCTCAGACTTTATGCCTTGCCTTCATGTGAAATGATTCCTACTTATTAATTTAAACAATTTGTTTAGTAAAAGATACATTGATTAAATAATTGAGATTGAGGCCGATACGTTACTGTTTTCAAACGTAATATAATCTGTTTTTAATGATACATTTTAACTAGGTGGTATGACATAAATCTAATCGGGACTATATTTTACATCACACGTCCATGTTGTGGGATTCACCAAACCATACTGAATGATGATGAATGCTGTTTGATATTCTTTATGGAGACTCTGCAGTTGTACATGATATTATACTAGCATTGAATCCACTGTGGCTTTCTTTTTGCAACTATAAACCTTTCCGACTGCAGCACAGTGTAGCTCTGATTCCGCAGGGGGAAGGAGCCCTTTCTTGAAGTCTGCTTCCTTCCTCCCATGTCTTGTAATCCTTGCTTCCTGTCCTTGAAGAAAAAATGTGGCAGCCAGTGACATTTGTGGGTACTTGTCAGCTAAAAAGCGCCTCTAACGGTTAAAAAATGCCCACCTCTGTATCCGTTTAAGTCGATGTCCGTGTGTGCGTCCGTCTCGAGCCCTCTCTAGCGACACTTGGCTATCTCTGTGGCGAGTGCGCGTTAGGTAGCGATGATAAAAAGGCCATATGCCGCCGGTCCTCCCTGGGTTGCGTCGGACGCCCAGATGCCAGAAGCAGCATGCGCTCTCTGTGTTTGAGTGCTCTCCCTCAGGGATGGCAGGGCCCCTCTAACTGCCACTCTAACTGTGGGGGAGGGCTCTGGCAACCATGCGCTTCTTGTCAGATGGCACTGGAGGCTAATGAGACTTCATCATCCTGTCCCGGGCCATTTGGTCGAGCCACTCACAACGCAGGGACTGGGTTACCATCCAGGACGTGCACCCAGGGTTGGGCCAAAGTCTGTGTGTGGAGGGTCAGCGAATGCGAAGCTAATTATAATTGAAAGCCACATTGGCATCCTTGATTTACAGTTACTATATCAACAGCATAAAAAACATAACAGTTCAAATTATATGACAAATCTATCTGGCTAA
The DNA here is from genome assembly GCF_018555375.3 of Anguilla rostrata. Classification (NCBI taxonomy): domain Eukaryota; kingdom Metazoa; phylum Chordata; class Actinopteri; order Anguilliformes; family Anguillidae; genus Anguilla; species Anguilla rostrata. The sequence goes on from NC_057936.1 coordinate 16,041,784, forward strand.
ACAAACAAATCAATCTGTATTCTATTTCTGATACAGTACCAATTTCATCTTGTAACTCCAATAGAAATATTAATTATTCTACCCTAACACAGACAGCATAACCTCACGCATTCAGATTAATGTTAATGATTGCCTTTGCAATAAATTATTTGTCTTAGATACATTTTATGCACTATATATATTGGCCATAATGATTGCTGATAAAATGCTTCATTATATTGAAAATACAGTTTCTGTGTTGTAAACATTCCATTATGCAGAACAGAAAATATTAACCTAAATATTAACCCGAACAATAAGATTTAAAGCTCTACTGTAAATGTATCATGTGTGCCCTAATTGTAGAGACCATTGGTTGAGAATATATGTAGCTCATCTTCTGTCAGTATAGTGAAGGTGGTTGTGTGTTAATGGGCTGTGATGGGCAATGGAACTGGATGAGTGGTACACTTGTAGACATTTGTGCAATGTGGATCAAGGAGATGAGGGTATTTATGGCCACCACAGTCTAAGGTCACATTTGGAGAATGTTCCTTTGTCTTTTTGCTGTAGAGTTGGGGGTTGACAACTAGATACTAAATTCTGGGAAGGACATCTCTCTCTCTCTCTGTCTGTCTGTCCGTCTGTCTGTCTGCCTCTCTCTCTCTCTCTCTCTCTCTCTCTCTCTCTCTCTCTCTCTCTCACTCTCACTCTCTCAAGTCTACACGCACAACAAGACACAGTATAGTATTAGTTTTATGTTTTCCAGGTTGTGGTATATGTTTCAAAACATTGGTTATCATTTTCTTTTGCAGGGACAGCTTTTTGTAACAGACTTGTATTGACATATATTCCTTGTGGCTATTATTAGCTTGAAAGCAGACAGAAACATGTAATGCAATGGTTGCCTTAAAAAGAACTGTGATAATGGATTTTCAGGTATTCTTGTCATGTGTGCCATTTTTGTACGGTTTATCTTTCAAATAAACCTCTATATAAGAATTCAGTTTTATACGAATGTGTCATTCCTCATTTTAAGAGTTTCATTAGAAAGAGAAAATGTGCAGTTCTTTTTACAATCAATCTAATATTCATAGCCTGCTCCAAAAATTATAATTGATAATTTGGACCAGGTGGTGTACCTGACAGGTTTTGATATCGAAAGCAGCAATAATAATATAAATAAATACAATAATTATAACCTGCATTTCTATGGAGATTTTTGAGATCACATATTTTGTGAATATTCATTTTGCATGTTTGACAAACAGCAAAAAACCTTTTTAATAATTGTGATTGATTTACTTTTTACCAGTGGAAGTGTACAATAAATCTGTATTCTAGCAGTTTTTTGACAATAAACTGTTTAAAGTGCACACTTTTCGAAGTCAGAAAACAATTTTTCAGGCTCTGGAGGTTAAAAGTTGTATATTCCTTAATTTACTCTTCAGAAAATGAAACCATTGAATGTAGATGAATCAGAAATATTTATTTGCTCAAGGCCATTTGGAGAAAATGATACAGCGCATCAATAGTTCAGCATGTCATTGGACACAGCGTATATATTGTCTGGCTGTCACATATGGGATTTTACAAATAATTACACAAAGGAGTAAAAAAGGCATGTGCATGGACAGGTCCTACTACAGTAATCAGCAGTACAAAACATTTGTCTTTAGATACACACCAGCATCGTATGTTCCTCTGCTGCTGAGAATTTCATTACACAGTAGAATATATTATTTTTCATTTTGATGTGCATACCCGGTAAATTGGCCTTATGAGGCTGATAATATTAAACAAGAGTAAAGACCTTCAGGATTTGAGGCCTCTAAGACCTAAGCTTGACACTGACACTTGATGAAAGGACAAGCAGCTGCTGTTGGCAGGCCCTCTCAGTGAGAGATGTGTATGCAGGATGGCAGAGGGTGGGTCATCAGTCAAAGGGGATGGGAATGGATGGGAGAGCTATGGTCTCTCTTCCCAGGGATCAAAACCATGGGAGACAGGGAGCAGAATGGAAAGGGTGGGGGGGAGGGGCTTTCCCCACTGTACGGCTCTCCCCAGAGTCCAGCTAATGCTTATGACGGATAAGAATTGGAGGAAGCACCGTGTCACAAGGTATTAGATAGTGGGAGTAAGGATGAATGACTGAAAAAATACGAAATCCCCCAAAAATGCCAAACACCCTTCTTTCCTCTTACCCGTGATATGCGGTATCTCGAGAAATCAAATTGGCCTTTCAAATTGGCCACTTGAACTAGATGCAGCCGCCAATGTCTTCTGTCAAGCATGAGTAGAACTGACGGAGAGGAAAAAATGTCTCTGACTGTTCCTGGCGTTTGGGGATTGAAGCGAAGCTGAGCTATGCAAATCTCTTTTGGGTTCACACTTCATTCGTTCTCTTTCTCTTCCCTCCCACTTGTCTTTTCCCTGCTTCCAAAACACCGCAAAATGGACTGACCAAGCTTTAGGGGACAAATGTGAAAAAAGAAAATAATTTATCAGTTACTAAGCACTTGTAATCCTGCTGTAAAGCAAGGCTTGCAAATGAGATTAGAGGGTTTAGATAAGGCATTTCCCCCCGCGCCAGCATCACCCTGTCTCTCTTGTCTGGTTGGGGAACTGGGGGGAGCCAATTCCTTCAGTCAGTGGTAGGATCTATTGTCTAATTGAAAGGGAGAATGATGGCGTTCCCAGATGGATTCTCCGGGAATTTTCCAGGAGATATTTTGAGTTCAGTTCTGTCTCTCCCTCCACCCCCCCCTCTCTCTCTCTCTCTCTCACTTTCATGTGCCTTCTATCATATTTTGCTAGGAACACAAATCGTGTAAACATGTTGAAGGGTATAATAAGAATAGTTGCACTATAAGATATCTGCCCTTTGCACACAGGTCAATTTTGTGAGGAGCAAGTATTACCAATAGATGCATCAGAGAGAGGAAAGAAAATCTGTATTAGAAGTGTTCTCTGGCCTCAGAACCAGTATGGTGCACGTGTGTCTCACAACAGCATTCTCTGAACTCTAGGAAGGAAAGTTTCTTTGATAGTTTCTCCCGGGAGCTCAAGTGTTCTCAGTAATGCCTCTCTCTCTTTTTTATCTGGTAGCATCGACTTAAAAGGTTCCTCATAACACCTTAAAGGTTTCCGCATAGCAACGGCCCCCGGGACCCCTTAGGAGGATCTCGGAACAAAACCTTTTGCCGCTTAAAAATGGCGGTTTCACATTTCTGTTCGCAAATTGCGCGGCCAACCCGCTTTACTGTATATTCTCCTGAATTGAGCCTCACTGTTTCGCCAGCGCAGCCAGATTAGGACGAAATGAAAAGGGGTTTTATTTACAAAAAAATGTCTGCAGCACCATCAGTTGCTGAAAAACTGAAATTACCTTCAGCTCAAGGTCACAGGCAGCTGTTTTGCTCCTCTTCAGATTTAATGCATTATGCATTCTCAGGTCCCTGTGCTTAGACTCAGTTGCCTCCTTTTTTAGGAGGGCTCCAGGTTACGTGCAATATGAGGCAATCATTTTCCTTCCCCCTTCCCTGGGCTGGCCCTCGCCGCAGGATCATCGCTGGCACAATAACACTAGCGCATGGCTTCCACAGCTCCTCGCCCCTGAGCCAAATTCTGCTGCAGCCATTTCCTCCACCGCCGCTGGAACATCGGCGTCCTTGTTTCGGTTCCCCTGCATTACCTGCGGCACCATTTCGGCCCTGCTGTCTCCAGGCAGACGATTCACCTTGAAAGTTTAACAAAGCACAGAGAGCAACCAGGAAATAAGCTGATAGGAGAAAGAACCTGTGAAATGCAACACTAGGCATTTGTCTGCTTGCACTTGTTGGACGCTCGTCTGCGGTACAGTTGCCGCCAGCATTGAGTCGTGGTTTTGTAAATTCTACTCAGAAGTTAGTTGCAGGTGCAACTCTCTGTTAGGACAGATGAGTTTTCCCCTTGTTGCAAGTACTTATCCTGCAATTAAGTACTCAGATGGAAGCACTGACTATATTAGTGCTGAGTGGTTAGTGTTTTTTGGGTTTGGTTCGATTTGATTCGGTTTTGGAAAAGAATCACGGTTAGATTTTTTTCTTTTTTTTTCATACATACAGTACATATACTTCTTTAGACAAGCTCCAGTATCATCTGTGTCTTATGAGTATTGGGTTCTCTGTGTTTCCAAACTGTCTCGTAACTTGCGTGTGTGCAGGCACGATGGAATGTGGCCGTTGTAGATATTGCGATGCTTATTTCTGTGCACACTGTGTTAAATAATGTTTTGCATAAAGAGGATTGTACATCTTTTTCTTCAGGCAAGTTGAAGAGTGATGTTCAGAAGATATTTGGTAGATGAGACGAGCGAAACAAGAGGGCATTAAATGGAAAATGAAACAATGGTAATTTGTTGTGCAGAATAAAATATATATGTTTTAATGCACTTCCTGTCTCATTGACAGATTAATGTATTAAATAACAGTGCGAGACAGACAGATAACTCACCCCTCCCACCCCCACCTCCTCGGTTGACAGTTTGTCAGCACTGCCCCTGCTCTGAATACAGATACAGATCATTTTGTTGGTTGAACAGATCCACACAGTGTTGTCTCTGTGCACCCCTAAAGCACAATACACCATCATCCTTATTAGTACATGTGATGTGTGGGTGAGTGTGCCTGCCACAATTTTGAGTTCCCCAGTTAGGAGTAAATCCTTCACAAATAATTTGAGAAAGGGGCCTCCTCTGTGAATGCGGTGTCACACTCGCGGGCATAAATAAGCAAACCGTGCTGAATCTGCGTCACCATAAGATGCACAGATGGCTGCAGTGAAAATAAATTTGGAATCATGCACACTAAACCCAGTGGGGATGATATGCAGGGGTGCTGTAATTATTGCGGCCACTGACACCCAAGTGCAACCTGGCCAGATTGTCCTCTATGTGTGTGTGTGCGTTCTGGTGTGTGTGTGTGTGTGTGTGTGTGTGTGCGCATATGCATGTTTTTTCAGTCCTCAATGAAAGAAACAGTGAATGCGTGCAGTGTGGTGATTTATCTCTACAGGGTAATTATTGCCGCTTGAGAACCTCTTCGTTAAGGCAAGTGGAATACGCAGTGTGTGCCTACCTCTGGATGCGATGTGTGGCTGTTTTCTGTTCGGCTGCTGGGAAAAAGCAAAGACAAAGTGCTTGGAAAGTGTGAGGTTACTGTGCTGTGTGCAGGGGCAATTATCGGTCTTAACTGAGAAAGAGGACAGTGTGTGAAAGAGAGAGATAGAGAAAGAGAAAGGGAGTTGACAGAGAAAGATGACAACGCACAAACAACTGGTCTGCTCACCCCCAAGTTTTACTCACTTTGAAACATCCCGTAACGCTTCTAAAATGAGCGGCTTTTACTTTTTGCAAAGCCTAAATACTGTAACACAGTGTCAAATATTCCAGCATCAATTTGCGATTAATTCATTGAGCTGTAGATTCAGAGGATTGTTGTCCTTTCTGAAATAGCATTCACATTTTTCAGCCTTTGTGAAATTTGAGTGCAATTGAGATTCGGCAAAGCTGATGCAAATGCCGTCATAATAATATACAAGGTTACATGAAGTTCAAGTGGTCATTTAATGGTAGCATTACATCACTCGTACATTACCTGTGGCACCAGGAGAGCACTACAGGGGAGCACTATGGGAATGGTACTGATGCAGTCCCCTCATGTTTCTGTTCACACTGCCCCAGCCTTGTGGCACTGCACAGGTGGACAGCGATACCTTGGAGGCAGCATGGTAGCTGATGTATGCTCATTGCATACAGTATGAGTAAACAGACTTGGACTACTGAATGTGGAGGTCGAAAGGAAACCATTTTTTTCCATGCCACTGACTGATTCAATTTAGTTTTGATCTTGTAGATGGGGCTCCACTGCACTTATCATCTGGCTTGCTATTGTTATTATGAAAGAATATGGGGATAAGATTATATAGGTCTGCATGGTAGAGAGAGAATAAAACATATTTCTGATGACCTTGCATTGCCAGGTGCATTTTAGAGCAGAAACTGTACATGATTGCATTAATAATCCAATAGTCTCTTATCTTTCCTTTGTTATAAATCACTGCTAAAACACATTTAGCACTATGCTAATTGCTAAACTAATTTCCTTTTGCTTAGCCTCATTATTTATAGCTTCACATTTTCATGTTAGGTGCAAGGTAAGTATATTAAGATCGGGAAGGGAATTTTAATGAAATATTTAATATTTTACAATCATTGAAAGGTGTGGCCGCTTCATAATCACTATGAGCAAAAAAAACCTAAAAACAAAAATCTCGTATTATATCAGCTGACACATCGCTTACAGTAAAAAGGGCCTGTGGTCGCCAAGGTCATTTTGCTGATTTTGCTTTTGCTCTCTCTCTCTCTCTCTCTCTCTCTCTCTCTCTCTCATTCCTCATAGGTACCACTTGCTTGAACGTGTGAAGAGGCCAATTTTGAAGCCATTGACCCTACGTCACTACTGAGGCCACGTGCAATGCTTAACGCTTCATCCCCCCCAAAGTGACAGGAATCACCCTTTGACCTGCGCTCAGAGGAACATTCATCGGTCCTCCAGACATTGCACGGGATTTTTGGTGTCGCCCTCATTGTCATTTTTTACTTTTTCTACGGAGGTGACTTTTTCAGTCAGGGCCCAGATGCGGTTACTTGGCCCACCTGTGTGCAGCTTGGTGGGCGTGGTGACTCTGCTGCTCCCCCTGTGGGAGGTGGGCTGCTTGGAGCTGAGCGCCGGTTCGAGACTTCGGCCCCTGAGGGGTCCCAGGGGACACGAAGGTGCCCTGCGGAGGCATAAACGCAGCTGGGTGTGGAACCAGTTTTTTGTGCTGGAGGAGTACACAGGGAACGACCCTCTCTATGTGGGCAAGGTAATGCTATCTTCATTTGACAGGCTGGGATTTGATTCTGATCCATGTGATTCTGGGGATTGAGGCTGTATGCTGTGTGGGCCATTGAGCGTACGGATTAAGGAGCCTGAATCAGAGCTGAGCAGCACTGGGAATGTCGTGAGAACGAAACATTACACCAGAGATTCTCTACTTTACATTATAATTGCGCTGCAGTATTCACAACACTCTACTTAAGGATACTTTAAGTGCATGGGAAATAGGAAACAGTTCCCCAAAGAACTGTATTTTACAGAGAAATTATGTTATGAAAGCTAGGCTTGTGATTTGAATTGACTCTACTGTGACAGGCACTAGTTTTATCGTCTCTGAAGACACAATCAGAAAAGGTTAACGGGTATCTGCTGTCTGATATTATTCGATTAATATTGATATTTTCTGACTGATATTACAGTAAACTGTAGGTGTCCTTAATGCCAATTATCATTGGAGCCTCTATCAATCATCAAGTACGGTTAGCAGCAATAATTGTTATGCTACCATTTACATAATGGAATACAAGTTGCTGGGGGGCTTTCCTTTAAAAAATAAAATAGTTCAGCACATGCAGTGTTTTGTAAGCGGTGTATAATGTTGGGTAGAGGGATCCCAATTGGCTCACTTGGCAAAAGATCTTCTTCTGCGTTCAGACAGTTCACTGAATATTATGCATAGGTATAGCCTGAGTCTGGTTAAATGTCATTAACCGTTAATTGTACACAATTGGCTTCATCCTGTTCTGGTAGGATGGGTTCAAATCAGGAAGTGTTTTTTCATTTTGTCCCTTTTGTAGCATTTCAAATTTGCGTGATGATTGATCATTATTGCTGATGACAGGTAGTTTGCTATCAATTTATTATTATATATTTACATATTTCATATGCCATACTGTGAAAGTTGTATGCTGTTCAGTAAGCATATGGATCCTGATTGTGTCCATACTGAGGCCCAGCTTTTCAGAGATACTATGTGTGGTGTATGGTGGGTGAACACTGTAGCCAGTCTATCGCATGGGCATTGTTCCATGACAGGAATATATTTCATGCGGTTGTGATTTTTTTTTTTTTTTCAAGTGAGATTGTGGGACAACTTCACATGTCACAGTGTGAAGTGTAAAGACTGGGGTTACACACACACACACACACACACACATGCACACATTGACAAAGACACAAAAATCACCAGAAGTTGGGCTGAATGGAAGTTCTGTTTAAGCATGATTTTCTTATAACAAAGGTTATTCTGATATCTGTTCCAGGCAGAAGGTTGATATTCAAACATACCCTCTAGAAATGGATGGTTTTCACAGGGCTATTATCCCCAATACATTTTATTTACACCTTAGTGCCTAGCCAGTAGTTCAACATGTTTGTTGTAACTATTTGGTGTACTCACACAAGCTACAGAGGCTCTGATATGAACTCAGATTAACTTGTTTTCCAGTTGTATAGCAACACATGGAGCAGCATGGAGGCATTTCAGCACCATAGTTAAAATGGACAGCTCCCCTGTGGTTCTGTGCCTAGTCAGTTGTTCTGCAATGTAATGTAACCAACAGTAACAATACAGTGTGGACACTATTCATTTATACAACACTTGTGAGCTATATTGCCAATTGATCGCTATAGTTATGATGAAGTGTACTCTCACATTTTGTCTTCTTATAGTGAAGTGTTGAAGTTTCTTTAAAGTTTTTAAGGGCTTTTCTCTTCTCTGCTTTTGAAAGTGTGTATTCATGAATAATCTTCAGAATTTATCTGACATGTATACCAATGATGTGTTCCAGTGGTGTTACTAAGGCGTTTTGGAGGGGGGGGGGGGGGGGGGGGGGGGGGCGTCTGGGCAGCTGAAAGGCAAGCCAGGGCTAATACAAATCTTGATAACACTGGCCCAGCCACCCCCTCACCCAAAATTATTTTCTTACAATTTTACATTTTACAATAAAGAAGACTTATAAGCCACTGCATGTATTGACCTAGCTCCCTCTTTGCACCTCCAGGGAAACATTCCTGGCCCTGCCACTGATGAGTTCAGACCAAAACGGTTCAACCTCAATAGATTGTTAATGTGATTTAAGAAAAGAAAAAAACTGAATAGTAACTACATATCCAAGAGTCATTTCACATAAACATCATTGTGCAGCATCTTAATCTCTAAAAGAAAGGGTAGCATATGTCAATAAACAATGAGAATATGTTGTGTAAACTGCAACTGTGGCCATGCCTTAGCTCTCTCTCTCTCCATTTCTCACAATTTCAATTTGCTTTATTGGCAGGACAACGACAGTCATATTGCCAAAGCAACACATGTAAGACACAGAAACATGGAAACCACATAAACAACGTGTAACAAGTATGACCCACAACACTATAATAATAATAATAATAATAATAATAATAAAATAATAATAATAGTGTTCACATAGTATAAAAAAGAAACAATAACATTAAGGTGTGAAGATCAGAACAAAAATGATATTACATTTATTGTAATATAAACAAATATGTATAGTGCAGGTTTAAAAAAAGACAAATTATGGTAATTTACCTTTTTGAACAAAAATAAAAGTAAAAATAGGTCAATAAATGTATTTGTTAAATATGTATAGTTGATGCCGAGAGAGTTCTCTCTCTCTGTCCCTTCTGGGTGTGTGTGTTTTCTCACTCATTAGTTGATACGGCTGCTTGCATCGCAGGGTGTGTCACACACACCTGCTGCCAAACTGAATATTGAATGCAGTGATGTGTATATCAGGTGTTTGATCTGGGATTAAATGGAGGCAGATGTGGAGCTGGGCTCACTGCCCACTCTCAGGCCCTGGGTTGGGGAAAGAAAGGAGCAGCCCAACCAGTCACAACAGCAAGGCTGCAAAATTACATTTGCTTGTATTATTATCAATGGGCTATTTATTAATAATCAAGTTTTTAATTTATTTACCGTTTATTGAAAAGGGACAGATTCATGGAGATTGTAACTGAGGTAATTGATTTAACATATATACTGGGGATATATTTCTTCAGCGCTTCTCAGGAATGCATTCATTTATGAATGAAAACTAATGTACTGTAGGCCTCATCTCTATGAACTTGTTGCAGGAAATTTCTTGAAAGGACATTGTAAAGAAGAAGCTGCTCCGATTATAACATTACAGCTGCTTCCACCAGTGTTGTTTGTTAATGGTTAATTGTTAAAATAAGATAATGGTTAGTTATGGCTTCGGTACATTGTCTTGCTGTGTGAGTTTTTGACCACAAGTATCTACATTCAACAAAGAATTGTGACCCACTCAGAATGAATTTAAGCCAGTAATACTTTGTCATCAATCTGCAATGGTTGGGATTTTTAAAATGAATGATCAAATACAAATGACGTTTATTTAGGATTGTAATAATTTTAAAAAGACTAAAAGATTAAAAATATCCGAAAATGCATTGAACATCTGTATTTATATTTAACTTAGAATCTAAGGTTTATGTAAGTAATATGCCAGGGAGCATGTCGTTAGCACAGAAGGAATTTACACTCAGTTTGTTATGACAGTTCACTGATTGTATGCACTTCCCATCCTGTTTAGCAAAGTCCATGGGGTGACATATTTAAAAACATGCGTGGGCTTTTTCTACAAATGTCAATATATTTAAATTTGCAGTTCCATTTACATGTTATATGCTAAAACACATGAACATGAGATCTACAGTAGGCTGCACATTACATACATAAGTCGATTCTTGAATTATCCATTGCATAATTTCCTCTCATGTACTGCTTTACAGTCATCACAGTCACTGTTGCACACACTCAATCCATATTGCAGCTCTGTTAGTTGCTCCTGAGAACTACCACATGTTCTCTCATGATATTGTTAGAACCATATTGCACAATTCATCTTTAGGAAGGATACAGTATGCACAAATGTCTTAAATGCGCTGAACAAAGCTATTTCGTCAAGCGGTTGTACATTTTCAGAAGTAGCCTATGAAGAACTATAACAGGCATAGTAAATAGCAGCTTTGATTTACTGTTGCTCTTCCCACTGCTGTTTCAATAGGGCTTGCAGGTAAAGAGCACCTAGCGTGTGCTGCCCTCTGTGTGACTATCAGTATTTTACCATGAATGTATCATTTACACGTGTAAGTAATTGGTGATGTGTTAGCTTTATGAAACATTTTCTGGAAAAAAACGCCAGTAGCGCTCGAAAATACAACCCAAGGTAAATGTTTTGTTTCGTACACCAAGCACACACCAAGCAAATCCACCTTGTGATGCTCATTATGATTACTTGATGCTGTACACCCAGAAATATATTTTATTTGGACTTTATTTTGTAATGTACTACCCTAATTGATGTTTAATACAGGGGAAGTGTACATGTGTACATTTTCTTTGAGTTCCATTACCTATATGCTTAATTTGTTGGAATATTTTTTCATTTAGTCGAGAGAGTCTGACAAGCCATCAATTCAAGATAAATTCAATGCACATCACAGGAGCAACAAAGACAAAATGCACAGACACAAAATATAGGCTACTTTTACCTATCCCACAATTTAAATACCCACAAGTGGTCATCTTGTGGTGTTCAGACACACTTAACATTTTGACTGTGAGAATTACATGTTTTGATGTTAGTGCAAGATGCCAGTTTTGTAAGATGAAATGATTCAGGAGATTCACTTAATTTTCTAGGCTGTACATGGCTATCTTCATTTGACATGTTTGGCTAAAACATTTAGGGATAATGTAATGCAATAATAAAACAGGTTTTTAGTTAAAAAAAAAAACATCAATACTTGTCTTTAAAGCAGCAACTTTATGTGTTTACTGTTCATGCTGCCAAATGATTAAAATTAACTAGTTAATCACAGGGTTTGCAGTGATTATTAATACATTAATTGACTAATTAATTTGTGGATGAATTCTGATTAATCATAATTTAATTTACTCAGATAAAGTCCTAAATAAGAGGCTGAAAGAAAATAATAATTCAAAAGAAATAACACTGTTCAATAGCATCTTAGTATCAAGAACAATGGCAAACATAATGTCTGTTATTGGGATTGACCTATGAATGGAGATTTTCACCTACAGAAAACTAGGTTGAACTAAAAACAGAAGAACAAATATGGTAGTATAATGTGTATGAAGTTCCTTATAGTTTTATAACAAAACTGTTCACTTGAGTAATGACAGTAGTGAAGGCTTCATCCCTCCTATGGCACCATTTTGGTCCCTTTCTCCTGAGCACATCGCTGAGACAGATGAGATTTTTCACACTTTCCTTCTGTGCATTATGCCCAGGCAGTGAACAACCAATCACAAGGGACTGTGGTGACAGGTGTTGCCAGGTATATCCTTGCAACGAGGGCCAGCTTTACATATACCCTTGCGTGCTTTGACCACCACTATAGCGGACATTTCCCCATGCTGTTATTGGGCTCTGATTTGATCCATACACACATCAGTGGTCTCTTTTTCATTTGAATCTGACTCAGGTGAAACCAGCAAAAGGGACCTTCTTCAGTGCTGGCTGTAACTGGAGAAGACTTCACAGATGGCTGCCATTTAGCACACCCATCTGCCTTCAGTATGTGGGTGGGCCTGGACCACACCTCATCGCTCTGACCTTGGCAGACACTTCAGGTCCTTTAACCTGGGGTCCAATGCTCTTACATTTCCTTCCCACTGCTGTCATAAGCCCGGCAGTATGTAACCTGGCATTCACGTCTAACAGTAAACATGGCTTTCCTTATCTGTAAAATGCCAGAGGTCTATTGGCATTCAGTACGCATCTGAAAACCGCTGGCATCACAGAAAACCGTTAACAAAGCACAGATACTGTGCTAGTTTTACTTTGACCAGAGGAATAAATCAAAGCAAGGCATCTGAGGAAGCAATGAATTGGTGTTGCCTCTCAGTACGGTGAGGTTTGCATTTATTGGATATGTTTGGTTATGGTTATTGGTTATGTTTATTCATATGATTACTGCAACATGATGTGGTAGTGAAGAGCCAGACTTTCACGTTATGGTACAACAGAGATGGCAGGGTTTTATTACTGTGCATGTAAGGCCTGAGCACAAGACTTTAAGTTGCATTTAATTTTCATTGAATTGAATGGACGAGTGTGCACAGTGGTAGGACTAGATCGTAACCGAAGGTCAGGTTCGATTCCTAGGACACTGCGTTGTACTTGACAAGTACTTACTGCATGCTTCAGTATTCCACTTATAAATGAACATGTAATGCTAGTAATAGTTGTTAGTCTGATAAGAGTTGTAAATGCTGTATGTTGTAATGTAATGTACATCAACCGACATTCTTATTATTTCTACTTTCTTTCGTATTATTATTATTATTATTATTATTATTATTATTATTATCAGTATTATTAGTATTATTATTATTATTACCCTGGGATATATTGATTGAGGGAAACGTTTTCATGGAAAGTACAGCCTGAGATTTACTAAAAATATTTTGTACACCCTGATGAGATCATTTGAAATGCATATGCCAGTCAGAGCTTATCACCATAAAGTTGCCTGTTATGATTTAGTAACTACAATGGAAAAGGAAGTGTATGGTTGGACATACAAACCAAGCCAATGGCCTTCCCTAGCATGTTTAGTAAACTGGTACATCTACCAAAATACTGCCCCTGAGTTTTATATTCTGTACGTCCTCCAAAGATGCTGTATGATACACATGCATTCTAGAATCAGCAGCAATTGTGATTTTGGCAGATTATTGATATGCATGCCAAACTATCTGTGAAGAAAAACATTGAGCCTTATTGATTTGTAAGTGCATTATCCTTTTGAAGTCAGACAGACATGAATGAATCCTGTGCAGCCGTCTCTCAACAATGGTGTAATATGTAGCCTTCTCTCAAACCCTTAGGTATAATATGTAGCTGAAGATATTCTCATGGTCCTTCTGAGGCACTAGAAAACAGATCTTGAGCCTTACCTTTGATTTCTGCCACAGGGCCCTGCTCTGAAAACCACTGCAAGCTCTGAATAGACCCTGAACTCAGTAGGTGGGAAATGATGAAACCACCTCACCTCTATAGAAGCCTTTCCTTCTCTGGACAAAGTCCTGCTGTCAAACACACTGCGGTCATGGCTACACCTTTGTGTCAGAGGAACCGGGGGGTATCATGCAATGACATGTACAACAGAGACAGTCTGATATGGCTTATGTTTAATTATAGAACTATGGTCCCATGAATAATAAAATAGCTATCTTTAAGCTACCGGAGTGGAAAAATATCCTGTCTCTATGGGAATCAGGAAGGCTAGAAGAAAAGGCATAGGGATCCATCTCATACACCTTTATTATGTGCCTTCAAATACCTGCTGATTTTTGCTTTGTGTCCTTCATTTATCTTGTGCTGCGGGGGTGTGGCAGGAAGGGCTTCGTCAGTAGAAGAAGGTGACACAAAATAATAGGAAAGAAAACGATCTCATCTCTCAGGCCAGGAATATCCTTTCACAGCTAGGCGGTATGCTCGCTTCTAACGTTGACTGTCAGATTTTGAATTTCGGAACCAATGCCTCATTATGGCCGAGAAAAGTGTGCAGTTAGCCTGAGGTAAGTGCACTGACCTCAAATTCTGCTTCTGCCACAATGTGCAATATGATGAACCACTCATACGAATTGAGGAAAAAGTTGCTTCCATAGTTACATCTCCCGTGAGTGACTTCATTTTAATCATATTAAAGTGTTCATTTATGCCATTATAAAAAGCTGTACATTTACCTTTTCCAAATTTATAAATAGAAAAATAATTCATAACACACATTTCTGAACAGGGGAATTGGAGGACTGAGAAGGCATGTTTATACTGTAATTCATAAATTCACCTTTGCCACCACACATACATCAACCAAATCAGCAGTCTAGGTAGCTTGCTATCTGGGTTTCCAATCTGTTGATATGTGGCAGCTCATTTTGTCATCATGCCTTCTACTACTTCCCCCAGTGACAAAAAATAGCTTGCCAGCTAATTTAATATCCATCTGATAACCAAGTAATACCATACCATTTTGAACCACTGTGACATTACTTTTCAAATCATAATGTATTCACACTGTTAATCAGTTAACCTAGCAAAACAATCAAACGATTTGTTCCCCCCTGCACACCTTTACATTACTCCTAGCACATGTAGCTCATACAACAAGCCCTGATGCAAGTATGGGGCCTATACAGTGAGCAATGAAGCAAGTATACATATAAGGAGCTGTAAAACAATTTATATATATATATATATATGTGTGTGTGTGTGTGTGTGTGTGTGTGTGTGTCCATATAAACGCTTGCTATTGATGTCAAGGTCTTCAACTACTAATACCAAATCCTCCAGCAGTGGGCAGTATAAGGATAAAGTTTTCAGAGCAAAAATAACATTCAGAATCTTAACAGAATAACAAGAGTTTTCCTTGGTTCTTTATATACAGTATAAAGATTAAAAAGATATTTTTATTACATAAGTTTTCAAGTATTATTTATGGAGAGCATGCTTTTTGCCTCATTAGTGTGACTATGCATTTGTTCTGTCTCTGCACACACATGGTTCACAACATCTAGTTACTTTATTTCTGCTCACTAATGCCCAGCATGGTTGGGTGGAAGCTGCTCTGTTGAGTGAGTGATCTGCAAATCCTTTTTGAAGTATACATTTCTAGACTTCCCAAGAACAACTTCCTGAGACCGAAGGTGCTTTGAACCATGCGAGCATCTTAGGTGATGATTCATGTGAGATTCTTAGGTTTTACTAGGTGATGATGTATGTATTTTTTTAAATGTATTTTTACTGGAATCATTGTGCTTTTTTATTTTTTATTTTGCTTTTTGCAAAGCCCCCGCACAGCTAAACATCTTTCCTCTCTGTCTGGATGCTCAGACAGTGTCCCTCTCTGACCCATAGTTGGATGTTCACGTTCCAGTGGACACATTTTCTCCTCACCCTCAGGCAAAGAGCTACCACACAGTGAAGGGTCACCACCACACACAGCAGGCAGCACCTCTGCGCTGTGAATAAGTTATTTTTAGTCTTTGATTCGAAACAATGAAAAGAGGAACAGACACCAATTAAAGTATGGACTTTGTACATTTTTCATTTTGTTTTTGTGGTGCACTCAGGGTCTATCAATGGGCTTTCCCTGCAACACTGCCGTGTATCTATTCCATTTAGAAAAACATGTTATGGGGAAAGCTGATAACCTTGCTCATGGAAGCATGCCAATGAATATTCCTTAGGTCTGACATTTTCTCAGAGTGAAGAAATAGTTCCTGTGCTGACACAGGAATAGGTGACATGATTGTGAATTTCTAAGGAGGTTGTTTATGCCACCTTCGTCTTTGAAGAAACATCATTTTTGAATTGCCCCAGATTCCACGTGTTAATTAAATTGTGAAGTTATATTTAGTTTCTATTGACTGAGTGTTAATTTACACAACAGTAATAATAGCACCCGAAACATTTATGAAATCTTGAGATATAAATGCATGCGTCTGACATCTACATAAATACAGAGGCTTTCTATGTTTATTATTGTCTTCCGTTGTATTATTGTTTTTATTATGACTATTACTGCTGTTTTTGTTATGCAGCTGTCTTTGTACCAATACATTGCAAAATGATAAAGGAGAACTATAGTTTAAATGCAAGGATAGTTGTGCCGATAGTCCAAGTTTGCAGGTTCCAGCTAGAATCAAGTTAGGGAACACAGACACAAAAATTTTCTGTCATTGGTAGATGGTTCATTACACCTGTGAGAGGCCACATGGAAAAGGATACTACTGGCAATTCCAAAAGCTACAGAATGCCTGACTTGGAAAAGTTGTTCCTGTGCCAGTAGCCAATCATATACTGTATCAGGAGAGGACATGAAGGCACATCAATATATGTGATGACACTTGCCTATCAAGATGAGAGTGATAAACATGTTTATGTTGACTATTAAGTGTGTGATCTTATTGGAGTACAATAAAAAAATGTGCCAAGAAATGTTTTGGTAAACACACAGATATGTGCATATCCCTGATAATGATCACAGAACCGGTGAATACTTTTTCACACATTTGGGAACTTGTTAGCTATTCCACTGCAGGTGAGGAAATGAATACTTGCTAATAGCCCCTTTGATCATTTTGTAGAGGAAGGGTAGAAAGTCACTGGGAAGTTTTTATTATTTTTTTTAAGAATGACTCAAGCTTGAGCTAGTATGTGAATAGTGAAGGAACAAGAATATGAGGGGGTAGCAGTAAAAGCTTGGATAATTCTATACAGAATAAGATCTTGACATGTTGGTGGGTGTACATGATTGGATAACAATGCATATGTTAGAATTTTAGAGAAGGTTGCCCATGAAAGGAGACTAACTAACTGTGAGGTTTTTTTTATTTATTGGTGAGTTCATTCGTGGGGAGAGCAATTCTGATGAGAGGACACCTGGTTGTAAAGAAAATGTGGACAACAACACTTTGTGAGGGGAAAAAGGCAAAATTGTCTGCAGTGAGAACGTGATTGGGAGGAAGACAGCGAAAAATAAATTGCTAGCTGGTAGGCAGAAACTAAGTGAGATATTGCATGTCAAAGATGACCGAGAAAAAGAAAAGGGGTGAGAGGACATATCAGTATCAGTCTATACAGTAATCATCACTTTTTTAACATGGACTATGGACAGTATGAAAAAGTCTAACTAAAGATCTTCTGGGGTTAGCAGCATTTTAGCAGTAGGCCAGAAAGCAGCAGCTGAAATTCAGACTACAGTCTTGGCTCACAAGAGAATTTAGGAGAACAGCAGAATGTAAGAGACGGTCAGGTGGTGAGAAGTGGTGGTCATGGATGAAAGGAAGGAGATTGACAGTGTGGCTGAGGCTGTCAGTGTGCAAAATGTCACAGGAAGTCACAGCTCAGGATCGCTGCACATGACCGGGGTTTCTGTGTAGGATTACTGGTGCGTCATCATCCAGAAGAACAGAGTGAAAGGCATAAAGCTCATCACATTATATACCAATAGATATTTTTACTGGTTTGGTGATATAAGGAGCATATGAATCACGTGAGGATGCAGCCAAGGAAGATTGTGAGGAAAGGAATAAGACAGCCAGGAGAGAGGAGCACAGCTGTGTGAGCTGGTGACACGTGACAGAGGGGTGAGCAGCTAGACTCTCCCCTGGAAAGAGGTTTTCAGGAAAGGGCCTTGTCCACATCTCAGTGAGAGCATGGCCATTAAGGGGCTTGTACTCCTTCCTGCCCTCAATTAATCCAGGAACGACACACGCACCTTATAATCACCTCATACCAAAAACTAGCCAAGAGCCAGTGCCTTTGAATCCATCTGCATCAATCTCACCAGAAGCGAGAATTTTGTCTTGTTGAATGTTGATTGACAGCCCTAACTCCTCTCGAGTGAGAGATTGCAGGCACAGTTTGAAAGGAGTAAGTAAGGTTAGAATGATGCTGCAGGCACTGACAGGTAGGGCTGGGATGACAGAAAAGAGGGCTGGGATGACAGAAAAGAGGGCTGGGATGACAGAAAAGAGGACAGAGAAAACACATTAGGTAGTTTGCACATGACCAGAGGGAGACTTTTTAGCAACTGTTTCCTCGAACAAAACATTGGGCAATTTGTTCGAGGAAACATAAAGCCTAAAACTAGGAATGTCAAACCTGTTGTGAATACATTCTATTATTGTTCTATTAATATGTATTCATAAAATTGATACATGTAATGAAATATTGGCAAATAAATAATGCAATGATCATTCATTGATCTACTCAATTTATCATCAGGTTGCTACCGTGTGCAACAGTAATGTAGAAGTTAATAATACACACAGGCACATACATAGATATATATTTTTTCTTTCTGAGCAATTATACATAATGATATGAATATTTCAACAGTCAGCCACACAATGACTTAGGAGAGTGGCAAATTGGTGGCTAAAAATGGGTCGGATTGATTCATTCTGCCTAGACTGTCAGCAAAGAGGGGAAAAAAAGAAAACAAGAAATGTTCGAGCTCAACCAGTCCTCCTCTAACACTTCACCGAATCACTCTTGGCTTTGAGGGCATTTCATATTGCTCAGTTCCATACATCTGCCAATTTGTAACATTTTCACACTCACACCTTTTTTTGAGTTTCCTCAGCTGCATCAGTGAATCATAGACTGAACGGGGAAAAAAAGAAAAGAAAAGAAGTCCATGCCATAGATCCACAAGATAGCTGTCTTGGTGAAAGAGTGGGTTTCCAAGGATGTGAAGGGAAATTAATTTTCCTGATGTCTGTGGTTTATGGCAGGCTATTCTCAGTCCCTGTCCTTTCCCTCACAGTGTTAACTAGAAGTGAAATATCTGTAATTTAATGCAAGGCCCCAAATTAGTGGAATGGGTGTGTTTATTGTTCGGTGGAATATTTCATGACAATATTCCTTAAGTCGAACACATTTTTATAGGGGTTTAGCTGTGAAATTAAACAAGGCTTGCCACAAATATGCCAATAAATATCCCAAATGCGAATTAGAAAGCAGCCCTTATCGTTACCAATAATATAACATTCCTCTTTAATTTTTTAATTCTGAAACATATTCCCCTGTCAACATTACCAGTGTGAAAGCATGCTAATTGATTTTCTGTGGAGAATCAACATCGCACTTTTGAATGTGATGCGCCTGCTTTCGAGCCATTTTATTGCAGCCTGTTTATTTAAAGCTGCTTTGAATGGGAATTGGTTTTCAAATAAAAAAGAAAATAACTCTTAATGAGCTGGCTCTGAGAATGCTGCACCCTAATTATCAAACCACTTCTTCAATATGAATACAATCTCTATTAGGCCATGCTCATTAGGAAAGGTAGACAAGTCTTTGGCACCATTTGAAGCTTGGGTATGGTTCTCAGCTTTGTAATCTGTTTACTTTGTCTGGAAAATAGCAGCTTACACTGAAAGGCCAGTGGTCACACTTATGTTCCATCCATACAAAAAGAACGATAGTTCTTTGGAGAATTTTAAGCTGTGGATGATTTTCACAGACTTCAGTTTGCTAACTCGATTTGTCAGTGATAGAATTTAAGTTAAGGAAGGAAAGAATAATATGAAAACATGGACACACTCCAGCATTCAACAGTACATGTCATTATATTATATATAAGTGCAACGGAATTTCACGCTTTGTGTACGCATTTAGCTTTATATATTTCTGGTGGAAACCAGGAATTTCCACTCCTGATTGCCAGCTCAGTTGTGGGTGGATTCAGATTTCTCATTCATTACATTTCAAATTTGCTTTCGTGTATTTAAAGGAAACTTTCCAAATAACATGTGGGCGGCTTACAATTTCAACTTATTTTAAACTGAAATCCTGAGATGCTGAACAAATGTAATAGGTGTATCCAATTTAGTTTTCTTGAATTATATTCATGTGCAACATTTAAATTCAATGGTTCCGACAAAGTTACACAGTTGATATTTCAATTAACAGGTTCAAGTAGTATTTGTAAGAATAATGTGCTTCATCTCGATTATAATTAGTCAAATGAAGTACAATCAAAATGGTTACTGCTGCATGCATTTTGATTAATATCAGGTAGATTTGGCTTTACTAGAGGGATTTCATTAAATAGGCAACAGTTGACAGTTGGTATCTAATGTGCCTGCCTCTGATTTTATCTCCCCTTACAGCTCTGTGATGTCTTGCTGCAAGTAGCCAAATTCCTGTTACGATACTGTATATGCATGTCTTGTATTTCACGGACAGCAAAGAAGAGACAGAGGGTCTAGTTTGGCAGAGCATGTTCAGAAATAGCTGCAGACAAGGGGAACGAGACTCTTCTGCGAGACTTTCTGAAGATGTCACATTCCAGAAAGAGAGTCAGCTCTCAGCACAGTGTCAGCTCTGCTGTCAAATGGGTTTGCATTTTTCTGCTTTTCCTTTGACCAGGCCTGTGTCTGAGTGTACTTGAGTGCATGCATGCTCATATACTTTTTATTGTCTCTTGCTTATGTATTTGTTCAGTGGCCAATGAACACTTCTCTGCTTATATCACCATTTCCTTAACATTATGAGGTTCATATGAATGAATATCAAATGAATATTGGCTGAGGTTTGAAGCAACTGTACTTATATGAGCTAAAGCCTGACACAATTGAAAGCTGCTGGTCGTTCTTGTTAAGTGCTCCCTTTTTGTACTCATTATCATGCAGCACTGACCTCGTCTACCATGGCTCATTGAGGAATTACACCGTCATTTATTGTGCGAAGGCAGACTGAGGAGAAAAGACTGCAATCACCATTGTCAAGCTGTGTATATGCTGGAGAAAACTCCCTAGTGATGTGAACAAGCTGTTGAAGCACAGAGAAACATCTATTCAATGGCCTGGATTCAATCAATACGTGTCCCTTAACTTTGACTTTCAATAAATGTAAAGTGGTCTTTTTCTTCACAAAGACAATTTGGCAACTTTTAATGATCACTGAACTTGTCAAACTGTAGTTTTGAAGAAAAAAAGACATCAATTGCATTTATATTTAAATCCGGAGAAAGTGTTGATTGAATTCAGGTCAGTGTGTTCAGGTCAAATTTATTGCTTTGAACCATCAGTACTGGAGGAATCAGGGGTGCAAGCGTATACCAGATGTGTTTCCGCTATCCTGTAATTCTGTTTTCCGTGTCCTATGTTGTTGGCACGCTATTTAGTCGGGGGAATGTATTTCTCTCTCCATCTTTCACTGAAAAGAGAACTTTTTCTGGATGTGAATTACAGATTGTGGCTCAGACCAAGAATAGCATTGAAATCAGGCCACATGGGAGGTGTGGGATCTTCTGTCACTGCCAGGTAGTATTAGCAATAAATTAACATGTCACATAATGTAACTATTTAACTCCCATACAACAAATATTCTTACTTCAGTTTTAAAAACTTTGGAGATGCATTCCAAATTGAAATAAATAAATAAAACATACATAAATGGAGGTGAAATGCCTTTTTATGGTTAATCAAGGAGTACTGTCAGTTTGTTATTAAACAGCACAAGGCATAGCATTCAGTAATAAATAAGACTGGTTGTATTGTCTTGTTTTGTACTATGCTGACTGTACAGTATGTAGCGTAGCCATTTGCTGTTTGCACTGCAGCCAATGGGCCAATGTTTTCTATTTGACTATTTCTGACATAAACTAAACATTTTTTCATTATTCCATCAAACCCCAATGGCACCGAACACAGATAAACATGACCAAACATTGCATTATATGCACTTTGCAGTTTCTGCAACTGAGGGCCTCATGCAACTTAATGTATACTCTTGTCAAAATTAATGTCTGCTCTGGTGGTCATTTGTCAGTTAAATTTGTTTTGAGTCTGAACAGTCTTAAGTGTGATCTGTCTTGCATTTGAACAGTCTGAAGTTTTGACTTGACAGGCAATATTTCCACTGGGGTTACTTGACAAATTCAACCTTATCACATAAAAGTCCTGAACTATTATCGCTTTGAATAACAGACAGCAGGAAAACAGCATTAGCCTTGATTCAAAAAAACATACAATCATTCAAAAATCATTCTATCCTGGGACTTTAGTCAATTTTCTGTTCTGCTAGTAATAAGAAAATGGTTTCAGTTAGAACATTTGATGCAGTAGGTTTCTTCACTATATACTGTCTTGTCAAACTATGCATCTAGTTTACATGCACACAAGGCTGTCTACGTTTGAAAGATCCATTTTGTCATCCTTACTGCCTTTTCACTGTCTGTTTGCTTTCAGCACTACTTGTACATTCTGTGTCATGCCTTGTGCCTTTCAATATTAGACACAGTAATCCTTGATTCACCGTAAATGTTTCCCCATAAATGTGCCACTTTTCCATGTACTTTATTCTCACTTTCAACCATACATATCACTGTTGTACAATATGACAATGCACTTTGATTTACAGAGACTTCCGTAGGATTACAGATGCATGTACGACAGAGACAGCAGGCTCCGGTTGGGAGATAGGAAATGTCTCTTGCTCCGCAATGATAAATCATGCATTGCTCCGTGCACAAATTACACCGCCATCAACTGAATCTGTTATTGCAAGCAGCTGTAACAGCATCTTTAAAATGCAGATAAATATGTATTTGAATCCATCTCCCATAGATAGGTCTTGCAGGAAAGAGCCCGATGCAGTCTGTCTGAGGAACTCATGCTGAGATGAATTATGCATGCAGTTTCATGTCTCCAGGGTTAATTTAGTTATGTCAACAATTATTATGGATGACCACTGTGTCGCCTCGGCTGCCACGTCTTTATTAGAATGCTAACAAGTGTTGGAGCTCCTATGATGGGTGCACAGGGACTGGTGTCCCTCAGCTAATTGCTTTAGTACTTCCGCTTTTTGAGTTGAGCATTTGGCTCGTAAATTTAAGGATATATGTATACATGGTGGATTATGCTGATATTCTGTGATGTGATGCCAAGTATTTTAAGTGCTTTATTAATGTATTGTTTATCTTGCCTGGGAGATAATTCTCTGTAATAATCAAAACACCGCCTTGCCAAGGAAGTGCAGGAGCAAAGGCCTGCACGGCCTGGTCTTTTTCAGACCTTTCTCCCTTCTCAGAGTTCACCTTTGATCTGCGCATTCCAAATAAACTGTTCGGCCATATTTTCACCTCTCCTCTCCTGGCCCCCCTGGAGCATATTCTCTGAACCCCATTCTAATTGATGTGGATCCTTTGATGAACCTTTGCTGAACCATCACTGCATGCATTCCCGCTGCTGGGATCCATTGACATGATCTTGCCATGGCTGCCAAAACTGGTTTTCTCTGTGCTAGAGAGAAGACACAAACCTGTTGAAAAATATGGCTTTGGCTCTCTTTTTAATAACCCTCTCCATCCAGTATAAAAATGGCATTGAGTCAATCGAATGGTGGGGAAGAGAGGATTTAATGTTGGCAAAGATGGCCCTTGAGTCCCCCTGCGGGGATACTCATGACAGGTTTTTTTTAATTGAAAGTATGCAGGAGGGCCTTGCTTTACCTTTTAATCCGCTTCTTCGGTTTTGCGCTGCTGTGGCAATTTGTCACTGATGCAGATGAAAGTCGCTGCTCTGGCAATCAGGATGCTTTTCTCCAGGCTTGCCTGCTGCTTTCACAACCATCTCAGGAAGCACAGAGAAATGGAGAACATGAATAGGCTCCCTTTCAAAGAGTTATGGAAGGCAAATCAAGGTTTTACTGCTAACGGGATCCAACAATACAATCTGCCCAGCCCCTTCTCCCGCTCCGACAACGATACAGCCAAGAGCAGACGACTCAAATTCCATTGACGGAGGGGAGAAAGACCTCTCTGGGCAACAGGACATGCATGGCTAAGAATGGCAGGGTAACACAATGCGATCCAATACCATTAGCATTTACATGGTGCAGTTCATGGACCTTGGGTTACAATAAAAGCAAGGTTCAATGAGAGACGAATGAGTGTGAATGAACGGGAAATAGTCACTTCATCACAATAGATCATTAACACAAACATTTATTGCAATGGAGTGCCTTTTATATAAAATACAAATACATATGCAGCGCAAATGCGTATAAAATTGCCCGCTATGCATATAGTTAGCCATACATTGTATAGCATGTTTAAATGAGCAGTCAAAATAGATATGGAAGCAGCATATTTGTTGTCGTTCTGAAAGCCAAACCATGTTTTTACAGAAGCATGTTTTTAGAGCTCTTTATGTATGTAATACAGTTCACATCTTGATAAAGTTGTGTCGTTTATTCTTTTCTACCCAGTACATATCATATGGCTCTGATTGGGCCTTAAAATAACTTCAGCCTGCGTTTGCAGTGAAATGACTCGGTTACGACCTGGTATAGGTTCAGACCGCGACCGAATGAATGATAAACAACGGATGACCAATCGGAAAGACGTAACACGCACGCAAATGTAAACAAACTTACAACTGGGGTGTAAGAAATACTTACGCTTTAGATTTCTGTTTAATGACACCCCATGGTTATATTTCAGCCTGAAACAGTAAAAAAAAAACTGTTAAAAATTTATATTCTTTATATTCATAATTTTTCTATCACCTGATTACACAGTGCATGTATATTATCCATTAGGCACTCTTTGAGCAGTAGATATATATATTTGCCTATCAGAGGCAATACAATTATCTTTATTTCATAGGCTATTTTCCTGTCTATGATTACAAGTTGTTTGACATATTTAATTATTTGTCAGGGTCTATTTCAAAGTGGGACTCATCCATAGGCACTGCTATGAAGAGGTTAGGGGAAGGCAAAAAATCTAAATGGGAAAAAATCCCCCTCCCTCCCAGAAAATCAGAATATGGGCTATACTGCGTTTATGCTCATTTTTACAACCACAGCTGAATCCTGGTGTGTAATATTGCCTAATCTCTCATCAATCATAATTACTTTCCACGCCATTTCTCTGATCTCTGATATGGGATGTCTCCAATGCAAGCGCCACATTTTTTCCCAAACACAGACTGTCCAATTTAGCTGCAAGCTGGGCCAGATGTAAGCAGGGGCATGGGAGGCAGATACCTCTCCCCCAGATCCCTGCTCCTTCTCCCCAAAAATACAGTCATATTAAAAGCAAACTGCAGTTGCTTTTTGACTTTCACAGCCAAATGCAACATGCTAAGCAATGCTAAGTACTTAATATCTAAGCAGTTACTGGCTTATTATATACCGGTAGTTAAACAAACATAACTTCATGGTTACTTAATTTTTAAATTGCTAATAGCCTCTGAGAATTTATTACAAATAATCTTAATTAAATTATTTGTTGTACGCTCTCTGTCTGTAGTATTGTCTTATTTTCTGATATGTAAATATTGCTGGAAAATATGCCTGCATATGTTGTCCAATGGAATGTTTCCATTTTTTCTAACATGTCATGATGCAGAAATTTAACTAGTGTTAGCTAGTTTTGGTGGTGAGATTTGAATGTCAGCTAGTTAGCTGCTGAGGAACATAGCAGAGAGCAGTCCGAGCTACAAAAAGCACATCAAAATGCTTATGAACACAAAAGTGGATCTCAGATGGGAAAAGAGAACACGGACCAGCAGAGAAGGCGGCCAAGTTGCTAAAGTTGGATTGTTTGTTTAAAAGCAGTCGCCAACTTGCAAACTGTCTGTCTGATCACCACAATAACTTGTGCTGTCTGTGGGGATACACACTAATATTTCTAAAAGTATGTGGCCACCTGAACATCACAGCCATATGTACTTGTTGAACATATCAGTGTTAGAACCCTGTTTTTCTGCAAGTGCATGTGTTTTTTTCTGCAAAAGAGTGAAAGTGTAAGTTAGCCTGCTGGTTAGCTAGCTGTTTCCTTGTGGACAATGGTTGAAAATTGCCTGTGCATGTACAGAGGATTTCTCAGTGGACTGTCTTCTCATTGCAATGCATTGGATTCAAGGTGCCTGCATGGTGACATAAAAAATGTGGTTATTGGATTACAGATTTAACAACGATCCCGGATTTCTGTTCACCGCCAGTTTCTTTGGTACTGTGAGTAGCCTAAATGTTTTTATTCGAGTGAGAAGCAATATTCTATTAAGTAATGCTTTCACTGTGGAGATACACATTTTGTTAAAGGCCCGGGTCATTTTTAATGACTATTATTATCACATAGGCTTACTACACTAGCACCTGTACTATCCAGGCCACTTGCGGAGTCAGTGGTGCCGGAAAATAGTACATTAGTAGACTGCACCCCAAAGATAACATAGGAGTCATATTCATACAGCATTTTTATTGTTTAAAGCAAAGTTCTTTTATTGCTCTAGGGCCCTCACCTGCTGGTTGAATGACTTTACAGCACCTGCTGTTTTCAAAGAAAAATTGACATTGAGTGAACTTTTCACGCCTCTAAAACAAAATAAAGACATGGCATGTATATTTGGTACTGGGCTAGTGGCATATTTGTTTACTAAGCTCCTGATCAGCACTGGATGTTTTAACTTGTGTGCCCGGGCCTGCTGCAACCCTCTCTGTGGGAGAGGGTTGCAGCAGGCTGATTGCATAGGTCAGTTTGATTATGGGAAAAAAGATGGGAAAACCGTCTGCCCAAATTTAAGGACGTAGAACATTCCGGAAAGTAGAATGCTGGATAGTAGAGTGATGACCCTAGTGTTGGACACATTTCCTCACTATCAGGGGTATTCTTTTAATATATACCTGTAAAATAAAATATAGGCCTTTTCTCCAAAGGAACTGCAGGCTGTATGCAATGCAAGGATCATACCAATCAACTGTGTACATCTATATAATGGTCCAGCACAGCTGACTCAGGTCCCCTCTGTTTCTCTCAGATCAGTACATTCAGCAATGGATGCGTATTCTGGAAGCAGGGTGGCCCTGGTAGTGGGTGCCAGATACAAACTCCCGGAGCTGTGAAAGAGCGCATAAATAGTAATCAGAATTTTGAAAATCAATCCTGACTTTGATGGAAAGCTGATTCAGTGATGTGAGAGCAGGGGAGCAGCGAAGCCTGCTTTATTCTCTCGCCGGCTGCCTGCATATCTTCTACCATTCATCCAGGAGAAGGATTACCCTCTGACTCACTGTCGCTTCTACTGTATCAAGCTATTACATCCACCGCATGCAGAGCTTGCTGAGCCATCGGCCCGTTAGCTTCTCCTGTGCAGTACATTTTGCACATGCTTAAAAAGTTCTCCTGTCTTCAATTTTTGAGAATTGAGTGCAGCCTATGTAAGCCTTTTTTAAAACCAATTTCACCCTTATTTAAAATTTTCCAAACAATTTAGAACATCCAGTCTCTGTGGGTCCATCCTCCAGTAGCCTGTGTCAGTTAAGAAGCAAGGAATCCAGGGGGTCCCTATCATAAGTGAATGGGGGGATGGTTGTGATCATAGGCCCCGGGTTGGGGCGTGGGGGGTTGCGATAGTGCACTCGGGGGTGGATTGTTGGGAGTGTGATCATGGACCTCCTACAGTAGGCTACCCCTGGTTGAAAACCCAGGCTCTGAGAAACTGCGACTTCTCACTCAGCCGTGTGCCAACTCATTTCTGCCGTCATCACCTTGGAGCACTGCACTTTGCATATACCTGGTGCAGGCAGACTTCCAGTGTCTGATTGAACAAAGGAGTTACTCTTGCACAGTGAGGTGGGTGAAACCCAGCCAACTGACACCCTTCCACCCATGTAATGCTGTAGCCAATGCATCACCACACACGACTCTGCACCGGCACTGGGTTCTGATTCTGGACCGTGGTACGCATCACTGCACTAAAGCATAATGTAGAGACTGTGAATTCTGTCCTGGGTAGCCTAAATGATGATATTAAGGGGCAGGCAAGGATGCAGTGACATGTTTTGTTATGCAATGATGTCTTATGTACATTGTCACATTGTTAACTAAGTCATTTACATAGTTCTGCATTGCTGAATACTTTCTCACGCAGCAATAAGGAAAAGCTTATTTGGAGGTGAAAAGCTGTAATCACACTACTGTCTACTATGCTAGTTATAGAGTACATGTATTGGAGCCATACTTTGCTCAGTTGCATTTGAATTTACCAGGAAGTTCAAGTGGGATTTCATGCTCACTCACATAAGAAACCTTGAAAATCAAAGTAGACAGAGGCAGTGCAAGGGATTGTGTAGTTAATCATCTGTAAGTGTGACGGTTAGGCTTCCAGATTGAGAGGTCAATCATGGTGTTGCTATCATTGTACTGAGGCACTGGCTTATCATCTTGCGTTACAAGGAAAGCTGCCCTCTACCAGCCGACCAACAGTGCCTCAATTATACTTTCAAAGGCAGCTTGGTTTTCTTGGGATGTCGAACAAACTCCGACTTTCTTGACTTCAGCCATCTGGTGATAGAATGATACAGGGTGGTGAGGCAGCTAGCACTCTGCGGTTTCAATGGAACCAACCATACTGCAATAGGATAAGTGGTAGATATCGTCTGTCCTCTCTTTCTGTTCAAATGTTATTTTAGTTGGATGATACAAAACATCACTAATATTGAAACTGTGACTATTCAGGTGACTAACATCCATGAAATATTAATCAGCCAGTATTCAGTAGTGAAGTAATTAATTCTGCTAAGTCAGTTCTGCTTTTTTATTCATGACCTATTTAAAATAAAAAGTTATCCCCCTACCCGGAGGCAAAAGCAAGGTCTTTCTCATTGTCTCTGTAATACTCAAGCAGTGAAAAATGAGAATTCACAAATTATGAAGCTTGACACAGGCTTAAAATGGTTAGTGTGACATTAGAAAGGAAAAAATGAAACTATAAAAGATCTATTTTACTTCAACTGTAATTACATTCCTTAACATTCTTAGTGTATATGCACTTTCGTGTAATTTGCGAGTGTTTTTTGCCATACATAATTACAAAATGCCCTCACTGCTGCATGATTTACTGATATGATGAACTGAAACTACAGGCATGACAAAGTGAATGGCAATTTGTAACTGCGTGATGTGACTAGAAATTGTTGGCTTTGCCATGGCTCAGTATGGAGACGTGCAAATGCAATGGCATCCTAATTAATGCAGAGATGTTGGTAACATCATTTTCTGTAATATTACCTATTATCCTTTTAAGCAAGCTCAGTCTGTTTAAGCAAAACATTGAGCTTCAGTTTGTGTGGGATTAAGAACATGCGTCTAATTATTTTTGGGAAAGACTGGGATCGAGGAGTTGTGTATTTTTAAGCACATTGATACGGGTTATTACGGAGGCATGATATCACAGTATTCTGGACAGAATCATACACAGGGCTGAATTTTTATGGGGAACACCTGCACTTTTGGAAACACAAGCACGTATATTTGGAACCATCCATCCATTATCTATACCCACTTGTCTTGGTCAGTGTTCATTGTGCGAGAGGCAGGAATACACCCTGGACAGGTCGACAATCTATTGCCTAAAAGGTGCACGGGGAAAATGAATTTAGGATAAAACCAGAATGGAGTCTGAACAAGCACTGTATACTGAGGAATCAAGGGGTGCAGTATTATTATGCTAAAGAGTAGACAAGTGTATTTATAGGCTATGTGATGAAACATGTAGGTGTGTGCCATTTTTTGTGGCACACTAGCGGATATAGATGTGGCGTTGTTGGATCTGTCACAGACATGCACCTCTTCTTAGCCAAGAGATATCCCATAATATCTCTGTACATTACCTGCATGTTTAGATGAGTAGGGTTATGCATTGACTTCCTGGCCCTTTCCCTTATCCTTGCAGCATCCATCAGATCCCTAGCTTCTTAATTTGGTATGCAATCAGATTGCCTTTGTATCAGAGCAATCATGATATAATGCATGATTTGACTAGCTGCATGACACTTTGTATGAAGGGTCCGTTAATTAAACAGTGATAAAATTTTATTAGCATATATTATGGTGTTAACATTATTTATTTGCTTCGCAGTGCATGTTCAACAGTAGACATTGCATCCGCTTATGAATGACTTATGAATGCTCATCAAATATCAATTAAAGCTATAAAACCATACTTTATTTATTTATATTTTTCAGTGCTCAAGCTGAAGTCATATTCAGTAGGTGAAGTGGCGTCTACTTTAGGACACTCATTTCATTAAGTGTTATTTTTCATCTATTTATGATTGGTAAATCAATCAGACCATAGTTTAACTTGCTGATGATAATATTCTGAAGGTACACTCATAATATCATAAATATAAAAGTAAAGTTGTAAGATGTGTGCATCACAGCATTTTAAGGTTTACTGTAACAAGGTATCAATGTATCTTATTGAATTGTCAAACAGAACAGTTTATTGAAACTGGTGAAATATGGTTAAGGTCTATAGTCTAGACAGTAAATGGAATTATTTAAACTGACTCAATGTTCTGTATTTGATAGTCTCAGCATATTACTCTATTACCTTTCCCATTGTTTTATGGTTATTATGGTAATCCAGTCTGAAGT
Organism: Anguilla rostrata; assembly: GCF_018555375.3. NCBI lineage: Eukaryota > Metazoa > Chordata > Actinopteri > Anguilliformes > Anguillidae > Anguilla > Anguilla rostrata. The sequence goes on from NC_057936.1 coordinate 16,072,665, forward strand.
GTTAGGTATGAGAGCACTTTTCAAATTTTCAGAGTCAATGCCCCTTATTCAGTTTTTAAACCCTGATTGAAATAGATCTACCATGTGAGATTTTCAGCACAATACTGCCCAGAGAATTAAACATTTCCAGTTTGGTGAAATGTAACTTTGGCTACATGTATAAAGGTAGGAAGGATATCATCCGGCCTGCACATATCACAATTAGAAATTGAAACGTGGCTATGTGGTCACTGAAGTTCTCAACTTCCGTAAGTCACTTATGGGTATGAGTGTTTGCTGTGTGACTGTAATGTAATGCCAATGGTATAGAAAATACTCAGAGCCCTCATTTTGCTTTTGGTGAATACAGGATTGTGTGGAAAATCCAGTGTATTCCCAATATATGAACAGAACAATATGCCAGTTTATAGTGCTACAGAGGATAGAAAATGGTTACTGATATTTTTCAGTTCCGTGAGTAGTGTTGTATAACCACTTAGCCTATAGCTTACATTTTGTACAGTTTAAATTGGGTCAAAAGGTATCTGCTACAGGAGTGTATTATGCCATAGGCTATGTGATGTGATTTTCTAATGCACCTTAACATTTTGCCATGAAAGCATAGAGGCTGCTGGGTAGCTCATCTTCTCACTGTACTGTTCCAGTGTAAAAGATCCAGTTTCATTGAATCTAGATTGTGTCAGTCTAGCGGCCCAGCAGGGGGTTACATAATTGGATGTAGCATTGCCTGGGGAGGGAGGATCCACTAGTGACCCAGTCAAAGAGAACTTGTCAATCAGACTCTCAGTATGTATGCTAAAGCTGTGCATGGAGTGTCTTCCTCCATGTCTTGTCTGTGCACGTTCAACTTGAGGAATGCGGTGTGGACGGAAGCGTTGGCTCCAATGACGTTTCAGAAAACAGCACATGCCGTACATCTGCACTCTCTGGTGAATGCTGGCTAATATGATTAGGAATTGCAGATTAGAAGAAAAAGGGCAGGAAATCATTAAATATGTCTGCATATCCAATTGATATGGGAGTCCTCTACACAGGACTAGGATTTAAGCTTACTGGTAATTACAGAAAATGAGCAGTGGCACAAATGACCTAGTCTCTAATGATTCCTTACCCTCGTAATGCTGAGCCACACTTTTTTAAATATGCAAATGCTCCACCATTGTGATTTTTCTTCCTTGCTTAATATAAAATATCTTAATATGAGAAACAATGCCCTGGGTGAGGATCCCTGTGCATAAGTAAGCGATGCTTTCTGGCATGTCAGACAGCTTAGAATTCATAATGTGCGGCAGTTTTCAGAGGGGACAGCGGCATTAAGCGCTCTCCACTGTGTGATGGGAGCCAGATAGATGAATGCTAAATTATGCGAATATAAAACCAGCGGTACTGTATTTACCATTGGTGGCATAATAGTCTCTGGGCCTGCCAAAGAAAAACGACATAATCCTGCAACAGGGTTGTAATGACATTCTTAATTTGTTTTATTTATCATAGCACAATACATTTCCTTGATAGCCTGTATGCTTTTCCAGTAATGGGGATTTGAGCACATGGGCTTTCCCTCTAAAGTAAGGCCTGGTTTGCCCTAAGTCAGTTGGTGAATACCAAGTAATCTACAATATTATGATATTCATTTTGGGGATCTATTAAACCTATTGATCTATTGAAGGCAGTGAAGATACGAGACAGTGCTGAACATAATTACATTTTCAGCTTCTCTCATTGATGGATATCCATGTTCTGTTCTATTTGTGAAATATAGTTTTAGTAACAAAAGACATTTGGCTGCATGTTAATTTTGGCTTACTGAACAAAATGGCAAGGGCGAGAAGACTTACGCAAAACTGAAGCATTAAAGACAAATGTAAACTGTGCCCATAACATTATGCTGTTCTTTTCAGAGGAACACTCATTTAATACAAAGTATGATAGCTAAGGTATGAATAACTGTGATAGTTAACTCAAGTAAATGATAGTAAATGAATTATACAGCAGTATAGGATATTCTACTCAATCTGCATTTGCTCTACTATCATTCATGTCCTGCTATTTACTGCTCTGTGTCAATGCATGGATATGGACTTGGCGCTTCACGGATTAAGAAACTCATTCTCTGACCACCCACTGACGCACATTCCTGGACTGTACAAGACAGCTCAAAAAGATGGTATAGCCAGACAACTATTTACTGTAGGGAGGACACAGATTGATGGACGGGGAAGACCCAAGCCGGGCTCCCATCTGGACCCCTGGGGGCAGAGTAATTGAGGCATGGTTACCGAAGAGGAAAAACTAGTTTCGGGTGCCGTGCTGGGCACCAGCACCATTGAAAAAGAGAGAGCAAGAGGGGGAGAGCGAAAGAGAGCAGAGGCAAACCAGTACCATTCATCCAGACCCTCTCTGCAATGCACTGCAAGCACCGTCAGTCGTAAAAGAAAAACGAGGGAGCCGAGAAAGTGGCCATGCTGTGCCAGAGAGCTAGTCCCGAGTGTAGGGCTCTGTTGAGGCCCACAGGGAAAGGTATAAATGAATATAAAAAAGCCAAGCACAGCAAGACGACTGCACCATTGCCCTGCCTCGCAGTTGCATCTCATTCTCTTTCCTATTTCTCCTCCGTAACTCTTTCATTTTGTTTTGACTATGAAAGTGTTTTGTCTATGGTGGAGACTGGCAACCAGTGGCCAAGTAAAGGATCATTCCCGGGCTGGGGGAAACTGTGTTTGTGCACTTTGATTAATTTGTGGCCATGAAGAATACAGGATCTGAAATAAGCACCCAACCACCCACCAAATGCGGTACCGATTTTCCCGATGCACTGTTGTGTAGGAATCAAACTGCAGAAAGAAATTCCCTGAAACATACATGGAAGTCCACGCTTATGGCAATCACAAGCATAGCTTCAGAATTTGAGACTTCAACTCTCACAAATTCTTGTATTCCTTAGGCTACTCTGATTGGAAGAGTCTACGTCTGTGGCCAGTCATAACCAGTTGTCACTAGGTGACTACTCTAGAAAGGACAGAAGTCCCGCCCTGTTCAGAACATGTGGGGTGGTAGTTTAAGCAAAAAAAAAAAAAAAAAATTGTTGGACAGTGGCTGCATGCAATGTTATTAAGGACAAACTAATTAAGTTTAAGACATCACATATACTTAATTGCGTGCAACATGTCTATAATTTTATTAAGCACATTTTCTTATTTATTTAGTAAATCAATCTAATTATTTCTTGAGTCTGGGTCCTTCACAACTTGGCTCTCTCAACCTGCCCTAATCATCGCCCCGGCGAGTTTCGCCCTCATGACTGTAAAGTGCTTTTAGTGCAAGACAAGTGCTATATAAATTAATAAATAAATAAATAAATTAACTATTGTTTATTTATTATGTAGGACAAAGCAGGCATATTCCATGCTAGGAGGCATACACTAGCCCAGTAGACCTGCTGTTGGCACCAGCATTTAGCAAATTGACACTACAGTGGTTTACTCATGGTCAGTAGAGGCGACACAGTTGAGATGAGGATTAGCTACGAAGAGAAACAAAATAGATAGTATATGGTCCTGCATCTACTCAGGTGCAGTAATCTTAATTTGTGAAATGCTGCCAGAACAACACCGATGGTGATCCAGGAGGCGTTTGCTTGCTGGGTTTGGTCTCAAGAAATCTGGCTTTATTGATCTAATGAATTTAAACTAAACAAGAATAACAATAGCTGGGCACAATGACAACAGCAAAACCAATCGCTTTTAGTGAATGTCGCTAAAAACAACTAGTGTTCTCCAGCCAGCTAACAGTCAATGAAACTATAATGTTTCCTGGCCATTTTAAGTTTTAAATAGTTGGTGATCTTATTTATTGGATTTATTTAAAATGTATTTAGAAGCAGTCATGGTGACTACTCATATCTGGAAATCAGTAGAACTAGAATGTATGTTTTGCATTCAAAATCACCCTAATGAAAGGCTGACTACCTCCATCTCAGACTGGACTGAAATGTCTCAAGAGCACAATTTATTTACTGTGTAGAATATTTAATTAATTTCAATCAATGTTTAATTTGTGATGTCACACCCCTAAGCATAGTTTGTTTTCCAAAATCTACTTCTCTGTGTTTTACTATTTATTTTGAAGTTTAATTTATTTACATTTCAGGCACAGGTTTTGTTTATAAGGCAAAAATGATAAATCCAGTGTTCTTTGATTTGGCACTTGTAAAATACAAAAAAGTGAGATAAGCCCTGGGATTCATTGTCCTGACAACTGTGAACATCGCCTCCTACTTCCATTGTGTTAAGACTTAATAGGAGCCTTCCCTTTTGCTCTTTGCCTAAAAAGATGAGAGTTCATGAAAACGCATTCTCAGATGTTTCCAAACAATGCTGAAGGCTAACGTGGCTGAAATGCATTGGTCTTGGAATGGTTTTCAAAATTCAGTAAATGAGTATTAAAATTATATCTTCTAATAAAAAGAGTGGCATGAACTTAATTCAAGTAAGCCCAATTTTAGATCCATTGCACTGTGGCACCATTCTTGCTTGTCTTCAAATATGTGCCCTTTTCTTCTGGAGTTTGAAAATGCCTTTTGATATATAAGCACCCAGTGATTGTCCTGTTTTGCTCAATGCTAAATTTCATCGATTTTCTACTGAATTATTATGAGGAAAAGCATATCTGAGTTTGTTTGGCATTTCATGATTTGGACTAATGCCAACCAAACTCCTCAAAGCAAATAATTATTTCTATAAAACCGGATCAACATAGAGATCTGCTGTCTCTTGATAAGATCAAAACACCAGATTACCACAGGCTCAGCAAAGTGGTCTGTCTACTGCGTCTTCCTCTTCTTTACCATGCATTATATGAATTATTTTTTTTACTTAGGCATTTGAGGTAAATGTTGTGGTCCAGCTTTTACCAATACTTGTGGAAAGACCACTGGGCAGTGTACATAGTCTGTAGCCATGTAGAAACTTCTGGCAGGCATCTGTTCATTAAGGGCATTGAGCAGTTCTGTGGAGACCGGTTTGCTGTAGTGTTGCCAGGCATGCTTATAGGATGCTGGTGGGTATGGACTCTGTATTTTCACTTTGCTCAACACTGTGTACACAGTTCGCTGAATAGAAGAAAACCTCCTCTCCCGAGAATAGAAAATGTAAGACTTAAGACTTTTATCAGACATTTTTTTTTAAGCCTGGGGCCTTCTTTGCAGCTAAGAAACCTCTCGAGACCACTGTTAAACAAAGCTTGCAAACCAGAGAGGAGATTTGATAAAGAACAATGCCTCGGTCGACAAAGTGAAAGCAGAAATTACAATCTGAATCATGAACGCTGAAAATTGGAACCAAAAAGTAAAAGGATGATAGCGCATCGTAATTGCCTTCTGTGCTAAGATAATTTGAATATGCCACATGTCACAACGAATGAATCGCAAGGTGGGGATTAGCAACCCCGCTTAGTCTCTGAGTTTCGCCCCGTGTCTGAAGCGCAAACGAACGAACGCAAGTGCACGCTGCCGTCTCCCATAAAGATCTGTTTATACACAAAGCAGCGAATCAGTGTCAGCATCGATTCAGACGGATTTTATTCCATTCACCTTCTCACACCCCAGTGGTTCATTCAGCGATGTGTCCCTAAATAGCTGTGCTCGGCGGATCTCCGGGGAATCCAGAGGAAGAGTCGTGCCCCGCTATTTATGTTTTGCAAGGGAAGCAAGTGTGGCAGTTGATGATAATTCAGCATAACGCAACTGGAAATTGGAGACACCGTGCAGCAGGCTGCATCAAAGAGCCATTTTTATTAAACAATGCATAAAATATTTATTCCAATGAGAAGCATTTTGTTGTTTGTTCTTGCGAAAGCTCTTCAATTTGTACTTAGGCAATAGGCGCTCGTGGCTCTCTTCTGATGTTGGGCTCATTCAATATTGATTGTGTTTTACAAGAAACATTTGTAAACTTGGTTCACATGTATATTCATAGATCCAAATCCTTGCAAAACTCATGTTTCCTTCATTTTGCGATAAACAAAATAACCCCAAAAATTATGAATAAATACTGCTTATGATCTCTTTCTCCAGTTTTCCCAAAATGTGAAATTTCTTATTTCTAGCCTTTCTAATATTAATGTATTATCTGTATTCTGCCCTTGAGCTGCAGTTAAAGTCCTACTTTTTATGTTGAATCACAGATTTGAAATCCAAAAATTATTAGTTTTTTCCTTCCTGTCTACATTTTGTTGCTCATTTATGGACCTGTCCCTTCCTTGTAGCTTCATTCAGATGTGGACCAGGGGGAAGGAAACATTAAGTACGTGCTGTCTGGAGAGGGCGCCACTTCCATCTTCACCATCGATGAGAACACAGGAGATATCCATGCCACCAAACGGCTGGACAGAGAGGAGCAGGCCTACTACACGCTGCGGGCCCAGGCCGTGGATCGGGCCACCAACCGCCCCGTGGAGCCAGAGTCAGAGTTCATCGTCAAGATCCAGGACATCAACGACAATGAACCCAAGTTCCTGGATGGCCCCTACACTGCCGGGGTTCCAGAGATGTCTCCCCTGGGTGAGGCTCACTCCTCTCTGTGTCTCTTTCTTGCCCTTTCATACATGAGCACATGCATGCACACACACACACTCCCGCTCACACATACACATGCACACACACACACAAACACGTACACACGCATGGCCACAGTTAACCCCATAAATCTTTTTGATAATGGTCATAATTAAAATGTCAGTTAGCCTTAAAGATCGTAATATGTCATAGTCATAGTTCTTGCAGTGGTAGATCGGGCAATAATTGTAATAGCAGCAGGTCATAGTGATTAATAATCAGCTATAGCATTTTCTTCATTCGGTTCTAAGTCTTGTTCTTTAGCAATGGCATTTTAAGTACCTGCTTAAGTTAACTCAATCAAATTCATGAGCATCTGTCATTGTGTAGTACCTATCCATACTCCTTTTACAGAAGAGTCTTGATATGGCAGAAGAGAAATCAGCTAGAATAAGCAAAAAAAAAAGAGAGAAAAAAGTAGCATATCTCAATACAATTAAGTGCAGGTGCTGCCATTTTATTTTAAATTTATTTTTATTTATGTATTTTTGTGAAGTCACATAAAATGTATATTTGTGAAGACCTTTATAGTTATGTCAGGGTATAAAATTTTGAGTCAAGCTGCTATCATCTGTTTTGGTCTGTTTAATCTTTATACTACAATCGTTTTTAAAATAAAACTTAATGCCAGATGACAATAAAGAATGTAGAAATGGAAGAAGTTTAAAAGTAGCATTTGGGTATTCTGCACACTTTAGATCATTACTTCATTAAATCATCAGATCTGAAGCTATAAGAACAGGGACAGTTTCCCCAAAGGATAGGTCAATATTACTGTATTTGAGAGCAAAAACAGTTCTACAGTCTAGGAAACATAGAATTACATTTTATATTGTTAATGATTATTATAATAAAGTACTTAAAATCACTTGTTTACTACGCTACTGCACTTTGCAGAGATGGTGGCAATTCAATGTAATATTTTGATATAAAGATACTGTTTCACTTTAAAAAAAAAAAAATTCAAATTAGAAATAAAAAAAAACCTTTATTACTTGCAGACACCATGCCTTTAGGAAATGCACAGCCTAAAATATAATTACAATATAAGCGCATAATAGGACTGCCACAAAAACAGCAGGAAACAAAAGGAATGTTTAAAGTTGCTTATGCTTAAATAGCCGATTTAAGTAGGACAGTACAGTATGAGTAAATAGCACCTCCAGTGGTATTCATGACAGACAAAAAAAACTTACTTCACTTCAAGACCTCTCCGCTGTCTGCATGGGAAAAAAAGGATTATGTCTTCTTTTAAAATGCATGTGATATTCTGCCAAGAATAGGATAGCAGATATGAGAAGCTGAAAGATGACAAAGTTTGGAAGTCTCAGGGTGAAGTAAAGGTCGGCAACACATTGGGCACAGTATTCATTCTGTTTATTGGAGGAATGACACGTTGTGACTTTTGCAGACAGTGCAGTACATTTTAGACTTTTCACAGATATAAATGGATGCTGCCCTATATACAAAATTAAGTCAGAGCTTTGAGCCACCTGCACTTTAGAACACTACAGTCATGTCTGTCTTTCTGTCTGTATGTCAGTCTTCCATGTGTGTTGCTGCCACTCCATGTCAAATAATTGATGAATTAATTAATTTTGAAAACTGAATTGGGGAAGCTGTTAAAAAGCATGCAACTCTCCAGGATCCTTATCATTTGAATCATCCCTAACACTGCTGAATTCAAATGGCAGAAGAATGAATTCATAGTATTGTATTGACAGAATCTGTTTCAGCTTGCTCTGCAACAATTGCTCAGGGTACCAATGATTTTATAAAACACTGATACCACTGATACCTAAGTTTTCATTACACAACAGCGCTGATCACAACAATGCTGTTATTACTACAGTATGCCTGATACCCAACACATGAAACATCATTGAGTGGACAGTAAATCTATTTGAGCATCTTATTTCATACAGCATTATGCATATATTATGTATATTACACATGTATATTACGATGATTTGCCAAAATGACTACAAGTTATATTATAACTTGTGTTTACACTTTGGGGATTTAGGGGCATATAGCAGGGTTGGCTAACCCTGTTGCAGAAGATCTACCACCCTATTGGTTTTCATTTCATTTGGCACAACTGTTTCTACTAAGTAGCAGCTCATTGAGATATGAAGCTGAGTTGTGCTTTGTTAGGTTTAGAGTGAAAACCTACAGGATGGTAGATCTCCAGGAACAGGGTTGGGCAGCACTGGCATAGATCATTAATAGTCCTACCCAGGGTTGCCCAGCCCTTTTCCTGGAGATCTACTGCCATGTAGTTTTTCTGTCCAACCCTAACAAAGTGTACAGTTTGTCGTACAAAAGGTAGAAATCTTGTTGAGCTGCTAATTACTGTAGTAGAAGCAGGTGTGTCATATTTGAGTTGCAATGAAAGCCTACAGGATCTCCAGGAATAGCGCTGGGCAGCCCTGGTCTTACTCTTAATGTAGGCTACATTAAAAAATAAGTGTTAAAATAATAATAATAATAATTAATAATGACAATAATAATAAACTTTTTTTATATTTCACTCATAAAAAGCAAATGGTTGATATAGAAAGGATGTGTCTACAAATGTAATATCACAATTGCCTGTATCTCAGAGAAAGCACGTATACAGTATATACTATTCCAAAGCGGATGTGCCCCGTTTTTCCTTTGGCCTTGTGTTTCTTCACTCTGATGTAAAAAAAAGTGCATGATTTGAATATTTAAGCAACTACAAAGCATTTTGACTAAGACTGAATTTACATCAGAGCCAGTTTGTATTAAAATGACAGGATGCGCAATAGAACATAAAATATGCATACATAAAAAAATATTCTTGCCTGAAGTATAAAGAGCTGCAATTCATGTTAATAATTTGCATTACTGAAGCATCAATAATCATTGAAAGTGTACTAGAATTGTTTATTGTGAACATTATGCAAAGGCTGGTATATAGCTTTACTGATTTTATTATAGCCAATACAACAAGGGGAAAGAAAATTATAGAGCACTTGACGTTAATAAAGAAAAACACATTAGAAGTATCATGTTTATGAACCAACTGGGTACTCTCAGAAACATTATCCAACTTAAATAATTTCACAATTTGTAAAACAAATGGCTGTGATATTAGTCATTTTGACGAAGTTATGCATTTTCACATTGGATTTATTGATTTAGTTTTAGTTCCACACATACAGCCCTACAATGTCTCAATTTGTAAAAGCTATTGATACTCATGTCCAGGTTATATGCAGAATATTAAACTAGTAAACTAGTTCAAGCTCCGCATTGCTTACATAACCAACCCTTACTAACATTTTATTTTAAAGTCTTATTAATGGTGTATGAATAATTGATCTAATCTTTATAAGTATCCATATAAAACAATTTACTGTGTCATAAACTACAGGAAGGGTAGGCCACTCTTGTCCTCAACGACTGTTTTATAGATGTGTTTAAATCATTAACAGCTGAAGACTAGGGCTGAGTGATAAATGGGCTCAATTAAGAGGAAATAATGAATTTAATTAGGCAATTAGGTGCAGATCTGGCATGTAAATGCAGAGACCCTGTATCCAGAGGTCTGAAGACTGTACTCTGTAACCATGCTTCAAATAAAAGATATAAATCTTTAAATCACTAATAGCTGGATAGCATACCATAATAGATGCACTTGAAGAGCAAGTGGAGACCTAAACTGTACCCAGAGTTTTTCTCAATTTATTTGGTCAATGCCTGAATTGAATTCCTGAAAACAAAACAGTGTTTTGTCGGCAGGTAATCAAGCCACTGAGTAACATTCTAAAGGGAGGGGAACTTCATTTACTCTACACTTGTCCACGGTTATTTTGCAGTAACAATGGTCATACACTGTTGACTGTAAAACTTGTGAATAGCAGTTGAGCTCTAAGCATTTTATTGAGCGGTGAGAATGGTTAGATGTTGTCCCATTGAAAGCACTGCAATTGAAAGAAAGGAGGTGGTAAATGAAAACTAGCATCAAAATGATTAATTATTACTGAATCGATATCTATATATTGTGTGAATGATTTAAAGTTTTTATGATAGTTTAAGTTGAATGAGCAAGATGTTGCTTCTCTGGTTCACCCTCAAGGCAGGAAATATGTTAGTTTATATTTTCAGTACAAAACCGAGTCAAAATCTCACACCAATCACAGTTCAGTTTCAAAGCTGTGGAACATGCATTGTTGTTGATCTGACTGTAAAGAGTAAACTCCAGTTGCAGTTCCGGGATACACCAAGTCAAGCCTTCAGTAAAGAAAGCTGTGTTTTGCTGGAATTGAAAGAGATAAAATAAAAATAAAAAAATAATACAAACTGCCTTTGTGTGACTTCATGCATTCTCCAATTACAGCTTACAGGAGTAGGCCTATGACACAGACTGGGTCTCCAAATCTTTAATACTCACTTTATGACTGAAAGTAAGGAGTTCAGATCTATATTTTCTGCAAGCACTAAATTTTGTAAAAGCCAAAAATACAGTTCTTGCAAGTGACTTGAGTAAAGTAAAATATAACCTAATAGTGACACCCGAACTTCTTTTATGTGCTATGGGTTAGTGATTTTGACCCATTAAAATGAATGCTGTTTTTTTTTTTTTTACAGTATCAAACAAAACAGCAAATGGTATACTCAATTATGAAGTAATTGTCAGTCATACAGTTATTCACTCTTGCCTCTATTTACTGTTTTTAACATGGACTCTGGCGAGGTTGTTCAGCTTATTCACAGTGTAACTAAGCCATATTTTATGTAAATGAAAGACAGCCCTTTTGTTTGTTATACAGTCTGTAATGCTATGCTATAACAGGTACAGCTTTACTTAGATTGGAGCAATGTTCGTTCTCAGCGTCAAGTCTCATGCACTGGTCAAACATGACCCCAAAATGAATTGAAAAAGATAATGCATAAGCTAGTGAGCTTAGGCTGAAATGTTCTTAGGATCTCATGCTATCGGGGCTGACAATAAGTTTAGTTTTATCATGGTTTACAGTAGCTGGAGGAAATTGTTAGCCATCCAATCCTTAATGGCAGCTAAGCTGTCTAGCTGATTAGATTTAAAAGAGGTGCAGTTCAGTATCATCTGTGTAACAATGGTAAGAGACATATGTAATAATAATTATTTAATAATCTGAACAAGTAGAAGCATATAAATAATGAACAAGATTGGCCCAAGAACTGAGCCCTGTGGGACACCACGTGAAAAGGGAGCAGAAGATGACAGATAATCACATACAGAGTCTGGGCAACTATTATCAGAGAGATAATATGATAACCATGCCAAGGCTGCCCCCACAATACCCACCCACTTAAGCCACTCAATGAGAACACTATGATCAATAATATCAAAAGGTACACTAAGATCTTGCAGCAATACATCTGTGCACTCCCCAGCATCTGTATGCATCAGAATATCATTTGAGACACTAAGGAGTGCAGATGGAAGCCAGACTGGAATTTATCAAAGATATCATATGCCTCTAAAACATATAGCAACTATTTAGCAATCACCTTCTCGATTATTTTAGACAGTAATGGCAATTTTGAAATGGGTCTGTAGTTCTTAGGGAGAGATAGGTCCAAATTAGTTTTTTTAAGAAGAGGTTGAAATAGGGCATGCTTAAAGTATTCAGGGACACAACCAGATGCAAGGGAATTATAGCCATTAACCAAGGACCAAAGAAAGAATCATATAGCCATAGTGTAAACACCTAATCAAGAGTATGGCCCCTTATTTGAGTAGGACCAGACAGGTTGAGCAAAGCTAGACAACTCAGTGACATTCGAAAAGTAAATTATTGCTAAAATCAGCAATGTGGACTGTAAAATATCCAACAACAATGACTTTACCTAAACTGACTATATACATGTAAGAAAACAATTGATCACTGTGCTCTCAGGTTAGAATTTAATAGAATAGAATAGAATAGACTTTATCTGTCACAGACTGCAAAGAGAACACTGACAAATGACATTACAAAACTGAGTGAATACTTTGCTATAATCACTGCTATAGTTGCTAAACAAATAAACAACTCTTCCAAAACTATTCCAACAAAAGTCTGTAATGTAAATTCTTTCATCAAAGTTTCTCTTGCACATATAATTTCAGATCAAAATGACCAAATCTTTAAAAAGTGTAATTAGTGTTCTTAGGATTTTCTGCATATTCAGACGTGGTTTAACTCAATACGAAAGATTAGGCATTTTGTTGCAAATCATTCATAATTGCTTTTCATATACCATATTTGGTATACTTTGAAATACATAATTGTGACAAGTATGATTAGCATATTTAAGTAGACAAGGGTAAATGATTGCTGAAATAAAAACAAAATACTTAAATCCATATTTATAACATTTTAATCTGTATCTGTAAATGGTTTTTATATCTATATGAAGCTGATTTTGAATGTAAATATAGCCTTGTGAAATGCCTAAGTGATTGTCAGAATAAGAAACATTTTTCTCTTGCATGCAAAACTCAAAACACTCATTGATAATCATGCATATAAAGTTCCATATTTTTTAAGTTAATGTTTGCAGGATTTAGTTAATGTTTTCATTTTTGAGAAATAAATTGATGTAATACATGTTAAAAAGTAAAAAATAAATAAATAAAAGAAAAGAAAAGTTACATTTCACAAATCCATTGGCTCATTTATTAATAAATGGGGATATCTGTTAAAATGAATTGGGATGAATAGTTTAGAAAATAGGTTTAGGTTTTAGGTTTCCTATAGAAAAGTGAATAAACTACGTTTTACTACTAATGAACCGATCAAAACAAAACTAAAATTATATTCGTATTGTGAAATTTGTATGTTTGTATCATTTACTACATTATGATACTAGACGAGATGGAACAGACATAGAGATACTGACTTCTTCATCTGGTTAATCCAATCGCTTACTCTAATGATTCATATTTTATTTTGCAACATTTAATTGGCAAACAAAAAAAAAAAAAAACATTTTAATTTTCCTTAGAAGTCTCCTGCATAAAATAATAGATGCATTCTGCCTTGATATAACAGTTGTATTTTCATTAGATTGCTGGGTAACTTTTTCAAGGGCATACCAGTATTGTCCCACCAAGGATGCTGGTCCATGGCACTTTGAACTAAAACCTGCAACTATAGTGACCATGCCAATGCGCTGACTAAAAAAAAGGAAGGGCATATCGATCTATGTGCCCAGTTAATACATAAGGTTAGAGCAAACCTTCCCATCATAAACATCTGTCCCATTTCCTGGATGTTCCCTTAAACATTATTATTAAGCCACAAAGGAGATGGAAGGCACTGTCTTAAAACAGGATGTTATTGACACTTATTCTCTGATGTGTCTGTCATATGATAACCATCAGCAGATGTCGCCAACATTATTGACTTTGACAGAACGTCTTTTAAAAAAACTGAGTGCAGCATTGTGTTATCGTAAGTATAAATTGAACTTATTCCTACAAATAGAAATTTAACAGGAAAGTTTTCCAGTGTTGAAATTTTTTTTTTCACTAGTTGGGTGTCTGACAGCATCTGGTAACCTGGGTCTGAAATCATTTATGCATAATTACGCACAGATGTTTTGCTGTGATAATTATTATCATTTCTATGTATGGAAATGTTTTGTGAGAGAGTGACAAATCAATATGATCTGATTACAGGAACGTCTGTAGTCCAGGTGGCAGCAACAGATGCTGATGACCCCACATATGGGAACAGTGCAAGAGTGGTCTACAGTATCCTCCATGGACAGCCCTACTTCTCAGTTGAACCAAAGACAGGTAAACAAATTAAGAACTCTTCTGTCCACTTTCTTTTTGCATGTGTTAGCAGGGTGAAAATGACCATTATTTATCATATCCTTACACAAATGACACAGTGTCCTCTAAAATCACACCCTGATAAAGATGAGCAAAGAATGCTATAGAACATGAATAAAACTGATTATACGGCATGCTCAAATATAGTAAAAGTATACTAATATAATTGTTCAGAGAAAATATTTTCATAACAAGTAAATTTTTTTTAAAGGCGTTACTTATTCATACATAGTATAATTATTTCAAATATAATCAAATAAAATCTGTATTAACATTCAAATTTTAAGTAAATATCACTCTTAAGGAACTCTATTGTGGCCTCCATTGGCTAACAGTTTCAATGGGGAATAAAAACGTGGTAAACATATATAATATATGTGTCATGTATCACCGCTGAGAAAGGTAAATAAATCTCAAACGAAATAAGATAAAGGGTTATTGACCTCAGGGTATTGTTACAAACAAATAAATAAAGAAGAAAAATAGCACTTTCTACTATTACATAAATAATTAAAAGGTCTAAAGCCACTGGAACAGTGATGAACCTGCATGGTAGAGGCCAAAATGCATCTTGCCCTCACATATGGTGAAACGGTTTTGGCATTAAAATACATATTAAATAAAATAACTATATTGAGGGAAGTTTACAAAAAATAAAAAAGGTTTCCTAATTGGAATTAGAACTTTGATTGGAAATGGGTGTTATAGTCATATGAGACCAACATTGAGCTTTTTGGCTAAGCACACCAGCAGTGGGTTTGGCATCAGACAAAGGATGCAAATGTAGAGAAGAATGCAATGCCTGTAGTGAAATATCATGGTGGATCTTTGATGTTATGAAGTTATTTTGCATCTACTGGAAACATGAACTCCTGGAAGTACCAATAAATAAACAAATAAATGAATAAATAAAACTAAAAAAGCTGGTAACAGTGTTAATTTGGTTTCCTTGAATAATTATTACAGTACACTATTTTCCCTGTTTTATTGTTTGATTAAAATATGGCTTGGTACTTCTATTATGTATTTTATACAGCCTTTACTGTGGCTGTTCCCTACATTCTTCTGTTGAAGTAAGATTGACGAATGGTACTTCTGAAAATCTCCACAACAAAACAGCCATCATTCTAACTGCTTTTGCAGTTCTAACTGCATTTGTTCATGTGTGATCCTGCCTTTATAAGGAGTGTACATGTGTTAAATAGACCTACACAAGAATAGTCAGAATACACAGAAGAGGAGCTGCATGTAGCAGAGTATTTTTGTGGCATATATACAGTCAAATTGGCACTCTTGACTTTCTAGTTAAAAAAATAAAATAAAATTCTCTGTAGTGATATCAAGGAGGCAGATGCTAAGAAAATGAACTTATGGCATATTGTAATCACACCAACTTAATATAGATGTATTACCAAATTAAATATCGATAGCCTGGTTGGAGAAATTATACTGTATTCCTTTTGTATTTTCTTCACTGTTTTGGTAGATGACAGGATAAAACATGGCTTTATTTCCTATTTTCATCTATTCTGTGCCTGTTTTTTGTTACATCTTGGATCCCCTGTGACAGGGTAGAGGACCAGCAAAATCGCTAACTCAGCCAGTTAAACATCAATTGGCACCTTTTTTTGTGTTCCTTGTTCCTCCCTGACGACTTATGTGTTCTGAATTAAACAACACAGTTCTAAAAATGTTAAGAGGCTGTTATCTGGAATAGAAATGCATCTGGGCGAATTAAAGTGGCCCATCATGAATACTGATTTTCCTCTTCTCCCTGTGCCAAAAGTGAGGGAGAGGGGGAGAAATTTCCAAGAAGCACAGAAAGCAGAAAGGTCATCCTCCTTCTGTCTTGTTGAAAGTTGATTCCCAGTCTAATTGGAGAAGGGCACTGCACACACACACACACACACACACACACATACAGACACACAAACATACACACACACGCACACACACACACGCAGACACTACACAAACAAAACACACCAGTGAATGAATGTTTTTTGAATGTTAAAAAAAGGAGCCATTTCTGATTTATGGGCGTTTGGTGCTTGGTGGAAGGCACCGGTTTATGGTGCATTTCACAGGCAGGTCATCCCATTGCTGGTTTCTCATGGGGAGCCCGATGAAGCAGTCCGAACAAGATGGAGAAATAAACTGTCTGTTGTTAAACACCCCAGTGACCATGCCAACCTCTGCTGATAACGTCTACTTGTGTAGAAAATGACCCTAATAAATGAAACAGAAAGTCAGAGAGAAAAGTACTTTGATCTTGTCCCAGCCAACTGCAGAGCTGTGGTAACGGTTCTGTCAATTACTGTATAATTAATGCACTTGCTGTTTGCTAATCATAGCTCTTGAACAAGTGTCGTTAAAAACTGTATGCTACTACTACGACTACTATTACGAGTAATAATAATAATAGTAATAATAATAATAGTAATAATAATAATAATAATAATAATAATAATAATATCACCACAGGCAAAGCTTGTTTTCATCATCTGTGCATTGGTCAGTAGCCTGATGATGCATGAACACGATAAATATATTAACATTAGTTTCAGAATTAGTATCACTGTTACAAACTTTCAGTGTCTCTTTTAGTTTCCGCTTTCATTTGCTACATATACCAGGATCAGAGCGGTGTACTACGAGTGAGTTTACAAGGTTAGCAAGTTAATTTAAGATTTAACCCCTGGGTTTTCCATATCACAAAGCTTGATTCACTTTAAATCGGGGTATATCGTCGCGGTAACTCATGTAGGTGGGTTATGTTCCGGCTATCAAATTGAAACATATAAAAGCACTGCCCTTTGACCAACTGACTGGGAAAAAGGTGTCTCCATTCCTGCTGGATCCCGTGGAGCTTGGAGGTGAATGAGCAATTTTCACATTAAACGTAAACTGGAGGACAATTAGTGAGAGTGTATATTTATTTGTTAGTGTTGGTAAGGTCAATACGGTATTACCTAATAGATTTACACTATTAGCTATTTTTTTGCAAACCCTCCTCCCCTGCTTTGTTGGTGGAAATGGTGTTAATTCTTGACATTGTGATTGTTTTATATTCTTCAAATCTGTCCATTATGACCATCCGTTTAACTCAGGTGAGAAATACGAAATTTTACCAACATGGTCACTTTTATAGGAACGTACACAGACCTTGATTAACAAAGCCCGTGTTCACTTAAAAAGTTGATAACCACCTTTGTGATACCGGTGAAGCCGGCTTCTGGTTGTTAGGTTTTGTGAAGCCAACTAATGCAAAGAAACCCTGGGTATGTTATGCTTCCTTTTTTATTATACCCCCGCAGTGTAACCTACCAAAAACATAATGGGTGGGTCAATAAGGTAATTCTTCCAATTCATAAAAGGTCACACTGGAAGTTACCAGTAATTTTGATAATGTTCCTTTTTTAAAAGCGCAACATTGCAATCAGATTATTTGCAGCAGACTGCTGAAAGTGATTCGGCTGCTGTAAATAGTCAACGTGGTAATTTTGTAATGAAGTCAGTCTCCCTAAACAGAGCAACAACTGGCAAGTGGTGCAACATGACATTAATTCCAATCAGAAAAAAGCTTCATCTGATTAAGGGAGATTGATTCTTAATGCACAATCAACACCTTTTCTGCATGCTGGCCCATTACATTTTTGGTGCAGACATTTCCACTCAAGTACCCACTAATTAAAACAATAGGCCTTAATTTAACACTTTTGGGCCATGAGTATAGATAGCTCCAGAGTGGTCAATTAAGGCTTGTTTTTTAATTAGTGGGTACTTGTCTGTTGATTTTTCATAGATGTTCAAGAGCCCCTTGTGATTGGCGAAATGGCTTATGTAAGGCAAATTGACAGTGATTGCACTTGATTTCAGTTAAAAGTATGCGTTTGAAACAAGAGGAGGGTAAAAATCCGGACCAAAGGGAATATGAATATTTGCATTGTCTCAGCATGCAAGTCTCATTTTCTAATCAGGTTGTTTCTGGAACCTATTACACACATTAAATGTATGCAAGTTACAAATGAAAGAAAATTATTTGGAAAACCATTTGGAACCCCCACCATCCCACCCTCCCCCCCACACCCCCACCCCCGCTCTCAGCCCCAAACCACACACAAACTTTTCCCGCTCTGCTTGACTATTCTGTAACTTAAAACTCCATTCATGGCAAAGAGAGGACCAGCTGTCATTCAACAAAAAGTCAAAAATCACCACGTCATACCCACTTACCACACGCTTTCAGGCCTTAATGAAAAGAGTGCGAAGAAAGGCCAGACAGCTCTAAGGGAATTAATTATCCATAAAGGGGATATTTAAGAGGGAAAAGGAAGCCATGCATTTCAATTTGACATACCTGATATTTCTAAAATGGCAGTGCTTAATGATCCTGATTTATCTCTGCCTGCTCCGATCGTGTGGAAAAAAGATTGTTTAATTGAATGTGAAATACTCGAATAATGAGAAGACGAGAGACCAGCAAAGAAAAAAGTGAGAGCAGGTCAATCCTGTTTAGATGTGTTCTATTAGTACAAAAGCTGGCTTGCTGGCCATGTCATCTTGTCATAGAAGAGCAAATGCCAAGCATGGAGGATTTTCGACTAGCATGACTTCAATAATAATAATCCCATTTGAACATATGCCCTTTTAGACACAGGACAATGGGATTGCAGTAGCTAATCCATTTAGGTTATGCAGCACAGATGGGTTGAGGGGTGACTCACAGGACATGTAAACAAGATGGTCGCATACATCAATTCTGAAATGGAGATTAAGGACTGCATTGAACAATGGGATTGTTTTTAGATTGCATCCTTAGTCAAATACAAATATGGTGAATTTAAACTAGGACATGTTCTAGTGGTAGGGTTTATTTAATATCCCAGTCTAGAATGTGATAAAACAAAGACGTCCTGTGTTGCCCTGCTTCTCATGCCTCTGTTGTATAAACATATACAGTATATATACAGTGTATTCCACATTTGTCTGCACCTTCCGTAGCCCGTCTATTTCCAATTATTCCAGTAAATAAATTATGGATGATGTTATGAATAATTAAAATTGGACAGCTCATTTTTGTAAGAACATTTTAAAACATTCCCTTACAAACTACAGATGGTCTTTAACTGTTTGTCCTATTGCGTATTTGGTGTGACTCAGCATTGCCGTTAGTTCTACTCGGGTTGTTGCTTGGATCAATGGCTAATCACTCCGGTTAAAAATAGACTGCAAAGACCACTCCCGATGCCACCCGGGCAGGAAAACAACAGCTGTGTTTCAGGTTGAGAAGGGATTCGGAGCAAAGGGCTTTGCCGGCACCATCTGAAGCAGGCTTCGGTGCCCCCCCTAGAATGCTAGCAGGAGGTGCTCGTTTGCTGGGGTGAGTGGCGTGTCACATGCAGGATGACCCTCGGAATCACATTAAAATGTGAGCTTGCTCACCCAATCCTTGATAAATGTGACAGAAATAACGAAACGGCTTGGGAGAAGGTGCCTTGCAGCTGAGCACAGGTGGCTGTGCTGTGTATCACAGTGATTCTTATACAAGCTGGTCGATTAGTGTATACGTTGCCAACACATCCACTGCGGCAATTAATGTTTGAGGGCACAGGAAATGGCTGTCAGGCCGCTTGATTCAAATATGAATCCTCATTTGTTTTCTCTGAGTCCGGTGCTCTGAACGTGCCTTTCTCCATCTGGAGTTAATACCAGCCTGCATCATGCTCTCAAATTAATTTTCAACGTGTTCATACATTTTGGGGGCGGTTCAGCATGTCAAGCATTTGTGTGCTGATAGCGGAACATGGTGGCCATGTTTGCCACTTGGGCCAGGTAAATAAATATAGGGTTTGCACTGGAGGCAAACCAGCGTGTCACAGTGATGCACAGGCTGGGAGTTTAATCAGTAACTTTCACCGAGACTGACTAAAGGCGCAAGCAAAACCGAGTGAAAATTGCGACAGGGACTCAGCACTCTCTTTGACAGCACCACAGAACATTGAAGCCTTGTGAGCTTTCTAGCTGTATTGGTAACACTGTGTGAGTCTGTCAAGGGTCAAGGCTTCTGGCATCATTAAAGCATGTAATATCCAACTCAAACAAAGCCGTTTTCAACATATCAAGCAGGCCCACTATGACTTCACAACCATCTTTCCTCAAGACTCTCAACCTTACTGTGGTCATTGAGTGTATTTATTTAGAAGTGAACATTCATTTTAGGTTATCAATAGATACAAAATAAATCGAAATCGAAAAAGAAAATGAACACATTTTACAATAATAATCATAAAGTCATTGGTTGTATTATGCACAAAGAGCAGAGGCTGATCCACAAATGCTTTGTAAATGAAATCAAAAGATATTTGGGTTTATGTGACTCAGGCAAACACTGTAGGTGCTTATCTTATTTTATCTTCGGCTTTGCTCATTTGTTTATAGGTCACATAGCAAACGTTTTGTCTGACAGCTCTTTTTCGTACACCTCTCAATTTTTCACATTTCTCATTTTTTTATGAAGAGAGCATTTTCCTGAGTGCTGTTCATATTTTGCTGTCGCTGTTTCTTAAATTTTGCCCCATCTTTGTTTTAATCTTTGTTGAAAAACGTTGATGGTGAATTTAGACGGTTTGCTTATGAAATTCGTGTGCAGTCCGTGCGTCTCCAGATGGGAATAACCTCAGTTGGGTGGAAGTGGTGTGCTGTCTAAAAGGTTTCAGCTGGTTCACAGGTGTCACAGCTACAAAGGAGACGGGATCTGTGCAGATACTCTTTAATTGGCACCTGGGCAACACTGGAAAAACAGCAAGAATAGATTGATGGAGAGATGAATAGGCACATGACAGACAGGTGGATAGATAGATGGATTGGTACTGTATGTGAAAAAAAGCATGGGCTGGGGACCTGATTGCAAGAGAGCAGGAACGAGAAAGTTATTTTCACAAGGGGCATGGAAGCGCGGAGATATAGCCACAAGCTATCGGTGTTTTGACTTCTAAAAGACGTGGCAGGAAATATGAACAAAAAGCAGAGCAGCTGTCAGGGATGTAGGGGTGAGATGTCAGATTAACAATGCCCCATGATCCTGAGAGTGTTGAATCTTTTTTGCTTTTATAATCATATTTAATTAACATATTATCACTTAAGAATTTAAGTCTTCTCTATTATTTAAAGCTAGCCATTTATATTACGTAAATTTCCCTTTCAACCATGCAATAACATTTTTTTGTTTTTTCCTGAGGAGCACAGCCACACATTGTTGCTCTTTTGTGTAACCCAAGCAGATAAAGCTACTATTATGTGCTGGGATGTGGTTAAGAAGTGCAAGGTGTTCTGGTATGAAAGTAAGCTATTGGTTAGTGAAAATACATTAAACAAATGGCACAGGAACTCATCATTGGACCAAAATGTCAACTTGCAACAAAGGGTTGCATATCCAGGGAAAATATTATTACATGAATTGAAAAGTTTAAGACAGCACGAGAGCCCTTTTTAAAAAAATCAAATTTATTGAACCAGTGCTGATACTTTTCAGAGGACTGCTTCTTCAGAGCAAAGGTACACATGCTATATCATGGATGCTGACTCATTTTGAAGGTTGATGCAGATATTAAATCTGTGCTCTGGAAAACCACCTGCCTTTGAACATGGTAAAAGTTTGGAAAAGGTTGTTGCTGTCCTCATCTGTAATAAACAGCATTATTTACAGTCCATGGGGTCAAACAGTTTTAGGATTTATTTAAGATGTATATGGTTTATAGAGGTTGAGGTAAGAATCATACAGAGTGGGTAATCTTTTCTTAGTTTGAGAACGCTATGCTTTAACACAGCCTAATGGGCTCTGTTTTTTCCCCTCTCATCTCTTTTCTCTCTCCTTCCTCACTCACCCACCACCCCCCCCCCCTCCACCCTCCTTTGTCGCAGTCAACGGCATGCACTTTAATGAGCTCTATATCACCTATTCGGTCTCACCGAGGGCGGGGGACCGTGGGGGAAACAACCTGCGCTGTTTTCTATTGACAGTCTCCATAACGATTCCCTCGCTCCGTATCAGAGGTCTTGAATAAAGAGCAAGAGATCAGTGGCGCTCTCTGTGTAATTCCCATAATTGTTTAATTTGGTAAATTTGCCGGCAGTGCTTTTCATCTAAATGGTTTCTATGGCATCGGCGCAAAGATAAAGGACGGAAATAAAAAAGAAATCGCTGAGAAGAGCAACAGTCGATTAACTATGAAAGGAAGGCGGCAGCGTACGGATGCCTGCTTGAAAGTCAGCCGTGCCCCCTTCAGAAAAATGGGGCAGGGTCAGGATTTTCTCGGATTCTGCCACGAGTGTGCCGCGGACCATATGCAGCCACAGGTCCGGCTCCCTTTTGAAATATCAAAAGGATGCAACGAGTGGGCGTGAGATTTATAACTCTTTGTGGTGTGCTGTAATTTTCAGCATTTTATTAAGGGAGATGGTGGGGGTAGGGGGTACAAACCGATAAATCCTGCTCGCTGCCTTTTGTCAGTTTTTAAATTAACGCAGGCCCTGATCCTGCCAGGAATGGGGTTTACTGCTTCAATTTGACTTTTTTTATCAGGGGGGTGGGCATACACCACATAGGGACCTAGGGTGGAGGGGTTCCGCCTGCAAGAAAAGGTGTGACCAGTGTCTTCATGCCTTCTAATTAGTGCTCTTTTTAGAGCACCTTTTAATTCAATATAGCAATGTTATACAATTTTGAGTTGAGCGTAAATGGTATGTATGAATATGTGCATACAGTACTGTATGATAAATTTATACACATAAACACACTCTTGTGATAAAAGTGCATATTTCAAAATCTGTCTACAGTACAAAAGTACGATACTCTTTATTTGAATCACACAATTTTTTTCAGTTTTATGATGACCAAAAAAACTGTTTTTCTCTCCCTCTCCTCCTGCCCTCGTTCTTCTTTACGACAGGCATAATCAGAACGGCCCTCCCCAACATGGACCGCGAGACGCGCGACCAGTACGTGCTGGTCATCCAGGCCAAGGACATGGTGGGCCAGATGGGGGGGCTGTCGGGCACCACGTCCGTCACCGTCACGCTCACGGATGTGAACGACAACCCGCCGCGCTTCTCTCGCAGTAAGACCGCACCTCCCCGCCCACCGCGTCGCTCGCTGATGCCCCGCTCCTCCGGCTCCCGCGACTGAGCCCAGGCTTTATACGCGAATCGCGCCCTGCTCTTTTTTTTTATTTTTTGTTAACAACTTTAAAACCAATCTTTTTTACGATACTCGCATGCTGTTTGACCTGTGTGGGGCCCATTTTAGAGATCGATAAACACTGCCTCCTGTCCCTGTCACTAATTCC
The DNA here is from genome assembly GCF_018555375.3 of Anguilla rostrata. Lineage (NCBI taxonomy): Eukaryota > Metazoa > Chordata > Actinopteri > Anguilliformes > Anguillidae > Anguilla > Anguilla rostrata. Next base: position 16,096,465 of record NC_057936.1, read on the forward strand.
CTGAAATGTGAGTTCACCTTGTAAAACTTTACTCTGAGACAACATCTATCTGAAGGAGGCAAGATGGATTAATCTCATGATTCTTAGCTACAGTACAGTACCTCCTTCCCCTTTTCGGTGTACATTCTTGGCTAGAGTGGGCGAGTGTAGTAACATTTTGACATTTTTATTTTGAGCTGTGTTTTGAGGAGAATGTGGGTAAATGTGGCATATTATTGACGTATATGCCCACTCTTTTTCTTTTTCATGATCCTTTTACCAGATTTATATTTGATACATTTATTTGATCCATCACCCATTTAGCTTTGTTTTTGTAGAGGTGATCTAAATTATCCTTTGGTGCATTGTGGTTTTGATGGCCAGCAAAAGATGCTTTTATAGTCACTGTTTGAGGCAAAGACTTCACATCACATTTTCCCCAGGAGTAAAGGCCTTTGCTCTGTCTCAGTCAAAGCTTTAAGGCTCTTTCTAGGAGAGCTTGATAACATGGATCAATCAGACACTTTTGCCATCAACCTATGTAACCTCCTTCTAATGGCCACCAGGCTACGTGTCTGGATTCAAAAGAACAAGATCCCTGTGGTGATAATGTGGATTACCAATAGTCCAGCACCCTCAGTAGTTTTAACCACAGAACTGTAATGAAGTCAGTCATTGAAGTTCAAGTACAACAGTTTGGCTCAAGAAGTGAAAAACACTGTTTTAACCAAGTGCTGACATGTTGTGACATGGGTTTGTGCGATGCGCGCGGGGTCTCTGGGCAGAATCGATTGGTGAGCAGTGGGAGACTGGGAATCCAGTCCCGGAGGCAAGGTGGTCCAAACATTGTGGGCCCGGCTGCGGGAGGGTGGGGGCCCCGCTAAAGGAAACATTTTTTTGTCTTTTAAAGAACAGCCATTCATTCCATGGCGAATTAAAAAGCCATCACAAAGATTACGCACAAGCGAACAGCGTCGGTGGGAAATTAGCACAGGGAGCATGACTGATCGAAACGCTGGGGTAAATAACAGGGAGATGAACGTGACTGCTGCAATTGGGCATAATAATATTATGAATATTATTTAGGGGAAGGAGGAGCATTTAATCTGGTTTGCGGAGGTTCAGAATTCCAGGTGACTGTGCAACTTCACTGTACAGGTCCAGAAGACCAGAGCTGCATTGTCTACTTATCTTAGGTGTTGGAAAAGGTGGACAAGGTGTTGAGATATCCACTCTCATTCATGGGCAATGTAAATTCAGTTTCCCAGAGCCAAAGGAAGTAGAGTGAGGAATAAACACCTGGGGCAGGTGAAATGAAAATGAATTCGTCTGGCCATGGACGTGCGCCGCTTCCACACGAACTGTATAGCACGAGTCTGTCAGTGCAAGTACTCCTGATCAGAGAGAAGCCATGGAGGCCCTACAGCAATAAGCGCGATGCGAATGATGAATGGACCTGTAAATAAAAAGCGCTTGCTCCACGCTCCTCGCTCTTCTTGCAACAGCACACCAGGCCGCTACAGTATTCGGACCGTTCGAGTCCCAGCGTGCAAAACTTTTTTAAACCAAAAAAAAAAAAGGAGGACTGCCAACCGATTACTCCAGAGCAGTGAGTGAGTGATGTGTACAAATAGCCTTGAGGACATGTGACCGTACGAGCGGGAGGAACCTAGAGTGTGGGAAGGGAGGCAACGTCCATCAACGAGACAGGTCCAGTCTAGTGGAGAAGCGGTAGAAATGAACATTGCGGTTAGCATGGACAGGGTTTAACAGCCCTGTGATAAGAGAAATAAAATAGCCTCATCAATAACTGCTGGGGTTTTTTTTTTTTTGCAGAGTCCTATCAGTACACGGTGCCAGAGACCCAGCCTGTGGGATCAGTGGTGGTCAAGATAAAAGCGGCTGACGCCGATATTGGCTCCAATGCAGAAATGGACTACAGGATTATGGATGGGGACGGTCTAGGGATGTTCAGAGTGTCCACTGACAAAGACACACAGGAAGGAGTCTTAACTCTGCAAAAGGTATGGATTGCATGTAACCAGGTCCTAGCAAATAAGCATCCATCATTTTCCATCACTTATCTATTTTGCTCTACCATCACAAAATAGATAAATCACCAGTAATGCTCTCAGTACTTGAAGGAAAATACAGAGATATATTTTTTGATTGTTTAATGTCCTTGGCTATCTGGGATCCCTTTCCTTTGTTTATTTTTATTTATGTATTTATTTACAAAACTTAGTTTGGAGTTGTTTCTTTTCCAACAGCAGAAGAGAGCTTGCATACTACTGGTGGCATACCTATAATAAAACATTACTGGGTATTAGTCAGGCCACATGGCTTGATGGCACAAAAACATTAATAGAGTTGTTGAAATAGAGTGTGAAATCAAACACATCCATTAAATGAAAAAGCATGATTCAGCACCGCTAGTTACAACAGCCGGCTATCACTGAGGGATTTAAGCTGATGAAAATATCTCTCTCAGCACTGCTCATTCGCACAGAAATAAAGGAAGTTTATTAATGCCACAGCTTTAAATCTGTGACCTCCATCTTTGAACTGCTGCCAGAGCCATTGACTCCCATAGCCCATCTTTGTTTTCTTGCTGAAAGCAACAGATGCGACTGCCAGAATTAATTGCTCGTGGCTGCGGAAGTCATGTCTCAGTGTTCTCATTTGGGGCTATCCCTGCCGAGATGAAAGAAGACCCTAGAGTGGACAGTCATACCGTCAATTGTGAATGTGTCACACTGCCATAAATGCTATCTGAAAGCCATTTATTTGATATTTATAACTCCAACACGGGAAACACATTAAGCCCGAAGCACAAAAATAGAAACGTTTGAGGCTTTCTCTTTTTTAGCAGTCTATGTGTTTCCTTCTTGTCAGGCTGAGTCAATATGAATGTCTGGATGAAATATGCACTTGCGTGAGCAAGTGATACTGTAAAAACATTGGGTCAAAGTCACGATGCAGTTAAAATAGTAAAATTATATGGGAGGCTTCCTGATTTGCATTTGCAGTGCATCAACTGAATCATTTGTTTCCTTTTCTCTTGCTTTTTTTTTTTTTACCTTTTTGATATGCGATTTTTTATATATACAAATCTATAGCCCATGGATTTTGAGACTAAGGCCAGCTACTCACTGCGGATTGAGGCAACGAACCGGCACATCGACCCACAGTTCCTGAACCTGGGCCCGTTTAGCGACACAGCGACAGTGCGGGTGACGGTGGAGGATGTGGACGAGCCGCCCGTCTTCTCCTCTCCGCTCAGCAAGATGGTGGTCTCTGAGGCTGCCAAGGTGGGCACCATCATCGGGACAGTCTCGGCACATGACCCCGACGCCTCCAACAGTGCCATCAGGTGAGGGACCACCAGCTGACTTTGCTGAGATTTTAAATATCCTTATTGATCAACTTTTTATTTAAATTTTTTCCAAACATATTTTTGCCTCGCTGTGTTTTTAGACTCCCTATTTGCAATCCTAAATTGTACTTTTAGATAAAAAAAGGTCAGCATGTTGTCATTACCTTCGGTTCTGGAGTCCATGCCAGTTGAACTGGAATGTTCTGGAAAATTAGCGCACTTAATGCTGCTGGTACAGGCAGCTTACAAGCACTCAGTTGAGAGAAGGAGCCACTCTTACAGAATGAGGTGGGGAATATCTCACCGATTGAAATCCTCCCTCCCTGGGAAACGCTAAAGCTGGTTATGTGCTGCTGGCGGATCTGTCTTCCTCAGCCGACACTACCGTGGTCTGGCTTCAGCGCTGGACCAGGGGTACGTCACTCCGCAGAGGGCTTGTGCTCTAGGTGCTTACATGAGCCGACTGACCTGTTCCCTGTGCCCTGCCCTCTGCATGTTCTTTTCTAGAAAGAGTGCCAACAACAAAGAGGCATTCATGTCGGCTAACACCATGAATGGCTTCAGGGCCAGTTACTTGTACAATATTGAATTGTAAAAACATAAGTGTGGACCTGACTTTTAAGTGTGGTCCTGACTTCACACCAAACATGTTATATAAAGAAAGGCATAAAAAGAAAGTAAATCTAAGCAACACTGAGCTGTGAATTTTGCTTTGGACATTCGCTGCCTTATGAACAAGAAAAAATGAAAAGTACGTGATTAATATCTGAAGGTCTAATCCACATAATACGAGCTTCGGCAGAAATGACTCCGGTTTGAAGAAAACAGTAAAACATGTCCTTGGTGTTCATTCAGTAATACAGTATTTTACATTGTAGAATGTTTTAAATTCAAGCAGTACTAACTGTGACTTAAAAGCAAATGCATGTGTACTGAATACTGAATAAAATTTAAAAAATGGCGGATGATAACAAAATAAAAATAAAATAAATGCATAGATTTAAAAAATAAAAATAAAATAAATGAATAAATAAACTAAATGCTGCCTGGGGCTTTCAGATACTCCATTGACCGGAATACCGACCTGGAGAGGTTTTTCAACATTGATGCCCTGACTGGAGTCATTAGCACAGCCAAACCACTGGACAGAGAAGTCAACGCCGTGCACAACATCACCATTTTCGCCATGGAAAGTCGTGAGTACAGAGCCTTTGTCTTGTCCTGCTTTCACCGACCTCTGCCCACCCCCCAACCCACCCCCAACCCCCCCTCCCTCTCCCTCCGGCCCGCTTCCTCCCCACCGACATTAAGATGCAGAGACATGTAGGTTGCCACAGGAGCCTCGCGGCTCTATCGCTGTCAGCGACGGGGAATTTTAATTTGTCCACTTAAAAGTCACTTAGACTTTTTGGCCGCTCAGAGCCGCGGGAGAAGGCTGAGTCAGAGCTGACTCGCACTCAGTGATGAGCTGCAGAAATGTGACTGCTGCCCCTTGGCTGGACACTCATTGGCATGTCATGAAAGGTGCATTTTGTGCTCTGTAACTGGACGGATATGCATCGCATGTCACAGAGCAAAGCAATGCTTTACAAACATAATGATCTGTCTCAAAAACTTGCTCTGTTGAATCTAATATGTGCTTATAGTTATTACATGAGAAAATAAAACAGGTTTGAAATACAAAACATTTTATTATATGGAAACTTCATCTTAAGATCCAAGAAAGCATACTTGTTAAATGACAATTGTATCAATAGAACCAGGAACTATTTCCAGAGAACAGCCCTCAATATCCATTATTATGGCAATAGCTAAAGGTTGATACTACTCAGAAGTCTTTCTGTCTTTCTTTTATCTTTTTCTTCTTCTTCTTTCTTCATCATTCTCTTCCTCACTCCACATCTTAGTGTAGAAGTAGTGACTGAGGAGATGCTTTTGGGGGCGGGGAGGTGGGGTGGGGGTGATGGAGGGTGCGCCGGTCAATATTTTATTTGCGGTAACCGTTGGGCTCATTTGCCGCACCTCATCTCTCTCTGCGGCGAAGCGGATCTGACAAACTGAGAACAGATGCTTTTCCAGCACAGCCGACCGGGGTGGGCGGGGGTTCGGCATTCGGGGGGGGGGGGGGGGGTTGGGGAGTAGTCGGTTCTCTGCGGCTCCTCTGGAGGCCGTCGGGTTTGATTGAATCCTTCCCTAATTCCCTCGGATGGCTCGGGCTCCCTCTCTCCCCCGCCACGCGTCTGGCGCTTTCGCTGCCGACCTTCGCCGGAGAGCGCCGCGGCCCCTCGCAGGACGCCCGCGGCGGAGGCATGGGGGATATCGATTGGGATGATGGGCAGAAAAAGGGGCTTAATTGTTATTTATTCTCCTGTTTCCTGGAGTGCTCACATGCGTGGCAGATGTTTCAAGGTTTTCCAGGTTCACTGTTTCATGCCTACTGCTTCCTGGCTTGTAACATATAACCAGATATGTTTCTTTTTTTACATGCACACACACATGCATATACTGTATGTATGTATGTATGTAAAATAATATGCCTGATATTTTATGTTATGTGTTATGTTCGAGGATGTAGTATGCATCCGACAGTTACCCTTGAACTGCCACACGTGTGAGGTTGTGGCTGAGACTGTGTTCAGTCGTGGAGGTTGCAAGGGGCTACTATTTTTTTTGTCGAATAGGTAACCTGTGGACTGGTTTAGCACATTTTATCATTTAGCCTGGGCTTTGACGTTTTAAAAGAAGCAGCTGGTGAGCTGATCATGAAAAAAATATTTGTACTGGCCACATCTAAACTAGTTCACAGGTTACCTATCAGACAAAAAGAGTGGCCCCTGCCAACTCCATGTTTTAACACAATCTCAGCCATGTATGGCAGCGAGACACATTGACTTTTTGGGGGCGGTTGTGGTCTTGACTTGGGTTAGAGTATGTGCTGATGTAGTGTCTTTCAGCTGAACTGTGAATCACATTTCAGACCTCAGATAAAAGGGGAGGCTTATCATATAATAATGGGGTAGGATTGGCATCATTAAATCCTGCCCTATTATATATATATATTTTTTTTAGACCTCAGATTTTAAGTGCTTGTGTGCAGTGGATCCATTATTAAATTAAACCAAATCAAAATGATATTGAAGCAGAAAATTTTGTTGCATTCTGCTGCTTTTTCAACAACATAACCGGAATGTGCACTCATGTTCTGGTGATGGTTTTAGCCCTGAGTGTACGGAATGCTTTAATATTTATAGTGCAGTGTTTTTTTTTTTTTTTCAAGCAGCATCTCCCCTGTCTGGCAGAGCATGCTGATTCAAGCTGGGATATAACTTACATTTCCCTTCATCTGCATACAGCACTGCAGTGTGCAGATGCGCATACAAGTCTGTGCCCTGAGGTTGCACTTGTCTTTTTTATAGCATCAATGCGAGAGGCCCATATGTCAGTGTATTGTCTATCATTACTGTGTCAGAGTAGATAATTTCCTTTGTCCTGTGGGCATAATTGAGTAATCACAATGCTCTCGCGTATGCTACGGAGTCCCCTGCATATCCCCGACCGCTATCATGCTGGAAAAAAAAAATCTTTATAATTAATCACAGGGTCTCCTCCTCCTCCTTCTCCTCCCCTTTCATCCTGTTAAATCAGCAACAGGTGCACACAATTCACTACACCACAATCCACTAGCAAACAGGAAAAAAACTGAAGCTGTTTTTTTAATAACTTACACAAAAAGGAGAGATATAACATTAATTAAATGCACATATGATAGCAGAGAGAATGATTTTAATTGGAATCTGGAGGTGTATGTGTGCTAATGATACAAAGTAAAATGTGGAGTGTTAAATTAACTCTTACATGAGACCTATTAGACGTGTGTATCTGTTAAAGCTGAATTAACGCTGGACAATTTACTTTGTTTGGCTTCGGGGTAGCTCAAAATATGACATTTTGTCAGACATTTTGTTTTGTCCTTGAGGGAAAAGCTATTGACTTTTGACTATTGATATGCTATCGTAGGCTGTGGTTCAGACAGAATGCTACGCCGGAGCTATGGGGAGCCTAATCATTACCAAAGTCACAGAATGACTTAAAGTGGAATTGCTATCAGATGTTCCTAGTCTGTTGAACCTATAGCAGTTTGTTCATATGGACATGTCGGTGTGGTCTTACAGCAGAGTGAACAGGAGATTGGTGTGATATCATATTCACATACAAAAAAATTTATGGTGGCTCAGCTCCAAACAGCACAAACAAAAACAGGTCCTGATCACCTAGGGCCAGTGGTGCTTTGGAGCAGAGTCAACCTACTAAAGTACTAAAGGGACTGTCTCACAGGCATTTGAAAATGGCATTTGTGTTTCCCTGACAGAGGTGAGACAAACAATGGCAGTGTAAACCCGGGGTAAGCCATTCTTGATATCGCAGCGCTTCAGCGTTTGTCTGTAATGGGCCTCTTGGGGTGACATCCCCCCTTGGGTTTAAATGAGGTGCACAAGTTTCAGCCATCAAAGGCAGCCATTTTGTTGCGCAATGAAACATCTTAAAAGCAATGTGCCAGGTGTGTAGTAGAAAGTGAGATCCGACCAAATCAATCACATCCAAGCAATAAGGTCCACACATGGGCGATGTGTTAGTATCGCCTACGTGGATCCACTTTAGGAAAGTAAGGGAAAAAAATATCTTTCTCCATTTCCACTATGCTCCAGATGGCTTGCTGTTAGTGCAGTCAAATCTGTCAGTAACGCTGATGAAAATGACATTGTAATGTTGTTAATGTGGATATAGGGGCATCAATCACACGACACTGACATGACACTGAATCTCAATTTTCTTGTGATATATCAGCTGAGGCCTGCCGGGGGAAAAAAAGTGCTGTTTATTGCACCACAGAGCTAAATTATCGGCTTGTAGCCGATAGTGTTCTGGTGTTGACAGAGAGTTCAAACAGTATTCTGTAATAGACAAAAAAAAAAAGATGAACAAAGGATTTGGGGGAGAAACTATCCTGTTTCTGACATTATAAAAAAGATGAATCATCATTTATAGAAAATGTGCAAAAAAGAGGAAACCTGATGAAAACAAGCTTGCTGAAGAGCGTCGTCAGGCTTGCTCTGAGCGTTTCACTTCTCAAACAGCAATGCCTGGTGCCTGCCTGACTGGCATCTTAATTAGAGTGCTCCCTTTGGAGCACTGACTTTCTAAGTTTTATAATGATGAATTAGCGCGCATGCAGCCCTATCTATATTCTCACCACCCCTTTTTTCTTGATTGCAGAGGACCCTACCCAAGTTGGAAAGGGCATCGCCGTGATAACTGTGATGGACATCAATGACAACGCCCCTGTCTTCGCCATAGAGTACGAGACCTTCCTCTGTGAGAATGCCAAGCCGGGCCAGGTAGAGTACAACTGATCCCTTTCTGTCCTTTCTGTCAAACCTCCTCTCATTGTCGTCCTCTATATTCACTCCTGAGGGCGGGCAGAGCGGGTGGGCTGAATACATGTGTCCAAACCCACAGTGAGTGAGGCTGGCAGGCGGGCGCGCATGCTGGGCAGTGTGGCGGGCCATCTATTGTCATTTGGCGAAAAGCTGATGTTTTTTTAAACATACTGTAATGGAACTCCACATTTTATATTGCAGTGCACTGGAGACATGTCAAGGGGGAAACAACTGCACGTCATGTCATTATTACTCAAACTTATTCAGTGAAACCATGATTTCTAGCTTGCAGCACAGTGGCAATATGCTGTAATACCAAACACTGGAACAGCTAGCTGCGTTTTAATTAACCTGCTAATGGACATGAAAAACTTAATAATGTTCCTTATTGGCACATCCTGCTGGTGAGGCGGTGTCTTGACGTAAGATAGACCTATGGGGTAAACGTGATTGTCTTAGGACTATATGGAAGTTGCATTCATTATCTAAATGATGAAGCTAAACAGAAAATGAGGAATGCATATATTCAGGTAGATCTAGATTTTTAAAAAAGAAATTAATATAAAAACAGGTTACAACAATTAAATAATTTCCATATGGGATTAAATCGGTGGCTGTTCTAGGCCATTTTACCCAACATAAAATCTATTTCACGTGTGTAACGTGACATTAAATGAGTAAATATCGAAAGATATCTGTGTAGCTCTAATGTTAAATGTAACTGAGTAGCATTTGAATCACACAATACAGCATTTGCATTGCACCTTTCTCTGTGTTTTATGTTTGTTGGAAGTGACACAATGCACAAGCCTTGCTTTTCAATGGGTCCAACTGGAACAAGAAGGAAAGAGTGTATGGTTCTAGCTGATTCTAGCCATTGTGAGTAGAGGATTAAAACACTGTGTGATGAGGTAGAAAATGCATTACTTTGACATAAAAATGGGAGAAGCTGACTATGGCATGAGATTGGCATTAGAAAGGCATCATCATCTCAAGTGGTTAGAGTTGTATTGCAGACTGTGTGTTACCAACTTAGCATGGCTTCAATGGAGCCACAGGTGAGATGCTGTTGGATGAACTCTCCAGTGCCACTTACCCAAAATAAAATAAAAAAATCCTCTGAACTAAGTAGTCTGAACTTCATCAAAATAGCACATTATTACCACTATTTGAATGAATGTTTGAGTATTTTCTCAAATAGAGGAAGTTTGTCTCTAAATGCTCTTTAACAATGAATGTTGTTGTTGTTGATGATGTTGCAGTCAAAAATACTCTAAACGGGCTACACAGTGTGAATTGTTTGATTACATTGGTCTGTCGACGCCTGAGGGTACATCACAAAGCAAGATTACTATAGCCAGCTTCTGTGAAAAGAAGACACGTAGGTTTGGGATACAGGGAGACGTGTCATGCACAATGCTTTCATATTAATGAATTGCTAGACTATCCAGTATGCTTGTGAGACTTGACACTTTGACTATGTGAGACTACGTGGTCTAGCAGTGTTTCCCCCAAGGTTGAAATGAAACATACAGCTATATCCTGGTATTGATTTGAATGTGTACTTGAGGTTTCTGAATGTAGTTATTTCATGATGTTTTTGGAAGTAATCTGGCTAAAGATATGATCCTGCTCTGCAGCCGAGGCTATACCTAAGAACAGTGTGTTGTGAAACCCATTTGTATTTATGAATAAAGCTCAATTTAAAAACGTTTATGTTAGAATGAGACAAAGTTTGAGAACAGCTGGTGCTCCAGATAGCTAGCTAATGGCCATGTTTAATGGGCACCCAAACCAAATAAATTACATTTATTGAAAAATTGGTAATATTGTATACGTAGCCCGTGCCTAATCCTGAGGCTTTTTCTTTTTTTTCTTTTCTTGGCACCTGATTTGTAATTTATTTTGGATGCCATCCTTTACGTATTCGGTTCTCTTTGTGTGTCATGAGTGCAGTGATTGGGTGATGGGTTGCCTGTTGCTGTAATTCACTGATTATTAGTCCATCTGATTATTGTGATTGCATACTGGGGTAGGAGGAAGACCATAAGCCAAGAACCCTTTGGAGGGAGGCAGGGCCTTACGCGGCATACATACCGTGTGTATAGGACAGCCCAGCAGTGGTCCAGCTAAGAAAAGTTGTTTTTATAAAAATAACAAAAGAATTTATGCATGTCATTCAAGCTTTCACGCAATTACAAAAATATAGTTCTGTGTCATTATATCTTTTCAAACATCAAGGTTTCATTTTTCTTAAATCAACATGTTTATGCCTGCATGCTTACTCTTTGGCAGTGTTTGGGAACAGTTTGGGAACTGTCTCTTTCATGACAGTGTGTCATTTTGACACATCAAGGCATAGCCACTAGTTTGTGTTTGTCAGGACCGCTCGCCATTCAAGGCTGTGGGAACATTTTGTTTGTGACAGCGTGTCACTTTGACACATCAAAGCATAGCCACGAGTCTGTGTTGTCAGGAGCGCTCGGCATCTTAAACAGATGGTATGCAAATGACCGTAAAGCGGCAGCGTGTCAGAGCACAAATGTCGTGCCGCCGCGCTCTGGACCTTGCTGTCAAGCGCGATGTCAGTCGTGTCGCCGTGTCCTCGGTGGCGGTTCGATCCATTTCCGCCTGACTCGCGGGTCGAGACCGGCGCGGGCCGCCCCGTTTCACTCACCTTTGATCTCTGAGCACGCAGGAGATCGGCGCCGCGGTCCCCCCCGCCGCCCACCGCCCCCCGCCCCCCCCAGCGAGAGCGACCTTCATTTGTCCAGTGGCTTGTCCTCGATTGTCCTTGTCACATCATCATACACTGTGAAATGAGGTTTGTGTTTACATGGAGACCCCTTCAGCCCTACGCGTGTGCAGAATGTATTATGCGGGGCCGGCACTGCTTGGTCCGGTCCGCTCGCATTCGCTAATCGAGCCGAGTCGGCAAAGCCCCGTTTTTTCAGCTTCTGGCCCGCCACCCAGCAGTTGAGATAATTGAGCCACATATTGGGCTGGGGTAGGGGGGTGGGGAGGGGGGGGGGGGGGCGTTATCCCATCGCCGCGAGTAAACATTACACTGAGGTGCAGCCCTATCCCAACGGACGCGTCCCCCCCAGGACGCTCTCTGTCGGCAAGGTTGTTTCAGATGTGCCGGGGCTCGACACCGGCCGCCGGATTGCGCTGATCATGAGAAATAATAACATTACAAGCCAACCGCTTCGCTGTCCTGACACTGATTACTGTAGAAGGGATCCTGAGTCTAATAACCTGTCATCTTTCACCCTAATTAAGCCCCTTGCATGGCAATAGCCATCCCTGGAGACGCTTCTTTGTATGGATTGTTGGTGTGCCTGTCCTCTGCCATAATATTAATTGATTTTATGTCCAGGGTCACGCGCCGTGATCATTTCCACCGATGTAGCCATTACATACTTCAGCAAACTCCTCCAGCGTGTCATTTCGTGACACTTCCTGCATCAACGTTGTAAGCGGTAAGCCTTTGAAAATTTAGATGTGGCACAAGGATTCTGGTGTGTAGCTAATGGTGCACATTTTATTCTGTAAAATGTGCAGATAGAGGACAATAAATGTTTAGTAGCATGTGGAGGCTTTTAATGCACATTGGCTTTGTTTTTCCCCTAATTACTTGTAGATGTGTAGATGACACATTTATGTTAGTATACATGCATACATGTAACACAGTACTGATTTCACACTCTTCTGATTATTTAGTCCAGAAGCTGGAATAGCCTCATTGGACTTGTGTGTGTCTATGGGAGAGATTTGATTATTTATCATTAACAAAAAATGAAGAGTGTAAGTGGCTACATTTCTAGGATTTTAATCAAAGAGAGAAAGAATGCTATTAGACTAGATGAATATGGTCTTTCAAGGGAGGCTCAATGTCTGCAGTGACCTCTTGAGGTCTCTGTACTGAGCTCAGAGTTCCATGGATTGCTCTTATGGACTGGGAGAATGAACACTCATCTCAATTTCAGCCTGCTGCCACTCATTGTTTCACAGCTAATTGGAGTAAAATCCATGGGGGGATGAAATTAGCGGTGTTCTCCTCTAGTTAACCTATCTTCGGAATTAATTGTGTGTAATGAATTGTGCAGCATTATTCTGTGTAATGTGATTGGTTGGTGCTGGTTAAATCCAAGAATTCACAATAAATGTCATAATTTTACTTATGTGTTCCATAACCTTAATTGAACGGATATCCGATAAAGTGGTTATCTTAAAATATAAACATGCTCGCACCTCTGATGTATAACCCAAATTCTTGTTGCAAGCAAGAAGCAGTCAACATACACAATAAGAGAAGTTATTTATCTTAGTTACACATTCTAAATCTACAGGGATATTAGCTGCATAGTTATATTCAAGCTCTCTGAAAATATCTGTCATTGCCTCTATCCAAACTCTACAACATTTACTTATTTCCCTTTGTGCCTTGTAACACTAGAGCAGCTGGTAGTTTTGTACTACTTGTATTGCCCAAGTAATGGCTTTTAGTGTTTGCATGTTAAACATGTAAATGTAATTCCTACTGTACGATGTGTATGTTAATGTTATATAAACCATGAAACAATGTAAAACCTGCCATGTTACAATGTTATGCCTACCTTTACAAAAAAAAAGTATATTTTTTCAATACAAAGACAAAAACTTTGCATGTAAAACACGCATTTCAACTTACATAATGGAAGCACCAAGTATGATAACAAGATCAATTTTTATAGGAATAATTGTAGATATCTCCGTTTCATTCTAATTTTGATGCATATGCTATCCATTCTTTTTTTGTGCCATGATAAATTGGTAAATGCATACTCTCTTCTGCAGTGCAATATACAACTGGCTCTGCTAAATACATTTGAACTGAATTTTAGTCAGACTTGGATGAATGAACTTATACAGTTGACTCCACCTGAAATATAGTGGTTTTATATTAATCATATTAATCTGATTAGATTAATCTTTTATCTTCCGCAATTATTCTGCAATTAGCAGGCTACTGATAATTGCTTCATTTCACACATTACAACCAAAAGGATTTTGTTTAATAGTCTTGATGGAGTCATCACTCATTGTCACCAAAAAGCCTTCTTCTAATACCTTTGATGGACTTCAAACAACGCTGCCTGCATCAAATGGTTTTATGAGATTACATTTGAGAGTGGCATGATGGGTAGCATAATGATAGATAATGGACTGATGGTTGCATTTGTTATTTTATTTTTTTCTTTAAAATATGTTTAAGATATTGGCAGATATTCCGTACACCCAAATGCCGTAAGACAAAGTGTGGCTGTTTTAGTGTTAAAATGGGAAACTGAATGGGAACTTAAGTTACAAATTGCTTTAAGAAGACCAATTTTGGAGACAAAGGCACTTGATTGTACTGTTGATTGCAAGCTGTAAAGCAGTTTTAAGAAGCCTTTAAAATAATGACAATTTCATCAGTGCACTCTTCGGGGGGAGAGAGAACGAGAGAGAGATAGAAACTAACCAGATTTGGTTTGACTAACCAGAAATATTACAGTAAATTAATATTAGGCATGTTCATAATGCACACCAGCGTCAGAGCTGTTGTGTGGGAGACTGGACCACATGATCATTTAAAAAGTGGGTTTTAATAAATATCTGAAACAGCTGTAACTAAATATAATTGCCTTGGCTGGATCAAAAGCCATTTGGTAGTCTAAGCTTCACTGTTTCTATTGAGACTTGAATACTGTATGAGTTTGGCCTCAGGATAATATGTAGAATTACATCAAAGAAAGTACAACATTACTGACAAGTGTTAATACATAAGTCACTTAGAACACTTTACAAAGGTATAATTGATATTTGTTTATATTTGTGAGTTACAAAATCACATGTCTTAAAATGCAATTTGTAGATGAAAATGAAATGAAAAACATGACAATTGATGCTAATTGAAGAAGGCTGAACAAAGTACTTCACTATTAGCACCTTAATTTGGTAGATTGTTTCAATTGTGATGGAAAATTATTCTCTGTTGCCTCTGCCATTTCGCGTTTTGTAGCTGTTTTGTGGTACTGAAAAGATGGCCACAATGAAGACTTAGTCATTAAACCAAGCAACGGCAGACAGTTCTGTCATTAGAGCGAATAAACAGATGGTATGTTTTAAGAACAGGTCCCCAAAGCTTTAAAACATTCCACCTTGAGAGTAGTAATATATTTTGTCTGCGTGTGCCTTATGTTTCCTGGTTATGGTGTGTTGCCATTTGGTATATGTGGTGCTGCTGACAGAACTCGGTTGTGTCACTTTTTCTTGCACTGTGGTTTTGATAATAGAAGGTAATAGAAGGATCTGTAACCGTATGGGAAGTTTGGGCTTTTGATTTCATGTATTTATTTATTTTCTGATGTGTTTACTGTCTACAGCATTTGTAGTACCTAATATTAAGACATGACAGCCCTTATGCCTATTTGTTCTTGTACATTGCAGTGTGTAAACACAAAATCCCATTAAATCCACGATTTATTTTGCTCTTGGGCCTCATTCTGACAGGAATGCGCTAGCAGTAAAGTTTATGTCTGCGTGTAATTTTATGTCTCAGAGTAATTCTCACTTCGCCTAGCCTCACAATGAAATCTCTTAGAAATACATCACGGCCCTCACAGAACAGACACATCAGTGTTTCTCTAGTGGCACTGCACTGTAACTGAGTGATTGGAGCAACATGAATGTAGTTATCCTTCAAACTTCCAGGCCATTAATACATTCCATGAAGTACAGTAATTGAAAGCAAGTTCCTAGATGGGTGATCACTACTGATCTACTCTAGGCTCATAGGTGAGTATTTCTTAGTTAAAACGTGTTGTAAGGGGACGATAACGACAAGCAGCTAAGAAATTTTACAAGAAGAGTTGCCTTATCAGGGAGTAATAAATAATTCACAGGACCATTTTTTCTAGTGGTAATTAAAGAGTAAATTGAAATACAAAATTAACATATATCTATATAGGTCTTTATAATTTTATGAAGAAAAAAAAACATCATTCAAAAATGTTCAAAATAACATTTTGTGAATATCATTGATCTATAATACAGAAGGCAACTTCAATATTTGCAGAGTAAATGCTTCATGTCCTAAAATATGGTGATAATATATCTTGATAACCACACGGTCATATTTTAACACTTATGAAAATAAAAAATAAGATAAGCCTGTATATTTTACCCACAGTGATGGCCCCCAGCTATAAGATCTTTGTCGTAGGTTGAGTCTGTGCTTAGACCACGTTTTGAGATAGTGGTGTGCTCTATACTTAACCTGCAGAATACACAGAGATCAGGGCACCACAGATAAAGTGCAAAATCTGCTTATATTATCACCTGGTGGTTGACTGTGATAAACATCTGTATCACCCTTACAGCTGTGTTTATACTCAGAATTTTCAATTTTATACTCAACCAGTGATATCGTTGCATATCTGCGTCATACGGTGCCATGAAAGTGTACTTGCCCCCTTCCTGACTTCCTCCACAGTGATGTAAAGGACTGATATCAAATTATGGGAAGCGTTCGATTACAGTTATTACTGCTAAAGGTAGTGCAACCAGTTATTAATCTTAAGGAGGCAATTACTTTTTCACATGGGTGATATGGGTGTTTGATATCTTTTTCCTGAAATAAATGAAATAATAATTTTATAATATTTATATATTTTTTTTTACTCAAGTTCCATTTGTCTAATATTAAATTTTGTCTAAAGATCTGAAATCATTCAGTGTGACACATATGCAATAATAGAGGAAGTCAGGAAGGGGGCAGATACTTTTTCATGGCACTGTGGCATGTTAATAACATTAACACTGTTCCATTATATTAGCCCATCATTTGGCCATTATTTTAGCTAATCAGCCAGTGCTGATTGATATCACTATGACTCCAATATCATCATGCATCCCTATATACAGTATATATATTATTTCTCTAAAATAAGAAATGCTGAAATCGTTTTTGATCCGAGTGCTCAAAGTTGTGGCATGGTGTGAAATTGGGAATTACTGCTGTGTCCTGTCAGGTCATCCAAACCATCAGCGCAGTGGATAAAGATGAGCCGCCCAGCGGACACCGTTTCTTCTTCGCTCTCAGTGCAGAGGCTGCTGGGAACCTCAACTTCACCCTCAGAGACAACAAAGGTACGTGGACCTTCCTTACCTTTATTTATTGCCAATAAATATTAATCCCTGCCAGTTTAAATCGATTAAAGCCTGCAGGTCATAAGTGCTGCCAGTTCGGTACAGTTTTTGCATGCATACAGAGGAGAAGAAATGCCTCTAGCATTGGTAGTGGACAGAAGAGAGAGGGAGGAAATAAATCAATACATTAAAAGGTGGGGTGAAATGAAAGAGTAATAGCAGAGGGGGATTCGGTCCGTCTTATGTGCAGTTGTTCAATCTGGGAGCCAGATCCCTTTATCTGAATTACATCAAGAGCATTGGTGGGGGGCTCTATGGGGCTCATAGTGCACCAACATGCAAGACCCCTGTGCAGTGACAAATGAGGCCGCACGTCCATGAGGACAGGGGGCACGTGTCTCCATAGGGGTGACTTCTGCCAGCTTTGCAAGTGCTGATGTAGTAAAATGTGGAATAAGCAGCACGAGTCGAAATTAGAGTCAAAGGTCTTTGCACATATGATGAAATGTTGTCAGAGAGTATCACAGCCTCTAAATCTTAAGTCTCAAATGAGATGATATAAAGTAAAAACAGAAGGGTGTGGATTAGGTCTGATGAACACAGAAAATTCTTAAAAAGCCTGGTTCAGGCATGGTGTGTTGTACATTTCCAAGTCCCTTAATGACATGCGCATGCTGATAAAAATAATAATATGAAAAACAGTGGCTGAAAAATTGATTCTCTGCATTGTGATTATGTGCCAGGTGGTAGAGAACTGAACATATTTGTGAGATTAACACCAGGGGTGGAACAGTTTAATTATAATGATCATCCATCTGTTGATGCTCTGCAAAACATTTGTACTATTTTTTAAGGTATCCAGGTATTAGCTGGAAATGGTCTTATAAATGGTAAACTGTGACAATTAATGACTATGGGATTTGAACCGGCAAACCTCCATTGTGACATCACTGAATGCTTTATGCCGTGCGCTCTCCCCAGACAACACAGCCTCCATCCTGACGAAACGGGGAGGATTTCGACGCCAGGAGCAGTTCCTTTACCGGCTTCCCATCCTGATCCTGGACAGTGGCAGCCCCTCTCTTAGCAGCACCAACACCTTGTCCATCCGGGTTTGCGACTGTGACCCGGACGGCCTCGCCCAGTCCTGCAGTGCCGAAGCGTACATACTGCCTGCCGGGCTGAGCACCGGCGCCCTCATCGCCATCCTTGCCTGCGTCCTCACGCTGCTGGGTAAGGCTCAACCTCGTGCTGATTGGCTCCTTCATTTACCATTTGATTGATTGACTGGTTGTTGGATTGAGTTAGCGGTTCTTGATTCTTGATGGTGGGCAACCGTCTCCATAGTGCCGAGAGTTTGATTGCTTCATCGTTTTGATTCATTAGTTCATGCGTTGTTTAGTGTCCGTCAGTCTGCTACAGAGGCACCTGATTAGCTGATTGGCTGTCCTAGATCCTCTCCACAAGTGCTATTTTGTGTTATTAGACGGCCAGTTGATTGATGAATTGATTGCGTGACCACTTGCTGAATGAATTGTCTGTCACAGTGCAATTGTGTTGTGAGGATCTGCAGTAATGCCGTGCTCTGCTGGGTAGACACCGGGCACTGTATTGATTTTCTGGTGGATTTTTCTCACTGTCCTAGACAGACACCAGACCTTTTTTGTAAATGGTTCAATAACTGTTGTAATTAGCCAACCTATAATTCTACTTGAGTTAAGTGATTAATTAGCTAGTGTGCACATAGTTGTTAATTACTGACTGAATTGTGTGTTGTCATTACTCCTTGTGTGGCGGCAATAATCAGCAAGATTCAACGGACTTAGTGACCTAATATAAAATTTGGCTATAAAAGATTGAAAAGCATTTAGGGGTATTTTCTCTGAAAAATATCCACAGTTTACCTTATATTTGTTATTGAAGGAATCAAGTTAGAGCTTTGCGTGCACTATGAGCTGACAACAAACCCTATAGAAGGCATTTAACAACATAGATACTGTTACAAAGACAATTATGAAATAATTTGAACATCCAAGTAAACACCTTCCCCGAGGTGTTTGTGAAAGCTTGCTCCTAAAAGTTTTTTTAAGCCCTAAAAAAGGTTAATGTGCATTAGGACAAACAGCAGGAAACATCACTTCCAGCTGCTGTAATGAAACACCTCTAATTGTTGTCGGCTCTGTGCATCTGTTCCATAGTGGGCGTATCAACCTGAAAACGGGTGGCCTCTAGTAAACCACACTCCATAACTAAATGCCCATCCCTCTCTTTTTCCTGCTCCTAAAATCTATGTCTGGTAGGGGTATCTGTCTATGGTAGGGCTACAACGGTACATGCATTCACACCGAATTGTTCACTCACACTGCGACCCAAACAGTTACAGTCTCGCCTTAAAGCAAGTGTTGAACTTTATTTTTCTTTGTGCAGAACTTAAATTCAAGAACTCCAAGTTCCCTCTGGTGAGAGACATTTTCTTAAGAAATGAAAAGCAATTTTATACTTTAGTTTAAAATTGCGTTTAGTTTTTCTTCTGCTCGACAAAAATGCGACCAAACCGTGAAGTCAATACCGCAGTATGTTCCAAAGCAAGATTTTTGTGTATTGTTGCAACCCGGCTAACCGCTCCTCTTATCCTGCCACCCAACTCCAGTGCTTAATCTGTCTCTAATAAGACCTCATTCAATCAGCAGATTGCAATCCTGCTGCATTGTTCTGTTGATAGGAGGGAACAGAAGGTAATAAAAAGACTGCAGTGGCTCTCAGTTCTCTTTCTCCCTGGCTCTTGTTCATTCTCACTGACGGCCATTACAGAGCGGATAGATCGAAAGTTGTTTCCAGTTCCTGGTTCCGTGATTTAACTAAAAGAACTACCAACATCAGGTTAAAGTGGTTATTATTTTCTATATTCCATACTTAGGGGCCTGTAGTACTATTGGTTGGCTATTGTTACTTATCTTAGGGAGTGCTGCAACATTTTTTCCACTAGGATGCATCCTGCTTTTGGGAAAGAGGGCTTTTCTGTGGTTCGGATTCTCCCAGAGCACAGAGATTACACTGCCATGCGGAGAAGCCAATTTATTTTGGGGCTGGTAAATCATGTCTGGGAAGGTGGGTAGGGGGTTCCCAGGCCACTCTGTCTTGGCAAATGTGGTGTTTTGGGGGGGGGAGGGGGGGGGGGGGTGTTGGACAGAGTTTGAGAGGAAATGTGGAGGAAAGAGGAAACTTGTGTTTTTCTGAAAAGGATTTCTATATTTTAATTTAAGAAATCATGCAATCATCACCCAGGCCTGTTTAATGTAAGGTCATTTTTTTCAGCTGTGCTATTATTTTATGAAATATTGCACCTTTATGAGTTTGTAAGTATTCATTCCTTAAAAACCCTCTGAATATAGTGGTACATATAATTTTTTTTTTTTTCACAGGCAGGTCCCCAGTTTAGAAAGGTGCCATGACACATAACTTTAAAAAAGGCAAATACAGTACCCTGCTGAAGTGTATCTTTGTTCGTGTGATATTTGTAATGGAACTAAGCTGGGTCGGTCATTGTCGTAAAGGGAGGAACTGTCCCAGAGGCAATTTAAAGAATCTAAATAACACATCTCTGCCTGCGACAGCTGCTGCAAAGGTTGTTGTCACTCTCGGTGCAAAATCATGATCTCTGCTTCCACATTACCCTTGGGCTTGACTCGGAGTGAGATTGAGGGGGAGTGAGGTCAGGTGAGAGGTTACTTGTGTGAAGGTAGGCTTGTAGTATTCTAAACACGAGCACTCAAACCAGGCTATGAGCTATTCAACTTAGTACATGTTAACTACATTTAAAACTGCTGTTTTTATTTTTTCTTATTTTTTAAATTTGCCTGTTATTCAGCTGTCATTGAATGTATTGAATAGTCTTAACCCCTTAGAGCCCTGTTTTAATGACAACAGTAGTGCTAACAGGCCTGTATAATACTGCTGATTTTGTCCTCTGCACATGGAATATTTTTCATTTTTGTCTAGTTTGGTTTTACAGTCTTCAATAAACATGCTTGCATCAGCATAGGTTGGGCAGTGTACTGGGGGGTATGTCAATTAAAAAAAACATTTGGTTTTGATAATGAAATTATAAACAAATAATTTGTTTGCAATTCAACTCACTTAGATGACCTTTTGATGTGTATTCTGCTATTTTGGTGTCCTTACCAATTCATTGAGGGAAATGAGACTGCATGATTGATGAAAATTGATTGAGACAAAGAAACAATTTCTACACACAGGAGAAGATATTAATTTGTTAAATGAATGCATGTATGTACAGTACGTAGAACATTTCTGCCATAGAGACAAGCATAAGGAATGAAGATTTTCATAACTCATGTTGCTACCTTAACTGCAAATTTAAAGAAATTGAACAATGATTTTTGTTACATTACTGTTACTTCATTTTAAAATAGACACTGTTTAGTTTAGCCAGAGACTAAACTAAATTAAGTTGACCTACAATCAGACCAGCAGTAATTGGCATCTCTCTAGAAAAGTTTTTTTAAACTCATTTTCAGTGACCTTCAAACTTCAATTTCCTTTGTGAATTTTTTGATTCTATTCTGGTCTTTCTTTATATCAGAATGCAGTGTGGAGTTTACAGTAATTGTAGTAGTCAGTTTTAAGGTAGGCTACCTAACAGAATAACACAGTGGTGTGATCAAAAGTGCACAACACTGGAAAAAGTGTATTACCCAGATGCTTATAAGCACATAAAACAGAGACTGTAGCACTGCAGGTGCACTACAGTCTCTAGTCATGCAATTCAAGGAAATAGAGTTGGACATGCCTTCATTCACGATGACCATGAGTTACTACCAAATTTCACAGTTGCATTTTACAGTGACTATAGCACCCGTATTGTGCAATTGTGTTACTTAGTGTTCAAAATAAATAGATATTCAAATGGATATTATGTGCAGTCCACCCACTATTTTGCCAATTTTTACTCAAGACAATGAAACATAGGTGCAAGCACAACATGGAAATGATCTATATTGTAGCAGTTCTGTGTTAATATTATTTTCAGTATGGCCAATGCTCATTTTACAAAGAGAATTATATTGCTTCAGCTTTTGAGGAGTTGAAGATCTGAATCACTGTGAAGAGCCTTGAGTCAGCCTACAATTTTCTACCCCCAATCTGTGAGCGTTGCAATCAGTTATGAGCCAAATTATCAGTGGCAAAATTATGACAGAATCTGCTATTATAATCAGTGTGTTAGGTGTGCCTGTGTTAAACTAGAGGGTGAAATTCAGTACGGATAGTAGTCCAGGATTAAATTCAGTTGGGGGGTTAGGGGTGGGGGTGTGTGTGAGATGGATTGAAATTCAAGACTTTATTCAGTATGCATAAGGCGGGGTTTCAGTTTGATGGCTGAGTTCTTATTGTCTTTGGCAGTAGTCTTCTTTATGAGTTTGCGACTGGGCCCAGCCACTGCGAAGCAGACGTTGCACAAAAGGAGGATGACAGCCAGGAGCTGTGCAGAAATCAATTGAATTGTATTATTGGTAGTGCCCCAGCGAACAAAAATTTAACAGACTCAAGAAACAAAACAAACAAAAAAAAAAAGATAAAATGACTAAACTGTGCAGTTTTTAAGTTTGGAGAAACGATCAAGAGAGAGCTAGATTTGAAAAAAAAAAGTTCCACCCCTCCCCTTAGCTCTCCCTCCAAAGCCCTGCCCTCCAAACACATGTGCTGCCTGTCATCTGAGTACTATAGAGAGGACAAGAGCATGTCTCATTCACTGTATAAAATAAAACATATGAAGTCATCATAATTATTGTAAAGAATGAATGTATCTATAGTTTTTATTTATTGCTATGGGCTAGCGAAAATCGATAAATGCAGACACTGCCATTTTCGATTGTATGAGACCCAGACGAAGTTACGGGCGAAATGTCGGTCAAATAAACATTACTAAATGCATCTGTAATTGTGCTTTTATTTTTTTGCTAGAACGTCATAGGTAGCTATAAACATAGCTAGCTAGCAACAGATAGGCTACAAGCTAACACCTAATGTACAGCATTGTGTAACAGTGGGCTAAATGTAACCTTAGTACCCCTTATGGCTTCATGCTCCCTTATACGTGTCCGTATGCGAGTGGCTAGCCCTTTAAATCTGCAGCAGCAGTGAGCCACACCCACTCCACTGCTTGCCTGCTGTGCATCTAAAAACGGTATTAAAGAAGAATAACCAAAAAATATAAAGTCATCTCGCCTTGTTAGTTGTACATATGGGGGCGACATAACTCAGGAGGTAAGAGCGGTTGTCTGGCAGTCGGAGGGTTGCGGGTTCAATCCCTGCCCTGGGCGTGTCGAAATGTCCCTGAGCAAGACACCTAACCCCTAACTGCTCTGGTGAATGAGAGGCAACGATTGTAAAGCGCTTTGGATAAAAGCGCTATATAAATGCAGTCCATTTACCATATGGTTATTTTTAATTAATAGTTAATTATTGTAGGTGCATGCAACATCATAAATAAATGTTATTTAAAAAGCAATTCAACACTAAAGTACAGCCACACAAAACCCGACCACGCTAAGAACGTTTTCCCATGGAATGCCAGCACATTACATCCATCCATCCATCCATTAGCTATACCTGCTTATCCTTTTCAGGGTCACGGGGAGTGCTGGAGCCTATCCCAGCATGCATTGGGTGAGAGGCAGGAATACACCTAATCTATCGCAGGAAACTGAAGTATGTAGAGGAAACTCAGGCGAACACAGGGAAAACATGCAAACTCCACACAGGAAGGCCTTGGCCAGGATTTGAACACAGGACTTTCTTGTTTGCAGCACTACCCTTTCCGGTTTGGTGTGCGCATGCCTTGTTTTGCTGGAACAGTGGCGCATGTGACCTGTCTGTTCTGTGAGGAAAGCGGGAACGCGCTTCCTCACAATAACGATAAATTAAATTTTATGCTCAGCCCTATCTCTAGCCCTATTCCAGGCCCTGAACCTTAAACACTAATGTAAACTGTAATCTCAATATGTGCACATCCAAAAAAAGGTGTAGCACTGTCCCTGGAGCAGACATGCCTGGAATACCAGGCCACAATCTTCCATATTTACAGCAGAGCCAGCTGCACAGAGATAGAAATGACCAAAAAGACTTTGCTGTAGGGCATATGGAAGAGTCCAACTCCCTCACCAGCCCGCAGTTGTTAAAATCCATGTTTGACAAGAATAGAGGGAGCGGACAGAGTGAGGGAGGGAGCGGATAGAGTGAGAGGGAGCAGCAGGGGCTGATTTGGCAGTGGTGGTTCATTTTAATGACAAACGTGAGACTAGGGCACCGCCAAACGCTCTCCTCGAATGGGATTGATTGCGCATGATGGATTGTTTTCGCAATTCAATTACGGCAAATCGAGGATAATGTTGAATTGATCCATTTTGTCTTTGTACATCTATCTCATTTCAGAGCTTAGCGGTGTAGTGAAAACAGCCATTTACTCATGTGTACCCTGTACATTTTGTAAATAAAGTTCAAATCTGCTTACCATAATTGGGCCACCTAATCATCCTCACAGTTTAATTGGGTACATGCTCTTCTTACACTGGATCTGTCATCCATATAAACCTCTGTACTTGTTCCTCATCCTTCATGAAGCCATTTGGAATACTTAATGAATAAGGCACATAAAAAAAATCTGTTCCCATCTTCATTTTATGAATACAGTAGCATGGTGATGTATCTCTGGGTATTCTTTTGTAAATAATTTTAGCAAATTTGAATATAAACCAAAATATATAGACTGTACACCAACTGCAATCATGAGAGCAAGGATAAAAAAAGGACTGGCGTCCAAAATGACACCAAAGTACCATTATATTCAAACCATTCTTTGTTTTTTACATTAATACATACATTAAGGCTAGAATAAAATAATCCTTCACCAGTGCCAAATGATCCAGTTTATTATAAATGCAAATTGTGGAAGCTTGCTGGAGGAATTGTTGAACTGTACTTATTCGTTCCACTGCCATGCATAGAGTGCATGGCGATGAGAATAATATGCACAGAAAAAGTACTGTTACATAAACGGCACAAGTATCCTTGCAGTTTTCGCTGAGCGTTTAGCCTCTTTAATTTCCAACACCAAACCAGCATGACAAATCGTTCCTGTTTTTAATAAATTTGACATACTCAGTTGGCTGCCAGGTTTTCAAGGAGGGCGATAAAATACAAGGTAGCCAAATCGCTGGCAAAAGTATATTCAACAATTTACCACTGGGGAGAGGGGTAAATAACCACCCCCCCCCCCCACCCCATGCCCCCTATCTTGATTATGTGTTGAGAACTGCAGCATCCCCTCATTGCCTTGCCTGGGGAAAATGTATACGGTGGAGGAGAGAAATATGGGTCTATGGAGCAATATTTCACACTCACTCTGCCAGTGCTGATGGATGGATCATTAGGCGTTTGCCTGTTTGCTCATGCACAGGAAGTTATTTTCAGCCCTGATACATCCTCAAGGATGGGCGGGGCATCCGGAAGGCTGTCTTTCAGTTCCGATTTTAGGGTTCTCTCTAAGCGATCACTTATGTTTGCAGGGCAGAGTAATATGGAAATGATCCGAAACACAGTTTTACAGTTTGGTAATGTATGTGCCATCTGGAGCATCTGTTGTTTGCTGTTGGGGCTTTTCTCATTCTGTGAATGGCAAAAGGGAGAGACTCACTCCATAAGTTACAGCTTGTGCACAGGATATCAAGGGCTGTTCTAGGTCTGTGTGTTTGTGTGCGTTTCTTAGTTTATAACTTGGACAGGCAAGACGGATAACTACATGGGCATACACGTACATTAAGAATTGACATGTTTATTGAATCATGAATTGGCCCTTTTTGCAGCCATGCCTATTAAAGCTGATTAGAGTCAAATTCACCAAAGTACCAAAATTAATGTTAACAGTGAGCACCGTATCTTTGTGTCTCCGAGAAAACCATTAACATCTCATCATTAGCATCATCACAGAGTACACTTTCAGAACATCATTGACCAAATACTATTGAAAGTAAAAATGACTAATGTAATTATAAACCTTATTCACCATTTTCAGAAAACAAGATGGAGGAGGTATGGGGCTTTACAAACAAAAATGCTCATATAAACTCACGCCGTACATACTGTTAAGCTAGATAAGGGAAATCCTTGCCTTTATGCCCTTCTGTGCATCTGATAGAAAGTGGCATTGGAACAGATTAAAAGGAAAAGCTTAAAATAAACCTTAGTACTCTGCAGGTGAGATATAAATGTGTCCTTGGGCTCTTTTGGTTTTAATATAAATTTTACACAATACGTATTTTCCGTTGTTCTCATTTCCCCTCTGATCAGTTTTCACCATGTATTATAGCAAAACGCAAGTTCAGTCTCTGAAAGCCATAATGTGCTTTGTTTCCATTATACTCACTAATTGCTTAATTTAGATAAGACTAGTAATATATTTTATTAGTCCTGAAAATGAGCTTGAACTGGCTGTGTGGAACAGTTAAAGAACTGGACTTGGTATTTCACCTGTGACAGCGTCCATGAGAGAGATTGGAGTGTTTGATAACTGGTTTCAGTGTGTCATCTGTGTCCCAAGCTAACGCTGTGCTTTTCCCTCTCCTTCACCGCAGTTCTGGTGCTGCTGATCGTGACGATGCGCCGTCGGAAGAAGGAGCCCCTCATTCTTGAGGACGAGCGGGACATACGGGAGAACATCGTGCGTTACGACGACGAGGGCGGCGGGGAGGAGGACACCGAGGCCTTCGACATGGTCGCCCTGCGGAACCTCAACGTCATCCGGGACCACAAGGCTCGGCGGGATGTAACGCCCGAGGTGACCTCCTTCTTCTCCTCGCGGCCCGCCTACAAGACCCTGCCGGACAACGTCATCTTCCGGGAGTTCATTTGGGACCGGCTGAAGGAAGCGGACGTCGACCCCTCGGCACCCCCCTACGACTCTCTGCAGACCTACGCCTTCGAGGGGAGCGGCTCAGTGGCGGAATCCCTCAGCTCACTGGAGTCGCAGAGCACGGACTCCGACCAGAACTACGACTATCTCAGCGACTGGGGGCCTCGCTTTAAGAAGCTGGCTGATCTGTATGGCAACACTGAGGGCTGCAATATATTCTCATAGCCCTGTTTCAAATTTTAAGTTCATGTTGACCGTGGAGTTGAAATAAGTGGGGAAAAAACCTAATGCTATTATTGTTACAAAAAAGGACTCCACAGGACAGAACCAGGTAAAAAAAAAAATCCTGAACTGATCTTTCTTTCTTTTCTACTATCTTTCTGTGGATAGTAGAAAACTGCTTTTGACCAAGAAAGCCAGAAGGAAATTGTTACAAGAAAACAAATAAAAAGGCTATTTAAATTCAAAAGGTATTATCCATCAATCCCCTTGGATAGGATTTTCTCAGAGAATCCATGGAAGTTTTGACAAACTATAAATATGACAACACCAGAGATAATGTGCGAAACACAGACCATGAATGCTGAACCTGGCGGGAACCAAAGACCTCACCTGTTGGACCCAAAGGGTAACCTTGTGCATTAACCCTTGACTACTGTATCCGACATGGGCCATGAGTGCCAGAATCAGTGTTATTCGCCAAATACTGCGATGCATTTTACTGCTTTTGTTGTTCTCCAAGTGACATTTATTTTTTTATTTGTCTGTAGTGATTAGTCAGTACAGCGACAGTTTAACAAGTTCAGTGGTCATTAAAAGTGTACACTTTGATCAGTATACCATAGATGTTTTTTTCTTCCACTCATTTTTAACAGAACAACACAAAATGTCACAACTACTGACTTGCTTCACATTGGGGAGAAAAACACAGGGGTGAAATTGATAAAGATTTTCTAACAAGTATGTATATGCCAGATATGAATCTAGTGAAAGTAACTGCTCTATTACTGTGTAAAAGAGGCTTTACAATCTCCCTCACACTGTATCTAGTGGGAAAGGGGATCACAATCTGAAAAAAACAATTCCGCTTTTCTATTGGCAGACATTGTGACAAATGTTGTGATCTTTTCAAGAACAAATTCACCTTCTTTGAGTCAGTGCCCCCTCGTATAACTCTTTGGTTCATATATAAGTTAATACAGGGTGTTGTTTGAGAGTCATTCTGCTATCAAGTCTAGTTTTAGACTTGAATAGCAAAAAAAAACTTTATGGCTAAACAGTGCGTTCTGAATATATTTGGTAGGTAGTTCATGCACTTGAGTGAATCTTGTAAAAAGAAAACCAGCATAAATGAACTGAAAATCACAGGCCTGTTATCAATGTGAACAACAAAGCTCCTAGTGTCAAGGATAATATGGCAAAACTCTAATTAAACTCAGAGCTTAGTTGCCACTACATCAAGGACGTCAGCGAGTTACTTTGGGCTCAACGTTTATAGATAATAGAATAATTCTAAGACCAATGTGGGAAAGAATGGGACGTTTTGCTTCAAAACATGCTTTCTGAATTTGACTATTGAACTTTTTTCCTGAATATGTTTATAATAACAGCAGTGTTTACAAGAGAATTGTTTTTTTATTTTGCAGAAGCAGAAATATGTGACTGATGTTTTTTCCCAGTTTGCTGACAATAAAAAGAACATTGTGTTCCTCAAAACAATGAAGCCAATTCAATTACTTCCGACAAGAAGAGCAATGATATTCTGATGTTTTCTTATCTTTTCAAGGTAAGACTGATATTTAAAAATACAAGAACTGCTGCAGAGATGTTTCCTTGCCTATAGTGAACAGCATCATCAGAAAAGCAAATTACAGCTCATGAAGCAATGGTGTTTTTATTTCTTATTCTGGATGGATCTGTGTACTTGAAAGGAGCATCTGAGACAGATGAAGCTTGAAGCTTTGCAGTCAGCTGGGCGGGTTTTGCGAAATGTAGCTGGCCATGTCAGACTGTTTCAAAAGCTTTTGCAAATTTGGGTGTTTTACGCAAGGGACACATCTGTTTAGAATTAATAAATACCTCATGTTCTTTTTGAATGGGGGGTGGGGGGAGGGGGGGGGAGGGTGGGGCACTGGTATTAGTGACATTTGCATATTTAGAATTTGCTATATATCGATTATACTTTGAAGATGTGCATTTGACCCTATCACTAATGTAATTTCTTAATTACTCAAAGAATAATTCAGTCATTTTGCTTGCAAAGTGAAGATAATGAAGATTGAGAATACTGTCTGAAGCCTTAAAGCAAATCTAATTATTTGTTAACTGGTTTGCTTAACGTAATCTAAAAAGGCAATCGAAATCTCATTCTGCTGTGCACTAAGTCCTGATAAATACCATTTTAATGAAGTGAATTAGCAGAAATGAGCCTTAGTATCTCCGCATAAAGAGAGGTGGAGAGAGGTTGTTTGCCTTCAACATGTACGGTCTCTGAGGCACAAAATTATTAGAAGTACCTCTTCCAAAAATTAAAAAAAAAAAGCATAGCTGTAAAGTTATTTCATTAGAAAGGGTTGGTGTTAATTCTGTCATTTGGTTCTTTCTGCTAAAATAATGGTTTTCAGTATTGTAGCACACCCTGCAGTTGATATTGAATCCTGGCTGTGCAAATGCCAACTGTAACAGATGGCCCTGTGGGGCTGTACAAAATTGGCAGCAGTGTCACCCAGGGAGGGAGGGATTTAGTTAGCATGGTTTCTCTCTGTCATCACACAAGAGCACTAGACCTGCATGAAGTGTGCTCTTCAAATCCAATGCCTTATTCCACATTGACACAGCAGTAGCAGTGATTTCACAGGCCAACTAATGTGAGTGACTATTTCAATCTGTCCTTAGAATTGGTTTTAAAAAAATCTTTGGCAAATCTATTGCAATCAACAGTCCACTGTTATATTACTATTACTACTGGAGTGTGATAATTATTGATGCCTGAGACAATTGATAGTTGCCAATAAGATTCCATCTCAGTGTGATCCTTATATGTGGTATACTGAGATTGCTTTAACAATTGAACTGCTCCTTAGACTCATTACCAGCATAAGCATTGGAAGACATTCAGCTTTGTTGTGGTTGAGCTAGGCCAAGAGTATGCTGTCACCATGATATTGGCTTTAAATATGAGAAATTTCTGAATACAAGGTCTCATACAATGGGCCTGAGAGAATTGGTATATACCTGAGTAAGCTAAAGAATTCCCAGGAGCAGCATTGCACGGTTGTGCCATTAGTATTGTATTCTGCGCAATATCCATCTTTGAATTTGCAGCAGACAGCAAAATGTACAATTTGTATCAATAACTTTCAGTTGGAAATAAGAGTGACTAAGATGTACAGTATGAAACAAACCAGCGAGCACACAAGTAGTGTCTTTCATAGTATCTCAACCAGTTTGAACCATATATTTCAGCAAGTAGGCCCATTCTTTGGATAAAATCATTTCAGAATAAATTTGGGAAATTCTTAACCCTTTTGGGTTGACCATAATAGCGCACGCAAAATGAGGACACCCAAAACATAACCTCTGCACATCATTTTTTTTCATCATCTAAAATTATAACAAAGTCATACGGTAAGTTTTGTCAACGGCAAATTTTTTTGATGAAGATGACGAAGACAATAACGTGATGAAAATGCCTTTTTTATTTTATATGCTTTGTTGCACATATGAATATATTACAAGCAGGGCCTGATATTAACACCCGTCACAGGCCAAATGCATGTAGAATTTGGCAGTGGCATGTAACTCATTCACTCATATTAGCCTCTTTGACCTTTTGGCAGAATTTTCTATGAAAAAGTAAATTTTGTAGTTTACAAAAAGCATCTGAAATAGTCCAGTCTATTCATGGTGACTCTGCATGACAGTCCAACACCCATGACCACTGTGTGGACACTGCGTGCTCCTCCCATAAATATGTTTGTGGTCATTTTTGTCTTGACTAAAATGAATGGAGAATGCATTACTAAAATATGACTGAAACTAAAATGCATTTTAATCAAAAGACTAAGACCACAAAGACAAAAAAGAAAGACAACACTGCTTCTGCATAACGATGGTAATGAGCAAGCCACTGGAGAGAACATTTATAGAAGAATCAGCTGTGAGATGTACCAAGCATGACCAATACTCTGAGCAGCAATATAAGAAAACAGTATTGAGTTATCTACAGGATCAATCAGAGGCCAAAACTAATTAAAAAGAGGAGCTTTGGGATAAAAAGGAGAGTTTCTGTTTAAGAGGGGGAATAAAGTCCAAACTGGAAAAGATCAAGAACAGATCTCTGAGTAAGTGCTTATAAAGGTGATAATTGGTTAATTGTTTGTAGGCTGAATGTTAGTAAATGTTTAGACATTTAACACATGGACAGCAATTTAATGAAGAGGTATAATATGATCTGAAAGAATACCATTGCAAGAGATGAAGTAAAGGACACAGAATAAAGAAATATGAAGCAGGGGAGAGCCTG
The DNA here is from genome assembly GCF_018555375.3 of Anguilla rostrata. Taxonomy (NCBI): domain Eukaryota; kingdom Metazoa; phylum Chordata; class Actinopteri; order Anguilliformes; family Anguillidae; genus Anguilla; species Anguilla rostrata. The sequence continues at coordinate 16,127,886 of NC_057936.1, forward strand.
CCAGGTAAAAGGCCATGGGGGCTTGCTCTTGAAGTCATTTTTTGATGAAGAGATTAGAATCAGACGAGGGCTTCTCCCAGCCACCTCTGTGTCACATTCACTGTTCTCTTTGATAATGCCATGAAGCAGAAATGTTATTGAGCTGAGAAACTGTACCTCTGATGACTGTGTGTTGTGATTTCCCTACAAGTGTTCGTCATTTGTCTTACCAGTCTACCTAGAAATCTTCTGCATGACTCAAATGATGCTCTTTATTGAAAAGACTATATTCTTAAATATGTACTCTATATACACTGAATGGCCACTTTATTTGGTCACCTATAATGTACTGGCTATGGCCCCCTTTTGCTCTCAAGAATAGTCTGAATTCTTTGCAGCATAGAGTCAATTAGGTACTAGAAACATTCCTTAGGGATTTTCTTCCATGGTGACTTGATAGCATCATGCAATGCAGATGTTTTGGCTACACATTCATGCTGCAGACCTCCTGTTCCTCCTTATGCCAGATGTGCTCTGTTGGATTGAGACTGGGGAACTGAGCAGGCCATTGGAGTAAACTGAAGTCACTGTCGTGCAACTAGCTTATGATGATGCATGCTTTATGACATGGCACATGCTAAAAAAAGGTTTGACTGTGGCCATAAAGGGATGCACATGTTCAGCAAGGTATTATGTGACATTTTCAATTGGTATTAACTCTAGAAAGGTCAGAGGCAATGCCATGGAGTGTTTAGACTTCAAAATTTAAATTACTCCAACGCTATATGAAATACCCTCCACCTTCCATGACTTTCCCTAAATATTAGGGCTTAAAATAACTGTGTATCTTAATTTAAAAAATATTGAATCCCCCGCCAGACAATACGTAGCAGGTGTTGGTACCCAGGTGCTGACGTTTTGCTCTCTCCTCCAGCACGCTATTCAGCGAGTGAATGACCGACGCATTGACACAAATAGCTTCATCAAGAGCTTTCTAAACTAATTTTGCACATATAATCTCTCAAAATTCATTAATTGCAATCATGTGATAAAGTTGAATAAGGGTGGCGATAAATATGGAGATTAATAATTGTGGGCGCTCTAGTTATAGAAATAAGTTTATAATTCCATGGAGATAACACTTCAGACATCCATTCAGTTTTTCACTGAATCTGAGACTTTAACTAAAGTTAGAAAACATGTCAGGTCAGCAAATGTAGTTGGAATAAGGCTAAAGGCAACTGTGCAAAATGCAACCAATTTGTTAGTGGTCCCTGCTCACACAAACAACCAAAGCTGTGCATTCTCTGTGGATCTGGTGAGTAAGAGGTAAGAGATAGTGTGTGTTTAAAGGCACAAGAGAGAAGTGTACTGGATTTGTTATGATGGAAGAATTTTAAAAAATATTATTTTGTATTTTTTTCTGTATGATACGTTTTTTTGCTTATTTGCTGTATGATACGTTTTTCACTTAGCCTATACAACAAACACTCTATATTTCATAAATACAAATGTTGAAATTGATTCAGTTGTGTCCTTAATTTCAAGAAAATAATTTTACAAGATATGGATCCATAACCTTTATGAAATTAGGTCATGGTGGCGGCAGAAGTCAAAGCTATTATGCTGGACAAGCCTGACGACACTGGCTTGTCTGACCAAGCAATGTTTTCCCAATCTTAAATTGTCTCGTTTTGGTGATCACAAAACAGTGTATAGCCTCATCTTCCTGTTCTTCATCTACCTGGCATGGTCTTCTGCTGCAGTAATCCATCTACTTCAGGGTTTTACATGTGTTTTCGGAGATGCCCTTCTGCACACCACTGTTGTAAACAGTGGCCTTTCTTGAATGAGTCTGCCCATTCTCCTCTGTCATTTTCACCCACAGAACTGCAGCTCAGTGGATGTTTTTTTTGCGCAACATTCTCTGTAAACTCTAATGACTGTAATGTATGAAAATCCCTGTAGGGCAGCTGTTTCAGAGATGCAGAAACCACCACATCTGGTGGTACAACAACAATTATACCAAGGTCAAAGTCACTTAGATCATGCTTAGACCACCCAGTGTAATGCTGGGTCAAACAACAACTAAGCCATGTCAACTATGCCATGTCTGCAAGCTTTATACAGTACATTGATTTGCAGCCACATGATTCACTGTTTGGAAGAGCAGTCTATTTGCAGGTGTTTATCTTTGTTTTTGTTTACCTTTTAATACTATATCATCAAGCCAATGTGCAACTTATTTTCATTTGACAGTTATGCATTTGTTTGGTATGTTGTATTTGATGTGACTTGTTTCCAGTTATTGGAAAATTATGTACGTTGCAAAATCAATCAGGGACGAAGTTGTGTTGAAATAAACTGTTTGATACATTGTTAGGAAGCAAGAATGCACTGGTGAGCTCAGCAATAGCAAAGAACCTGGAAGACCATGAAGAAGAAGCCGTTTTCAACTGACTGTCAAACACATAAAGAACACTCTCCAGGATGTAGACATCGATATGTCAAAGGCTACCATAAAGATGACTACAACAGCATAACTTCAGAGGGTTCTCCACAAAATGCAAACCACTGGTAAGCCTCAAGAACAGAATGGCCAGGTTGGAGTACATTAAAAACTGTAGTGTCCTTTAACAATAACCGGCCTCAATAACCTGCCCTGAATCCAACTGAACATGCGTTTCACTTTCTGAAGACAAGACTGAAGGCAAAACATCCTTGAAACAAACATGAGCTGAAGATGGCTACAGTACAGGTCTGGCAGAGTATCACAAAGGAAGATACTCAGAGTCTGAGAATGTCTAAGGCTGGCAGACTTCAGCCAGTCATCAAATGCAATGGATTTTAAACCATGTACTAAATATGAAACCTTTATTTCAGATTATATTAATTTCTTCCATTACTCCCCTTTTGCTCCCCTAAAAAGGGGGACTATGCTCTATGTATAGAACAGGATGTAATTCCTACACATGACCTGCTATGCAAGTAAATGTCCCCAAATTAAAGTTCACAGTTGGCACAACCTCATATTAAATATTATATTATTTTCTTTCAAATCCACTGTACTGGAGTACTGAGCCAAAACAATAAAAATTGTGTCACCGTCCCAATACTTTTCTATTTAACTGTATATAGTATCAACTGCAGACTTGCTTCTTGTAATTACCTGTCTCAACTGATTTTAAAGTTTAACATGATGCCAACGCGTAATGGCTTTGTTAAGAGCAGCATGTGACAAGTCTGCAGTGAAATCAATTGGAATTCCTGTCTGACCTGCCACATTACAATTGAAACACAAAGTTCTTGATCCATGAAGAATTTCCTTACCAAGGAACCTTCTCTGAAGCATCAGAGCAAAAAAAAAAATTAATTAAAAAAATGTATTCAGTACATAGAGCATTCAATATATAGTTTCATGTATACAACTTTATTAATAAACTAGAACAGGAGCACATCATTTAGACGGATGTTTCAATGCAAGGAGCATCTTCTTCAGAGTCTAGACAAATGATGTGGGAAGGGCCTATATACCCTCATATTCACCACTGATTGTCAGAAAATACATTTACAAAGTACACATATATACAGTGAACAGAGATTTTATATAAATGGATAACAAATAAAAAAATGTGGAGTACACAGCCAAATCAAGAAAGAATACTTCTTTGTCCCAAACATTATGGAGCTCATTGTATCTCCAGATATTTACAATTACAGATACCATTATTGATTCTATGATATTCATAAGCAGCAGAATGGAAATAAGGACATACACATTATAAATCATTAATATATCAAGTGTGGATACAGACTGAGTTCCTCATTTCACCCCATTGGAGGCAGAGGGCTGAAGTACATGTGAAATACCAACCTGACATTTTCCCAAGGTTCTAATTATGCATATTTTTTTAAACAAATTGAAAGTTGATATTTAATATAGCTCAATCTTTTCATTTTCATGACTTTTTATTTAAACTGCATTTATCTGCATATGTATATTCAACATTTGTTTTGAGTCTCTGCCAATTGAAAGTAAAATCCAGACAGTTCTGTTAAGCATGTTGTGAAGATTAAATTTCACTGAACAGTGACTAAACAAGATCAAAAATCTTTTCATTTTCAGAGGAATGCAAATGACCAGGAGTTATCTTTATATGTATATTACATCCATTTATGAAAAATTCCTTTAGGACACATCAGTAATAATACAATAAATATGTATCTGTGCATCAGATCTATGCAAATACCCATTTCTTCCTGCTAATGGATGAGCATGCAGTGAGAAACAGATGAGCTGTGTTTGAAGATTCAATAGTGTAAGTCAAACATAAGTCAAGTGATTCGATGCCTGTCTCCAAGGAATTCAAACTATAATGAGACAAAGGCCTGAGAGGGCAACTGCATGCCACACACACACACGCAAACACACACACACACAAACACACTTTACGGTACTGTTGCAATACAAATTCTTTTTATTATTATTCTTTCAATGGGCCCCAAGATTGATGGAATGACCAGGCAGTGCATCATTATTCTCAATTTTAAATTGTGCTTGCATGCAAGTCTGGATAAATTTAACAATGCTGTGTCCTATAGACTATTATATGTCACATTTAATTTTATGCCACTACCCTATATATGTGACACAGAATGACTTTTATCTACATTTATTACTGTCCAGAGTTTGAAGTTAATATGTGTGCCAGCAGTTTTTTTTTTCTTGAGTCAAAAATGTAATTTCAAAAATTTAATAAAACACCTTGAAAAAATAATACACATTATGCCTGCTGAAGCATCAATGAAAAACATTCTAAATGAAATTATTATTCAAACAGTGAATTTTTACAGCAAAGATTAGTTAACCTTACCAGAATATTTCATGGAAACCATTAAAGTTTTTATATTTGGTGAAACTTAATTGGTTATGTAAACTGTCTATATTGAATAGAGTAGGCATGTTAAGGGTATCATTGTATCTAGCAGGTGGCGATCAGGGAAAGCTTTGGAAATGAGGTTGTTGTCTGCCAAGATACTCATCTCAATAGGAGCTCTAGCTCAATTTAATGCTACTCCATGCATTTTGTGTTAAGTCTAAGGTGTCATAATTTCCCTAATGTCAATGTATATGCCATTACTGCTGCTCCTGTAAAACCAATACATTACTGTGATTTATCCATTGGGACTACTTTATTGTAACCTTGTGGATTAAAAATAGATGTTGCTTGCCATTGTAAGGGTGATTGACTGCATACTTCTGTAACAGTGTTAGATTTTGATTGGTATAACTCTGCTGGCCTTTGATAGCAGCTATTATATAACCATACAAAAATGTTCAGTTCTAGAAAGAATCAAATAGACAATAAAAGAAATATAAATTGGATTCAATAACTGGATTACCTTCTGCCAATTGCCTTTGAGGGAAAGACTTCTAAAGAAACATACAGAAATATAATTCTATTGACAAGTCTGTTTCATAAATGTAGACAATTACTTAGAGTGCATCAGTTGCTATGCCAACACACACACACACACACACACACACAGGAGATATTCATTGCAACACCTAAATAAAACCGAACTTGTTGCCGAACTGTGTATGGCCCTCCAAAATGAAAAATCCAAACGGATTCTGTATATTCCATCATTGATAAAATGAAGGATGATTTTAAACCTCATCCTCCCCAGGCTTGTTAGGCAAACACCTGTGCTTAATATTCATTCTGTGCATGACCCTTACACACTTTATTTACAGGACATAACCACCGTAATGAGTCTGCAATGATGACCTTGACATCCATCATCTTAAGTGGCCCTCTAGGACAGTGGTCTTGATGGTGACTCAGGGCTGTGATCACCTTAGCCAGAATGTGGGTTCTATATGATGCGCATCACTGCTTCACTACGTCTTCTGCAATCTAAGCACGGCCCACACTGAAGACACACCACCTTCCCAGCGTATGTTCAAACACCTAATTGATTCCTTTAGAGAGTTCCAATTTTGAGACTGTCAGGATGCAAAAGCACTCTGTTCGAACTTGACAGCAAGATTTCACAGTCTACCTGGCAGACATCTGAAGAATTTTGTGTATTGTCCCCCTTGCCTTCGCCATTTTTTGTTGTCCCTTATAGTTTTTCCCTCTGTCCACCTGGACTGCCAGGTTAGAGGGTAAGCTATACTGTGGGAGGAAATTGTTTAAAGAAGAGAACTTGAGACAGCAAAGAGGAGATCCAAGAGCAACAGGCATTGGAGGCAAAATACTTGTGAGTTTGTTTGACTAGAAGACTGTGCCTTCCAAATTATATCAATTTTATACAATTGATATGCTCAATGACAAGATTGCTTTGGTGGATACATTATTCAAATTTATTTAAATAATTGCTTAATTATATGAACATTTGTCAAGAATGTGTTTTGAGAGAGATGTTCTTGTGCATTCCTTGCACTCAAGTAAATGGTGCAATGAGAAACGGTGCTATGAGTATAGAAAAAGTTGTAATGTAATTGCAATGTAAATTGCAACTTAACTATTGAAAGTGCACATACACAAACACTCATTGTGTTTTGTTTTTCTTTCCAACCAAGCTACCTCATAAATAATAGCAGCACAATGCCCCAACAAACAACATATAGGGATTATCATATCAAAAACACTGTTCTGTGTTCTTAAAGACACTGCTGTTTTCTTTCCTTCTCAAGGTAAAGTAAATATATTTGTCCTTTGGTTTTCTTTCTCTACCACACACAACAATAGCTGTTCTTCAGGCAATTTATCCATGTGTTTATTTATTGAAGAAAGGGGAATTGTATTATTTTGAAGAGAGGAAACTATAAAAGCCTTCTGTGTTCCTGTAAGCATTTCTGGAATGGCAGTCTTGCAGAATGTTGGTTATTTGGGTACTGAAGAGGATACAGTGAGAGAGTTGGAGATAGGAGAGTTGAAGAGGGTGGACTGTTGGGAAATTGGACCTTTTAACGGTTTCCACTCTACCTTTTCTTGTTTCTACTGCACACGTGTTTGTGAGGTTTAATAGCCTAGCACGAAAAGACACCGGAGGCAGTCGGATTGTTGAAATGAAGCTTGCCTGTGGTTGACCACTCTTATTTTGTGTTGCATCCCAAATGAAAATAAGTTTCTGCTCTGTGCAATTTTGTGGCACTTGATCAGTGGTTAATTCTGGAAGTACATTTGTTATACCTTCATCTGGCAAAAAACCACAGCAATTTTTCATTGTTTGCTTACTGTTCATTCTAATTATAAAATAAACTCATTGTTACACAGTCCTCATACTGGCTTCCTAGACTTTCATTGCATTAAGGAAGCAATTGAACACACCTGACTAATCAGAAACACCTGTCATGCCATAAGTCCCAAAAGTTATGAAGCCCTGAAATGGGGGGAATATTATAAAAAGTGCTGTAATTTCTACATGGTGAAAATGTATAAAAACGCCCTTAAATGAAAGCTGACAATGTGCACGTGAATTATTTTATTACAAATCTAAAATTGTGGAGTACAGAGCAAAATCGATAAACAAAAATATGTAATTGTCCCGAACATTATGGCACTCACTATAGATAATTAACAACTATTGTAATAATTTCACATGCAGATTTTTCCCTTAAACAAATTTACATAATTTGAGGCAGTACTTGAACAAACTGCTTGAGATAGTCAAGAGCCCAAGCTCCGGACAGTAGCCAACAGAGAGAAGGTGAAAACTTGAGTGCAGTCTATTTCTTCATGACTACTATGTGAATATGTACCGTCTACAGGGGTAAGTGACAGCTGGAGAGAATGATGCCATGCACACTGTGCAACATCCTAATGAGACATGATTATATCACTGAGGACTGATGTCTAACACAAAGGAAATAATCAACCTCTTATTGTGACTCCATCAGGTGACGTTACTGTACGTAGCAAATTCAAAAACACACCAGAACATATAAGCTCAAGCCAAAAACAGGAAGGAAAATATTCTCTGTCTGATTAGGATTGTTGAGTTGGCGTTCTGCTATGGCTTCCCCTATGTGCTCTGTAACTACATATGCTATGTGCCAGCAGAACTTGAGTTACCCATAAAGTACCTGCAGAATGCTAATGTGTTCATAACGACAGGTGTGTACAGATGAAAAAGAACTGTGTTATAATATGTGTGATGGAGCTGCAGTTAAAATGGCTGCCAAGTCAACAGGGGGGAAAACCCCACCGGATGTGAGTGTGGGCTCCCAGACACTGAATCATAGACTGAATAAAATATCAATAAACACAATCTCCCCATTGCTCCTTATAGGGTAGTAACTACTGCTGGTAAAAAAAAAAAATAAAAAAAAAAAAAAAAAAACTTTTTTTTCCCCTCAATTAATTTTACTTTTTGTTTTTGTTTGCAGGGCTGCAAGCGCACAAAACCCTGTATGGAGTATGAAATACCTCTTACAAAGAAAGGATATAACAATGTCTTGGAGCTTGTGTTTCTTTTTTATGTACTCTGTTTTCTGGTTGTTTGTTTTTTATTCAGTCAAGCAATGCCCGATTATATTTATAGCCCCATCCGGTCACTGAAACCTCCCCCGTCAATTTGAGAGAGCACAGAATAGGAACGTGCGCGCCTTCCAATGTGCGTCCTGCTAGCTGGTGTTTCTTTTAACCACAGCAGACTGCAGGCACTGAGGTCACCACAGGAGGTCTTCCGCTTGGTGGTATGGGAAGAACCATGCTGAATAGGACTCTTTGGTGCAGCCAATTATGTACCACCCATGGGGCTGCCACCTCAGTTAGCACTGTCAGGATACAGTTCCAAATCGTCGGGCGTAACACTACACTGACAATGATGCAATGCCTAATGTTCCTGTGTTCTTCTCGATTTTTTTATTTTATGTCCAGTGCCCTTCTTTCAGTAATGTCTGATGATGAAATAATTCAATCATTTTTGTAATTATCTTTTCATGAAAGAGGAGAGCTAGCTCATAGATGTGCATGCTGTGTTCTTTGACATAGTATCAAGTTCACATTACACCAGCTCCTGAAAATGTAAACGATACCTCTTCCACTCGAAATTTGAAACAAGGACTGATTTTCAAAGCCCTTTCAAAAACGCATGCAGAATATTTAATATTTAATTATACAAATAGAAAGTGATGAAAGTAACATGATGCATACAAACTGGTGATACATTCAACTAGGTTGAGTGTGAAAGTTATCAATACATTTTGAGTACTAGAAGAGGTCTGATACATGCTATCACAATAAATGTGCATTTGTCCTTCACCATATCTAGTTTCCTTCAGAAGGTGATGTCAAAGATGGAAAAGTGATCCTGAGTTCAAGAAACATTATTTAATAATTGATTTACTGCTGCCAAGGCAGAATATTTCAAATGTTTATTCACTCTGCTGCTGTCTTAAGCCTGACCTATGCCTCATTCATTGTGCACATAAGCAGCATGGCAAACCATCCATATGTTCACACCAGCTCCAGATTGGAGTCCAGCTCTTCCTTTAGATGGTTGGGAACCACTGGCACAACTTATCCAGCGTGCTAATGGTAACTCATCAAATTGAAATAATGGCTGAAATTGTTGTTCCACATTGTTGCCCCACAAGTATATTTTACAGTTTTTAAACTTTATGGATCTGTACTAATATCATGAATGATACTATTAGAATGAAATAATTACAGTGAAAAACAGGGAACTGGAAACAGTTTGTGTTTTTATATATCCTGTTTTTCATCAGTTGAGGAGTGAAGTACTGGTCAACATAAACAGAATAGTTTACTAAAGCAACTATTCTGTTTATGTTAGACAGTGCATTGCTTCATTTATTGCACTGTTGTTTAGCGGGTTGTATTCTGTGTTTTTGATGAGATCAGTGCAATTTCAATTTCTGTTGTTTTGCTAATTAGCTGGGTGAGTTTCCATGGCAGTGGCATTTAGTTTCCATAGCAGTGGTGTTTATTACTATGCTGATTGAACAACTGAGTAGAGTGCCTTCACAGCTGCATAATTCAATTCGCTATTGACAGTGCAGCACCTCTGCTGAAGAACTGTAACAACAGCCTTGTCCCCACAATGATTGTCAAACTAAGACAAGGATGTGAATATGTAGGAGTACATCAAAGGAGGACCCATGCAGGGTAGGGGCCATCTCTGCATCTTGGAATTCAAAATGTCATCTTGGATTTATTTTACTGAATCCAAGATGACATTGGATTGGCAAAACATGCTTTATGGATGTGCTTCATGGTTATATATGGAAACCACCAGTACGGTATTGTTTTCTGGTTCTAGGTTAAGTTATACTGTAATGTGAACTTCAAAATCTGAATTTTTAGATTTAACATCAGTGCATGGTTTCCTGCATTAAATACAATCGGTTATATAAAATAATACAGAGAGTTGGATGGAATATTTCAGGAGGAAAAAAAAAATCTCAGTACTGTATATTGATGCTGGAGTTGATGTGGAAACAACTGGAAATTGAATGGTGTCCAGTGACCGGTCTACGGTTATCAAATCAGGGGAAATCGGCTCAGGGGAGCCATCCCTTGGGGGGCCTCTCAGAGCAATCAGGGACATGCGGCTATCACGAAATCTCTTTCTGTTCAGATTAGCCTCAGCAGCTTGGGGGCTCTGTCCAAGAGATGCTGAAGACACTTTGTGTCGCTCTTATCATAGCCCTAGATCACCTGCAAATTGCCAACATTCAGCAGGAACGTTTTCAGGAACGGGAAAGTGCAGGACTCCTCTCTTTGAACCAGATAAATTCTTGCAATCATCCCACACCTGAATGAAGTAGTTTAAAGGTCTGTTGAGGGTTGATTTGTGATGTGGAATATCCTGCAGGTCCTGTCAGGCTGCAGGATAATACTGAGATGTGCTGTTCGGCATTCATTTCCTAAAGAAACTATTTCACATTAATAATCAGCTTTTTTGAATAACATGCTACAAAAAGTGAAGCCGACAATAGACTTCCATTTGGTTATTGCTACCGTCTGCTGGAAGTGGAACGTTTGACAAGCCCCAGCTGATTTTAAGTCCATTCATGCAATGCATTTATAATTTATGTGGATTTGTTAGTGACAAAGAGTCATGGCCTTTGAGTCAGACTTTGAGTCACAATGGCAGAAAACGCTCCTCATGCAATTTAAAAAGGAAGGCGAAATATCACATTTACAGTGCACCAGAACATTCTCTGGTTGAATGATGCAAACACCAGTCCAACGAATGCAGTCATAATGAAATGCTTTTCTTGTTGTCCATATAAATAGTTCCTATTTGTATATTTTGAATTAGACAGTGTTATAAAAATGTCCAGAGGAAATTTATGAAGTGTCATGTCCATTCATAAAAATGACATACTGTTGTTATGACACAATCTGCAGTTTGTGTTACGACACAACTGATATCACAACCTGCATGGAAGGCTTACTATGGCAGGAGTGTCATAATACTGATTTGCCACATAATTTCAAAATAACTACGTCAATAATTAATTTAAAGCTATGTCACTGTGCGCCAACCTGCATGTCAAATAGCGATACATTGTGTAAAAACACATTGTCATGAATTCATATTGTTTCATATGCAGGTCAGGATGAGCTCATCAGGTATGTTACACAGCAAATGAGCATCAATACATAATCTGTCCAGATGAATTCATCCCAACCTATACATATGAGGCACTGCACACAGAAAAAGTTGTTATGTTGTGGACAAAGAGCACTGTCTAGTGCTATTTTACCCCCACACCTCAATGTTATAATTTTATATCAATATACCCCATATCATATGCATAAATTCAAAATGTCTTTCAGACAGTGCACCTACAGCACTAGGACTTATCTTGCCTCCACAGATATTAGGTAAGCCTGACAGCAAAAAAAAATGGTCTCCACTTATATGTTGCAGTGATTATTTATTGACAGGACTACAAAATATGAAACAAAATAATGTGAGAGATTTCCATTTTTCTCAAAGAATTCAAAACTTCTGACCAATGTCCTAAATCATCTTTCCAGATTCTTTGTTCTGTTGAAGTAGCAAACTCTTGTTCGAACACACTTTTAACAAACTATTTCAAACAAGGTCCCTTTGAAAAAAAAGAAAGAAAAACGATCAAAGGAGCATTGCCCTTGCAGTGGCATGTTTTATTCTCTGTCTTTCTGAACACACTCCACATGCCTCAAACGCCCACAGCAAAAGAAATGTTAAGCCCCAGGCTTGTGTATGGTTAAACTCAAATTAATCATATTTCAGACCTGTGCACAATAATTCACTGGGAGGCTTTCAAATTGGGTTTTATGCAAAAGGGGTCAGTGGTAGTCCAGTTTTTTTCTCATTTTAACAGCCTATTTTATGATCATAAGAGAAAATACCCCTTTACAAAATACAAAAAAAAATTTCCAGCACACACCCGACTGAAAACTACACAGCAACAAAGAGCTGGAATAATACTGGCACGGTTCCTTGAAACATTAGTCTAACCTCACATGTTATTAATCTGATAAACAATCTGATTTTAGCAAAAGTGTATGAAAACTATATTTGAGGTTTGTTTTTGGTGGCTTTGTCTGTGTTTCTAGAGCACCACATGAAAAAGCTCTCTTCCAGGGCACTGTACAATAGATACAACCGCTTATACATATTATGTGCTTGTGTCCATTATTAAGCTGGTTGGAACATTCTTTTTTCTTATTAATCAAAATTATAGCCATGCATCTGAAACGTGAACCATGGACCATTTCATTATTTTATGGTGCCTTTGCAGCTGTGTTAATAATTCAACAACCATTCTGATTTGAATATTGCTCGTCAGCGGTTTTGTGAGCATCATGCTAATGACATTGGCATCCCTAACTGTACACTGAGACTCCAAATAAGAGGAGTGAAAACAAAGTGTATATGCCTGTGTTTTATCAAGCATGGAGTAGCTACCTTGATTTGCTCTCAATTTTTCCATTGCCACCTCTGGCACATGGATCACACATCTTATGAAGGTGACAAAACAATTCAGTTTTTTTTCATTGACACAGAAAGTCAAATTCATCAAGGACAAGGCTGGAGGAGAGGTAGGCCAAAATGTTGGCAATGAACTACTTTAAATATACAGTTAACATTTGGGTGTGGGCTTGTCTTCCCTTTGTGATTCTGTGTATGCAGTAGGTATATGGAAAGATCCCTTATATAACATCAAATCAGTTGCAATGTCTTGTTAATACTTACAACAGATGCAAACAAATATATTTTTTGAAAAAAAGTATTACCTTTGTGGCAAATACTGTTGTGGATTCCAATTAAATTTCAATGTCTGCTTGTGATTTTTTGGACCAAGAGACTAGGCCACCCATGGGATGTGTGTACTATTTTGACAAGACTGATATTTATGAAGGTTTTTGAAGTCCATAAAACAATATGTCAGTTCTGTATTGAGTCATTGAGACACCAAGGTCCCCAGTAAAAGTTTTGGGGATGAAAACCTATTGTTTTTCAAAAGTCTGAGATGTCCTTGCATAATTAATTTTCTGTGAAAATTGACTTTTTTTCTCAGTTTTCATGGCATGAACAGGTATAGCAGTTGGAGAGAGTTGGAGAAAGTCAGGTAAAGTCACATGTATAGGCCTTTCACAAATTTGATTTGAAACTATCTTCGCAGGATGGCAAGTGACTATATTTTAAATTAAGACTAATTTTTTGTTAGTTTGTTTTAACAGTCTCATTAAATTAAGTTTAAACAAGGTAAAAAAAAAAGAAAGAAAAACAAGGTCAGGGTATTTGCTATTCCAGCCCTACTATCGAGCCCTACATAACATTAGCTAGCCTGCTAACTTAGCTAGCTAAAAAGTTAACATTACAATGTAGTTCACATTAGCGAGAAATTATCTAACGATCTACTCTCTTTTCAAATCACCCCTCACATTTATTGTTAACATAGAAATCTTTGAGAAAATTGTTCATTTTTTCTGCCTGCTTTTTCTTCCTTTCCTTCTTTCTTGCTATTTTTGTATATTAGTGTGTGCTTTCTGGCAAACCTAGGCAGGAATTAAATGTTCACTGAATGGCTACTTTGTTTACAATACAGGTTTCTGATCTGATTGCAGATATAACCTTATGACTGCATGAGCAGAAGGGGATGTGCCAATAGAACTTGTTTTTGTCTATCTTAAATGTTTTTGTGAATAATGATTACCACATGTATGAAGAACCACTTATGAATTACATAAAACTAATCCTTATTTGATAAAATTTATGATAAGGTGTTTTTGCATGAAGTATCTCTACTTGAAAGGCGGGCACATAGTGACATTGCTTTCATTTCATTATTGACATTGTCATTTTCAAATGTCATGGTCAATCAGTGGTATAACACTCCTGTCATAGTGAGCCTTCTATGCAATTTTTATGTCAGTTGCATCATAACACAAACTGTAGATTGTGTCATGACAATGGTATGTCATAGTTATGAATGGACATGATACTTCATGACAGGTATTATGCCCTGGTAATGACACTCATTTCTATGACATGATGACCATTGTCAAAGTGATACATATATAAATGTATCTACTTAGCTACAGTATCTCAATTATTGATGAGTTCCAAACCTTTTGTTTCTCTCAGGTGGTCCAGGTAGAATGATCACACTTTCAAAGTCCTTGTGAGCCAGACACATCTTTGAAAATTCAAAAGATACATACCTGGATTCATTCATTTTTTTAAAGAAAGCAGCAACTAAGCAACTCCCTTGTTTAGTTTATCTTGAGACTGGGGAAAAAAAACTCTGAATATATATGAATGGAATCAATATGCCAATATGGTCTCAGTCAGCCACCATACAGACTGCGCAACATGGCCTTCACCATTCAACACAGTTGCCATATAAATGTATTGAAAGCATAACTGTGTAACTTTAGTTGACAGCTGTGTTTTCGACTCCTGTTGAGCTATTTTGAAGAGCATTAGGGAAAAGGTTATGAGAGAGCTAAGATGAGGTTACTGTAAGTAGGATCAGGCAGCACAGTTGCATCCAATTATATTTAACTTTTTTTTTTTTTTTTTACATTTTGGATGCATAGTGCTGACGTTATACATTTTTTCCTGTGGACCCAGTTTGTTTCACAATATCTCGAGCAGGAAAAAATATAAGAAATGGCACAGCACACAGGCTAAATGTTGTGAACAGTCAAATTAGCATGTATGAATGTTACTTTATGATTAACATTTATTGCAGTCATTACTGCATTATAACATAATTGCATTCGTTATCATTTTGAACCTATACTGTATTTCCTATACCTTATTCCTAAACTTCTGAAATATCCATGAAAAAAATGTTGTGTAATAGTACGTAGCCCAGAAAATATGCAAGGACAATATTTACTATTTTAAACCATGCTTTGCATTCAGCTGAAAAAAAGAAAAGTATGTGATCCACATGATCAAACCCTAGAGCAGCCTCTTGAAATGATTTCATTATTAGGCCTTGTAAACAACGTGAATATTGATTAATTTCTCTTTTTTTTTTTCTAGCTCTAGTTGTTCACAAAGTGGATTTATAAGAGCGCATCAATCATTCCGCTACTGTTACAGAAATTTACTTGCTGAAATTTCACAGCTTGCTTATCCGAGTAAATAATCTTCTGAAAGCTCAACAGCCATGATGCTCATACAAAAGGAACACCTATATAAGGTCCAAGTTTGAGCATGGCAATGTAATTTGTCATGTCCACATTCTTTGTAAGCAATCTAATTTGACATTAAGGGACGTATTCTATAAAGGACTGTGCTACTTTTGAAAGATAGAACCGATAAAACACCTTTATAACACATTTTCTTTATGAAGACTATGTTTTGAATTAAAATTACAGAGTAAAGAATGAAAGTTATTATACTAATGCAATATGTAATTCTGCAGTGATCATAACAGTAAGTATTATACGGGAAATAACTCCTTAAACTCCGTAAGTCCTAAAATAGTCTTACATTGGGCACCACTTCTTTAGGAAATATACTTTTATATTCTCACACTGGGCAACACTTATGTAGGTGGAACTGCAAAAGCATACCATTAGAAATCAGTCTCATAAAATTACAGTTGTCGAGAATATCCAAGAAATTTGGAAATGTAATAATTAAAATTACAAATAATAATGATTAAATATAATTAATGAAAATATAAATTCATTAAGGAATAAACTATGTTGACAGTTCTCACATTTATGCAACATCAACAGGAGTTTAATAAAATTATTTATTAACTCCTTGAGCCCTATGGTGATTTTGATGTTTTTTGTTTTTTTTTCACTGCCCTCAGCTTTTCCAGATTAAACAGGTTTTCTCAGTAGATGACCCCTTTTGCAACCCATAATTTTTTCACAACACTAGTTGGTAGGCCCTATTTTTTTTCACTTACTCAAAAATATGTTCAATTGAGTATCTCCAAAACCAAAAGTGTCAGCTCAGCTTATCATCTTACATCGCAAGAATAGGTTCTATGGAGTAACCACATCATACAGCCATGTCAATAGGACAGTTCAACAATGATACAATACACAAAGCATGTACGAACTACTCTAACTGGGGAGAACTATGCTAAATATGGGACATTTAGTCAGTTTAACTGAGATCCTTCCACGTGTTGCCTCTGGTGGTTGCTGTTGGCTCCTGGGGAGAACAGTCTTGAAAATCAATGCTACAAATTAAAATTCTGATACGCTTTCCAAAACGCTTGGATGAAATTGGAAGCTATGTGGATATCTGCTTCATCCACCATAAGCTAAGCATTTCTTTATTCATTGTCACACTGTTTATTCCATTCAATGCATCTTCTTAAAGGTCAATATGTAATAGAGTGCTGAAAGCTTACCGGTGGCAAACTAGCTACTTAACTGATATCCATTTAATAGTGAAGCTAGCTTAATTTGCTATCGGTAGCCAGAGACCGCATTTAGGTATAACAAGGTATGGCACTGACCATACCTTGGATTTATACATAAAAAAAGAATAAAAAGTGATATAATCGTAATCTTTAAAGAGTAAGTGTCAACTGGAACCAATGAAAAAAAGAGGGTTCAGTACCTTTTATGGACAAAGAGTCATAGGACAAAGGTTCCAGGTTCTGACTGACAGTGTTCCCCACAGACCTCCATAATGCTGCTGGATGCCATTCCATTTGCTTAAAACATTTATAACAGACTTGCTTTGCACATAGTACTGTTCCTTCTGACAGGACCTTGCTGGTATGGAAGGTCTATAACTCAAAAAGAGTAAAAAAAAGGTAAATTACTCAAAAATGTCTACCCATTACCACAAGCACTCCATTAGACATTAATCAGCAGCTTTCTGTTAATACTAGAAGATTGCATGTATTGATTGTGCACAAAAGCCACTTTGTCTTCAGATGCTAAATGCTGGCTTAAGTTACTTGAAAAATGTAGGAAGCATATGTAGCAGTGCTTTGTGACATGGCTACTTTAGACGCTGTGAAACAAATTGAAGGTTCAGTAGTAACTTGGCTTCATTTTGACATCAATGTCAATTTTGATACCTTCTCCTCCTCTCGGGTCATCTGGACATCATACTGTCCACTTCCTACCCTCATCTGGGCAATCCTTTTTAACAATGATTAAAGAGAAATACAAGCTACAAATGTAATGGAATTTATGTTCTCACATATACTGAACATAATACATAATAGATTAACAGTAACACCTGTTGTAGTTGCTATAGTACGTTGTTCCACTTGCTCTCTTCCACAGCCTCCTACAAGAATGTCAGAAAATTTGTGTTTGTAGGAGCCAGTTCCTTGATCTTTTCTTCTGTCTGCAGCTTCTCCTTATCTGCTAGAATATTCTTCCAATGTGCCATTCAGTAGACATTGCTTGTACTTCCTTTTGCCTTGCCTCTTCCCTCACCTTCAGTTATGCAGCATTTGTACTCTCTTTATCTGCTCCAGCTGGGGCTGTTACATTTTTCTGATCTCTGGCCTTTTGTTTCCCAACTTGTAAGTTTATCATCACCTCTCCCGGCTGTCTGTGCATTTAGGTGCAGCAGCATTGGTTGTGTATCTGTACATCTCTCACCTGTGCTGTACTTCTACACTTTTCTCCCACCCCTTTCATTCTTCTGCTGTTCGCCTACAGTCTTAATTCTTGCCCTGTCAGACTAAATGTGGCATCATCCCTGCTGCTACTCATTGATGGTATTGTCTATCCTAAAATTGGCTGACTTGGCCTCCTGAATGAGAAAGAGAGGAGGAGATGACGTCTCGCACATTTTCATCCAGGGTGATTTTCAGATTCTTTATGAGTCACTCATTGCAGTGGCCATCCATTATTTTTCTCTCTTCCAGCTAACACTCCAGTAACTCATATAGCTTGGTGTTTGTGGTGGGTAGCTCCTCTTCCATCTGCAACATCTATTTTTTTATTATGCCTTTTAGATGTATGCCAGCATGTTGTTTAATGAATTCTGCATACCTTCCACACCCGTGTCTTCAACCTGTGCCTGATTCCTGAGTCCTTTTCAGCTGCTCACGTTGGGGCTGTTATATTGCACAGAATGTATTGGCCTATAGTTTCATAACCTGTGGATCTGCAGCTTCTCCTGTAACACCGTTATATTATTCTTGTGCCCTTTCCCTTCTGTCGCTTAACTATTTCATAGGAGAGAAAATCTATATTAATGTTTTGAATACGTGTGTAGTCTCCTTTGGAGATAAATGTACACAATTTCATTGGACAGCAGTTAAAGTAATGAACATTCACAGCCTAAAACTTGCCAAAGTACGTACAGTACGATAACCACAGTTCAACAGGTAAGTTGAAAGTATAGCAGTGGAGGTTACTTTTTTAGCAAGGCCTGCTATATGTATTGCATCATTGCCGGTTGATTAGCTGTCCTAGCTAGCTGTTCTTTTTTTTCTGAAATAATGATTTTGGATGTCATTTAATATGTGTTTTGGCGATACAGCTCAAACTCACGTCTTACTTGGAGAGCAGCTGGACAGACTGCGATAAACATTTTGGTTACATTTGGGTAATTATATTAATGTAGCTTGGTAAGACATCATTGCTGGTGCTTAGGAAAAGGGACATGTAGGCTTTTTATTGCAGCACCATTGCATTAAGAGGCTTCCTTTTTGGTTGTGTTTTAATTTGTTCAAGCCTATTACTGTCAGTATAAGTCTCATAAGGAAAAATGAAAAGGCAAGAGAAAACGTCAGTCAGTGCAGTGTTTCTATAGACATGTCAACTATGACACCTTGCTAGCTAGAATCAAATAGGAAATTATAGAGGTATATCAAACCCTCTATTTTCATTTACATACTGTATTTTGAGAATAGGGAGAATGGAAACAAACTACTTTGCTGTGCATGCTGGGAAATTGTGGTAAGGAGCAATACTGTAAGTAATCACTGTTCACTTCAACTGAAAATGTATTAAATAATGAATATCCAGTAAAATATAAATGGCTTAATTGGTCCAGGGCAGCCACATGAATATGCTTTGAGGACTGATATTTATACTGAATTGTTTTTGCATGGATACAGTCAAGTGTGCATTTGCTCTTTGTCTGCAGAGAGGGGAAAGGTAATATTCTGCTGTGGGGAAAAATAAATAAATAAGGCAGACATTTCTCACCTGAGATGGTTTGTGCACTTCAGTTGAATACCCACTTACCCATTTGGTTTTGTTTTGTGGTTCTGTGTTTTATATGGATAAGCCTGTTACACTAATTAAATGCTTTCATGATGACAGCAATATAAGCATAAACAAGCACATGCGTACGCTCACACACATGCACATGTATATGTACACTTAAATCTCTATCCCTGTTTATCAGTGTGCCTCAAGTGAATACTAAACAAGTTACAAGGTAGCAAATGGAGTTAATTGTAAATACATCAATCCATTTAGTAGAATAACACAATTGTTTTTGAAAGAAATCCTTACTCAGCCGCATTAAAGCATTAAACATTGTATTGTTTGACTTAACAAGTATGAGAAGTCAAACAATTTCAATATTCATACATTATCTATACCTGCTTTCCTGGGCAGGGTCATGGGTGGCGCTGGAGCCTATCCCAGCGTGCATTGGGCGAGGGGCAGGATTACACCCTGTACAGGCCAATGTATTGCAGAGCACACACACCATTCACTCTTATACCTATGGGCAATTTTGAGTCTCCAGTTCACCTGCCTGCTTGTCTTTGGACTGTGGGAGTAAACCGGAGTACCCGGAGGAAACCCACATTGACACGGGGAGAACATACAAACTCCACACAGAAAGGCCCAGGCCCTTCTTGCTGTGAGGTGACAGTGCTACCCACTGCACCACCATGTCGCCCACAATTTCAATATGTAATCAAAAATGTGAATGCAATCGTTGTTAGCTTAAAATAGGATGAAAGAAATACTATGCAGAGGATTTCAAAAGTTTCCGAAATCTGATGAAATACAATGGCTGTTATTCAATGTTATGTAATAAGCCTGTAATAAGCGCGCATGTAAATACACCATGACCAAACTCCTGTTTTGAAGTAGTACTGTTCATGGATCAAAACCATGGGTTTTCAATTTCTATTGAAAAAAATATTACTGAGATACTGGTTTTGGCACTTGTAGATCCCCCTATTGACCAATTAATATCTTATTTTTCTATCTCTTTTATTGTATGATTGGAAACATGTCTGCCATGTTTTTCGTTTTTTTTTTTCATTTTAAATATGTAATCACATGACTTGTATTCCGTCACTCCCCATCTCTGTTTATAACAAAGCATTTGCTACACGGACCATCTGCTGTTGGGATCCCATTGGCAAGCAAAAAGCAGTTGACAATGGTTGTGGGAATGGACACCAGAATTGTTGGCCATCTTAGGCAATGCAAGGTGGAACCGCTGTCCTGAGAACATGGCACATTATACACTTTATAAATAAGGAGAGAGCTTGAAACATTTAATTTGATGAGTTCAAATCAATTTTAAATAGATGAACCGAAATAGGCAGGGATTTTATACATTCAATGTTACAGTATTGACTAAGAAAACCTTGTGCATTATGAAACCACAAGTGGACTGGTTGGAAGGTTCTGGTTGATGTAGTGCAGTGCATATATAGATGGCTCTTTGACTGCAGAGATACAATCCACTTTATTTTGGTAAAATATGCCCTCCCATTTAGACATTTCCATGTCTGGCTACAAATGTTGCTATTTATCTATACCTTCCTGGCATGGAGAAATGAGAGGGATCACTCCATTCAACTGACAGCAGCCCAATAAATCATCACCCGGTTAATGGATTTGCAGGTTCCATGAAATTTATGCCATGTATTTATTCATATTGCATTCATATTATTGCTTTCATATTTCCGACTCTATCCTGACTGGAATATGATTTCTGCTTTTGTAGATAGATAATCGCTTTTGTAATATTCACAATACAGCAGTGCAAGCATTGCTGGTAGCAAACAGAGGGAGCTCGCAAAATTGAACTTGACCCCAGAAATGACCTCACTGAATTTTCACATTTGATTTCATCATTTGATTTGATAATGACTTTGTATATCCATGGCTCAGAAATGCCCCAGTATCAGGCATTTTCTTCTTCACTTTCTGTTCAGTTAAGATTGCAGGCTAAACCATTTGTTGGTAGAAATACTCAGTTTCAGTGATTAAATTTGTGAAGAATATGTTATATCTTAATTTAACTACGCACTCATCGTTAAGAAAAGTGCATGTCACTTTCCTCCATTAAGCAGTAACTCAATTCTAACTCCTTACTAATCATTTTTCCTGCAGAGCTCTAGTTTGAATGTTTTCTGTAACTGCTGACCCTGTGCATAGGGGCTTTCCAAAAAGATTTTGTGAAAACGAAGGGTCTATCCCTGTTATGTGAAGCCTGCGTGTAGAGTTTTTAATTTGTCATCTGCACTCTTTTCCATTAAATGTTTTGACATTGCGGTCCTAATTTGTTGCCAATGATAGCACAAACATGCCCTGATGTGTGTGGAATTGCACATTTTGTCCTGTGTTAATGGAACATAATTTCCTCTTCACCTGGGTTGGTAGTTCCATGATCTACAATAAACCAGTTTCCTTAAAATGGATGGATGGGACAATTGGGGGGGGGGGGGGTGGGGATCATTTGGTGCTGTGAAAGCTTGATGTCTTTGTGCTTCACCACCACTACCAATTAAGTTAGATGATAGCTCCTTGACTGTGAAAATAGGGCACCAAATGTGAAGGAAGAATGAATAAATGTGTGGAATTGCTATATTCCACAATGGGATTGAGATTGCTAATGGCACATGCATAAATACCTCTGGAGAATAAAGAGATAAGAGGAGTCATAATGTGAAATATGGTTGGTGCTGGGTCATCCATTATACTACTCAATGCATGAAGACACCACATGAATGCATTCAAAGCAACAAGCCTTCATTGTCACCAAGATGGAGCCCATTGAATGGAATTACATAGCCATTGGTTTTTAAATTGAAACTAGAAAAACAACATTTTAAAACAGATGAGGTTCATGCCGTCCATCTCCATGGACTGATTTGTGCCCAGTGTAATTGGGTCTCTTTTTTTTTTTCAATTACCAAACAAAATTGATAATAACCTACTCGATTCAATATTCTGGTATTTATTTTTTTCTGGTATTTATCTCTTGGCTTGCACTGTGTGTAATTGTTTTGATTTCAAGTCCATTGAGAATAAAAATATGATTCTTTTTTATTAAAAAATGCTTAATCATATTTAATTATTAGTTATTTGAGCTTTTTGAATGAACTGATATCACAAGCAGTTTTAACAGTTGTTCATTGATAAAACAATATTTTTGGGCTCGTTTCCTCACAATGGAGCCTTCAAGAATGAAAAATGGATCTACATTTACAGCAATATATATTTATATTTCCTTTTCTATGATTGACATTTGAAGGTCTTTATTTGAAATCAACTTAATCTGGTTGTCATGACAACAAGAAACCTTGATGGTCTCTGCCTTTGTTGAGAACATATTTGCTTCTATCAATTCTGAAATAATAGAACATTAATCCCTTCAAGAAGCATTGTCACACATTTTCAGTGCTAATGTAAATCACTGCAATTCACATAGCCCAAACATATGAGTACTAAGCTGCTTTTTGGATGGATGCGTTTTTATATAAAATAAGCTGAATGGCCAGAGGGTAATTTGATCTATTTGCGGTGTTTGATATGTACTGGGTCTCTTCTAATCCTCCTGGCTAGATTCTGTATTTTTCATCTGGATTTATTGGAGAGAGGGATTGCAACTTCAACCATTTTTTATTTTGCTTTGTTTTCAATAGGAATAGCCCCGAGCTGAATGCAAAACACTTAGCAAAAAATTTTTCATATAGAGGGCTAGGATATCAGTGTCACAAAGGTTCTTGGTTCCCTTATAAGGCTCCATTTGCACAGTCCCATTTTTCCCCTGGAATACACCTTAAATGACCATATTTATGAAATTTCAAATATCAGTTATTGTGACATACTTCAAAATATTATTGAAAGTGAATACCTCTAAAAAAAGAAATTAATGTAAGTAGTAATTAATTAATGTAAGCCTAGTAAAATCTGGAAATGAACATTTTCATCTGGACGTAATCACATACATACCTAGTTACTCTACATTCAATTTAATCCACACTTCAAATAAAACTATTGAGCACTTCCTGAAATGATTTGTTCCTGTAATGTACAGTATATGAGTAAACCCTTCATTGACAGAAGACAGAAGAGCCTGCTCCCATTGAGTCATTTACTAATTAATACAATTGCAAAAAGGGGATGTGACATAGGTCAGGAGTTGCTAAATAAAATCAAATAAATAGAAGAATTAATATGCAAGTAAAATGTACACTCATTACATTCATTGCTTCATTGCTGAACATTTCTATTCTCACGTTTCTCCCTCCGCAAAGAAAACTGTCTTACATCTCATGTGTCATCAGCAGAGAGAGTAAGTAAAATAGGATACACAAGTGCAGGTACACTCATTTTACCATCAGTTGGTTCAGTAATTAATGTCAAAGAGCAAATCTATCATTGTCAAGGAGTCTTGGCGTTCACACAGGCAGTGACTGTCATAAATAAATAGAATTATTTCGTCTGAAGCACGTGATGTCAGCTGCCTCCTCTTGTCATGCCGCAGTCTACAACTGTTAGGTTTTCATATGATTCAGAGGAATCATAAGCAACTCAACAGGCAAACCACAGGTGCCCGATTGATCAGCAAGGGTTGCTACAGGATGTGCTGTCATCCAGGTCAACTGAAACCCACCTTCCCCAGGAAACACCATCATTAGTGTTGGAAAGTTTGATTTTTAAAAATGATTCAGTACATTTGAGTCAGTACATTAAAATGAATCGAACTTCAAGTTTTCAAGACTTTCGAGTTGATTTTTCATACTTAACCATCAATAAAACACTCACTTTGCCAAATATACTATTCACTTTTTATTCCTGCCTGACCGATTCTAGCTGAACTTATTCACTTGCAGCTCCCAGCAGAACGTAGGAGCTGGTGACAATGTATTAAAAAAAACAGTTAGGAGAAACTGCATTTCTTTTCTCCCACTTTGATACTACTAAGCTAAGCTTCATCTTGTGAAAGACGTGTGCCAAAATGTCTCGATATTGCTCATGTAAAAAAAGAAAGAAAAAATTACGAATGCACAAGTGGACCTGTCCAGGGTGTAATCCTGCCTCTCGCTCAATGCACGTCGAGATAGGCTCCAGCACCCCCCGCGACCCTGCCCAGGATGAGCGGGTATAGATAACGGAAGGATGGATGGACATGTGGAAATGGTAAAGCCCCAAAATTACTAATGCGCCATACACCATAGATATGGCCTGGGAAGGTAGGTAGTAAAGGGCGCAAACGACCAGGGCTGGCCCCTGGCATAAACGCTCTATGCGGTTGTTTAGGGCCACAACCGCTAAGGGGGGCCACACGATCCAATGTTTATCTAAGGTAAATAACGTTATTTTCGTAATTACGTTATTCATCCCCTATCGCGGAACTAGCGGTATAAATTTTAAATGGAATGGCAACAGAACATTTCCCCTCCCCCATTCCCCCCCCCTCGCTCGAACGCAGCCCACAAATTTGTTTAGGGCCACCAAAATCCTAGGGCCGGCCCTGCAAACGATAGACTGGAATGCCTCAAAAATAATAATGAGTTGCCAAAATTGCACTGCACTGCGATATTGACTGACACACCCCCAGCAGTGGCTGCCCTCCCACTTCCACGCACGAGGAGTCACACAATTTCAAAAATCGCTCAAGCGCGTCAAAATGTACGGCAAAAATACCGTTTCTCCAGTACAATGGCTCAGAACATGCTATGCACCGGCCGGACAATGGACACTTTGTTGGAATCTGATCTCAAGCCACAGGCCTCGTAGCCATGCTCACCCTTCCCCACACAGAAAAGAGTGCCACACCCAGAAATGTCCCAAACACATTTTAGAATAAATAAAGTGTCGCTATTATAGCTGTCTGCATGTTGAAGCTTTGCCATTTTCTCTTGGATACAAATCATTTTTTGTCTCATATCTAATCTGCCGAGTTTTTATTTTTGATTGGTGTCATTCAGACATTGTCCTACTATAGGGGACATTGCACTGTTTTTTCATATTCAAATGCATAATACTGAGAGTTCTTCCATCGGATAAAGGAACTTTTTAAAATCAACTTTACACATTACATCATGCCATGTACTGTAAGCAGCAGCATGACCCAAAATTAGGGTTTTATATCAGAAAGGTTTTTCAAATCATCACATAATTACACTAAACAATTATGTAATTATAAAAAGCAGACCAAAATAAAATGAACAACAACTTGGTCATTCTTAATTACAGCTGCTCTAATTACAGTGCTAATTGTAGACTATAACTGGGCCACTGAATTAAATCTTATAATACACATTATTTTTGAAAAAATTAAAGAAAAACTGAACAGGGAAGGGAAAGCACTTAAAGACTGGGTCTGACATTTTCCTGACATTTGTGTTCAAATTTGTCAATATATTTTCAATAAAATAAAATGGAATAAAGTTAAACAATTGAAGCAATATATCATTACATTATTTATATGCATTTTTATGCATACATATAAATCCGTACCAATAATATAGCAATAAGGCAATAATGTGGTTAAGTCTACACAAGAATTTACTAACTAATCCCTCTGTCCCTCTTCAGCATCAGTCATTCTCTCTTCATCCTTAGCCATCAATCAATGTTGTAATGCACAATATTTTAGTTGGGAATGAACCTGAAAGGTACAGTACCTAAGTTTTTCAGGTTCAGGTCCTCAAGACATACCTAAATGCTATTTTCTGCACTGCAATCAATGCCTCAAGACATCAGTCTGCCTTTTGGATTGGCCAGGGTTTTTTTTCTTCTTTTTTTAATCCACTGAGCAGTTCATTTTACTGCCCAACTTTTATATCCAAAGCCTGTGTAACATAAATGTGGTATCACTAATGTACTTTAGGCTTTTTGAGTACACAGTTTGATTTACGGAATTATTATTTACAGATGAATACTGATAATGTTTGCGAATCATGTGCTGTAGTTTGTTACCATTTCAGTATAAATAAATCAAATAAAACATGGCTGAAACAAACAATACTGTTAAATTCAGAGAAGGGATTCTGAATATTTGAAAATGAATACTCAAGCTTTATGTTTTTATTCCAAAGACAGACACACTACATTAATTTTTATGGGCTACTAGTCATTTACACAAGCAATCATAAATGTTTAGTGACTATATGACATCAAAGAAAGTAGGAACATGACCATTATAAAGAACAAAGGAGGAAATCATAGGAGAGATGGTTGCTTTTGATTGCTGAAGATGGATGGCTTGTCTAGGATTTTGGAGAGCAATCATGATTCAGTAGAGAATGTTGGTTGCTCTGGAGGATTGAGGAAATTGGGATACCTGTTGTTCATGATGAATTGTTGGAAAACAAATATTTAAATGCGAGCATCAAAAATACATATTATAAAAATCTAACAAATTCAGGTCATGATGACCATAATGCTGTTTTAATGAGAATCTATATTTATATACTCATACTGTGATAAGTGACATAAGTGTTTTATGGTCTTTATGTCAAGTAGCAAGCAGATTGTGGCAGGTAGCCAATGAAATGTGATGGAATGAAAGGGAAACAAAGAACTTAATGCAGGAAAAAAGGAACAAAGTGTTCCTTTCACATTTTATTCTGTATTATTAAGCGTTCTCTTTTGGATGTGTAATTTTGAATGTCTTCATTAGCCTGCCATAGCATGCACCTCATCAGCTCAGTGTCCTGAAGAGACAGAGAGATGTGTTCACTGTGTAATATTCAGGAGGTGGAGACAGAGCTTTATTCCCTCACAAAATGTGGAAAATACAGTGAGGCAAGAAGACAGTACGAGACACTTACAGAGGTGGAGAAGCTGCCATTCCTCTTGGGAGAGAGCAGGGAATGTGTGGTTTTGGCTGCACAATACATTGCCACTTACCACAAACTGAGGGACAGTGAGTAATGTTAACACATAAACAATGACAATACATGTATCCGGAGGTACCCCAGCCCACTACACTAGGTTCTGTATGTTCTCTTCTCAATCTAATTCTTTTTTCTTTTGTATACTTTTCTAAATTATTGTTATAAATGTTATGTTATACATGTAAATGTTACATTCACTGTTTCACCTAATTTACACATGACATTACACAACCTAACATACACAGATAGCACACACACATTAACACACACGGTTGTATTCTGTTTATATGTTTGTTCTATATTTGTTATGCTCGAGAGAGAGCGAAAGGCGAGAGAGAGAGAGAGAGAGAGAGAGAGAGAGACATTTCAATGAACACCAAGCTGTAGGGGAAATCTTTTCCCATGCTTTTGCCCTCCTTGAGGAACATGGGCAGGAGGCACAGGGCTCTTGAGTTTGTGTGGGGTATGCTTGTCCTATCTGTTTTGATCTGGATAAATGACATTATTCATAACACGGCTGACATGGTTCCTTTCCCACCTGAAGTCATTAGGCCTTTCATATTTCGCAAGAAGATGAAAATGGTTGGAAAGGGCAGGGATGCCAGACCTGCCTCTATTATCCGTCCATGGAAACACGGGGTGGTTTGTTATTATTGCTAAAGATAAATATGCAATGATTGTCCGTCTTTAGTGACTGACTGTCCCTGTCACCGACAAAGTGCTGTGATGATAAATCAAGATTGTGAGCAGGCTGCTGAGCTCCTCCAGTGGTTTGGTCTTCGAGAGATAAAGAGTCAGGGGGCGGAGGGGGAAATTATACATAAGACTTAGCAAGGCAGAAACAGGAGGACAAAATAAAACATTTCAAAGTGGGAAAAAGAAACGGCAACAATGCACAAAGCACAGGAGCCCACGGCTTCAAGCAATGAATCTGAAATGGGAACAAATGTAAAGGCACTGTATGAAAAATAACTGACCCGAGGCTTACCCACACTGAGGCAGACAGGGTACTATCTTCAAGGCAGGAAACAACAGATTGAAAGGGTACAAACCATCATAATATTGCAGTTTAAATACTAAATGGAAGCTTCAGTCACACAAATTATTTGGTTCAGTTATAAACTGAGCAAGGATAAGAAGCACTCATCCAGAGCCTTTTCAGGGGCCCTAGGCAAGAAAAAATAATTTGGGGGCCCCTTCAAAACATTGGCACCTTCTGATTTGTCTGCTTGGAAACCAATTCTGCTGCTGCTGCAGCTGGCTCTGCAAGATTATTAAGTATGTAGGCTTGTGGGCAAGATGCCCCCTCTCCACCTGAGAGACAAAGAAAAAACACTTTAAGCATCTGCTGTTTCACATTTATAAAGTTCATTGTTTTATTATTATTATTGTTATTATTATTATTATGAATTTCATATGATGGCCAAATCATGCTTTGAATGTTTTATCAATGCCAGAAATGATTATGTAATGACATTGCTATGCATTATAACAAAAAATGTCATACTCATAGGGTTAATCATAGATACTGGAGATATAATTGATATAATATAATGTCTGTTTGAATATTGGTCTTACCACTGTTAACTGGCTACTTAATTTGATGGCAACAATTGATGGCAACATAACAGCTTAGTAAATGAACACAGCTGTTTGTATGCTAGCTAGCAGACTGACTTGGTCTGAAGATCAACCCATGCGCTTGCTTGAACAAATGCTGGGTACACTGACAAGCTGAAAAGAAATAAAATGTCATGGACTGTTGAAAGCCCATTATCTGTGCATACGCTTTAAAGCTATTATGCCTACCAACTTTGCCTGAATCATTCACATGTTTCATTAACATCATTAATAGACAACATGGCTCATCAAAGGCTATGACTTTGTTCTACCTTCTTAGCTAATAGTTATTATCTATCAAGTGTCCATGCATGGTTGATAATACGCATCCATAGCACAAAAACAGAACATGTCCACAAGCTGGATTTAGACTCTTAGAAGTTGTATTGCTTCAATGTCAAAATGCTGTAGGCTGCAATAACATTTCTGAGAGCTTAAACTCAGTGTGCTGGCATCTGTCATTTTTCAATGTAAATTCTTAGAAGTTAGCATCACAAGGCAAGCAGTACCTAGCTAGCTGTTTACTCTGCAAAGAACAACAGTGCATAAATGATGTAGTTTTTTGGTGACTTGAATACCGTATGTTCTTTTTTCAACATAACATTTCATACCTTTCATGCTTGCTTATTGTCCTTTTTTCCGATTTTTCTCTGCAAAAGTGGAGTACTTCCATTTAGTTTGGTTGAAAATGATATTTGACATGGTTATTTATGCTTCTTGGGGCGACCCTGATTGGCTGACTGAACTACCTATGACCAATTAAATAACTAAGAAGGCTCAAACTGAGATATGTTTTTTCATCGATCTGTCAAAGGAAGGCGAGAAGCCAGGGGACTAGGCTCAGTGCCTTATCTGCCCAGTGGGAGGGACGGCTTGGCACTCATCTTTGATGAAAACTGTAATGGGTGTTTTGCTTCTTCATCAAATTTCGGGTAAATTTGCATTTATGACTTCATACAGAATGAGGAAATGTAATTACAGCTTTCACAAACTGAAGTGTCATCCTTGGAACACAACACTATAGTTTAATTTTAGGAAACGGTTGTGTTTCTTTATTCTGATATCAAGGGTGATTTAAAAAAAAAAAAAAAAAATATATATATATATATATATATATATATATATTTGTGTGTGTGTGTGTGTGTGTGTGAAATCTGATGCATTGCCACAAATAATACAATTAATATCTGTTGTCTTGGATGCTTGAATTCTCAGAGTACCATGGCTGATCAGAATGTTTGTGCATAATTTTAATATCATTGCATATTGCACTACCAAACATCCAAGATATTGAACATTGTAAGCAGACAACCATTATAAGTTTGACTTTTAACCTCCTTCATGAGAGTTATGGTCTTCAAAGTAGGATGTTCAGTGCTTCAATTATTAGTGCGAGAGAATAAAATAAAAACGTACCTCTTAACAGCAGCAAAGGTCAAAACGATAAGCTTCTGTGTGAATGCAAATGTAGTTCAGAAATGAAACTGGCAGACAGGTACACCTTATAGTCCCTTAAGGGTTTCTTTATAAAATGGTCTTGATTACTCTTCTTGAGTCTAAACAGATTTCTGTGGATAGGTATGCATTACAAAATAGCTATGAAACTATCATGTGATGCATGAATGTTGCCATGTGTAGGCATTTCTGGCACACTGCCTCATGTCATCCCTCACAATACTCCTCTAGCAATGCCAATATTCATGCTATAGCATAGGATTTTTGGGGAACATGAAAGCCACCTTGTTACTGTTCTGGAGATAATACAGTGCCATCATGTGACTTCAATTACATAATTAAAAAGCCGATACAAACTGCACATACCTATCCATGTAAGATACAAAAACTGATATGAGAGACATCAAAGTGTGCTGCAGCACATTAAAACTGCAGGTAGATCCCTGCAATATTAACATTCTTCTTCAGAAGCTCTTAGAGAAAGTTGTGGTCACAGACTAAACCACTGCAAATACAGCTGACATTTGTACAGACAGAGGGAGGGCAGAATAATGATATAGATGGCAGGGGGGATTAAGTGCTATGGGGGAACACAAGGCCAGATGGTAGCAAGGTGACCCAAAGTGACACAGAATGCTGCATGAAGTAATGGATGCGTCTCCCGGGAATGGAACATGGGGCTCAAATCATCATATTGGTTTAATGGGTGACAAACAATGTTTTACATACAGTATAGTAAAAACACACATATAGAAATGATATGGCTGCACTAGTAAAAATTGACACTTTAATTAAAAAAATAAGTTAACCTTGGTGATAGTCATTAACCAGTGTTGTTATTCCAAAAAATACTGGTGAGGTCTGTTTGGGATAGTTAGCTAAAGCACTGAGACTTGGTATATGTAGCTAGTACATTGATACAGGTTAATAGCTGGTATTAACTCCTGATAGTGCCACTGATGACTATAGCTGACAGTCCCATGGAATGATGCATAATTGACCATACTGCAGCCTATGACACATAGACCTCTGGTATCAGATTTACCCCTAAGCTGATTGACTGCAGAAAATAAAATAAGCATGTGCACATTTCGCAGGATGCTACGCTACATCTTACCAAAATGGTGGAGCACGTTGCAGTATATGGTCAGACTTGAAAGAAGCAACTGCAAATTCCCCAGGGTTATGCATTAATGCACCTGGGGTGATGCCTCTGGAAAGCCTGTGGGACAAGGTAACACAGCTGTCTTTGGAAGGACCGAAATGAGGCTAGTACCTGGGAACTAGAAGGCCAGTGGAACAGTGAGATAAAGTAGTGGAAGCACGGGAGGTGCTGGTGACAAGGGAGAGTCTGGGAAGCCTGTGGAGCAGCAGAGACTTTTGGAGATTACTTGTGGTGGAGGAGCACAGGAGGCCTCATTAATCAGATGTTGAAATACTATAATTATCTGAATTAAAAAATCCAATTGTACAACTGGATAACTTACATGTGGATGACTTAACTAATAATATGGTAGACTGTGAACATATGAATAACATGGCAAATCATATGAATTAGACTTCATAGCATATGCACTGTCAGTGTTAGTAATTAAATAATTGTACGTGTTTTATATAAATGTGGATACCTGCAGGTGAATTGTCTATGGTAGACATTAGCTGACTCTGGGAAACTCTTATAAAAACCCAAAGTGCGGTTATAGCCCTCTTTTTTGTTCTCCAGCTTCTCTGGGCACACACATCTGTGGTCAGATATATTCACTCACAAACTTACAGTTTGCACACTTATATTCTTATGATATTTCATTTGGTCATAATAAGAAATTATTCCAATTTCCTCTTTGATAGGAAATGGAAACAGAATATTGTGATGGAGTAAAACCTGGAACGCTTTCAGAGTTGTTCAATTTAATGCCTGGAAAATGTAGACAGTCCTTATTGCAGTTAATGACTGGACACATGGATATGTGAACTTTTAATGAGTCCATTGATCCAATCAAACTCTATTTCAACTATGTTCATTTCCATGTGTTTGTTGTAATTATTATTATTAATGCATAATTATTAGTTTCCTTCTGTTAATACCAAACCGGGGGACAAGACATATTATCAGTCTGCAAATGGGCAGCCAAACTGCATTATAAAATGCAATTTAACACTTCAGCTCTTTTTCTGCAGTTAAAGAAAATAAAACAATGACTGCAATTTAGTAGGTATTAAAGAATGCATCCACATTTGAGTAGCTCAGCCAGTGAATTGCTTAGAAAGCACGTATCATGTGAATACCATTGTTTCATTTGCAAAACATTTTATATGATCAATTTCAAGAACATTAGTTCCCCCTGAAGATCTATAACATTCATATTTCAAACTATAAGGGTTGCAGATAATCACGTGTTTATCCAAAATCATGATTGACAACTTAGAAAACCAAGAAACTGAGACTAATTAGCAAAATATTATCAAACTGTAGAAATGAGTATTCACATTTTAAATTGCTGTTAAAGACATTTATACTAAAGCACTGTTTTGATTTATCATGATTTGTTTTAATGATAAATGCACATCCTCAATAAAATGTTCGCTGCATCGCTAATGTTTTGCCCGTAAATAATAATACATGTTAATAGAATGTATTTGGTAATTATTCACTCTAATTTAACTGGTACAGAACTCTAAACATCATTTGCCAAGGGAACCCTAAACTGTCAGAAGATAAATTGTTGCAGAACACATAAATGACACAAATGAGAAACTTTGGGGGAAATGACTGTGGGCGAGCCATAATCTTGAACCATCAACATGATAGATTGCCATCCGGACAGAAGAGCTGAAGGGTAAAGAAAGTTAGACACCCTTCAGGGCTGGAAATCTACTGTGTGTTGTGTATTAATGTTTGTTCAGAATTTTAATTGAGAGCAGTACTTCATTTGATACAATTTCCGTTTGTTCCTTTCTTATGTTGTGTTTAATCATGTCAAGCTTAAGATAATTGGTAGCTATTAGGAATCTGTTTTTACAAAGCTAGATAACTATTTAACAGTCAATCGTCCTTTTAATGCACTATTCTAGGGCATTGGTGTGTCCTCTGGGCTGTACTATGCCAGTGCTGACCATGACCAGCTGCCCCACAGGACAATGTAGAACTGGCTCTAGTGTCGCGAGGGTTTCAGTTGTCTGGGGCGACGATGTCTCAACCCACACCAGCAATCCCCACAATTTAATTGCAGTTTGTAAGCCTGACTGTGGCGGCTGCCATCATATACTTCGGAGGACAGCACATGCTTGTCTGCGCTCCCCCAAATCAACAGTGTGAGCATGATTGGGCTTTGCAAACTAGAGAGAAAAAAGGGAAAAAACATACTGTGTAAATGTTGGCCAGATGTAAATTAAAGAATAAAATAGCACAAAATGACAGTATGATTCTCTGGAGGAGGACAATGCCTGTTGAACACGTATTACTGCTGAAAATATTTAGGTTATGTATGTTTTTTTTTTTTAATAATGAATTTACCTTTACATAGGTTGATGTGTAATGAAATACATGATTATGTTGTGATTTACAGCAATGCATAATTTAGGAATTTTAGATTTGGAGACACTGGGTACACTGCTTACTTTTTGATTCATAGATCTTTAGTAGTTCTGCATAACCACCCTTGAATTTTATGTACTTGTCAGGGAGTTTTTGTTCCAGGACAAGTATAGTTTAACCTGTTTTATGGGATCTCTCTCAGTATTTTATTGCAAACTAAAAAAGAGCAAATTAATTTTGCATTTGTGGCACTTTATTTCTTCTTAAATTATGAATATAAACAAATTTAAGTTAGTATTGTAAATGGCTTAAATAAAGTAGGACATTTGTACCATTTGTGAGCATCATTTAAGACTTTTCAAGATATGAGATACTCATATCTGGAGTTAAAAAGCTTTAAATAAGGTATCCTCTAAATGAGCAAGGATTGGGCAAATTTGAGCCTGTGCGCGAAGGGGTTAAAATAAAAATAGACTTTTATTTTATTTTTAATTATCTGTCTATATATAATAACACAAGCTTGGTGTCTTTTCCCCATGTATGGCTTCAAAGATATTATTCACCATTTTTAAAATAGAATCCCGCTTGTGTTTTACAAAGAGAGGCCATCTATGGATTAGTTCTTGCATTCTTATATTGTGTTCACCTTAAAAAATATTGCAGTTAATGGTACGTGAGACATTGAAAGCTCGTACACACTGACACACCGTTTCCTTGTTAATTTAAATTTTATAATTTCAAATATACATTTATATTTAAAAATGTTAAATGCTTCATATCTACGTATTTGCATGATGTGCTATGAAACACTGACGTCAAATGCAACATGGAATTTACATGTCAGAGCAATGGAAATATTAATGAGTTATTATAATTGGTTGTCAAATTAGCCCCACATTGTACTCCTCTGCATGTTTGCCATCATTATCCAAGCCTAATGTTGACGTGTGGGTGGTATGAATTGTTGTTTATTATGTAGACATGGAAAATGGTTACACAAAACACAGAATTTGCACTAATTGATACTCACAAGACTTTTCATTAAAACCTGCTTTCCCTTTAAAACACACACACACATACACACACAAATTCAGAAGACTTCCGTTTCTAAGCTCTGTATTTTAATATCTCATAGCTTCAACAAAACTTGTCGTGAAGAAAATTCAAACGTTAACAGATTCCAGCCTAGAAGGCTACTTATTTCACTATAAATGAATGGTGGTGACTCATGATTAAAATTTTCATCAAATAGACTTTAGCCCATGGACAACCTACAGTATGTTGACACAGTATATTTTCTTGATTTATTTTCAAGCAATACAATAATAGTTTATGGCACTGGGACATTTACAGATCCTTTACTCAGCAGGCAAAAATCTACAATACATTTTTTTCAAATTAGGCTACACAATTAATGTATTAAAAAGGGAGACCTTTTAACGCAGACTGTTGAAAGTAACCAAAAATGTGTTGTCCTTAAGTAAACATGGAGGTATGTTGAAAAATGACAGGATGTGTGTTGTTTATAACACTTATGAATGCAGAGTTAACGTTAATAACGGATCAAAACAATCAAACGTATCTCTCGTGTTGACCATAATCACTGTCAATGAGTATATACAGTATCCATGCTTTGAGCAGATGCCAAAAGAGTTGTCTTTGGGCCGTAAGATATGTTTTTAAAGCCAAATTGCATACAAAGAACGTGATCCACAGTAATTATACTGATGTTACTATGCCGCTTGTTTGTCGCTAGAGAACACCCACATTTGTTCGTGTAATCATCATCGTTCAACTTCCACCCTGTGGAAACATGGGCTGGTTTGCAAAAAAGGTTTCTGGTTCCCCAGCCCAGCACCAGCTCTGGCTCCAGCACCAACCGTGTGTCAGTGGAAATGCCATGTGTTCGTATATCTAAAATCATAGAAATATTCATATTCATAATATTCATCTTTTCTTTACATAACTGGGGTGGTTTGGAAGCCATAAACCATACTATTCTAATATAGAATTCCAATTTGAGATTATATATATATATATATATATATACACACACACACAAAACATACAGACACAGTGCTGTCTGTGGGTATTTGGACAGTGACACAATCGTTGTTGTTTTGCACATTGGATTAGAAATGAAACTATGAACATAGGGTCAAAGTGCAGACTATCAAATTTAATTTGAGGGTATTTACATCCATATCAGGACCTTGTAGGAATTACAACCCTTTTTTTACAACCATTGAAGTGGCAGATCAGCTGCTTCTTGGCCAGCTGTGTGTCATAGCATCATTAGTTCAAGCACAAGAAGCAGCAGGATGGATTCCGAAGTGTACTGCCACAGTTTATCAGCTCAGATCCAGCCAGATGCCTTAAAATTCATTGGACGGTGCTTCTCCTTGCAGCAGGACAATGACCCAAAACATACTGCTAAATCAACCATGGAGTTTTTCAGGGCAAAAAATGTGGAATTTTCTTGACTGGCAAAGTCAATCACCTGACCTAAATACAATTGAACATTCCTTTCCTTTACCGAAGAAAAGGCTGAAGGCAAACAGCCCCAGAAACAAACAGGAAATTAAGATGGCTGTAGGACAGTCCTGGCAGAGCATCACCTGAGTTGATATCCCAGCATGAGACAACTTTATTTCAGATTACGTTAATTTGTGCTATTTTTTGTTCCTCTAAAATTGGGCAACTATATATAAAAAGGCTGCAATTATTACACAGGACACCCAATATCATATTGGCCAGAAAATCAGGACTTCTGATTTCTGCCTTATTTGTTTCTGAATTCTGCATTGAATTCTCACAATCGAATGTGTTCAAACAATGGCTGTGCTTCATTATTTTCATATTTGTTGTGTATTCTTCCAACATACTAGTGAGAATATACATTATATGACCAAAAGTATCTGGGAACCCCTTGGTCTGGTGCTGCTTTTCATGGTTTAGTTCCAGTGAAGGCAAATCTTAATGCAATGGACGGAGTGTAGCACAGTGGGTAAGGAACTGGGCTCGTAACCGAAAGGTCGCAGGTTCGATTCCCGGGTAGGACACTGCCGTTGTACCCTTGAGCAAGGTACTTAACCAGAATTGCTCCTGTATATATCCAGCTGTATAAATGGATACAATGTAAAATGCTATGTAAAAAAAAGTTGTGTAAGTCGCTCTGGATAAGAGTGTCTGCTAAATGCCTGTAATGTAGTGTAATGCAATGACATTCTAGATGATTCTATGCTTCCAGCTTTTATGGCAACAGTTTGGGGAAGGAGATCAGTGTGGAAGAAATTGACTGGCTTGCAAAGTGCCCTGACCTCAACCCCATCCAACACCTTTGGGATCAATTGGAAAGCCAACTGCAAGCTAGGCCTAATTGCCCAATCAGTGCCCGACCGCACCCTGCAGCAATGCTCCAACATACAATATAAAGTGTTCCCAGAAGAGTGGAGGTTGTTAGTGTATAGCAGCAAAGGGTGGACCAACTCCATATTAATTCCCACAATTTTAGATGAGATGTTGGATGTCAGAAGTCCACATACATTTGGCCTTGTAGTATACCTTGCACCATGTGAAAGCACAATATCCTTTATCATTATATGTGGTAAACACTAAGAACAACATGAATAACATCAGAAAAACTGGATATCTACCAACAAAAATGGCTCATTTAATAAACATTATTTTATTATGGTAGATGAGTGAGCTAACACTGATGTTAATTTTCTATGATAGCTATAAAATCATTGCTAACATGTGGATGTGTAGAACACTCATTGCTTAGTCACTGAATGACTTTAGCTTGCACAAATATTAACATTTTCAATTTAAAATAACCTTTTAATGCTTTTATGAGTCAATAAGGATGTCTATGGATGGATCATTTTCATAATATGTGATACGTTATGAATATCAGGGTGGTGAGAGGGCTGCTGGTTTTCTGCTTTGCTCCCACTAGCCTTGTTGATATTCATATCCATGTTCATCTATCATGGGTTCGGGTTCTGTATCACTTTAATGAAGGTTCCAACAAAAAGCGAGATGTCTTACGTCTTCTGTCTTCAAATATAAAATTAACAGAATGTACTGTATGCATGACACATTTATTATTGGTGCATTTGATTGAATTTGATCGAGTCTGGTTCAGCTGCAGATTTTTCGCCGCACTCTGACTAATCTCTCTGCAGAGTGAGCTTGTCTCTCTGGGAGAAGAGAAAGGCCATTAAACTTTGCTGATCATACCTTCGCTGTATACTGTCTGCATTATTCATGACGAGGGGACCAGAGGATCTTCAAACAGCCTGCCATTTCCCATTATCCTCCATCAAGGCAGCCATATGCTGCAGCAGTGTGAGCCCAAGTGAGTCAGACCAAAAGGAAGGAGACTTTTGCTCTCTCTCTCTGTCACACACACACACACACACACACACACACAGATGTAGGTAGGGTCAGCAGATGCAATAATTCCTGTTTCCCTGTTGTGTGATGGGGTTTGCTGAATGTAAATGTTTCCCTTGAAACTCTGGGCAATGTTGCTGTATCACCTTGAATTCAAGATAGCAAACTGTACAAGAACCTGAACTGCTGCGAAATAAATCACTGTATTTCTCTGTCAGCCAATGAGAAACTATTTTGTTTGCGCTTCCTGAACTCCCAATTATAACAACCTGGGGCAGAGGCTGAAAGAACACTGATGTTGAACATTGGTATTTCAGTTAAACAAAGACAGATATTTGCATTGCATGTTATGTTGAATTGTGATGACTTAGCAAATACAGTGGCTGAAAATGTAAATCCACAATAGCTAAATTCATGATGTGAAAATAATGTGATAAGCAAATGCTATAAGATTAGCATGATATGATTTTGATACATTTGCCACTTCCAAGTTCTAAAATAGAATGTCTTGTAAACATTTGCATCCGCTATATATATTTGTACAGAGGATAAACTGACCGGAAGAAAATGCCTTCATGGCGTTGTGTATTGAATTGTTTCATTGAGAAACCCTTGAATGTGAAAGAAATGATGGAGTGATGGAAGACTGTGCAATTAAACCTACAAGTAGTTTCCTAATATTCATCCAAAAAATAGATGAAAAGAATAATTCCATGGTTTTATGCAAAAGCAATATATTTAAAAAAAAATTAAACTGTGATCTATTTTTGGAGGCTTGTTACGGTCTAATGAAGGGAACTCTGGCAGGTTGCCTTTCTGTGTCATATTGTCGGCTTTAATACATCGCCCACTTGCCCCAGCACTGATTTTTATAGTACCGTTGGCATGTTTGCTTCTGGAATTCACTGAAGCCTAACATGAAGCACATTGATTTGAAAATGGAATTCTGATTACGAATTAAAATGATACGAGACTCTGCAAATCAAATCACAGGCCAGCCCCTTATTACTGCCTCCATAGTGTGGCTTTATTCCCGTCTGTATAAATGAACATATTTCTGCACAAGAAAAATAACTTGAAAATACTTGGAGGGAGGATTTTTTTTAACCTTTCTTTTCCTGAAGACAAATATTTGCATGCAAATCAGACCTTTAGTATACAGAGAGACACCGAGAGCAAGAAAGAAAGAACCATAATAACAAATTGAACAAAGCTTCACAGCAGTAGTTTGACTACCTCTTCCCCTAAATCTGGACAGTGCAGTTATCTAACAAAATAAAAAATATAGTTTGAAAATCACATTAAATAA
Organism: Anguilla rostrata; assembly: GCF_018555375.3. Classification (NCBI taxonomy): domain Eukaryota; kingdom Metazoa; phylum Chordata; class Actinopteri; order Anguilliformes; family Anguillidae; genus Anguilla; species Anguilla rostrata. The sequence goes on from NC_057936.1 coordinate 16,167,732, forward strand.
ACCCACTTTGGCAAACAGATTTTCTAACTAAGGAGTGAATTGCATTACTTAATTCTCTTGACAGCTGTTAGTACAACCATGAAATACCTGTGTCATATTGCCATGGTCAAAATCTCTATTAGGATGAGTGAGTCTGTGACTATCCTTTTGATACAGTATGTTGTTAGATCTGTTCATGCATATGTATACCTGTGATGAACATGCTAAAACGCATCGCTTTTTAAATTAGGTCAGTTAAGTCCTCTAATTTACTAAAGCACACTTGAATTTCAACTCTCCTCTTTGCGCCTGGATTTTAACAAAACAGTGGGTAATTTTCTGAGTGCAGGTACATTTTATAAAAGGTGTGTTAATAAACAGTTCTCTCCCAAGTATGGCAGCAGTCTAATAATCAGAGTTAGGACAATGCACAGAGGACAAACAGGCAAAACAGAATCAGACACCACAGGGTCTTTTGTCCAAGAATTACCATACCCTCTTTCAGTTAACTGAATAGCAAACAGTGAAGGATACAGTTATATTGCGAAGCCACACAACAATTTCACGTTATTGAACAATATAAAATAGACAGGAGCCATGCACCCAAAGATCAAATGACCAGTTGGCTATGATCACTTTGCTCTCGCCATCCATTTCCATGCATTTGGATCCTTACAAAGTAGTCTTCAATTGCAGGGAACCTGGTAAATGAAATTTAATATAGCCAAATGTAGTAATGGTTGATCAAAGCCTTTCAGGTTCTAGGCACTGTGCTGTTGCAGTAAAAAAAAAAAAAAAAAAAAAGACCAACAAATGCTGGGATATATAGCCAAAAGTTTTGAGTATAAATCCAAGTGAAGTTATACTTCTCTTATACAATACAATTTGTTAGACCACACTTGGAGTATTGTGTGCAGTTCTGGAGAACGTAATACAAGAAGGATATAGAGACTGTGGAAAAGGTTTAAAGAGGGGCAACCAAATTGACTAATTTCTTTACAGTTCATTTTGGGCTGCCCGATTATTTTGTTTGTGATGGCATCACAAACTTCTCTGTACTGGTGTTGTATTCCTATACTGTACAGTATTACAGCTTTGTGATCCTGTACCTTGTTGACCTCTATTTTCTGAGCTGGGTTTCCTTTTTTTCCTGTGGTCGCCTCTCTACTTGTGCCTGGTTTCTTGGTATCCTTTTCTTATTTACCTAGCATTCTGGCTATGTAAACATGCCATATTATTTCACACGTTACTTATGAGTGTGCCCTATTGCAAAATTGGGGATGTTTGATTTCTTTGATTGCATAATTAGGACCAGTTTCAGATAATCGCTGTTAATGTATTGGCGTGTGCAACCACAACAGAGTAGCAATATAGCAAATGTTTTAGCACCGTGTCTATTTCCTCAGTAAATCTGGCCCTAAGGGTAGCTGCTTATCAGGTTTTCAATCTATTCTCGCGATGGCAGGTATCACCATGGAAATGGTTCAATAAAAAACCCGAACAACCCAAAACTGGAATGTTCTTCCAATGAAATGCTATTTTCAAGCATCTAGTAATCTTGGAGAACAAACAAACCCATTTCCAAAAATATTTTTTTTTTAATTTGCAGTCTCAAATACTTTCTGATCCATGCATTTGCAAGATTAAGACCGCTATTGGCACTACTTTTTCACTTTTATTTGAATATAAGCACTGTTTCATATAAATATGTATTATATATATATGATATATATATAAAACTTTGCTGAATAATCCATGTCTTCTCCTCACTGTACTTGCTCTCTGCCAATCAACTGTCAGCACAGTGTTTTGTAAGGCTATAATTCCATTATGGAGTTCTTGTGAATGTACAAAATTCTCTGAAAAGAAATTATGAAAAAGTCTTACTAATTTTTCTGAGGACGATATTTCTGCAGCACATCTGTTTAAAATACATATTGTCTATGGACCACAAAACATGCTTGATTTCCTTTCAAAGAATATCATACTGTAATATTGCTGGAGTTATAATGTGTAGGTGGATTATATACAATTAAATGCAAACATACTGGGACAGTGACACAATTTTTGCTGTTTTTCAGAGCAGTTCCATTTTTATCAACACGTTCCTCTTTCCATCACTTTGAAACAGGTTAATGCTATTTGCATCTGTCCATGAGTTTTTTTATGCACTTTTTAGCAAACTCTAACTTGACTCCACTTCTGCAGAATAAAAAACACTGATTAAACGTTTGCCTTGTGTCCTTTTCTACCGGTTTTTGGAGTCTTTCAGTTTTCCATCACAAATGGGATCCAGCTATTTGTTCTCACTGGTGCAACTCTCCACCGACATTCGGGGAAAACAGTGGTACATTTTTGCATATTTGAGTTTTACAACACCTTTTTTTTTTGGTACCTGTGATCAGACTGCAAAGAGTTTTAAATTAATTAATTAATTTGTAATGCCAATACCTTGCTGCAGATGCAGGTTGTCAGTGCTTATTAAATGGCATGCTGTTTCAGCTTATTGTACAGCTACAGCTTAAGGAAGTGGACCATTTGAATTAACTAATAAGTATGAAGAGCAGAGTAAATACATATGCTCCATTAACCTAAAGTTTCTGCTCAAGCATTTATCTAGGTGTAATCTCATTATCATTTGAACCTCATACATATCTGACATTTCTCTACAAGCGTTCAGTCTCAATGACACCCAATTTTGTAACTGTGGCATTCGCCGGTCAACCGGATTGGTCTCGCCTGTGCCGGCTGGTGGAGAGAGCACACGCCTGGGTTGCGTTAATTAATCAGCTCAGGTGCTTAAAGGTGTGTTCCTCAGCACAGTTTGGGGTCGAGAGCGCATACTGAGAGTACATTTCTTTATTGGAGTTTTGTTTCGTTTTCCTTTTGTTACTTCAAACATGACGGGGGAAATGAAACCTCCGCTGGAAATCAGGCCTGCTTCATGCAGCAAACTGAAATAGTTGTCACGCTGTTTTACTTTGCTTTGTCTTCATTATTTTAATTTGTTTTAGTTTTTTGCCCGGAACCCGTGAAGGGCAAGGGTGAAGATGTTTATTTTATTTCGTTTTTGCGTGGGTGTGCTCTCTCTCTCATCATGCGGCTACCAAGGGTGACTCCTGAAACTGCCACATCTCCCACCCAGAGGTACCACACTGGCATGTGACAATAGCCACATTCAATCTGAAAGACAGTTTTTACTTGTATTTCCAAGGGGGATTACATTTTTAGAAATCGACATTTGGCTTATAAATGGAAAACGTCTTAATGTCCACAATACAAGTAAACAGTAAAATTTTATTGGTGAAAATGGAGAAAAAATGAAACTATTACAATACCCACAGTTACATTATGTTGTGTTGTATGATACTGTAAGCAATCATTTTAGCATGGTATCTCATCCCACATCGTCCTTGAAATATGTTGGCTTTAGAAGGTGCAGTTCCCAAGAAAGTGGATATTAGCACTTAGCGCTTAGAAAGAGAAGCATACATCTCTTTCCATAAAACATTAATGCCTTATGACCTTAACATTAGATTTGACCATGGACCATTCCTGTGCGCCATGCTCATCTTTGAAAATATTTGAAGTAATTTTTTAATGACTCATACTAAAATGTGGGACAATAATACATATCTCCACTGCAAAGAAAACAATCGCAGTTCATGTTTTTTTTTTTTCTCTTAAATCCAGATTTGTTACATTGCTATCTCTCGGTTATGTGAAAAATTGAATTAAATGAAAAGTGAACCAATGGTAATCTGCTGCGCACTATGAAACCAATGTTTTAATGTATTTTTCAACAGATTTATACATGCGTTACATAGCAATGCATGAAGAACAGAAACACCCAACTCATTTCAAATGCAGATGCAGATAGTGTTATCTTTGCATACACCAACATTGCAAAGACTGAAGGGGGAACAGAATACATTCACCACTATGCATACTATGTCATTTGGCACTGCGCTGAAATGTGCATAAAGGTTAACCCAAACAATGCTAAGGGTATAGAGATAAGTATACTAGTACATATGCTGGGAATTATGCCCAGTATATGAAGCAAGACACTGCATACCCATAAAACATTTTTGGTAATTATTGCTCCTTGGACAGTATAAGAAGGGTAGGTGCACTACTGAATTTTAAAAGTAGACAACTGATACAAAGCTGGACACAGTATGAGTAAGTTTGGGAATTTTGTCACATAGTCACTGTACAAATTTGAGGAAAAACTACCAATTTGACATGACTGTCCCAATAATCTTTTAACTGTATGTGGCTAGTTATGGCCTGGAAAAAGAAAAGCACACTCAAACACAATAAATGTTGTAAATCAGCAGGTGACCAATTTAAAATGTCTTTCTTCACAATAATTGCGAACACCAAGATTCAGCGCTCCATGCCATCACATCAGAGACTAGTCATAATGGTAGACCTGCTACCCAGCTTTTCAACCTGCAATCAGCAGGAATGACTGCTTAACAATAGTTTCTAAAATAATTCAGATGGCTATGTCATCGTGGCAAGTACCATTAAAAGTGTGTGATTTTTACAGTTCCCGTTCAATTTAAGATTGCAACAGATTGTAAGAAGGTTACAGATTTTTATCATTTTCTGACCCACAGAAACCAAAGCATCCAAAGGGTCATTTTAAACAGGACTAATTGTTAAATGACATACCTTAGGATGTAGAACCAGGCCTTCAGTAACCTTGCCTTAAAACTGTTGGTTGCTCTCGATAGTTCTTGATTATGAATCAAACAATTAACTGAATAACAAATAGAAAAAAAAAAAACAATTGTTTGTGCTATCATTGTGTAGCATTTAAATAGACAGTTAAATGCAAAAGTATTTTGACAGTAGGCATAAAGTCTCAAGAACTTTGAGACTCATGCAAAATGTTTTCAGCATGCACACTTGCAAAAGATATGGGGTTAACGTATATTGATCTGAATTACAGCTATGCCATTCAAAGTTCCTCTATTTCAAGGCAGCATATATATATTAGGGCAAATCAAATTTTGGTCTATATTCCATTGCATACACCGTACATTTGATGGTGGCATCGAGTCTCTGACTTTGCTGGAGTCTCAGATTTCAGTTTCCTTTTCAGCAGGTGAAAAGCACATTCAATTGGATTTAAATTTGGTGACTGACTGGGCCATCTCAAACACTTTCCCCCTGAAGTTCTTTTGTTGTGTTTACTGTATGTTCTGTCACATAGTCACTATACAAATTTAAGGAAAAACAATCAATTTGTCACGACTGTCCTAAACTTTTTTTTAACTGTACGTGGCTAGTTGTGGCCTTGAAAAAGAAAGGGGGGGGGGGGGGGCATAAAGCCTTACCTTTAAACCAATCAGTACTCAACCTGTTTCTATTCATTTTGCTAAATTAGCAATCAAATGCATAATTTGCTAAATAATCAAGACCAATATAGGCTATAATGATTAAGATGAAGAGATAACTACAATGTGAGAAGGCAGGGATGGCAATCTGAATAATTAATTAGAAAACAAATAAATAACTAAATTCCAAAGTTATCTCTGAATTTATATCACATTGTAGTGTTATGATGGTATGATGGTAATCGATTTAGTTAAAACGGTTCAATCATTAGAAAGCATCTAAAGAGAAAACGCTCTTGTTAAGTGTATCAATGAGCACAGGACACAATTTAGGCTAATAAATGACACATTTTCATTTGTAGTTTCATGAAAATATAAACTACAGAATCTTCACTATAATGCTACTTAGAAATAGCTTGGTAATCATTTCACATATTGGTTTCCATTATAGGATAAATTATTGTTTGATTGTTAATCAGGCAACAGTAAATGCAAAAGGCTAAGAGTGATGTTTGGTTTAAAGGTGGCCTAATGGCCCTATTTCCAGCTCCTGGGGCTTCGCTGCTATATTTTATTGATATTGGCTATTCAGTTGACGAATTGCTTGATTGATAATCAAGAAATACTGTATAAATGGAAACCGACTGAGATTACTCATCAATTTAAAGCTAAGGTTATTGGAGGCATGGTTCTAGACGCCATGGTACACCAGTGTCATTTTTAGATTGCATTACTTGCTAAGTATCCATGTCCCAGAAATGACAGTTCCTAAAATCCTGTGCTGGCATCATAGTCCTAACAATTAATAAATGTTGGTCTAAAAATAAATTAAGTCATGAAAATTAAATTAAAATGAAAAAGTTGTATTATAGGAAACAGCACTTAGCATTCAACGTTGTATACATTTAAGCAAAACAAATATTAAAATAAATACATAAGATGTTTTAAAAAGTCACATTTTCAAGAAAATATATAAAATATGAATAGCGTTTACAATAAAATACAGTACCAGGAAAAACAATTATGATATTAATAAGAACTTCCAATCTTAATCTATCTTGAAGCAAAATGCCAAACTTTGAAGAAACGCAAACACCACAAGTGAAGAATCTTATCTCTTTTCTCTAATTAAATATTAATGGCAGTGTCACAGATCTCACAACTGAAGTAATGTATGTTGAATAAAGATTAAAGGGAATTATTCAAAGTTATTAAATGATAGCACGCTAAATTGAAAAGGATTTATTTCCACAATCTGTCATTTAATTAAATATGAATGTCAATCCATTTATTACAATGCATGAGCTTTTAAACAATACACATTTAGTGTTTCTTATTAATAGGCTTGAGACAAACATTGAAATAGGGAACATACTAGGCGATTACTATTCATCTGGATCATATGAAAAATCTAATGAACAGAACTTGAAATTCAAAGTGCCACAGAAATTGCAATCTGCAGTTCGCCTAAGAGAGTTTTTGTTTTCCCTGAATCGATTATTACATGAATGCATTGATGAAAATGATGCATAATCAAAGTAATGTTACACGGTAACAGGACTTAATAACTAACACATTTTCTAGCATGGTTTTGTTAGTCCTGATGCTTTGTCCCATCCTTTTCTTGTTGCAGCTGTACAGCTTGCCAACTGCTTTGAAGGTTACCGATTCTCAGAGGTGTGATATTTAATATTTTATTTACTGAATTTATTTACAAAAAAGCCACCCTTGTTTTCAGAAGCAACTGTGATTGCTATCAAGAGACATGCTTGTATCGGGAAATACACATTACCATATCATTATTACCCTTGTCTGATTTTCCAGGCATTTTAAATCATTCAGAAAATTAGGAGTCCCAAGACACCCAGACTCCACCAAAAGAATCATAACAAAATTATTCCGGAACTACAATCTGTCTTTACTCTCAATCCCTACCAAGACACTTGAAAGTTAATATGTGGTTGTTCAATGAGAAATGTTATTGTTGTATCTGTTACCTTCGTTGTCATTTTCACAGTGAGTTCATACTCCCGAAGTGAGCTGTCACTATGCTGTTTGATTCATAAATATGGCTCTAATGATGTACATAATTGTGGCCTGTATGTTCTTAAAACCAGATGTCAAGAAGAACAAATATTTTTCTGAAACATACAACAATAACAAGACTTTTGTATTGCTTTAACTTGTCTAAAACCTTTGTGGCAAATGACTTAGCCGGTAGTATTGCTAATCTCACTTTTTTATGGAGTCTAGGAATACGTAACCATTAATTACTTCTTGGTTTTGCATGAAAAGCATATGACATTTTCCTTCCTCTATATGTACCCTCAGTTTGTGTATTTCTGTAGTATCGAACACAAACCACCTTCACCCTAATCAGCTGAGGTTAGAGAATAATATGCAGCTGGAATCAAGTTTGACAAGCCTGAGTGATCTAAATCAGTGCACCGAATGGAAGTCAAACACATTAACATATGCCTAACTTGTAACAAATTGCTTTGGAAAAAGCAAGGAGTCTGATGGAAGAACAATGGGGTGACATTCCTAGAATATATTTGTTTTAGTTTGCATAATCAGCCAAGAGGTTATTTGCGAAAGTTCACATAATGATGAGCAGTTTTCGAGATGGTACTCTCAACATTTGAGTGAGGACAATCTTTGTCACGAGGAAATACATAATACGTGATTATCCAAATAACAATAAAAAAAAAACATTTAGATAAATCCATCAAAAAGTTTAACACTAAAATAATCTGTTGCATTAACAAAATTTCTGTGTATTGTTTTATAAAGAATGAAATGTGAAAGATGTATGTCTAATCCAACAATGACAGGGATAGAATGACTAAAACATAATACTTGTGAGCAGTATTTCTCTTGTGTGTTGCTATCCAAAGTTCTCTGCTAATTCATTGGACAAGATACATGCAGTAAAAAGCGCTGAAGACATTCGTTGCATCAGCAAACAGCTTAGTATTCATGACTTTGTTATTGATACTAGGATGCATGGTGTATTGCTTGTGCACAATTATTGTTTCAAGCACCTACCACAGCTATTCCATGTGCACTCTTCCCTTGACTTGTACTTCCTCTTCTCCATCCATATTGAGCATCCATGCAGTATGGACTTCCACAAAATGTGAAACTGCATTTCTTCGTATGGTCAGCACTTCACAATAGCTTAAACTGATTAAATGTCCATAGGTTTTCAATCACCTGAAGCCTGTTGTTGGAAATAACTCTTATGTTTTGTGTCTTCTCAAATACCAATTACATTCTTTCTTCCACATTAAAATGAATATTTTTCAGTGTTTTGGCCTGCTTTCAAGATGTGCCAGTTGAAAACATTATGGGAGCTGGATTGATCTAGTCATGATCCAAAGCACATCCCCCCCCCTCTGTGAAACATGGTAGAGCTATAGCTATGGTTTGGGCATGTGTAGCTGCTACTGAAACTGGCTCACTCACTTATTTTTATTAATGATGTGACTGCTGACAGTAGCAGCAACAGCAGGATTATAACTGAAGTGTAAATACATTACATTTATTTGGCAGACACTTTTATCCAAAGCGACGTACAGAAAGTGCATTTCATGGTCATAGACAACTACTAAACACAGGTTCAATAAGATACAATACTTATTTCGTACAGCTATTTCTAGCCAAGAACACAGTTTAGTTCACACAGTGAACACAATTCTAACCTCTGCAAAGCCAACTAGGCAGAAGAATAAGCGACAGTATTAGGACAAATACAAATTACCGAAAAGTGCTGGGATGGGGCACCATGTAACAAGTGTCATAAAAGGGGGGGGGGGGGTGGATTTAGAGTGAAATGTACAGCGTGGTGGTAGTTAGTCTAGGTATAGTCTGAAGAGATGAGTCTTCAGGCCACGGCGGAAGATAGGTAGTGAGGGGGAGGTTCGGAGAGGGACGGGGAGTTCATTCCACCACTGGGGAGCTAGGGTGGAGAAGCTCTGTGATCCCTTTGGTCGGGTGGGAGGGGTTACAAGGCGCCCTGCTGCCGCAGAGCGGAGTGGTCGAGCAGGCAAATAGGATTGACTCATGTCCTGCAAGTAGATGGGGGCTGTCCTGTTGGCTGCAGTGTAGGCAAGGGTCAGGGCTTTGAACCGGATCCTGGCAGCGACAGGTAGCCAGTGGAGTGATCGCAGCAAAGGAGTGACGTGGGAGAATTTGGGAAGGTTGTAGATGAGTCAGGCAGTGGCATTCTGAATCATCTGTAGTGGCTGTATGGCACAAGCTGGCAGGCTTGCAAGGAGAGAGTTGTAGTAATCAAGGCGAGAGGTCACCGTAGCCTGGGCGAGCAGCTGGGTAGAGTACGTCGTCAGGTATGGTCGAATCCTTCTGATGTTGTACAGAAGGAATCTGTAGGACCGTGATGTTGCCTTGATGTGCTCCTTGAGGTCAGTTGGTCATCCAGGACCACCCCCAAACTCTTGGCAGAGTGAGATGCAGTCATTGTGGTGCCATCAACCGTGATTGAGAGCTCATGTAGTAAGGAGGTCTTGCATGGGAAGAAGAGCAGCTCAGTTTTGTTGAGGTTGAGCTTCAGGTGGTGGCTGGCCATCCAGGTGGAGATGTCAGCCAGGCAGGAAGATACCTTATCTGTGTGGCCGAGGGGGGGAAAGAAAAGAAGAGTTGCGTGTCATCTGCAAAACAATGATAGGAGAAGCCATGTGAATTAATAACTGGACCAAGAGATTTGTTGTATAATGAGAACAGCAGAGGACCCAGTACAGATCCCTACGGCACTCCCGTAACAAGGGGATGAGAAGCAGAGGCAGACCCCTTCCAGGTGACCTGGTAGGACCTATCTGCAAGATAGGAAGCGAACCAAGACAAGGCAGTCCCAGCAATGCCCATCTCAGCCAAGGTAGAGAGGAGTATTTTATGGTTGACCATGTCGAAAGCTGCAGACAGGTCAAGAAGGATCAGGACAGAGGAAAGGCGTGAGGCTCTTGCAGTGGCAAGTGCCTCCGTCACAGCCAGCAGTGCAGTCTCTGTTGAGTGCCCGGATCGGAAGCCAGACTGGTGAGGGTCTAGCAGGTTGTTCTGATGGAGAAAAGAGGTTAGTTGTTTAAGAACTACTCGTTCAAGGGTTTTGGACAGAAAGGGTAGAAGCGATACGGGTCGATAATTCATTACATCGGAGGCGTCAGAGGTGGTTTTTTTGAGAATTGGGGTAACACAAACCATCTTAAAATCAGGGAATATGACCAGAGGCAAGAGAGGAATTAACAATGGAGGACAGATAGGGAAGGAGCTCGCTGGAAATGGATTGGAGAATGGTGGATGGGATGGGGTCAAGTGGACAGGTGGTTGCACGATGAGAGGTGATGAGTTGTAGTACATTGGAGTCCTCCAGCATCTCAGAGGAGGTCAGTGTGGCTGTGGGTTTGTCCCGGGGGGTTGGGGGGCTCACTGGATGGGCAAAGGAGTTCCGGATTGTAGCCACCTTTCCTTCAAAGGCGGCCAGAAAGTCATCTGCGGAGAGGGAAGAGGGAGGTGGGGGTGGAGGAGGTATGAGGAGGGAAGAGAGGGTGGAGAATAGTTTGCATGGGTTAGAGTGGGAAATAAACATGTTACCGGCGCAGATCCAATCCAATGCATCAAAAATCATTGGTGCATCACCTTGCAGCAGGACAATGAACCTGCTAAAGCAACCAATGAGTTTTTCAGGGTCCAAAACTGGAATGTTCTTGGCTGGCCAAGTAAATCACCCAACCTAAATCCAACTGAACGCATCTCACTTGCTGAAGACAAGAATGAAGGCAAAAAGCCCTTGAAACAAAAAGGACCAAAGATGGCTGCCAGTACAGGCCAAGCAGAGCAGATAACCAGCAGCTGGTGATGTCTATGGGTTGCAGACTTCTGGTTGCCATGGAATGCAAAGACATTGGAACCAAGCACTAAATATGATGACTTTTATTAAGATTGGATTGTTAATTGGCCCAATTGCTTATTGTCCCCTAACATAGGGGAGATTTGGCAGTTTCCTCACAGATCACCCAATACGAACATAAGTGCTGCGAAATTAGAGCTGGAGTACAGAACCAAAACAACAAAAAATGTGTTACGGTCAAAATACTTACAGACTGCACTGTACATAACATACACCATAGCATGCAAAGGATGAAAAAGCCTGTATAGCATGTACTGTGCCCTGAATAAAAAGTTTAAAAAGTTGCCCCCCACCCTCACCAAAATATATATATTTTTTAATCTGTGACTTCCCCCAAATTCAATCAGAGCAGTCGAAAACCAAGCTGCTGTGCATGTGTGACACTTTAAAAGTAGCAGCCTGACCTTTGCATTATTTGAACTATGCATTTGCTCATTATTGTTGGTGATGCATTAAATATGGTTCATTGGCAGGATTCTATGGTATAATAGGACTTAAACTGAGGTTCAGTAACAATAGGTTCAGTAATAATAATATAATAATCAAACCCCTGCTAACAAAATACATGCTTGACAGTTAGTATTTTCTTTATTTGTTGCTTAATAAATGGAGGTATTCTGTGGCTCCAACTGACCCTTTTTGTCTTTCAGCTGACTCAGGAAATATAATCCAGGAAATTGTACATACAGTATATATGAAATGAGCACATCCATTCCCTTAACATTTCAAGTCAAATAAACAATTTTAACTTTGACAGCTTCTGCAATTGGAGGTAAGAGGTGGTGCACATCAGGGTTTTCCACATTACTTAAACAAGACAAGGTTAAGGATATGCTGTGAAATATAAACTATATATGTATGCCTTCGAGATGAAATGTGCTCACTGAAATCCAAAAATCCTTTCCATTGCATTTCCCTCATTATAAATGCTGGCCTTTGCAGAAAAAAAAAACACAAAAGTATATTTATTTTATATTATCACTCTTTTATATTTAGTGCCTAATAATAAGCATACAAAGGTTGTCAAAATAGCTATGAATGAAAACTATGCACACAATTTCTAACTGAGCAGCTGCTTTACAGCTAAATTAAAGGCAGAGACTAGCTGTGGTCAAGGTTGTGCTTGGTTTTATTGCAAAATCAAAGATATTTTATGGAGCACTGCCATATGGCCTTGTTTTTTTATTTCCTAAGAACTGTTTAGCATCTAAAATTTGAACACCCAAAAGCCATCAAAATGACACTGAAACTCAAGGTTGAAATACGAGGCAAGATATAAGTAAAATGTAAGAACAATTAGACAACAAAAACTTTTTTTTTTTTTTGCAAGACTTTACAGACATTTGATGTGAATTAAATCAGGCTCCGTTTGATGGTGCTTTGCAGTGTAAGTAGAAATTGATTAGAACTTTAACTTATTTCATTTGTCATTGATAATGCATTTATTTAGGAAAAATCACAAACAAGCAACATCATATCTTTCACTGAAAAATCCATTTGAATTTTAAAGTGCCATGCCTTCAAACAGTCATTTTTCCCCTCAGGACTAACTGCATAATATTAGCTTTCCTTTCTCCAACTTTCCATCCAAAGCTTCATATGATTATTACATGCATACTTGTTTTAATACTATTTATGTGGTTGCATACATTGTATTTGACTGCTATTTGACCACTTCAGTTCATTCACATCTGGTAATTTTTCCCTGTGTCTTTGCAGTGTAACCCGTAAAGTCAGGGATTAAGCCTGAAATTAGTAGGGAAATAAAAAAGGACAGATATTGCAACATGTATAGTAAATTACATATTTGTGAAGAGGTATAATTGTGAATAAGAATGAGTTTATATATAAACCATTGATTTCTCAGGCCACCGTCTACCATAATATTTAGGTACTATGAAAGACAGTATTTCTGCAACACAGCGTGCCACCACCAATCTTTTTGCCATCCGTTTTGTTGACAGCAGTATAATACACAATGGCACAAAGAGACAGTCAATAATGCTCCTTTTATTCAACGTAGTTTGAGTAAGGCCACTCTTTAGAATTATGTATTTAACAGTTTCTCTAGGTTTGACAGGTTTTTAAGGAATGACGGTGATGACACAGCAGGAAGTGTGATAAAAATGGATGAGATGAATGGGAACCCATTCATCAAGGCTGTCATTTCTGAAGACCTTATTTATGATTCTTTTTTTTTTTTTACACTTAGTATTTTCATTGCAGTAAAGTTACACCTGCTAAATAATATTATAATGTTGCAAATTAATTTTGTTTGGACATGTTACAAAGTAATATAGTTTGATAATGTTAAAATTGTTTCAATTGCTTCCTACCAACAGGGTATTTTGAGTTCATTCTGTAAAATGGACTTGCGTAGTGTAAACCTATTTTAGGGTTGTCATTATGCTGTCAGTAATGCTAACTACCACCCTGGCACTATATTTGATAATAGCGCACTATTTTAATGACATGGTACTGTGTCTAATAGAATTTAGCATTTCAAAGCATATAAACAAGTGAACATGTAATAACAATGTTTAGACTGTGGAATGTATTTTGAAAGTGACAACCCTTGTTGGCAGCTACACATATCACTGAAGATGGCAAAATTGAATTATGTTGTGACTGACATTCTCTGGGTGTGTATTATCTGTGAAAAATGTTTTAGCAGGGTATTCTTACTCGAGTTACATATGCTTGCCTTTGAGGAGATAAGCAACTTTCAGCTCTTTGTGTATAATCTTGCTTTCAGTGTGTTGGCACCCATATCAGATATACTTGCGGTGGTGTTTCTGTGGAAAGGAGCATCTATGCTAAAGATGCTTGGGGTTAGGTTATAGGAGATATGTGGCTTCTGAAAATGCCCAATGAGCTTGAAGAGTTGATGAGCAGAGCTGCATTTCAGTCCCTCCTCTGTACTACAGACCACCTAATTGGGTAAGAAGAGAAATCACAGAACACTGTGCCACTCACTGATTCCTTGTCAGCTATACAAGCTCTGGTGTCAGGACTCACAGATCTTTTCATGAGGCAGCTGCAAGGCCAGAAGGAACACACTGTCAGCATGCAACAGAATCCTGACACCATGAATTTATTCAGGTATTAGAATGACTGGCAAAAAAAGCTGGCACACTCTGAGGTGTATTATGAAACAAATGTGATGGATACAGGACTCACCATGACCATAGCAACCGAAAGCAGCAAGAAAAGCAAAGCCAACTGGTATCCAAAAAAAACACACTGGTGTCCAATCTTAACTCACAGCAGAATGGACCCCAAAGTGTACTGGACTTGCATACAGTACTCTGTGTAGTACATCAGTGCACTCCTATCAAAATCTAGAGCAATGATAAATAAATACTCGGATAGATAACAGAAATACAAACGGAACATTGTGTATTACAGTTTACAACTTTATGTACCATTTTTTAAACGTTTTTCTATTTCTCCCATTTACAAATTCACCATCTCTTCTGAAGAGTATGTGACCAGCCACCATTGTTTTTCACTCTATAACCAGGATTTTGTGTGTCCATTACACTTCATGAGTAGTTGTAAGAAGTTGTAGGTGAATAGTAAATAGTACTAGCAACTGATTGCCCACAAGTAACTGATTAACCACAGAAGTGATGAGATGCTGAAACCGTTCCTTCCTCAGCAATGATATGTATCTACCAACATTCCATCCTCATGATAGTCAATATTCTGCAACAGATATGGAGTACATCCACAAATTGAATAAGTGAACTAGCAGGATGATTATCCCAGAAAATGACATGCTAAACATAATATGTAGCATGTTTTACAATTCAAGAATTAGCCACAAGTAAATTGGTTGAAATTAGAGGAACCCCATTTACCCCAAAATAGGTGACAGTTATTTTTGAAATGTCCTCTGTGTCCAAGCGTTATGGTCTTTATGCTTTGTACATATCAGATGGCCAGTATCTTAAAATTGGTTGACATAATATAAATAACAAATAATTATTTCATAAAATCTGATTACGATAGCAGCCTTCTGAACAAGTTTGCATAGGCAGATCAGTCTTTCCATCTCAAATTTCACTACATCAGCCGCCATATCGATGATCAATGAATTTTTCCTCTAAAATCAGTATTGGTTTCAAAAATCCCATATAGGTCAGGCTTAAATATTTACCTATGTAGAATAATAATTGTAAATCAGTTAAATTATTTAGATTTTAAACTGGACCTCCTGGGTTTTGCATCCTTTGATTTCACAATCGGTTTATTGTCAGACAGTTTATTTTCATTTCGGAAACAACAATCACTCAATATATTTTCTTGTTTTAGTGCTACTTGGGCCTGCAATTACTAATGCAAATGTATTCCTGAATACCCTACACAGGGGTCTGGATATGGTGATTTCTGAACAGGGCAAACTCTGTTTTTTCTTTAGAAACAATGAATCAGATTTAAGGGCAAATTCTAATTGATCCTTGGCTCAAGTATGAAGTACTTTGTGACAATATGTATTAAAACATGCACAATGGTGCATGTGCGTATTAAACACCAGGGAACAGTGCATGTTTTGTTTATGGTTCCTTATTTTGTAATCATGTTCCATTGTGAATTTTCTGACGAAGTACACAAAACATGGATTATTCTTATCCATGGCAAATGTCTCCTCCTGGCAACATTCAAACTAGCCATGAGAAACATTGACAAATAGGGCTACTTTTTAAGCTGAGCTGTCACACAGTATTGAGGATCTGTAATGTTAGACTGGTGCATATTTCTCTTTTACCATTATTCTGAAATACAATATAGAGTAACTAGAGCTGAACCTGTCATGCAGTCCCAACTCTTCAATAATTAATTTCTCAGTTCTGATGAACAGTTCCTGATTTACCATTGAGTTCTACTTGAGAATACATTCTGACCATATGGATACGATCTCCCTTTTCATGACACATGTAGCAATTGTGAACACCAAATTCATTTAATAGAGTGGGACTTTGCCAAGGCCAGTCCCTTCTTTTTTTATTTAGTACCACTATTATAAGTATAATCCTTTTTAGGCTTTCTTCAGGTGCTTTCTCTCTTACCATTCACAATGGAGAAAGGGATGCTTTGAAATGTAAATGATTTAATTAATTATACTTGTCCCTCAGCCCTTTCAGAAGTGCCGTGAAAGGCCATTCTGCTTTATAATATACCACCTCCTACAACAATCTAATTTTCCCTGGCTTACCATAATGTCATAGGTTTGAAACATACTGGAGTTTTAAGAGAAACTTGTATCCAACCTGACAGACTCTTGACATAGGTAGCGTGCACTGACACTCATAGCCCTAATTCCAATGAATGAATTCTATTATACTGTCAAGTGTTTTCTTGAAGTGCAATATTAATAAAGCATGCTAATAATTGCTGGTTTTTTTAGGAATATATTCATTAAGTTGGCTTGAAAAGACTGTTCTCCTGTATGCTACTCCTACAGCTTTTCAGCCCGACCTACCAAATTTGGCAAGTAGCTTCACCTAGTATGGTATCGCATTGCTTGTGCTTTTTGTGTCAATATCTCAAATTATTTTAGGATATTTATAATTCTGTATAGAAAAATTTCACATTGATTAATACTGACGGAAAGTTCAGAATCTGAGCAAGGCACTTGCAGTTGATCGGTCACTGCAGCTGCCACAGATGCAAATGCTCTCTTGAAAAGCTTCTAATGGACAAAATCTCTGGCAAGATGAGTAGTTAACAACATCAACGCAAGTTCAACCCTAATTAATATTAGTTTTCTATTACTCCTAATAATTCATTTTCTGTGAGATATTCTTGTGAGCTACCATGCTTATTTCAGCATTAAACTTTTGTCCTCATTTTACTTTCTAGTTTTTGTTATTTTCTGCCACTGTGGGTGACATAGACTTTCAGTGGCTGCCCTGCTATAGCTTTATGTTTTCTTTACCCAAAGTTTATGAAAACTTAATATTACATGTCATTTGTGCAGTGAGGAAACAGACTGTGCAACAAGTGTTGGCCTGTGATGTTTGTTTGCAGATATTCTGTGTCTGGTGACAGCATGCTGCTGCAGAAAACAGAGTGACACAGAGCAGATAAAAAAAGGTGGCTGTGAAGGGGCTGTAAAGGTGATGCAGCACCAGGCATTTCTGGGATTGATTTCTGAAGGTCTTGTTGGGCTAAGACATGACATTGTTTGGTTTTGACTTTGCGAGCCAATGTTGCTGTTGTTTGAGTTTGCCATTTTTTTATTATTACTATTTTATTTATGACAAGCACCTAAAAAAAAACCCAATAGGATGTCTAGCCTTTTTCCTAAGAACTTCAACAAGTGAAGCAGTTTTCACCAGTATTTTTTAAATTTTGATGGAAAACTTTTACAGGTCAATTGAGAATACAATTTCAGTGATTCTTCCTAAAATAGACTTCACATAGGATTTTAACCAAAATGTGTTATGAATAAAAAATAACAAGGGATTATGTTGACTCAGTCAACTTGAGCCTACAATTAAACAAAATACAAATAACAACTCAAAATTCAAATGTTTATGGAGCTAATCGCAGATGTTTTTACTGATGCTTCTTTATCCTGTGCTGTAGGTTCCGGAAAAAAAAAAAATTAGCTTTCAAGTAATCCAAAGATGCCAGAATACATGTACAGGCCTGCTCCTTCTCTGAAGACAACAGGGAAAGTTTGAATGTTACATATTACATTTATAGTAGCTGGAATAAAATTTTTAGTTAATTCAATTTAGTCAATGTTGATGCATATAGTCAAGGTTTCCAATAATGGGCCTAAATTCAATGTTATTTTGGTAAATGTCAGTATTAACCCTCTATGGTACGCATTATGATGCCAGTTTATAAAAAAATGTTTGCACTGTTTTTTTGTCATAAAATAGATCAAGTAAACATAATTTAAAGAAATTTTCAAGAAATAATTTTTTTGGGGTACACTTTGGGGTGCGTTACCTTAAAGCAACACCGTACCATAATGGTAAGGAATGAAAAAAGAGAGTTACTGTTTAAAATTTGAATAAAATTTATTACTATACTAATGGAAAATATTCGATCTCCTCACCAGTTTAAAATGCATGCCATTTGAAATAGAAAAACATTAAAAATGAACTCTTTTCATAAGTTTGTTTCTCTGAACGTTACCCTCAGACAACATTGTACCATTGTGGAACAGCCCATAGGAATGAATACGTTAAAGAGTGTAAGCATATTTCAGCAAACTTTACATCAACAATCTATCAAACCAAACTATCATAACCCTCTTCAAAACAAGATAGTGAATCATATTTCAGTGTTTGATCATTTGTGTTACATTTAAATGCTTGTTTTCAGTTTCCTGGTGTGTGTCTTTCCTGACATATGTTGCCACCATTTGTTGTGTTGCTGCCATCTTTGCCAAATTTAATCAAATTTATCTAGGTTAATCTGTAGAGATAAAAAAAACATTATGATGACTGTTATGCTTTTGTACAGTAATTAAATCTAAATACACAATACCAAAAAATGTCATGGTAGGAATTCATAATGGTATGGTGTTACTTCAAGGCAACATTTGCATTTTAACAATTTTCCATTACTTAATTATCAAATAAAGTACATTAAACAAATAAAAATGAAACTTTACTATCCTATTATTGTGAATCCAATTTTTTCCAGATTGTAAAATGACAGAAAAAGACATTTTCAGACCAATTTTGTGGAGAGAGATGATGGAGCTGAGCCATGTGACGAAGGCCGCAAAAAAGGGATTCAACTTGGCCTCTAGAGAGTTATGTGACAAATTAAAACACTGCTATTAGTTTCCTTGGGGCCCTCCCTTTTTAAAAAAGTATTGCATCATAAATAAGGATGTATTGTGTGAGTGTAGAAGTCCAAAAATGGGTATGTTACCTAGAGGCAACGCGGTACCATAGAGGGTTAAACTCATGTCACATTTCCATGTATTCTAATACTTTTCGTACACCAACAATACCTGCAAATTTCACTTTTGAAATGTTTGATAAACAGTCATGGAGCAACATGTGATGGCCACATTTAATTTCGAATAGCAAAACTAAAACCAACTAATTTAATTGAACAGAGATATTTATCTATTTCAATTTAAAATTCATCCAGCTAATAATACTGTGTAGAAAATACTACTGGTTTGTTGTGGGTTAATTTTCATTAATAATTTTGTTGTATCAGTCAGTGCTTATTCATACAGATATGCTCTTGTACATAGCAGTACTGCACAATTCAGACACCCCATCACCATGTTTATATTCAGCCATGTCGAGTAGATGAACACATTTGAAAAGGCCCACATTTGCGCATGATTATTTTGAACTCCAAGCATTTTGAAGACTTAAAAGCCCACATTTAAGCTCCAAGTAAATGTATCATTTGCACATCACCAAACATTGCCTCAGGGAATAAGTGAGCTAAAACTTGTGGTGAAAGGTTCTCTGGCTCCTCTTTAAAGCACTTTTTTAAATAAAATATATCAGAGTGGCTGGATTTGATGTGGGCTTTTTTCAGCTCTTCACTACTGAGTTCCAGACTGCCTCTGGAAGCAATGTCAGCATCATTAAATGGGTTTCTGTGGCCAAGCACCCATGTTTTCTGGAGTGATGAGTCACACTTCACTATCTGGCAGTCTGACAGATGGATCTGGGTGTGGCGAATGGATTCAGGTAGGTAGCGTTCTCCTGCCATAGTGCCAACTTTTGATGGAGGAGGAATAATGGTCTGGGGCTGGTTTTCTTGGTTTTGGCTAGCTTAGTTCCAGTGAACAATAATCTTAATGCTACAGCACACAGTGACATTCTAGAGAATTGTGTGCTTCCAACTTTGTGGCAACAGTGTGGAGAAGGTGCTTACCTATTTCAGCATGACAATCGCCCCAATGCACAAAGCGAGGTCCATAAAAAATGGTTTGTCGAGTTTGTTGTGGAAGAACTTGACTGGCCTGCACAGAGCCCGGACCTCAAGCCAACTGAACCAATTTGGGATGAACTGGAACACCGACTGCGAGCCAGGCCTTATAGTCCAACATCAGTGTGCGACCTCACTAATGCTGTTGTGGTTGAATGGAAGCGAATCCCCACAACCACGTTCCAAAAGTGGAAAGCCTTCCCAGAAGAGTGCGGGCTGTTATAGCAGCAAATAAAGTGGGGTTGGATCCAGCTCCATGTGAATGCTCATGGATTTGGAATGAAATGGTCAAGAGGTGCTTTCCAAGAGATTTCTAAGGCTTCGAACAAGGTAGGGGGAGAACAATTAGTGTAATCAGGGCAATTACAAATTTAATAAGCTGCAAACAATTACACATTTAAATTATGACCCCCGTGATTAAGATTCTTGCCTGTACAATTCCAATCCTGTGTTTTGACTGTATGCACACCTAAGCATATATCCTTTCGTCTGTTACAATCATGAAGCATTTATACCTAAATTTCACTTATAAATACATCCAAATGATACTTTTTGTAATATAGCTATTTAATTCAATGAACCCTACTGTATTTGTGCAGGAAAAAAAGTAACACTTCTCTCAAAGTGAATGGCAAAATGATCTAGGTTTGGCTGCTTAATTCATTGGCAAATGTTGGATTTCTGTTCTGCTTTGTATTGATTCAGAGGAACTTGTCAAGGGCGTGATGTGAGGAATCTCTCATTTGTAGGATAAGGGCACATTTTAGGGTGCTGGACATTCCATGAATAGATACGAATGGGTAATGAGACAGTGTTGAAATTGCAGAATAAAACCCATTGCTGCTCCTGCTGTTCATTATCTGAAATTAAAAGGCTTGAATAAAGGCAAAGAGAGTACTGTGTAATTCTAAAGCTTCCTTGTGTTGGTATGCATGTACACTGCCTGCATGCCTGTGAGAAGCCTAAGCTTTCAAGGCCAGATGGTGGGTGCAATTCTGAATACTGTCTGTTCAAGATGTCATGGACACAATATCAAGATTGTCAGTTGAACAAAGGTTGGACATATTGGAGTAAGAACACAGCTGTTGAACTTGTGCAGCACCGAAAGTGTGTCAAGCAAATAGTACAGTGAGAATTGCCTATATCTTCAATGCAGGATAATATTTAATATTATAAGGGCTTGCTAGAGTCATTCTACTAATTTGTACACTTACTGATTTATTGTGCATCATTTGGAGGAAAGTTTGCCACCATTTATGGGGTGATGCTATACATTTGGAACATTTTTTACACATTCTAATGCGGTGAAGTTGCCTCAAACAATCCTATATTTATTTTCAGAAGATGTTATATATTGTGATTTTCACATTATGTAATGTTTTGAAATGAAGACACTGTATCAAATGCATCAAACTTCTTATTTCCAAATGGAAATAAATACAGGCTCTTGAAACACTGGTTGTAAACGATTGCATTGCAAAAGTCCAAGGACTGTACCACTTCATCTAGAGTTAATAATCATGATTTATGTATCAGTTTAATCTGATACATAATATTACATGAGATTTAGAATCTTGAAATATATATGCAACTCAAAGGACAAAAAGGCAATGAGTATGAGGTCATTGGCTTAATAAAGTTACTTTTATTTTTACCCTATGATAATGCCGTTATTCTCATGCTTTTATTACTTCAATTATGTCACCATGAGCATAATATCCGGGAGGAATATAAAATGACAGTGGCAACCCATTCCTTGCATTGCAATTTTTATTAACTGATATACATTACAGATTGTCAGTAAGATAGAATCAATACATTCCTTAGTCAAGTAAACAGTGCCAACTAAAGTGTCCGTCTCACTCAGAAAACCCACCACGCTATTATACACACACAGACATGCTTATGTATGATGTTTAAATAATCATTTTTTAATAATTCTGCAACGATTGCAGATGATGTAGCCATTACATAAAAACTAAATTTGTATTACTATATGTATTATAAACTGAATTGCAACAAAAGCAGAGCACTGTGGGGTCTGAATTCTGCCACTAGAAACCTTATTTTTAGGGCAGATGAATCCATCTGATGCTTGATATTATGGGGAAATGAAATGTTTGTCCAATGAGACACACAACGTTTGAATGACCACATTCTCTTCAGATGAGATTTGGATTCAGGTGAGATGAAAAAACAGAGGGACAAGTCACATGAAAATTTTTAGGAAGTAATTAGTGATGACGAAATTGGAAGAAAAAAGAAGAAAATGCAAAATAACCCAAGTTTGGGGCTTTATTGTGCAGACATATGAAGTTGTATGTGAATTCTGTGTGTGTTCACATGAGGTCAAAAGGTACAGAAGTTAATACTCTCCAGGGCTGAGAGTATGTGGTCATTGTGGTCATTACAGTAGGAAACTCTGTGTTGCATAAATATGGGTCATACCCCTCCAAGTCGTAACTTTGCACATGGTATACCTCCCATCCCAATTATTTTGGTGGTGGGTGGGTTGGCGGTCCCCAAATCAAATCCTGCTTATGGTCCCTCTGAGGCTATGGCCAGCTCTGCATCCACACATAGATGTAACATCAGTAACAATGTCATACTTACAGAATAAATATTATTTATTATTTAAGGGTTCTTTAAGGGTAATTTAACAGTATCTCTTTGCTGTAGGCTTTTCAGAAAAAAAGAAAGATATTGGAAAAGATATGAATATTGGGAGCAAACAAACAGTGGCTCCAGGGAATGTTATGTTATCAGCTAAATAACGTCCATGCCTCACAAATCAATAATGTCAATGCAGTCCAGCAGTTCACGCTGGCAAAGGTAGCCAGTACTGTATACATGCAGAGTCACCTCAAGTGATACGAGAGGAAGCAATCTGATAATCCTAATAAAGGGGGGGAAATAAAAAGGCTCATAACAGTTCTACAGAATAAGTTCTGGTCATGAATGTATCAAGAATGACCCCTGGAGCCAGGTTGTAGTGTAAATTCATGATCGATCATTGCATTTAAATTTAACTGAGCCCATTCAAGGTTCAAGTCCATCAACAACTGGTTTATGAGATGGTTTTCTTTTCAAACCCTGCACTTGGACCTTGAACAGGAAGGAGAAGAGAATATTGGAGATAACAAATTTTAAATGTCAACTATAATTGCTTAGCAACCTGATAAATAACTAACAGCAATGTGGAACAATGGCATCCTGAATGGAATTGTGTTCAGTTTGCAGACCTCCACTAAAACACCCTGTAACTTATGTATGCCATCTTTGAAATGATTAGCATCCTCAGCAGAACCCCAGCTGCTCCTTCGAAAGCATATCTCAGGTCAGTCTTAGTGTGCTGCATTACATTAGATTGTCTGCCAGAAGCACATCAAATATCTTTGAGGAAACATTCATTTAAAATGACAGAAATGAGAATTTGTCATACATTACAAACATTGTTTAACTTTACATGTTTATGTGAGAAACTCTCAGCTATATGCCACTGATATAAATAATTGGATCAAAATCTACTTGAAATGAATTTAAACATTATCTGCCAAAATGTGCAAATAATGAACACACAAAACGCATACACACACACTCATGCACAAGCACAAGCACATGCGCGCGCATGCACACACACACACACACACACAAGCACAGAGGGACAGAGATACTGCACTGCACAAATCAGCTAGCATCACTTGAACTGATATGTTGTTCATTGCTTCACTGCTACCAAAATAAAACAAAACTGGTATAGCAAGGGCTACTACTGGTGTTGCTTGGACAGTCTATTATAAAAAGGTGTCACATGCAATATAGTGCGAAGTAAATTAAAATCAGGACACAATGTACCAGTAGTATATTGTTTAACTCTGTTATCTTCCTTGATAACCAAGTCCTCTTTTGCCATCCATCTGTGCAAATTGCCAAATAATTGCTAAACTTGGAATGCCTACTGGGCTACCCGGAGGACAACTGCTGAAATGTATCCTGGATGGTTGTGCACTCGATAGCAACTCCTGGCCCTACACATTGCAACATGAATTTGAAAGTAAATTAAAGTGTGAGAATTTTCAAAAACAATACTTTTTGTGTGCGCCAGTGATAGTCCTGCCATTTGCCTTTACATCCTTAAAATAGAACCGTGTGAGTTTTATATCTGACAAAAGTCAAATATACTGTTTCAAAGCAAAGACCTAATGAGAAATCAGTTTTAGCAGCTATAAAAATGAGCAGATTTGTATTGTTGCCTTAAGTGATACTGATTATAAACGTGTTGATACTTCAAAACATACTATAGACAAAGAGCCCCATACATTTCATACAACTTGAGGTTTGTTTTTGCAATGCAGTTGTGGACATTTTTACACTTTATATCTTCTTCCTGGGGGACAGTCTTTAAAATCCATGGGACAATGTTTGGTTGGCTCTGTCCTGCATGTACATATCTGCTTTGTAGGGGCAATAGACCTTTCTGTGTGACAGCCTAAATATAACAAGAACATTTCTATGAATTTCATTTTCACTTAAAAGTAGTAACATCTTTCAAAATTCAATTATACATGCGTGTTACATGATAACATTAAGATTAGAACAAGGCCTCAAGAACTCTAATACATCATCTTACCGAATGAACCAACCAATGATAATAGTTTACTGCACAACAAATATTCAAGAAAGGAATAAACTTGTATGAAGCCTGCAGAAATTAATATTATGCCAGTTGTTACAAATGATCAAACATTAGAAATGATCATACTTTTTTTAAAGAGAATTCCATTAGAAATAAATTGTAAGCGAACTTTTGTGTACTTTAAATGTGTCTTTTATTTAGCAGAATGAAACCTTGCTTTCAAAGATAAGAAAATCCTTTCACTGGAAGGTAACACACAAACCAAATTAAAGAACCATATTTTGGACATGTGTTTCAAGCTCACGATGAGTATCTGTGACCTCTAGCTCCTATTCTTCCAGGCCCCAGTGGGCCACCCAGTATCACAAGCAGCGCCATAAATATTCATGAACCTGGTGGAATGCAGGCATTGTACTCAGCATGTAGATTATTTCTATGCCTTTTGTTTATTATCTATTGTAATGAGAAGGAGATTGAAAAAGTATATGGAGAAAATAAAACTTACCCCCATGAAAGCTTTTTCCTTCCTCACCCCCCTCTCCCCCTTATGTCCTTAGCATCAAATACCAAATACCAGAAACATTGAAATGATATTTAAAGGTCAGCACTACCCATCTCTGCTCTGCCCAGATTACAAAGCCTAATTTTGCCACAATGGGGAATTGCTTGGCCCCTGTGTGGCGAATCACCTCAAATGGCAGACAAACAACATCAGGCATTATACGGTCCACAGCTGCTGATATTACTGTTATTCCGAACATGACAGGTATCATGTTCTGCTTCTTGCAGATGTTTATTTAGGGAGAGTCGGAGACCTGTCAGCAGTATTAATCCTCATGGGGAAACTTTGGCGTCAGGGTTGTCCTTGCAGATGCATAGGACAAAGCATCAGGATATGAAACAGGAAACAAGTTTTGCTTCATTAATGTCAAAATGTGCACGTGGTTACACCAATAAGATGCGGGATGGTGCATGCGCTGAATTAAAGTGAGGTTACAATATCTGCTTTTGAAGGTTTATCCTTTGACCAGCATTTAAGCCAGTAAAACATGTCTGGTATCATGCTTTTAAAAAAAAAATCCTTTATTTAAAAAAATGTATTGTAAAATAGATTTCAACCCGTGGGGCTTTCCTGGTTAAATAAATAACCAATATTGTATATGAAGACAGGTGACAAATTAAAGGAAAAACCAACATAATGTTTTCATAAGGTGTTGGGCCCCACAAGCCACCAGAACAGCTTCAATGCACCTTGGCATAGATTCTACAAGTCTCTGGAACTCTACTGGAGGGATGGAACACCATTCTCCCAAAAGATTCCCTCATTTGGTGTTTTGATGATGTTATAGAGAACGCTATCCAACACGTCAGTCCAAAATTTCCCATAGATGTTCAACTGGGTTGAGATCTGGTGACTGCGAAGACCATAGCACATGATTCACATAATTTTCATACTCAAACTATTCAGTGACCCCTCATGCCCTGCGGACGGGGGAATTGTCATCCTGGAAGGATCCCATCAGGATAGAAATGTTACATCATAGGATAAAGGTGATCACTCCGAATAACTACGTATTGATTTGCAGTGACCCTTCCCTCCAAGGGGACAAGTGGACCCAAACCATGCCAGGAAAATGCTCCCTATAGCATAACAGGGCCACCGGACCCCTCTCGCTGTCGGGGTCAAGCATCCAGGCCTGTACCGTTCTCTTGGTGTACGCCACGCATGCACTTGCCCACTTGTCGAGAATATGGCGAAAGATGACTCATCTGACCATATCACATTTTTTCCAGACCAGTGCCTATGTTTATGGCACCACTGAACTCTCAAATGTGCATCGGTCTTTGTAAAGATGGGTTTATGGACAGTAATCCGACTATAATATCACTCTATATAGTTGTCAATGGACTGTTCTTGCTGACAGTCTGATCACATCCTGCATTGACATTCTCCGTCAACTGAAGAGTTTCTCTTCTGTTTTTTCCTTGCATATCGCACTAATGCACATGCATCACGGTCATCTATTTACTGATTTCTTTTCCAAACATCTAAATGCAGATGTATTTAGTCACTGTTCCTATTGAAACACTAGCCAGTTGAGCAGTCTTTGTGACTGAAGCTCCTGCCATCTGCGCCCCAATAATAAATCCTTTTCAAAGTCAGTTAGATCTTTTCCTCTTGCCATTTGTTCCAAAATCGAGCTCAACTGGGCCTGCTCAGCATTATAGGATGTTATTTGCTTAATTGTATCATGCAGTACACCTGTATGGAAGCATCTGCTCTTGTTGTTTCACAACACATTTATTCAGGTTTTCCCTTTAATTTTTAACCTGTCTGTATGGCAGTAGTACAAATAGGCCTTTATACAACTCTGTCATGAACAAAAAAAACAAAAAACAAATGTAATCATTAAATCAAATACAATGAGAAATATATCAATGATTCCAACATGTTATTTTCTGTTGCCAAGTGTTAAGTGAACATTAACAGCTTTTAACTGATCAGCCTTTTTGGATTATACTCAGAAGGAATCAATAATTGTTTAACTCCCTGATTATTTCTTTATGTGGGTGTTCAAAACAGATTTCTGGTGCATTATTCTTGTCATCATAATCAGAACTTCAGACTTAGTTAAAAAGATGACATAAGACATACGACAATTAGACAAAAGTAACAACTACAGTATCGGATGGTACATGCCACAAAGTAATGAATTGTTTGTAGCTTAAAGTGAACAAGCGAGGTGAATCATCAACAAGCTGTGAAACTAAGCTCTCAGGAGTTCATGTAGCCATTTTGCATACTGTACATGAATGTGTTTCACCATTTGTACAAGCAAGTGTGTGTGTGTCTGCATGCGCGCATGTGTGCTCCTCCCTAATTAGCTAGTAGACCTGTTGTAATTCTGTAGAGTTGTAATGAGGGCAATTTTCTGAAACATAGGATGAATCAGTCTCATAACTAAATGCATAATTTTTTCCTTAAAATAGTGGCTGAATTCTTTAGAGGTATGCAGCTCTTAAATCCAGTAGGCTGAAATAAGTGCAATAATTCTATACGTGTTGAGTATTTGGGACTTTAGTTCAGCTTCCAGTCTTGTTGACTTGAATTATGAACAATCATGCAGCCATTTCATGGCTTATTTTCTGTAAATTGGTATCAAGTGAATACTCACTTCATTCTGACATAGGTAAATATAAATTGAATGGAATTTCCTGGGTTGCTTGCACAAGACAACCTGATAACACATTACTCATTTTGTAATATTTAGAGATGCCATATCTAGACATGATGCCCAAACAACCACACACATCCAGAAGCACAACAATCCAATTTTTTATCCAAATTTATATTTTATATGCTATTGTAAAATATTTTAAAAAAACAAAAAAAAAAAAAAAACTTGGACTGGCTAAGACTGTGCCTTTTAGCCAATTGTTTCAACCATTCTTTTTAGGCAGTTAGAAATTCTCCATTTGCCCAGTCCATCAATCTGCTAATGAAATGTGTCTAAATGTGAGAGCAGTTAAATGCCAAAAAATTCTGATGAGAAATGACGGCTAAACCCACTTGACCTTTAGCGAAGCCCACTAATACAAACTACCATCACCTGACTTATAATTAATGTGCTAATGTAACACTGGCTATGACTCCATGCTCAGAGATCCCATTGCATTGACGCACTCTCTCCTCTCAGTGTCTATGTTAGTCAGTAGCTCTGTAAGGGTTGGGAGACAGAGACCAAGCGCAAACGAACGGGGATCTTAATAAAGCGTTTCACTAAAAAACTGAGCACGCCACAATCTCTTCCGAAATCGAGGAAGGGTAAAGATACCAACCGAAACGACTACTACTCCACAGGAATATCCCAGCTAAATAAGGGAACCTCAAAAGGAGGACTCCGAACCAAGGGGGAGGAGTAGATGGGTTCTCCAAAACTCAGAACGAAAATAAAACAAATAGCCCAACAGAGTGAGCTGATGCAGACCCAACCTCTGGGCACTACACTCAAAAACGTCCGTAGTTCAGAGAGAGGACTAACTGCACAACTCGCAAAACTGATCTCCTCCTAACTCCCTACCTCGTGACAATCCTGACTAAAGGAGTCACAGACGTGCTAAACCAGATACCTCTCTTATATAATTTTCACGCAAGAGATTATTAACACCTATGGGCATAATTCTTGGACGTGAACTTTATATAAGGTACAAAGCACTGAAAAGCACTGTTTGGTTACCAGTACCGGCTCTTGTGTGTAGATGACACTAAAGCGCCGTCTTTCTGTGAACCCACACCTTAAGTAACGTTAGACAGGTGCTGCAGCTAATGCAATCAACACGCCTGCCGAGCTCTGAACCAATCAGCGCAGAAGGGGTCTGTAGGTAGAGTGAATTCTGCATGCCTACAGACCATTAACCCAAACGAGGTGACAAACTCTAATTAGAGAAGCAGAGGTGGAAAGAAATAGAGCAGAATGCTCAAGCCACCCAAAACCATGACAGGCTTCTAACATAGCTTCTCATTACTGAAAGTAAATTGTTTTAAAATTTCAAGTCCATCAAAGGCAAAGTAAAATAAAATTGAAAGTCTATACAAGTATATTTGTCATAAAGTCATAGTGTTTTGCTGCCATTCCAGGCAAAAATGTTTATTCCTAGAAACAATGACTTTTCAATACTGCAAGGTAATAGTAACATTTGCTCAGACACACACATTAATACATCTAAATCCAAAGCAATGCATCACAATTAAGCAATTGCTTTTACTACTGTATATAGCTGGGCACTAAACATATCTGAATGTGTGCCTGAAACATTCTTTAACAAATGTTGAAAATGTTCTTATTTCTATTAGTTATTTCAGTAAATGTATATGTTAATAATATAACACTGTATGTTATATTGTTTTCCTGCTAAATTCCTTTTTAAATATACATTATATGTTTTAAATAAATTCTCTATGTGAGTTGCAATGATTGTTTCCGCCTTTTTAAAATAACAGATAACATAATAGTTCACAAAAGATAATGGCCTAAACCGAGCAATGTACATGTACAGCTAAATCCAGCTACAGTACATACTAACACCAACACTAAAAATGTTATTTCTAACATTGGTTTGCCAGCGTGTCATAACTGCAATAAAACAAAGAAATTTGACTTTGATAGCCTTGTTGAGCTTTTCCATGTTTGAGCCATGAATTCTTAGACAATGTGATCCTTAAATCATTGTAAATATGAGAGCCAAATAATTTGTATGATTACAGCCACAATAAAAAACAGTGTATAGTCTATTAAATCAGCATACACGCTATTAAAAATATATTGAGTGAGTGCAAAGAAACACAATTTGGCACATTGCCAAAAAAAAAAAAAACCCTGTAACATTTTATAATCTGAACCAAAGCACAGAGAGTGTGTTACAGGTAGAAAAGAAGCAAGCAAAAATAAGAAACTGGAATTACACATGGTTTGGGCTCTTAGTATTCTGTATATAAACAAGAACAAAGAGTCAAGGACTTGCTTATTGAACAATGACAATGGACAATGACAATGACAAAAACACATTTTATTCATGATGTGCTGTTCGTACACCCAAAGCACTGGATGCAGACCATTGTTCAAACAAAGTGTAGTTCATTTTTTAAAATTTTAAATGTAACACACTGTAACACAATTATTTCCACTATAAATGATAGTCATTTGCAACTTTGATGTGACACCAAGCTGAACCACATTTTTTTCAGATGGTAAGATGAAGAAAAAAACAAGAAAATAAAACACAGGGCCAAGTTACAAAAAATAATTTAGTAAACCTTGAGTAGCATTGCTTTGGAATAGAGCTTGTTCAATTTGTGTGAGCTAAGCTAGCTAATATAGTTTGTTGTAACATTGCCTCATTTTGCTATCATTTCTTTAAATAGCAGGCCAGATTTTGCAAGGTTTAATTAATGACATAGACAGTGATTTATGTACACGAGAAACTTGACATTTTGGTATCTTGAAAACATTTTGTTGATGTTATTTAAAACTGCAATGCCCCGATTAGTGAGTCCCAATGTCATTTGCAATGTCAACATTCAATGCATATTTTATTTTTGCATCAGGTACATACACATGCATGCTAAAGCTGTGTTCCTAAGTTTTGCATGCATATGTACTGCATACATAAATGTGCATACTGTTGAACAACATGACTTCAGTTTGTTTACGATTTTATTTTATTCAGACGATTCCAGTGAAGAGCAGTTGTGATTTATTTTGTTGTGCTTTGTACACAGTTTGATATTTGACACATAAATTATACTCTACCTCTTAATCAAAATGGCATTCCAATTAAATTGGCTACTGATTTGGCCATAATTTATTCACCTTTCAGGATTCTCAAAAGTCAAATGAACTTGGGATTGCCTTTAAGGGAAACAGTAGGGAATTTATCTCATGCTGGGATTAAATATTCTGTCAAAGCAGTAGGACTGGATGAACACGACATACAATATGAAATCAAACATGTTCTTAGGAGTCTAAAGCAACCACAAGGAAAATAAAAATTCTAGATTCTTAAATACTTGCTCCAACTTCAATGAGTTATTTTGTTTGAATGAGAGAGAATGTGTCAACTGTGTCTGCACAAATTTTCAGTGCCATGTACAATAATAACACAAACTTTGCATGTGATTACACATAAGTACAAGTTACTGTTGTTCATATTGTTTCTCGCATTGAATTTGTTGTTTTCAAAACTATTTAGTGAGTGCAATGAAGTATGTCTCAGGCAGAGTCATTAGACCCTTTAAATTGTCAATGGACCTGCCAGTACATACACATTACCACATAAAACAATGTCCCTTATGATTTCCTAAACTTTATGCATACACAAATAAATATGTAAATGTGTTCGATTTAGTATGCCAGCAGTATGGCAAACCAATTTAAAATGCAAAACATATTTTAATTTTAAAATGGCACATGACAACACATTACAGCAGTTGTTTGACATTTTCCCATAAAAAATGTCTTTGATATGTCGCTGTTGCTGAGACATCCATGAATCACAAAAACAGAAACCAGTCCCAGTGCTTCTGAGGTTGTAAGGATTATTTCGGCAGACTGCCCAGAACAGAAAAAAACAAATAATGAAAATAAGAATATTAGCCTAAGAGATAAAGTAACAGCGCTGCCATGCAAGGTGGCTGAGACATCCAAAGCAATGCATTTTCCCTATTAGCACAACACAAATACAAATTGGAAAACAAATTAACAAATAACATAACATAAACACAAATATGAACATGCATCGACAATAAACAAATGCAAATACAATAGCGTGAGACAAGAAAATAAATCTCTCAAGCACAACCACATGAAAAAAACACAGCAAATTGTAATGCAACTGCATATTGTGAAGCAACTGCAAATCGAAAACACAACTATTACAGAGACACGCTGCATTTCAGAAAAACCAAATGAACAACCAAAACACAAAAAGGGACTACTTATGACCAAAATACAGGTGGCACCAGTCAACATTGGAATGAGTGTAGAGTGTATCCTGGACATTATTTAGCGAGGAAATTTCTGTTATTTGCATACTTTCCCAAATATGTCTGATTAACAGTACTTCTATAATAATTACTACTGGATAAATTGTAACGTCTGAATTGAACTTCATTAGCAAACTCTGACCTGGCCGTTCTGAGGCTTACTAGTGTTTGCAACCTGCGGTGAACCCTGTGCTGGTGTAGTCTTCCCTTTACGGTAGTCTGTCATCTATGCCTACATTCTGGAGAGTGTTATTGATCTGTTCAACAGTTAATAAGGGGGTTTTCTTCACAATTGAAAGTAGTCTTCAGTCAGCCACTACAGTGCTCTTCTATGATCTATCAGGTCATTTGCTATTGCTGAGCTCACCAGCACATTTGTTCTTCCTAACAATGTATCAAACAGTTGATTTTGACACACCCAATGTTTTGGCTATGTTTCTGAACAATTTTAATCATTTATTTAGTATTTGGTCCTCATGCTGAGAGTCAACAGCAACAGACTCCATAGGAAATTCCGCACCTAGGATCATCTCTAGACCTTTTGTTAGCTTTTTTGTGGATGAACTAATGATGCTAAGACACACAGCTAGCCAAGAAATAGCTGAGCAGCAAATTGTCCCATTAATTGCTCCACTAAAATGGGGGAACTATGGTAATTCGTACATCTCCTGCTATGGATGTAAATTAAATTAAAGCTGACCATCTGCACTTTATCCTGATTTGCATTATTTTAATTTCAAATACAATGTACTGGGGTACAGAGCAAAAACAACAAAAATTGTGTCACTGTCCCAATATATATGCATTTAACTGTGTATATGCAACATGTTTGGGACATATCAATCTAATCAAATGAAAGTAGTCATGTTTAGTACTTGGTCACATATCCTTTGCATTTAATAACTGCTTGAGGTCTGTGATCCATTGACATCACCAGGTGCTTAGTATCTTCTCTGGTGATGCTCTGCCAGGCCTTTACTGCAGCCGTTTTCAGCTCCTGCTTGTTTTGGGGGCTAATTTCCTTAAGCCTTCTCTCCAGCATATTTCAATTTGATTCAGATCAGGGGGATGACTTGGCAAGTCAAGAAATGGGAACATTTTTGGCTTTGAAAACCTTCTCTGTTGCTTTAATTGTTTTTTTTTTTTGCGATCATTGTCTTGCTGGAGTATGAAGCACCATCCCATGAGTTTGGAGGCATTTGCTTGAACTTCAGCAGAAGATGCTTCTGTACCCTTCAGAATTCATTCTGCTGCTACTACCAGAAGTTATCATCAATTAAGACAAGTGAGCCGGTACCTGCAGCAGCCATAAATGCCCAAACCACCTTTTTTCACAGGTGAGGGGGCCACTTCGGACCTTGGGAAGTTCCTTTTGGCCCACCTGTTTTTGTGGCTAACTAGTGGTGTTGCATCTTGCAGTGTAGCCTCCATCATTTTGTTCGTGAAGTCTTCTGTGGGCAGCAGTGACTAACACATCCACGTCTGCCTCCTGACATGTGTTTTTTGATCTGTCTGATAGGTGTTTGGGGTTTTTTTTCATTTTGGTGGGAATTCTGCCACCAGATGGTAGAGGTCTTCTTGGCCTACCTGGCCCTTTGCTATTACTGAGCTCACAAGTATGCTTTTTGTTCTTAATGATGTTCCAAGTTAATTTTGATAAGTCTTTGATTATGTTTGTCATTGACTGATTTTTATTATTATTGTAATTATTATTATTATAATTATAATAATAATAATTATTATTATTATTATTTTCTCAGCCTCATAATGGTTTTCTTGAGTTTTCTTGACTTTTCTTGACTAGGCACTGAACGCTCTCTTGTACCTTCACTAAGGAAGCAATTGAACATACCAGTCTAATCAAAAACACCTGTGAAGCCATTTGTCTCAAACATTGTGGTGCCCTGAAATCTGGGGACTAATGCTGTAAATTCTACAAGGTCCATAGAAGGTGTAAATATATATATATTTTTTTTTTAAATATTGTTTTTTAAATAAAAGCAGAGAATTTGCACTTTAAACACATGTGAATTGTTTGTGGAGTACTGAGCCAAATCAAGAAAAAAATTGTCTTCACGCCAAACAATATGGAGCTCACTGTAGCTGAATCTTCACAATTAAACAACCTAATTGTCGTTCTGAAACATTGTCCAACATTGAAAAATAATATAAAAGTGATAAAATGGCAAGAAAAAAAAAAACAAGAACTTGGGGGAATAGGTACAGCTTGATTGAAGGCTACTGATTATGCTTATTAAAATGCAGTGATCAGTGAGAAGTGCGAGGTCTTGCGATTCTATTTCAAAGACTGCATTCCAAGTGTTACATTTTGAGCATGTAATCTAAGAAGCGTCAGTCTGAAGCACACACTGTTCTGGATTCAATCAGCATTTGTTCATAATTGACTAACAATTAAATGCAAGTGCTAGTCATTCTTTTTCAGTTTGACAGGTTAATTTGGGTGTTTGCTTGTAAGGATTTTATTTTTTTTATTTGAATAAATCTGTGCTAGAGCCGGTGCATTCAGGTAAAATTTTCCCTGACAGACTTTAACCCAAAACATGACCTGGAGTTAGAAATATAACAAATATCACAATAAATTATAGAGTGTTAAGGTTCTTATTGACAAACTACTTGGACTGGAAATACAATTAAAAGGACAGAAACACTTTAAACATGCTTTTTAATGCACTTTGTAAATATTTAGCTGGGTACATTCATTGCATTTTAAAATAAAGCCACAGGCTTTTTTTCTTCTCTACAATGATTAATATAGTCCGTTTTAGAACTGTTTCAACTCTGTGAGGTGAGCCTCCTGTTGAGGTAAGTGACTAGCACTTTCCAACTTCTGCTGTAGCCATTTGTGGTACTTATTACGTATTATTACCTTACGTTTGTGATTGCTGAGTGCCTTATTGTGCTGCCTTCTATCATATGCAACTAAATTATAAAATTGTAAATCCCTAAGTCTCACTGAAAATAAAGTGGGAGGATAGAGGGTGTCTAAACATAATGCATTTTAAGGAGTAGGTTTTAGCGCTCATACAGTTGTGCAGCTTTCAATATTTTAATATTGATGGGATTCAGCAAGAAGCACTTGATGGCCAGAGTGAGAAACTTTTATTGTATTTATTACAAAGGGCAGTTCTTTTCAAAAAACCTTTTTGTTAGATTGTCTCAATGCCATTTTCAGGTGTACATATAAACCATAAACCATACTTTGGAAATTAGATTTCCTTTAGCAACATCTTTTTTTTTTCCAGCCGAGCCCTAAATTATAATGAATACTGGAATAAGCTAATATTGAATGAATGAAAACAGCAAGAGAGACCAGGGGACCTGCAGTGAATATTCCTTTGAGATGCAGTGAGGGATTGCAAATAATGTTTGATTTAACATGTCAGGGCATCGTTCATCATCAGGTGCAGCTATGACAAAAATGCAGCGTTTGGCAGTTTTACATACATTTTTCATATGCAAACAGCTATCATTTATGTGAGGCGAGAGTGTACAACAAATGAAATGGCAACAAGGTATTGAGTGGAATCACATTCTTACCCCTGCGCTTAATCCTGCCCTGGCCCAGGCTGTAAATCACAGCGTCAGTCACTGTTCCCCAGGGGAAGGAAGCGCCAAGCTCATTGCTGTACCCAGCTGCTCCACGGTCCCTGCGGCTTGTCATCGCCAGTGACAAGCTCCCACTGAGGCGAGTTCCATCGCCACAGCGATAGCTTGTCATTGAGGAGGGCGGCGGTCTAACATGTACAATCCGTCATTGCCCAGCCCTTTTCCGGGTCCCCATGGGCATCTCCCGTTTATCTTCATAAACACTCGAGGCATTGAGGGACACACCTGTCCCTAAACCTATGCTCCTTAAGTGCAAGACCACACTTGGGTGCTCTCTGTGTTAGCACGGATCAGCACACTCCCATCCAGCCTGAACCGTGACTGGATCGGTCAATATTTTGATTGACGTTAATGCTGTTTATGGAGAATGGGTGGAATGGACGCTACTTTCTGAATGAGTTAAAGCATCCACAATTGACAGACTGATGTGGAGAGATGTGCCTGCTCATTATTGTTGCTGGCACCAAAATGGATTTCTCATTTTCTGCAGTTGGGGAGCTGGTCACAGGAATAAGCCCAGATGGCTCAGGCAGTGACTTTGAATGGACAGCCAACATGTGGCTTCAGAAGACTAGTTTCATTTTGCCAAATAGCACACTTATGGAAACCTACAGTAATATGCACATTCTATGCATTTATAACTAATTTATTCCAAAATATACTATTAAAAGGACATTCAGCTACAGCATATTTTCACATTGCCATATAATTATATTTGTTACATTTAAAAGTACAGTATTCCATGTTTCACTTTAGGGCTATATATTTAATTTATTGATGGATAAATTGGTCTTTGTGTCAGTATGACCCGAAAAAACAACTTCAAATGTGAAAAAAGCAGACGTCAATGGTTTTGACAATAAACTCAATAAAATTACCCTCATAATTAAGTGAATCATTTTTCAGTGATACTTCGATTTGCCTGCACAGAAAATATTACACCTAGGTGCTTCGAGTCAACATGGCCCATGTAAGAATTTGCAGGAAAACACTCCGTGGTCGCTCACAGAATCTTATGGACAGACACAATCCCATTAGTACAAATACTCATGTGCACGTTTCTCACCTACCTGAATGAGACTGAAAATGACTTCTGGAGGTTATCTCATTTCATTTTTACTCAGTGCTACTCACACACGCATGCACACACACACACACACACACACACACACAAAACGCCAAAGCACAGTATGAAGATGTGTCAATCCTCCAAGTTTTGTCAATATTGGACCAATAGTAATGTAGTGACCTCCTTTGGTCTGTGGGGGGTGCTATGTTTTGCCAAGCAATGTTATTTCATAAGTGCCGGAGCACTTAAAACATGTGAGACTGTTAAACAGCTGACCATAATGAAATTTAATCAAAGTTTAAACCTTACATATTGATTTCATCAGAATTCATCTGTTTCAGCCTTTCATTTTTTCATAAGCCTGCACTGCTGCAACCCATATAGTTCATTGCAATCATTTCACAGTTTTTGTGCGCATAATTTAATTGTATTTTTATGTCTACTTCTCATTACTTGAAGAAGGGCAGGATTGAGAAAAGCATCGTACCTTCAACACTATAAAAATATACGTGGTTCTATCCACCGCTAACAGCTTCTAGCAGTGTGGGAACAGAGCTGTCAGTCATTGAACTTGCTTAATTAGTGGCAATTGATGTAGATTACTGGGAATAGGCAATGTGATAATTGACTGACTAAAGGACTATTGACCTCTTGCTGTGGGATGACTGAATTGCAGACAACTGTCTTGTCTAACTGGCATATGTAACTACAAGACATGATTGACTATATTAGGGGGAGTAAAATTAGAACATGTTCAATCTGAAAAGCAGTTTGGAACAATAGCTGATCAGTCTATCAGTGCCTAAGCATTGCATGTAGCAGTAAAATATCACTTCAAAGCAGAATTCTGGGATGTACTGTATATAAAAATGTATTACACATAAATCAAAAAGAGCACATATAGATGTCACACACTTTTTCAGACCCCTTTCAGAGTATTATGTGCAGATCTGGGCACCACACAATGAAAGATAGTTATATATACATTTAAAGGAAAGCCATTAAATTGATTCCTACTATGAAAATATAAAAGCTATGAGGAGACTAAAGGCACTTAATCTATTTAAGCTGAGCAAAATGACACTAAGGGGAATTTGATTGAGGATTTGAAATAGAAGGATTAACAAAAACTACTAAAGCTTTCCCAGATTAAGTTGTATCAGCAGACCAAGACCACATGAGTGCAAATTTGGTAAAGATAATGTCAGCACTGATATCTGGAAATATACTGTATATAATTTTTTTTTTAACCTTGAAGTGTTCAAATCCAAGGTTGACCGAGTTATTGTTGCTATCTAGTCTGTATGTAAGGGATAGCCTAAAGGGGATGCATGGCCCCTTCCCCTCATATGCTATTATTATTATTATTAGGCAGTGTAGTATAATGTGTAAGGAACTGGTTTTGTAACCTAAAGGTCAGAGGTTTGATTCTCGGGTAGGACACTGCTGTTGTACCCTTGAACAAGGTACTTAACCGGCATTGCTTCAGTATATATCCAGCTGTATACTTGGATGCAAAGTGAATACTATGTGAAAAAGTTGTGGAAGTCGCTCTGGAGAATAATGTTGGCTAAATGCCTGCAATATAATGTAATATTATGAATAAAATAAACACATTAGCCACAGAAGCATGGTGTGCATGTCACAATCTTCAAAAAGAATCAGAGGCATGGCAATGTTGCACTGGTGCAGCTCAGGCATTGAGTCCATGCTGGATTCCCAAGGTATGGGAAGTAGTTAACTACTTCCTAAGTTTTGTTATCAATCTGTCTTGCCACTTTGGAGGACAGCTGCCACTGGACCTTGGTCTTTTCAGGATGAGACCCAGATAACCACACACGTCAACTAAAACATTAAGGGCCATTCAGATCATGATCTATAATGGTAGCTATAACAATAACAATAAAAGTACCAAATGGCTTCAGGCTTCAAAACTTTATTGTATAGCTTCAAGGCTGGCTACAGAATTGTTCAGCAACAATAAAATCAACAAATAAAAAATGCATATCAAAGTACACTTGAGATGACAGCACTAGTTTATCATCATGGGTGCACTCTGATATTTCAAACCACTTTATCCTCAGTGAACAATGTAAAAGTTCTTGTAAAAATCGAAAAGTTCTTTATATAAAACATTACAAACATTTTAATAATGCACTTGAAAATAAAGATTGTGTGAATTAATTGGCACACCATTTGGTGTGAATGGAGAGATGGCAATAACTAATCGACCAATGTTGGCTAACTAGCTAATAACAGCTTTGGCAACCTAATAACAACTTTGATAACCTTTGGTCTGACAGTTCCAATAGGTAGTGCCATGTAATAATAACAGGTCTTTAGAAATGGACCCGAGATTCTTCTGACAATGAACAAAGAGAGCACGGTCGTGTAAATATATGAGACTGACAGAGAAGAAGCAGTCCTTGCACTTTACCTTCAACGTGTTGAGGTCAATAGTTTGCCATCCATCCTGTAAACAATTCAGCATGCAAGCAGTGATTTCACATTTATTTCAGCAGCTGACGCTTATATGCACTATTATGTGTACAACCAAATGCAACCCAGGGCACCCAATTTACTAGCTGCATCACCTTACTTCCACCTATGGTAAATTTAAAGAAAAAAAGAAAGGAAATATTTTCCAATACTGTGCTGTGATTAATTAATCCAGCAATGTTCTATTTGGTTAAACTGAATCACCACAAAATAGCTTAGTGGGTTTAACTGAATCCTAACTGAATCCAGAGGAAAAATTTGAAATGGCATTGTCAGCTAAATCTTATCTATAAAAAACGTCAGTAAAACTTATTGACCTGACATTTAGTATGAATGCTTTGTTACACCATGAAATCCAAGGTCACATTGGGCATTCTGTAGGATACTAAAAG
The DNA here is from genome assembly GCF_018555375.3 of Anguilla rostrata. Classification (NCBI taxonomy): domain Eukaryota; kingdom Metazoa; phylum Chordata; class Actinopteri; order Anguilliformes; family Anguillidae; genus Anguilla; species Anguilla rostrata. The sequence goes on from NC_057936.1 coordinate 16,207,679, forward strand.
TAGTGAGGAAATGAATTAAATATTGGTCAGAGTTAATATCGACAGTTATGATGAATGCAGTATTAATGCTGCGTTGTCTATATTGATTGCCAACTACCTGTGAAGAATCCATAAGGCCAAAACCTGTTTCATGATGATATAAGATACACAATCAATTGTAGGCTTTTAAATAATCACATTTTATTATCCATCCACTGACTAAGCATAGAGATAAGAGGGATAAATAGCTGTTAAATTGGGCTGGCATGGGGCATTGACCATTATCAGGACTTTCTGCTTATTAATTGCATGCTGTTTTTTAATATTGGGATAATGCTGTGTAATGTCAGTGCTCTCTCAAACATGTTGAGTAGATAGTTCCCATGCAATACAGGACCTCTTGCTCTGCTTAGTATTCATACACTTGAGTTCCCTAAAGGTTACCAAACCTAATTAGACATTTATGCAGGAACTTCAAAGGTCTTTCGGTTATTAATGATGTACTGCAAGCTGCATCGATGGCATTTCTGCCTATGAATGCACATCCTTCACAATATGAATACACAATAGCGATGGTTACTGTGGCACAGTGTTGGGGCTGGCCATTGTGTCATTTGGAAAATGGGCAAAACAAAGGAAAGAAAACTATTGGCTTACCACTCTTCATTCACTGCACTAACTCAGAAATAGAGGAACCGGGCCCTGTTTCACAAAGCAGGATTGCAAAGCTAGATGGATAACTACACTGAGTAAAACCCAGAACCCTCCAAAATCTAGAACATGGAATGAAGTAAAAAGAGCTGTTCTGGGTTTTACTCAGCACAGTTATCCTGCTAAGTCATTAATCCTGCTTCGTGAAATACCCCCCAGGTCTACAAGAAAAGAAATTAAAAGGCAATAATATAAAACCAAAACATTGCCAAATAAAAAAAGACTAAACAAAAGAGATTGAGGTTCAGGCAGCAAATTCACAAAAACTGGCTAAAGATAAAGGACTCTCTTGGGTCCCCAGAGATATGTCCTTTTATAGAGCCCCATAACGAGGCCCTGGGGAGTCTGATTGCCTATTTAGCCACTGTTGCCACCTTGCCTGTGAAGTGAGGCTGACGATGTCCGTGGTCCAGGCCTCCCAGGTATATGAAGCACTAGAGACGATGAACGAACACCATCATCGCAAACATAGAAACAGCCCTCTCTCCTGCCTCACATTTCATCCCCCTGAGCCCCGAGCCAAGAGAAATTGCAGCAAAGACACGTGCCAGTCAGGGGCATTGGGGACTCCACAGCCATCCCCAAAGGTAAAACAGGAACACCATGATCACCTCTTGCCCTCTCACCAATGCGGGCCACAGCAGTGCTGTGTAGGCCACTTCTTCCTCTGGAAAACCCATATCAGCCTTTGGATAGGAATCTGGCTGGGCCATATCTGAATGTACAGAAGGGGACTCTGGAAGACAAGGTGGCGAAGCAGCTTTCAGCAGACCTTCTGGGCAGAGTGAGAAGGCACCCTCTTGGCAAGCAGGAAAGGCAGCCCCAGGAAGGACTGCTGTAGTGGGGAACACAGCATCTACCGGATGGGGAAGCCTGAGGTCATCCAGCAGGCTAGCAGTGTAGGGTAGTGAAGGGGCTCCAGGCAGGCATTTGGTGGTGCATGATGATAGACCCTCAGGATGCTCCACAATGGCACAATGGCAGGCTGCAAGGAACCATCTGGAAAGCCTACAGTGATGATCATCACTGATAAGGGTTGTCCCAGAACTGAGTGAACTTTCAGTGAGGGGGTGGTGGCTGTTTGGTCCTCTGACTCTCGATCAATAATGAGTAAATTAAAGTGCTGATCCAGCAAGCTTTGTGTTGCTTATTGTCGTTATCAAAGCTGTTAATGCATGACAGAGCTAACTACACTCAAATGTAATTTGACTGCCATGTCATATCTTTCCAAAACACAATTATGGTCACCGCAGTATTATCTTGTTCACAAACAAGTGCCATCTCAAATGATGCAAATTTCATCAATTAAAGTGCAGTGATAATCATTATTTGTAATGCAAATATAGCAGCCCAAAGTAGCTCACAGTGCCCAGCTGTTAAGTCGTATTATTTTAAGTGGTGATGATTTATTATTGATAATAATTAATTCTTTGTAAATTCCGATCTGTAAATTGCAATTTGTCGGAGCAAACCAAAAGTGTGTCCTACAGACCCGCCTTCCCTCATTTGTCCCTGGCCCTTACATTTGTGAGACATAATTATTTGTAACTCAAAACAGAGCGGGAGTGATTAGGAGGTGAATTTGGATCAGGGGTTAGTGTCAAAGCAAAACACAGGAGCAGCCATCTCTCCTGCCTCACATTTCCTGGTGCCACAATACATACGCCTGAACTTTTAAGAACCCAACCATTCATCTTGAAGAATGAAGGGAATGATTAAGAAATACAGAGCTGCTTGACTCAGTTCTGGATTGTACCTAATGTTATGTATTCTCTACTTGCAAAAGATTTTTTTTTTTAACATACTGGCTGACCAAGAAATTAAATTTACAATTTGCAAAGTAAAACATGAAAGAAAAAAACTTTATTTGTGGTCTCCACATTGTGAACTTTTCAGCTGTTCTACACATTGAAAATTGTGCCAAAAAGCTTCTTTATATTTGCCTACTTGCTCTGCTTTAAGAAGTTAAACCTAAAAATCTTTTGTTTGACATTTTATTTTGTCACTTTTTTAATTTAAAAACCTCAAATCAGCCTTGGTATACTTTTGCTAATATTTAGCATGGCTTACTTAAATTTCATTGCAGGAAGCTCTTTAGCTGCTCTTTGTACCTTTCAAGAGCTTCTATATATCTTTTATAGAGTGGTACTCATAACTGCACACAATACCATAAATGTGGCCTGACACAGGCATTGTATGACATCAATATAACCTCAGAATTATACGTCCTGTTGGTCCTTTTCAAATAGGCACAATGCCTAGAGAAAATAAAATGTAATTTTCCAGGTTTCTGCTCACATGGATACTGGATAATGTACAAGGATCTTGCATATTTAATTTCCAATTAACTATAAATCCCAAACTAATAATATAATAAATTATTCAAAATGTTCATGAAAAATACATGCTGAACAATTTACATTAACACATAGATTTGTTTATTATATAATTTGCATAGCTAAAATAATGTTTCCAAAGTATAATATTTATTTTAGATGAGGTTGGGTTTGGCAAGCTGAATTGTGTACTAAATCATTCAGTGCATGGCAAGAGTTCCCCCTGAAACAACTCACTGCACTTTGCTAAATCTATATGTTATTATAACTATATGTTATTGCTTTTTATTATTATAGTTTTATTATGGTACTTTCTAAGCAATATAGCATAGTTTTTAAAGTTACAGAATATGCCTTTTGCAATGAACTGCAAAAATTTTCCCAAACTTCACACAAAGTGGTTCAATCTGCTACTACCATGGCTGCTTGTCATGGGAATAAAGATACTCAGAAAAGATTAAGACTGAAGAAAACAAAAAATGATGACAAAAAAAAAAAAATCTGTTGCCACTACTGAATCTACACAGAGTCCTTGTGTCCTGAAATTGGCCTTTAAACAGACCTGGTCATTGTCTGAATTAGATCAGAACAGATATTTCTTGAATTGCTTGAAATCGATATTGATCAATTGAGAGAAATACTATTTGTGAGGCTGGTCCTGAACTCCTCCTAAGTTTGATGCAGTTGCCTTGAGGTATCCTATTCCAAATCAGTCTGTGCAAGCTTGAATTTGGGATAGGGAGAATTGCTTGTTTAATGTGATTTTAGATGGGAATGCTATTTAGGAAAATATGTGGGAAACTTTTTTCCCTTTATTTCATGGGTCTTGAGGCATGCACCTTGACAGAGGCACTTGTTTGATTGTAACCTTTCCTATCTCTCGCTCTGTGTTTTGCCACCACATTAAATGCACTTTAGCTAAAAGCATCTGCCAAGTGACTAAATTGCTGTGTCAAGGTAGGTCTCACTCTGTGCCTTTATTACAAACCTGTCAAAGGCAACAAGGCAAATCAACTTCTGCCACCCATGGTCCAGAAGGTCCAAGAGGTTCTGACGACAGCCGAAGAGAAGGACCTGCCATCGCTTTTCCTCAACCAGCATCAAACAATGTGGTGAAGTTTTCTAGAAGTTTGTTTGAAAAGTGCTTTCTCGATTACTGTGTCCCCTCCTGTGAATGAGGCTGTTCTGGTTTGGGGATGACAATTCACTTACAATTACACAGAGGATGTCTTTTGTTAGGATTGAAATTGTTTTTGAGGACAAAGTAGAAGGCTGTCTTGAAGTTTTAATTCAGTTCTGTTACCTTGTTTCCTTGATTTCTCTAGCTGAATGTGCACTGCATCATCCACAACATTCAAAAGATTTTTTACTTTATTTTAGAGTCACATATGTTTTACCCTCCATGGTGGTCTGAATTTGTTGTAATAATGAATTTAAAATGCAGGCAAAGCCGACGGTATATTTTGTTGTGAAGGTCATAGTGACCACATACTGTACTAGCACATGACATTCAATCAACATTCTATCATTTTGGATGCTAGGGAACATTGGGCCTCATTCACAAAACTTTCCTTAAAGTATTCTTACTTTTGCTCTTGAAAGACATTCCTGCAAAAAACCAATGTGGGATTCATAAAACACGCACAGATCTTTTTGTGCACATCCCAGGTATATGAGATGATGAAACCTGATTGCTTGTAAATTTGATGTGTGTGCCTGTTCATGTGGTTAGCGTAAGGAAACACCCTAGCAATCCAATAAAAGGCATGTCGACTTCAGGGACATGTGCAAATATAAGCCAATCTTTGCTCTTTGCAAACATATCTATGTGGTCCCTAAAGACCTGCTTTCTCCCCAAGGAGAAAGCCAAGTCATCCACAAGCTGCAAAATATTCCATTGCTAAAGTGTTGGGTTTGACATTGCACTTGTGCATCTTTATATAACCTCATCATCAGTCACTTTTTATCAATAAAATAAATTAATTGCATGTTCCCAACAACATTATTATTGCTAAAACTAAGATGAAAACAGGTGTGAATAAACATTGTAAACTGAAATAAAAATGAAAAGAAGTTTTTACAGAAATTAAAACTAAACAAAAACTTAGCAAATCAGCTAAAACTAAAACTAAACTGAAATTTAAATCTGAATTGAAAAATAAAAATAGAAACTAGAGAAAGATTTGAGCTTATTAAAGTATGTCAGTTTATGCAGTTAATATCAATAGCCTATTTATGTCTATAATTGTGTTGTTAATATGAGGTGTAACTACTTAAATTGACTTTGGATAAATGATAAAGCAGTATAAATAGACATCTCTAATGGGTATAGCTTTACACATGTTTCCAAACACACATAGATTTTGACTGTACCAATGTGGAAATGTTTGTGGAAACGTCCTTACGCACAGTTTACAATCAAAGCTGATCATAGGCATGTTTTGTGAATGAGGCCCATTGACTTCTGTCTATGAACATGTCCCAGCTTTTTTTTCAAATCCTGTTTAATTAAGAGTTGCTAAAATGAACATATACTGCCTAGGTAAGACTGGTCATTGAAAGGATGTCTTTACTGGCATCACATGATTGAAGAATGAAAATGCGAAAGAGAAGAACTAGCTCTAGCTAAACAAACTCAAATTGTATGGTAGCTCATGACAAAAATTAACCAATGTAACTTTCTTTTCTAAAAGAAAATAAAAATAAAAACTTGCTCCACAAGCCTCAGTATCTACGAAGCATGGAAAGTGGTAATTGATTGTTTCTTGGAGGAGCAGGTTATTGCTTGTGATAAATGTGTTGAAATCAAAGATCATGAAATGAATAAGAATTATTCATTATTAAGAATTATAAAGAATTATTTCTCTTCAAAGAGGGTTGCTACATTAAGAATGTATTTCTATTTAATCTACAGGTATGCATGTCAAATCTTTCTAAATTACTAGCCATCCTGGTGCAGCCATTTGAGAAAACCATTTGAATAATAATTTAAAAAATAAATGCTTTTTGATGTTGTGAGAAAATACCCAAAGGCTACATGGTCCCTAAAATTGATGAGCAAAAATTTAAAAAACAAATTTATTAAATGTATTGTAGAAATATATAGCCTGGGGTATGGGATGTCATCTGAATTTTAAGAAAGTTCTCACATTTTTGTCTTCAGTTGTGTGAACACATACAGATTGCCAATGTGATGTGATAGAACAGACTGGGAACAGATATTTACCTGGTGCCATATACATGTTTGAGTGTAGATTTGTATGTGTAGAAATGTAAATATAAAATTCTTGTGGTAAATCTCGATTAAGTCAAATTTGACATAGTCAAATCTTTATTTAATTCTCTGTATATGCTTCAAATTCCTTTAAAATTACTGATTTCAAAGGATTTGAGTTCTGGAGGTAAGGACCGGCCTTAAGATTAAAATGTGTTTTATCTATATACTTTAAATCTGACTTCTCTAATAAAAGAGATTCTCCTGGCCTCTATGGATACAGACAGTGTTTTTGTTCAGTAAACAAGAGAAACCTGAGATGCATGCACAGGGATTTTCAGTTTGGCCGATCTGAGAAATCAGCCATGTTACACATTACATCCCTTGATAGGTGTGCACCTAGCCCCAGTCTAAGTAAACAATGTCTCTTCACACCATTCATTCAAGAATAAAGGAAACTGCAAACAAATTTGATGTTTGCCTTTTGTCCTATTTTATTTAAGCAAATAAAATTGATAATTTATGCAGACAAACAATGCAAACCAAAATGAGGAAGAGCTCCACAGGGATGGCGTCTAAAATCGCCTCATGCCTTTGGCTGCATTGTGCAAGTTTTACTCTTTGAAATAGTTTATTATTAGTGTATATTTTCTGTATTTTACCTGCAAATCAGAATAACAAAGAAATAAAAAATAAAAAAAACTTATTTTTTTACATCAGTACACTTTAATAGCGTGCCCCAGGCTCAGCAAATAAACCAGTGAATAAATGAAGTATCCCTATCGCATACAAATTATACCCAATGAATTATTTTACCATAATCCAAATGTAAACTGATTGCAATTGGGTAAAATGGCTCTAATATAGCCTGTCAATGCCTAAATTCCACTATAATGCTTGAAGACTGACAATGAAAAAATGCATAATGTTCCATGCTGCACGGGAAAACTGGCAACAGATACCACAATCAAGCCCCATTCAACTCTGTCTGCCATCGGTAACCAGAAGTAGGAGGAGCATTACACCTAAAGGGCACTGTGCATGTTGCAAACCTGAACAATGCTTTTGGCATTTGATGGAAGGGCTGAAATATTATTACAGATCCGCGGCAAGAATGTGTTGCTCAGTCTGTAGAGCATCTGGTTTTCAAATTCCCCAGGCTTTCAATTACCCCACCATGGCACATTCTGTACTGCAATCCCACCTCTATCTATAGCCCTTTCTGATTTTTTCCCTGTCTGATTAAAGTCCAAACAAGAGCATAAAGAGAGCGGTCTGCTGTCCTAAAAAAAATTAAAAAAAACAATTGCGAAGCCATTACTGCACACTGACTCACATCAGGTACTGATCAATATTTTATACATTTATCACGCAAGGTGGTTTTCTACAGTTTGTTTGTCGGAAATGTATTAGTATTAGATTAGATTTGTTTCTATAGAGCCTATCATATTTTTGGAATCACAGTAAGCAGCAGTACTGATTTAGAAATGTGTAATGCCGCGACTCAGTTTTGCACTTGTATTTCAGATTCATTCATACGACTACATTTATATTAATCCATGACTATCTTTGGAAAGCAAATAGGTGATACAAACTTTCTTTGTACTTAAATATTATAAATACTGAGGTAATATGACAAAACTGAAGTTAGCCTCCTTTACATATTGTTAGACAAGTTTCAAGGCACTGTGTGTAATAGAAAATAAAATTAAAAAAAAATAAAAAAGCAAAACATAATAATAATAATAATTGTTTTAAATCAGCATATATAGCTGTCCTGATACTGTATGGTGGATGGGGGAGAACCAGGGTCCACTCATTTTTTAATGGGCTCTCTCAGAACGTCGTCTGCTCCTCTCCAGCCCCGGTCCACGGTGCGAGCCGCATGAACCTCGGCCCTGGGTCAGGGGGTCGCTCGAAGTTGGGCTCCGAGGCACAGGAGCCCAGAGAGCTGAGGGATCCGGCGGGAGACCCGGTCCCCTCGAAGGCGTAGCTGTGGAGGCAGTCAAAGGGCGGGACGCAGGGGTCGTTGTCGGCGTCGGCCAGCCGGTCCAGGATGAACTGCTGAAAGACCTCGTCCTCGGGACCGATGAGGTAAGAGTGGCGGAGCGACATGCGGATGCTGGCCGTCACCTCCTCCCTCCTGAGCCTCCGCTCCCTCCGCCGCGGGTGGGGCCTCAGGGGCACCGTGCGGCAGGCCACCGAATCGGCCTCCCCGACGCCCGTCTCCGAGTAGCGCAGGACCTTTTCCGAAATGTAATCCCACCGCTCGGTCCCCTTCTCTCGGGCCAGCTCCTTCTTCTGCCGTTGCTTTCTGTGTTTCCACACCGCCAGCATTAGTATGGACAGGACTGCAAGCATAAATGGGCAGGAGGGTAGTGGCCACTGCATTATTAATAGAGGAATGACAAGCAAAACGTGGCCGTTGCAGGTCAAGTCCAGGCCAATATGAACAACTAGGAATCCCTTATGGAAATGGAATACACTGCAATATATTATAAATATGTAGTCCTACTGTATGTGCAAAAAACTATGATAAATATATTTCACAGACATTTATCTTAAAGTGGCAATAATTCATATATTTGCCAACATATAATGAAGTGTTGCAATATACAGATAATATTTATTTCAGTATATTTTACAATATATTGCAGTTTCATAAGGGAACACCCGTGTGAATAAACAATTATTTTAAAAATTTGTCTTTGAATGATTTTTTTCCCCCTTTATATCACACGGCACATGCATATTTGCAGAGAGGAGGACAGGGAATACACACAGCAGCAGCAGCAATTTTAAATACGATATGAACTTCAGAAAAGCCTTACTATGCTGTTCTCTGGTGGGATTTAACATTTCTGTAACCCAGCATATCACAGAACATAGAGTTCCACTCATGTGTTAATCTTAGTTATATTTAGTTTGTGTTAAGAACATTCTAGTAAACATGAGTAACCGATATCAGTTGAAGGTGCTGAATTATTAAGAGGCATTTTTGTAGTCACACACTTCATACTTGCCAGGTGATGAGAAGATGCCTAGTTGTGTTGCACTAGCTCAAACTAATGCAAATGCTCTGTTCAAAAAAAGTTATTAGGTGAAATGAAAAGATTTAACATCAACTTGAAAGCAGGACTTTTCAAGCAACAGCAGTTTTTTTTTTTTTGCTCTGAATGAGCCAATCCTGTGTAGCACTGCATAAATAAATGCATAAATGCCCTAATTTCTCAGAATCATATTCAGAATATTCATCCAAAGCTTTCCAAGTACAAAAATAGAAGTACACTCACAAATAGACACACACACGAGCACGCAGGCACACACATACACACACACACAAGCAAATACATGTAAGGTACACACACAAAGACTCTACCCCATGCAATTATGTACATGCATGAATGCCTACACTCCCACATAAGCACATGCACCCCACAAACAAAGCAGGGGCATGAGTGGTCCCCATGCCTTCAGAACATATCAGCCCTGCTTCCAGAAGAAATAAAACTCATTCAGGAAAGCTACGGGGTGAGCAGCAGAAGCCCACTCAGGTTAAAAAAACCCCAAAAAAAACCACATTACCCGGCCAGGTTGGTACCCTCCTCTCACCTGTGAGCGTGAGCAGAGAGACCAGAATTCCGATGAGCGTCGGGACGCTGAGGCCCATGGAGATAGCGAAGGCCTCCACGCCCCCAGTGGGGCAGTGCCCGGCAGGCTGGCAGCTGCACACGCTGATGGTGAGGGTGGCAGTGCTGGTGAGCGCCGGGCTGCCACTGTCGGTAATTACAACGGGCAGGAGGTACTGGGTGCGGTCTTGCCGGTTGAAAGAACTCCTGCGGGTCAGGATACTGGCAGTGTTGTCTGTGACACGGCAGGATGGCACAGAGTGAGAATATTTTACATTCATTGTAGGACTCCTTCATGATGTGCGGTTAAATATACAAATATTGTGGTATTACTCTCAGGTCCTGTGTTAGTGTAGATGTGTCACCACCCACCAGAACCTCTTATTTTTTTTTTTTTTTGGGCTTTACCTTGGTTGTCCCTCAGGGTGAAGTTGGGGTTGATGCGCTTTTCTGGAACCATGGAAAAGTAGAAATGGTGGCCCTCTGGAGGGTCATCCTGGTCCACTGCGCTAATTACCTGGACGAGCTGGAGGATTGGGACACTGTTTTCAGATCAGAGGGGTTTAGAAGGACCAAACAACCAAGTGCCACAGGAGAAGGCCTTCAAACCTCAGAACAAGCACTTTATCTTTTTAATTCAATAGAACTAATTTCTGTGAAAGAGAGATGATTCTGAACTTTGAAGAACAGATTAGGGCACTGGCCTCATTAAGAAATAACTGTTATTAAAGTCTTAGATATACATGATAGTTCTGCCATTGGGCAAGATAATTCCTTGAACTCCTCAAGTTAAAATTGATTTTAAAATGGGTTCCAAAATACAATGAGCAAAGAAATATTTTATTGATTTGGCTCTGTACTCCACATTTTAGATTTGTAATCAAACAATTCATGTGTGGTTGAAGTGCACATTCTGAGTTTTTATTTAAGTTAAGTTATTTAAGGTTTTTACAGCTAACTAGTGGTTGGCATCTTGCAGTGTGGCCTCTGTAGTTCTGTTTGCGAACAGTAGGCACTGACATTTCCAGGCCTGCCTCCTGAAGTGTGTTTTTAATCTGTCAGACAGCTTTTTGGGGGTTTTTCTTCATTAGTGAGAATTGTTTGGTCATCAACGGTAGAGGTCTTCCTTAGCATACCAGATCCTTTGTGATTTATGTTCCAAACAGTTGATTTTGGTAAGTCTAAGGTTTGGTCTATGTTTCTGGCTGTTTTTTTATTTTTTATTATTTCTCAGCCTCATACTGGCTTCCTTGGCACAAGTTGCCACAGCTATGGTCCCCGTGTTGACCAACGCCAAGGAAATCAAAAGTCTAGACACTAAGAAAGCTTTCTTATACCTGCACTAAGGAAGCAATTGAACACACCTGACTAATCAAAAACACCTGTGACACACTATTTATCCCAAATGTAATGATGCCCTGAAATGGGGGACTATGAATAAAAAGTACTGTAATTTCTACATGGATAAACCAAAATATATGAAAATACTCTTAAATAAAAGCTGAGAGAGTGCACACTGTGAATTGTTTATGTCTTTATTGCAGAGCTCACTGTTTGTGAAATACAAGATATGTGGAAGTGTGAATAACAGTTATAGAACATGTTCTGAAAGGGTTACAGGTTCAAGTCTTGAGTCACATGAATAGTGTCATTACAAATCCAACTATGTCAATGTATCATTTATAGGCTTTATACTGTGTGATTTACCAGGGATAAAGATGTTTAATTGATTATAAATTGATTATAGAGAGTGGACAAATTTCATGAAATGTGTGTGACCCTGGAATGACTTGTGACTAAAAACCACTCACCTCACCTGACTGCACCCCTTCACAGATGTATGGCCGGTACTCCTGGGAGAGCTGAGGGGCATTGTCATTTACATCCAGAACTTTGATGAAAACCAGTGCAGAAGAAAATAGAAAATTTTGTTCTAAAAAAAAGAAAAAAAAAGAAAAAAGATACCGTAATCACACACACGATCATTGAAACACACACAATTGCTTGATATATCTCCTAGATCCCCTTCCAAGATTTTTAGTACGTACTAAATCCAAGATTGCCTACTTCTGCTGTAAAAAACAAAAAACAAACAGTTGTATTGTAATACAAGTATAACATAACACAATAAAAATGTATCCAATTTGTAAACTGCCTCTGACTAAATTCTGTTCACAAGATATCCACAGAAGAAATGCAAATGAATGCATCAGCTCATTAATTGTATTACTGTGTTGTACACATACAAGGTGTGCACCATAGTACGTGTAGGATTTGGCTCACTTTTCTCTTTGGCTGTAACAGTTAAATTGTGCCAGGCTGAATCCTCTCGGTCCAGGGATTTTGCAATCATAATTGTTCCATTGTCTGGGTCTATTTTGAACTCTCTTTTCATATCAGAGCCTTTAGCAATGTAATACCTGGAGGGGAAAAAAGGGCAAGATGTGACTATTCGGTATCTCACAAAGCCATTTCACACAATACAATGGCCATTTTTGAGCTATCATGGAAATTCCAGAGCCTTTTGCAAGAATTTTTTGAGTCAGAAATGCATCACAGCTCCCTTATTGTAAGTTGGATACAATAACGAACACTTACTCCCACGAACATATACTCCCAATACACTAAAAAAATTAAAGTGTATTACAATAGAAATATATTAATTATTTCAAATAATGAAAATGTCAATAAATAATCAAATGCAATTAAATGTAAATAAATTCTAGCTTTTCCATCCTGATAAACAAAAGGCAAGCACAATAACGTGGTAATGTTGTCTGAGAAAAAAGAAGAAAAATATAAACGGAGACCTAAGAGGTTTTGGGCAACTTAAATTAATACAATGTGCTAATCGCCCCAAATCTTGGCAGTCATTTATCGTTAAAGCAGTGATGGCAGCACTTGTGAAGACGTTCCAAAGTTGCATTAAAAAGCACCCCCCATTAAAAGGCACCAGCCATGATTAGAGATTACGCACTAGTTGCCCTTTTAAGCAGTCTGTAAATCAACCATATTTGATGCATGTAGGCAAATTATTCCACCTTGCAGCTGTGTATCACTCACTGCTGACAAATTAAATAAAACTGCATGCAGTGTGAATACTGAATGCAGCACAGATTGTGCACTACCCGGTTTTTCTTTTTTTTTTTCTTCCTTGCATTTGATATTTCAAGCTGTAGATGAAAAAGCATTGAGGAGAAAAGTGGGCATATTTTATTCGGCAGTTTTCATTTCATGCTAAAGTAATATGATAAATATAAGCTTGGTGAGATAAAAGCTAACTGAATGCACTGAGCTGGTAACGCAGTTGGAAATAAATTTGTGCTCCCCAGTGCCAAAATGTCTCACAAAGCAAGCTTCTGAATTACTATATGCTGAAGTGAATCCTGAGCTGATAGATGGAGGATAGATATTTATAGAGAGAGCGCACTTTCAGAGCTTGTCACCTGGGTGGAAAGCAATGTTTAATGAAAGTCAAGGTACAGTTACCTAACGGGATTATTTGCGGCGTCTGAGTCCCTGGCACTTACGACGCCCACCGTCGTACCTGCCGCCATGTTTTCCTGAATTTTCCACTCGTACTCCCCAGTCGTGAACACTGGCGGCTCGTCCACATCCTCGACAAATATCTTCAGCGTCGTCCGGTCACGGAACTCGTTATAACTTAAGAAGCGAGTGTCCACATTGTCATTGAAGGCCTCTGCAGCCATTACAAACCGCTTCTTGCTCTCGTAGTCCAGAGGCTGAGGAAAACAGCATGTTACATTACTTCTTGTGCATGGTGCTGGTTTAATGAGTGCTGGTGGTCCTATCATCTAACACATATTAGCTATACGATTGCTGCAGACTTGATTTTTAAATGAATTAGCTATTTTGATTTATATTAACAATTACTTGAACTGAAGCAAGTAAGTAGCCATTTTACCGTCTAAAACACGGTGCATCTAGCAACCATTTACATTTCTACCAGAATATGATATATGGTCAATTTATGGTCAATGAGCCATCTACTTCGGGCTTGCTTGTGTGTCATCTGAAATATCTATGGACAAAAAGTTACTGTTGCCACATAGTTGTTTTATTTCCCTAGAGCTTGAGTTCAGCCAACCATTTCATAACAGGTCCATTTCTTCTGAATTCATTTTAAAGTACACATGCAGTTAAAGGTCTCAATATTGGTGTGCACTGATATGTGAAGTGTACCTGCATTAATGGTGCCCTTAACAGTACCACGGATCAGAATAACCTAAAAGTAATCTTGGAAGTGATGTTTGAATTTAAAATTTAAATCTGTGGAACAGTACTGTTTCAGATAATATAATTTTCTAAATAGCGAATAACACTTTTATGAAAATAATTGAATTCGATTTTCATTTTAACTGATCTTTACAGCTTCAGGACAATAATGATTTATGAACAAATAGAGATAAACAAGAGATACAGATATATTGTTATATTTAATAAAAAGAGGATTTGATCCTGCTAGCCGAGCTGCCCAAAAGTGCTCTGGCCATGTATATATTAACGGTCCATAATGACTAAAATGATGATCAATATCACATGACAACAAAAAGGAATATAATTCTGTATTAAAAACATCGAAAACCTTATTGGAATTGGCTAGCTAGCATGGCATGGTGACTGGCTACTGCATGCTTATAAAGTACAAGCGCTTCCAAAAAGAGCCATGCTCGCCAATTGAAATTCTAAGGAACAGTGGTGTTTCTCCGAAAGCCATTTGCCTGGTTGACAGGTTTTGCACATTATATGGTTTAAATTAGGTGTTCATTGTTTTGTCAGCTCAGTAAGCAAGAGAAAATAAGAACCACTGGCCCAGATTGCTGTGATGGGAAACCTCCTCCCTTTTTTCCCCACATCTTTACCCTCCTCCTTGTGATAATTTTATATTAGTGTACAAAACACTAGAATGTTTCATATGATGTTTACTCTTGTATACTTTTATCTTTGTGAAGTCACTCTAAGATTCTGTCCCTTAGATAGAAACCCAATTCCCTATTCAAAATACAAGCTTTGAACATCTTTGAACATCAGTGCCAATACTAAGATCTCCAAGTGTGGTCAATACAGCCTCAGATGTTTTTCATTGACACATTTTGACATTGAATTTCCTTATGTTACTTCTGGGTGCAGAAAAGTCTTTTTCATCTGAGGCCTTGTGCCTGGTTTATGCAACTATCAAGCTCCCAATGAAAAACAGGAAATCAAAAAGTCAGTGGCTGGAGAATCTCAGGGGAAGGGCTTGAATTACACGAAATATGTGTTTTGGCCTAGCTACAAAGACTATGCATAAATGCACTGTGGAAATTTCTAAAAATGAAACATATATATATATATATATAAAGCACAATTGTGTGACAAAAAAGAGAAGAAAAAATGTGGCTATATAGCCAGATAATTTGCTGCTTAGCTGCTGCCTAAGCAATCAAAACAATGCCATTAAGCACAGACACTGCTGTACCCAAAAAGTATGTCCTGGAGAAAGCATTGGTAGGTTGCTTTTATTTTGTGTTTATTTTATGTACTGCACTTGACACCACACAAATGGCTGCGTTGAGGACTGTTTACCTTGACAAGCAGTATCACCCCCTCCTGTGTCACGGGGTCGGTGCGGATCTGGAAGGTATCGCTGCCGTCCGCCTCCTCAAAGCTGTAGTTCATCCTGGCATTGATGCCAACATCTGGGTCATCGGCCATAATCCTGCCCACAGTGGTACCCACAGGGGCAGACTCTGCCACGGCAAAGGTAAAGAGATCTGCGGACATTTGGGGTTACAAACCACAGGAATTAACTTTGATGTGTGAGCTAACTGAGGTTCCTTGTTTAGTTTTAAGTTTCAGTTTTAGCACAGATAGATTAAGAAAGACAGTCAGGTGGATCAATAACTGAATATCCAATGCTATGCACAGTAGTGAAGCTGCAACGGTGGTAATTGGCTACAGGAGTTTTATCAGTGCATTTAAATAATTGTTAGTGAACTAGCGAGACTACGCCACTCTGTTTACTTTCTGTCCCTGCTGGTGAGATCAGTGGCACAGTGCATCACTGCAAAGCCAGGGAACACAGCAACAGTGAGCGAGCTCACTCCAAACAAAGAAACAGCTATGTATAAAACAATCAGTGTGTTCAATCAAATGTGAATATTTTGGTTCATAATGAAAGAGGAAAACCATATTGCTACTTAGTGAGCTTGCTAATAACTAAGTGGTGTGGTGCCCCAGGCTGCATTTGACAGGTGGGTGAGGCTTGGCAGGTATGACTTACTGTGTTGGAATGTAGGTCCATTATCATTGACATCAGACAGGCTAATGGTAACTGTAGTTGTGGCAGAGTGGCCCCCAGAAAGACCCATCATGTCTTTCACCTGCACAATCACTAGGTACTTCTCTTGTGTCTCCCTGTCCATGTTGGGCCATGATGTCACAATGATACCTGAAAGTAAAACACAACACAATGTTCTACAGGGTAACCTAGGAGTTGTACGGGTGCAAGTTCTAAACAGATTTCTTTATAAATCTAAACAGCAAATGTTACATACAGATACTAGGAAAGATTTACCATAGATATTACATAATGTTGTGATAATTTAGAGTCTGAAATTCACTGTCTTCTCTCAAAAAGAAGGCTACATACTAGCCAGTCAACTGAACAGGGTATAAAAGTGGAACTAGCCTATGTTATAACTCTTCAACCTACAGAAGCCCTGAAAGGTGAAAAAAATGCTGTAAAAGTTGTATATTAGATATCACATTTTCATTGCATCAGGTATATATTGTCCCAAATCAGAGCATATCAGATGATCAATTTTCTCAAATAGGCTTACACAGACAATAGTTGGAATAAGACACTTCATGTGTAGCTTAACAGTCCAGCTTGTAGACAGGTGATCAACTAGCAGGGGTCCTTAGTGGAGCTAAAACCCACAAAAGCTTTTAATTCCTATGCAATGCCCTACAGGACTACCAACAACAGTTGGCAGTAGCACAGTCCACATTTAAAACCAGACCACAGGGCCCATCCACACTCTACAAGAGTTCAATACAGGATGAGCAGACCCTGCACAAGACAATTTCATTGAAAAATCATTTTTGTTTTGTTTTCTTGCACTTCAGACATTTTGTCCAGGCCAGTGTGCAATGTCCAGATTTCATGAAAGTAAAAGCAAAGGTTGCTGTGAATGTGAATACTGGTATTGGAGATACTTGAGATACTTCAGCAAGTAATCATATTTCTGGACACATTTTGTGTTGTCATGACTACCTGTCTTGGGCTCCACAGAGAAGTATGGCTCCCCCTGCTGTATGGAGTAGATGAGCTTGGCATTGTTCCCATACAATGGATCATCTGCGTCTGTGGCTGTCACCTGCGCCACTGTGGTCCCTGTGAAAGGAGGCGTCACACAGGGATGCATTGGCTTTATCCGCTGTTCATGTCTACAGGAGGAAATAATTATGCAGGTGTCCTGCAGAGTAGGTCTATCATTGGCATTGGGCAATACACACGCTCAGAGCTATTCCTCAACATTGCGCTGGGATTCACACGTTTCCATAACTGCCATTACGGTCCTGCCGTGACAAATCTCTTTCTCTGGCCCCAGTTCAAAAATCACAAAGTGTTTAGCGCTTAACTTTGATTAACAGAATTAAGCAGGCGATTTATTTAATTCTATTTTACAACGCTGTTGGTTGAATTCATTATGATAAGATTGAAGCCTGCATTCTTTCCCTGATTTGGAATACCTAATCTTATATCCGTGCTCATTACTGGATCCCCTGCTATCAATTTGGAAGAGCACAGACATGCACACTCTCTCCTATAAAAAGCATGCAGTGTCAAGCGTCACTTCCTATCACTCTGCAGCTCACAATTCAGGCTTGCACAGAGATGAGTTAGGGGAAGGCTCTTCATTTGCAGTTCAGCAGCTGGACTTGCTGGTGCCCAATTGACCATTGGGGGGAAGTCGCCAGAGAATGATAATGCGGACCCAGCCAACCGAACCCTCCTTAATTATGGGCAATGCTACCACCAATTAGGTGCCCCTTTATGGCACTGCTGGCCACACTGGCATGGTCAGATTTCTATGCAGAGTGAGGGGTGGGTGGGTGAGGGGGGGCATCTTTGCATTGGAACAACAGCACTACCTTATTCAGTTGAGTGATACTTTAATTTCTTTACAAGTGTTTCATTAAAACTCATAATAAATATTGGTGATAAGTTGAAATCAAGTTAAATGAAAAATGTTACTTTAATCCAGTCCTTAAATGTATATTTAATCTTCTGAGGTTTTTGTAGTGTGTGTTTTCTATTGGCCCACAAACACAATAGCTTGTAGAGTAATGTTGCACTTTAAAATAAAAAACACGAAGGGCCGTGGTTTGAACCGGCTGAAGCTTTTCCGTGTTGAGTTTGCATGTTCTCCCCATGCGTGGGTTTCCACCGGGTACTCTGGTTTCCTCCCACAGTCCAAAGACATGCTGCGTAGGCTACTTGGGGGAGAGGGGCTTTAACAGGATCGTGTTGTAAATAAACATGTGTGCTTACTCAACCTATAACGTATAAATAGAGGTGAAATTATTATTTTTTTTTTAATTAAGAAAGAAAACTATCCCTTTAGTCTGGGAGCTCACTTTACATTGGAAAATGTACAACTACATGAGCACATTTATTGGAATGTCTCATGCTATTTGCACTCAAATTACAACAGGAACAGATATATGTGACAAATGTGGAGATAATCTGTATTGAATGTAGTCTAACTGTTTAAGCAGTAAAATAATTCAGTTATAATGCTCTTTCAAATTTTGAAAATATTGTGTGACAAACTTACCGACAGGACACATTTCGGGAATGCTGGACACGTAGGGCTCATTTATGAACTGTGGCATATTGTCGTTTATGTCCTGGACATGGATGATGAACTCTGACCCCATTTCCACCGGCTGATTGGTCCTTCTGTTTAAAGCCTGGCCGCGGAGGACATAGAAGGCCTTCTCCTCTCTGTCCAGCTTCCTCAAAGTGATAATTTTGCCTGTAAACTCATCTATATGGAACACGTCCCCAGCACCTTCTCCTGACAAAACGTACTTGATAGAAAGGTCCCCTTTGTCAGAGTCTGATTTGAGCTGTCAAAATTATAAGACATATGAGACAGTGAGAAAATAACATTTTTTTCTTCTGATAGGTTGTACGTAGTCAGAGTTTTATGCATATGCAAGTACATACACACACCCCCACACATACCCTCAGCTAATATCCATTTAAAATCAATCACGCTGTTGTGCACACCCAATCTGCACACAGAAATGTGAATTACAGATGAAAAAATAAAATAAAATCTGACCATATTACTCATTAATGCAACAATGGCAAATTAGTTTTGTGATGGCAAAACCTGGGTTACAGGAATGTTATATTAATATCAAAATGCACAAATATTTGAAGGTGCGTGATTAGATCTGTGCTGACTTTGGTACCTTAGGTGTCTGAATGACTATTATGATAAATCTCAGACACCACTGGCTACTTTTTCCATCAGTCATCTTGTTTGCATTTCTAATATTGAGAACAAAAAACAAATACCACTTCTCTTAAGAACAATCAGAGAGAAATTGTATTTATGAAAATTACTGAATGGCATTTTAAAACACCTTGAATGTCTGGCGAGTATCATAGTAAACATGAAAAAAAAAAATAATAATAATATATATATATATATATATATATATATATATACATATATATATATATGTGTGTGTTCATATGTATCAATGTTTCAGGGCATCTCCAAAATGTAGTGGTGCATTTTTTCTAATCTATTAAATAAGTTATTTAATTAAACCAGAAGTTTTGATACCTAGTATTCACATCAATTGTGTGTGTGGCTGTGAAAGCTGTAAGAGATTGGCATTTATAGGCAATTCACATAGATAATTTACCTCGAACACTGTCATAGACATGGTAAAATAAGTATGTATGGCTTTCGTGAGGAGAATAAAAACAGCTTCTATGTATTTTATGCACGTGGTAACAACAACTTAATTTCAAATATCTCTTCAAAGTGTACCTGCCCAATATTTTGGGGAGCTGGCTGTTCTTCCTGGATAAAGAATTGTGTCCAAATCCAGCCACGCTTTAGGCGGTGTCGCATCGTGTGTGACTTTTTGGTCGGCTCGTGGAGATCCACACTCTGCCTCACCGCCCACACTTCATTTGTTACACAAAAACCAATCACGGAGAAGACAATTAGCATGTCCAGCAAAGCAGAACAAGTCATTGTTCAATTTCGGCTGTGTCTTTTTCTTTTTTTTGTCTTCTTCCACTCGATATTAGGCAAACAGAAAATGGTGTCGCTGTTCCATTGAAATGGTGTCCTGTTCCTCTCTTTGTGTCACAGGAACACGCCAAGAAAATACTAATATCTGAAGGGAGACGTGGTGCACACCAGTAGTTTGTTTTCCGTAGCATCCCATCTCTCTGTAAAATAACAAGAAAAAAATATATATTTAGGAAAATACACAGCATAAGAAATCTTTAAAGGTCCAGGAAACTAGATTCAAGTTGTGGTTATATTCCCCAGAAGTGACAATATATTGACTTTTCAACCAAATCATAACCATTAAATTGTAATAAACACTATTAGATTATTGTGACCAGTTCAGCAGACAAGGACAGGGTGGACGTGTTTCCTGCGCTCATTAACATTCATCCATTTATGGCATAAAAGCACCTTCCAATAGTTAACTAACCAGACTTCTTAACTGCGGTAGTCTTTGGGTTTGTCCATTAGTGTGTGGTGTTTCCTTTTGAGGTGACAGGGCTCCCCAATGTGTAAGTCAACCCCAAATCTAAAAACCACTGTTGGCATTTTCGTTATGCATTGTTTCAGTCCTTTCCATTGTGGTGGTCTGATCTTTACCTCTGATAGCTAATGCTACTGGCTAACTGGCTAGCTAGTGAGCAAGCTGAAAAGTACCACAATCTGGTGTTGCCTTGTGAACAAACTGGTTGCCATAACTGAGTGTCAGGAAAAAATGACAAGTAAAATAAATGATATATTTTCAAATCATACCGCATGACATTGTCTTACTTTTATTTTGTTGTCTTCATGATTTTTCCAGTTATTTTCAATGATACATCATAAAACGCATGCTAAAATTGAGGATTCATCTTATTTTAGGCTTTGCCTGTGCCCCAGTGGCAACCCTTCCTAGTTTGAAAACCCCAGCTTTAAACTTCTTCTTGAGGGGAGTCCTTTAACCATAGAGTGTGCTTAAACTCTGCTACCGAGGGAGCCACATATGCCCACAGTACGGCATGGAGTCTAAGATAAATTTAAAAAGATGAGCCCGATAAATTAAAAATTTGTCAAGGTTCCTGGAAGCTAAGAAGGCCATATTCATTATAGATGTCCTTAAGATTATTACTCCCTGCCCGAGACCAAGATACTGAGGAAAAGGGTTGTTTTCCAGATAAAAGCCTTTTATTAAGTCAACTAGGTGACTGATAGTGTCGTTTTCATTCTTAATTGCTTTTCCATAGTTGTAATTGAGTATATGATCACTGGTCCATACAGCAAGATTATCTTTTTAGAAGAGTGACCTGAATATAGGATATCAGGGATACTAACGCCTCTTCAATTGCCTGCCAAGGCATCACAGAACCACCTTTTTGTTTTGCTTTATAGAGTGTTGAATATTTGCTATGTGGCCATTTCTTCCCCATGAAAATTTTTGCAGACCAAAATCAAGTTTGCCTCAATAATCTGGAAGGGGGAAATGTCATGGTGCTAATTAAATTTATTCAAGGGAGAATGTTTATTTTTACCTTTGATATATGAGACTGTAAGGAGGCTGGCATGGCAGACCACCTATCCATATCTTCTGGAATGTATCCTAGTAGTTTGATCTAGACATTTTAGTGAAGGAGGGGAATAAATTAATCAATAATAATAGGAATACTATTTGGCACCTGAGTTTCCAGCACAGATTCATTAAGATGTCCAGACCTTGTGCTAAACTGTACATCCACAACATAGAGCAGAGGGATGCTGCATGACTGTTTGAACTTAATAGGCATTGCTAATCGATTATATTTTGGGCCAGGGATTCTAGCAATAAGGCAGACAATCATATTTGATTACAAACAAATTGTTGTACTAACTCAGAAACATGCCATATATTTCATGAAATTGTATTCAGTACATCAGTAAGAAGTACTAAAATGTTTTCGATGATTTAATCCTTTTACCTCTTTGCTGACATGTCAAAATAAATGTACCCTCAAGAAAAAACTATAGATTGAGATTTTGCTTTTCTTGTTACAAATGTCCTTGTACTGGGAACTGTAACCAAGCCATGACCCATACAATGAACATGTGAACAAAGCAGTCATGTTCTTAAGTAAGACAACAAACAGCACTCATCCGCAGCAGACCATTTGCACAATGCAGGGACTTGAACACACATTTTGGGGTAGGGGCTGAAAAAAGGCACCCACCTTCCTACCACCACCCACCACCGAGACAGGATTGGAACACACATTCTGCAGTTGGACGCGCGTGACAAAGGCATTGTTCGTTCAGCAACTGTTGAATTTTAATTAGCAACAAAATTTGAAGGTTAAAGAAAGCTGAAACTCCCGCTGAATTTCAATTGGGCTGTGAATAAAATCTTGTTCTTTATTTTGTATTAAGTCAGCATGTTCCCTACAGTAAATAGCTGAGCAGGCTGCTCACAATGTGTTGTATTGATCTATAGTCAAATGGGCATTGAACACAAAGGTAACTGTGCTTTGAAATGAGGATGCCCATCGTTAGGTAAATTCTGTACATGCTCCATAATAGGTTGAAAACTGTTGCATTTTTCATATTTTGAAGATTAGGTTGAGCCAGTCATAAATGTGGAGTGTACTGAGGGAGATGGTTATTCTGCCCCATCCTTTACTTTTATGTGGCATTTAGGATGAGGGTATACACACAGGCATAATACACAACAGAGAGTCAGGTAGTAGGTTGTAGAGATATATGGTTGGTACCATTGTGCAAGCTTGTACTAGCATGATAGCATCAAGACATGGGAAACTGATTTTTTATATTATAACTTCAGCTGCTCCAGTTTATAAGCCAGTATATGTGTGTGATGCAGGAGGGAATGTGTGGGTGTATTCCGGTAATGGTGGCTAGCGATGTCACAGTGAAACTGTGGTCGAGGAAGTGAATGTGCATGAAGCAAACCAGCAAGGATAACAATATTCTGCAAAGTTCAAAAGGGATGCTCAATCCCAAACTATTTTGTTCATGTTTGTTTTTTAAGTCTTTCAACAGTCCTAACACGAATATGCGAGGAAATGCAAAAAGAAGAAAACGTATTACAAAAATGAAAGCTTTACACACACACACACACACATACACATACACATACATGAAGAGTAACACAATCACAACTATATTGATGAACTGTTTAAGGTAGGTTGTGTTAGTCTGATCTTAATTGTTCTGAAAAATAATAAGAAATTAAAAGAAAATAAAAATACCAGTTCTAATTTAGATCGATGTAGTGTGTAATTGCAATAGAGCTGTCCCATCTGCTTTCAGAGTGCCTGTCTCCTTCAAGTTATAATTGACTTGTAAATGGTTTCATATTCACATTGGCTATTTCTTACTTCCCAGTCTGTAAGATCACTGCAACCACAATAACTAGGCCCAGAACATGAAAGCTAACATCCAGGTACTTGGTATCCAGCTTCCCATGAACAGAAACTATAACTGTACCCTGGGCTGAGAGTTTGATCAAGACACTTCCACTGACTAAAAATACAAACATGTTACAGCAAGCATGGCTACAGATAGACAGTACATGGGTAGAAATAATAATAATAATAATAATAATTATAATAATTATAGTAATAATAAACATACACTATTAAGACCAAGGAGGTACACGTTGCAAACTCTGAAAAAGTGTCATTAACAGTTCAGATTGACAAACAGGAACACTTATTATACGAAAGCAAGGGGATGAAAAGAGCAATGTGGCATCTGATGCTAGGCTTATGTATTATCTGCTGTCAGCCACCACTGACATGCAGTATATGTTTTATATACGTCATTATATATTTTCTTACTATTTGTGTGTGTGTATGTGGTTGTGTGTGCATGTGTGCGTGAGTGCACGCACTTGTGTACAACAACAAAGACACAATTCAGCAACTGCCAGAGATCATCCAAATTATGAAAATTGTTGCCACCTCCCGAGGTGCTGATTTGCTGCAATGATGCACACTTCTCTGATATTGCCGTATATTGTATAGGTGTACAGTAGTATGATGGTTATGTGTGATTTAATTTTTATAACGGTATATTTTTCTATTTATCTTTACTTTGAAGACTTCATAACTCCAGCTCCTTAGCAAGTCCTTTAGCCAGGTAAGCGATATATAGTGTGTGTAAAATGATATCCATGTACACTGCACACACACACACACACACACATGCACACACATACCATTCCATTAACTAGTACATTAGACTAAGTGACTAAAAGAACCATGCTCTACCATGGATGAAAGCCTCTTATTATTCATTACATTATTTCCTTAAGTATATTGCTGTATTAATCTAATTTCATGGTAAATGGATTTATTACAGTTATAATAAAATGTTGTCACACTATACAATGGTCTCTTAATAACTGTGTCAAAGTATAATACGTAATATGAAATATGCATTTTGTTTAATCCGGTATTATTAAATGGTAAATGTATCGTTAAAGAGATGGTGGTTTCCCAAACCCAACAAGGATTGGTAGGCTGTATACATGCTGCTCAGAACAATGCATACTGCAACCTTGTGTGAAATTGTACCTGCTTTTTCTTTTCTTTACACTGTGATACTGCACTGGCCTACTGATAATAATAATAATAATAATAATAATAATAATAATAATAATAATAATAAAAATAATAATAATAATAATAATAAAATAATAATAATAAAATTAGTAGTAGTGCAACTTTAATGCTAATGTTTTAGGAGGCAAATACAACAGGAACTAAAAAGAATTGGCAATAGTATTTTTACATGTGAAACCATTTCAAGTTCATAAATGTTTGGTAAAATACCATTCAAGTTCAGGAATATTTGTAATGTATTAAAACTTTTTTTTTTTTTTTTAAGCTTGTTCCTTGTAGAGTGTATTAGGCTGCCCAAACAAAGAACACTTCACTGGTCTTGCATAAGTATGTGTAGTTGATGTGCATTCCCTGTCTGTCTCTTGCTCAGACAGGGGTAATCGTTGGCTTAAAATGCCAAAATACAAACAGCGGAACTGATAGACCTTACAGTTGTCTTGCTGTGCTGCGTTCTTCGTCAGTACAATTTAACACACTAGCCTGATGGCACATCATCACTGATTTGACTTATTATGGAAAAGACAAGAGGAAATGCATTCTGAAACGCGTAGGCTCTTAAACTGTCAGTTCCAAAGTTTCAAATTGTACTACTTTTTGGATTTGTTTCTTGCCATGATTTATTTGAGCTGAGACTCCTTATGTGTTATCAGCATCTCTGTCATACCATGTCCTTACCATTACCCTGTCAAAATGACAACCCACTGTGCATCTCTGAAGGTGTTATAACAGTGTTTGTGTGGATTTATTTGCTTTTGTGGGTGGGCAGATGTGTACCTGAATGAGTACTAATGCTTATTTTAACATTGCATGTCTGTACAAGAACTCATCCATTTATGTCTGTATGAGTAGCTTGCATGTGCAATTTTGGAGTTTGTTTTTTTTTGTCAAAATATAAAACATGTGCAGGAAGCAATGATGAGTTCCAAAATGAGAGGACATATGTAGCATGCCAAGGGTTGAATGGGTTTAAGACACCCGTGTTAACATCATGATTTTTTATTTTTTTTTGGTCTTGAATACTTGAAATATATATAAATATAAACATACATGCACACACAGTACATGACCAGAAGTATGTGGACACCTGCCATCCAAAATCTCATCCAAATTTATTGGCATTAATTTGGAGTCGGTCCACCTTTTGCTACTCTAATTACCTCCATTAATCTAGGAATGCTTTATATTAGATATTGGAGCATTGCTGCAGGGATTCGCTTCCATTCAGCCAAAAGAGAATTAGTGAGAACCGGCAGTGATTTGGCGCTTGGCTCACAGGTGGCTTTCCTACTGATCCCAAAGGTGTTGGATGGGGTTGAGGTCAGGGCCCTGTGCAGGCCAGTGAAGTTCTTCCACACCATTCTTTACAAAACCATACCTATATGAACCTTGCTATGTTATTGTTATTATTATTATTATTATTATTAGTAGTAGTAGTAGTAGTATACCTTTGCCTTTGTTGATTGAATAAAGTAGTCATGCCATGTGCATGTGGAATGACCACACTTTTCAGTACTTGCTGTTATTGTGTATTCAATTTAATATTTGCTTATTTCCTAAGAATCTACAAGTGAAGCCTTTCATGAAGACAATAAAATTTTTATGGATAAGAGGCAATCCAAATATCAGCTTGGTCTTCCCTCTTCAGACTTCTTCCCAAATACTCTACATTTTCAATAGAATAGCAAAAAATAACTTACTAAAGTAATCAACATTTCCAGGAAGGCCAGGACGTTAAAACAATTAAAAGTGATGCAACTCTAAGAAAACTAATTTTAGAGTTGAAGAAGTCTAACTTTGCATCCAGCTGGATGAGGAAGCCTCAAAAAATGAGAAAGAACAAAACACGTTATTGTACTTCATTGGAGGAAGCACAACGACATTCCTCAAACATTACATAGAGTCTCCAGCCCTTATGACTAATTTAATTAAACTCCTTTCAGTGAAATGGATAAGGACATGCTTCTGCAATTAATAACTTTCAATGGTATTTATGTAAATATAAAAAGTTTGGAACATTGCAGTATGGTCAAAATAAAATCCTTAAAGTTCAGTGTGCCTAACATCTTTCTGTAAGCTTGTATGATGAGCAAGTAGAGGCTCTTATAGGACAGAATTCTGGATAAAACTGAGAATTTTCATTTCTGAGGAATCAGGAATAGAACCAATTACAAACCGTTAGCATATCTACTGTGAAGGTCTAAAACATAATTCTGTGGTGTGTTTTAATATATAGATGTGAGCTTCATTTGAGTTTATGACACAAACATAAAAATCTGAACAATCGAAAAAAAAATGTAAAAAGTTATTTCAGCAGCAAGAGGGGAACTTTGTGAGATAAACATATTTATAGATAAAATCATGGTCTGTTCTTTTTTGGCCTAAAAGAATAATAAAAAAAATAAAATAAAAAAACATTTGCAAAACACAAACTGCTCTTTGCATTTTTGCTTCAGCAATTAGCAAACTAGAGGCAAATTCAATTATGCATTATGCGCGTCCATAAACATCTGCCATTGCATCAGCCAGAAAACAATAAAACACAAAAAATGGCATAATTTGTTCCAAGCCTTGTGCTGTACAGGATTAGTCAAACACACACTTAGGAACACTGAAAGTAGTTGCAAGCCTGCCAGCCTGCCATCTTGTGCCATACAGCCACTACAGATGATGCTGCTGCCTGGCTCATCTTCAACCTTTCCAAGTTCTCCCACATCACTCCTCTGCTGAGGTCACTCCATTGGCTACCGGTCACTGCCAGGATCAGGTTCAACGTCCTGACCATGCCTACACTGCGGCCAACAGGACGGCCCCGGTCTACTTATAAGGACATGATGGAATTCTATACACCTGCTCAACCACTCCGCTCTGCAGCTTTCACCCCCTCCCATCCGGGTAAAGGGTTCTCGCTCATCCCTATCACGGAGCTTCTCCACCCTAGCTCCCCAGTGGTGGAACAAACTCCCTGTCCCTCTTCGAACCATTCCCTCATTACCCATCTTCCACTGTGGCCTGAAGACGCATCTCTTCAGATTATACCTGGACTAACTGAAACCACTCTGCAGATCATTTCACTTAAATTCCCCTCTTTCATGCCACTCATGTTACATGTACCTTCATTCCAGCACTTATCGTACTTTGTATTATCGTCCTAATGCTGTAGCTTGTACTGCCCCCTAGTTTGACTTAGCATAGGTTAGGTAAGAATAATGTTCACTGTGTGAACTGGACTGTGTTCTTGTCTATGAATAACTGTACAAAATGAGTATTGTACCTAATTGAATCTGTGATTTGTAGTTGTCCCAATGACCTTACTATGCATTGTTGTTCATCGCTTTGGATAAAACCTTCTGCTAATAAAATGTAATGTAATTCCATTTTTAAGTTCATTATGTGTAAGTGTTTAAAATACTGATATAAATGGTATTACAAGTAATGCAGTTAATTTATTACCATAAAGAGTGGCATTTCAAATTTATGGACCTGTTATGGTGCAATGTCATTTTTTAATTGTGCCCCACCTAGTAGATCACAATAACTACCTTTCTACATTGTTATATGAAAAATGAAGCAGAACCTATAACTATATTTCACTAAATTTATATTAGAAAGACAGCTGTCTGGATTCAAACATTTGTTTTGAATTTATAAGCAAATCCATTAAGTCTTCTTTATTCATAAATAGTTATTTGAGTTCAGTAATCAACAAAAATATCTCACTATAAAGTGAAGAAAATGTAAAACATAAAATGATCATTTTTTTTATGAACACTTTTTATTTGAAAATCAAATTCAGGTTGATTAAATCGACACCAATATGTCATAAATTCAGGATCTGAAGTCAGAATCTAACAAAATGGAAGCATGGTGATGAAAGGGTTTTGATTATCTCTTCCTGATTGGTCCTCGGTATGAATCTATGCCCTTTTGCAAAGGTATCGTGATCTCCAAGTTACTTTGTGAATCTCCTGTTTCAGTTACTTTATTCACTCTTCTAAAGCCTTGCCCCCACATCCCCTTCTCCTCAAAAGCAGTCTTTGTAGTCCTTAAAGAGCCTTTTTTATGCCTTCGTTCAATCAGCCAAGGGGAAGAGAGATGGAGGAGGTCTGGAAGCATGTTCTTTCTTTGGTTCAAGCCTAAAAGCAACAGTGAACTTCTTTTGTAGTCTGTCCGACGACATTAAGCCAGAAGCATGCACAAGGGAGATGCAGTCTGGAACTAATAATAGTGTAAATGATGCACAGCATTGGCAGCTTTGATCCTGTCGTCATCGGAAACCTCATCTCATGCCACTGCAGTAGAGTGAATTAAGCTTTAGTGAGAGCAGACTGTATTAAAAGCGTCTCGACCTTATTTGCAGTGTGACTTAGAGGCGGTTGTGTGGAAGTTGTGTTTTAGGAATATACAATGGAAAAAGCCTTCACAATATGAAGAGGAGGCCTACATAACCTTTTACTCATATACAGTACTGTTTTCTCACCAGTGTGAAAAGGATGTATCCTATGAGTGAAATTGACATTTCAGAGAATGAGCTCTGACTGTACATTATCATTATAATTTTTCTGTGATTTGTAATACTTGATATTTTAACTTTCTCATATTAAAAATGCCATATTTGATACCTTTTCAAACTGTCATTTTTGTAACATATCTATATATCTGTTCTGCAATTGCTCCGTTGAGCTATTTTCCATTGGCACCATCATGTGTGACAATCCTGCCAAGTATTCAAATGTTATGATGCATATATTATTATTGTATAGCTATTTAGGCCACTATAGCAGAGACTATAGTGTGTATTTCAAACTACTTTAGGTGAAAGATGTTTTGTGGGTTTATATTGCTGTAATCAAGATATCGGCTAAGCTCCTCCTTTTCTTAGTTTTACAGAGGAATGTGAACATGGATGAAAGTTGAAATGCTATGAAAAGCATGTCTTTGAGCCAGTGGTCCACACTATTGGTCCTGGAGAACTGCATCGTCTGCTGGCTTTTTTATTTAAGGCCAATTTCTACTCCAACAACAGAATGTCACTGCAACCCAATGACATGTGATGGATGTTACTGGTCGCAGCAACATTTGGTTTATACTTCAGGCAACTGTCACGTTGCTGAGGATGTCGCTCAAACATAAAACACATTGAACCCTGACCCTGTCGTTGCATCTGACATTATGGTAATGTCTCAGTCAGGGGAGCATTTGCTAGTACGTTAGCTCAGTGTTTCTCAACCTCAGTCCTGGGGGCCCACTGTGTATACTGGGTTTCGTTCCAACCACAACTGCAATCCCAGAATTGTAACAAGCTATTATTTCTTTTTAATTAGGTGCTTCTCATGTCAGAGGGATTATTTGCTTAAGCCACCTTGTGTGAGAAATAGCTATGCATGCCATAAAGAATAAAAGTTAATATTCAAATTGTGCTATATTGTTACTAATTGGGGAAAGTGTGGACACCTGGCCACTAAATCGAATCATTTGATAGATTTGAGTCAAACCTGTATTGTGCTAATTAGTTTAAGGGAAATATTATGCACTTAACGCACTTAAACACGTGTGTTCAGTAACCTAATTAGGAGCCTATTAGTTCCCCTCGTTAATTTGATCTGTTAAAAATGTTACCTCTTTAAGTGATTGTTTGCAAGTATGTGAACAGAAATACAAATTAGCACAATTTACAAATTATTATTAATAATGATGTAATTCCAATGATTGATGCTGAGCTAAACTGTGTTCAGAATGAGATACTAGGCTACAATCCAACATGGGAAGCAGCTACAATGTTACAAGTTATCAATGTTAATAGTATGTATTGTGAATAGTTAGAATTACACATCTGTGGTTAGCAAACTAGATAGCAAGTGTTCATGTAGGCTACTCTTGTGAATGTTTCAAAGTTATTTGCTTTAACAGCAACTTAGTTATCTTTCCTATATAATTAACAGTAGCCTATCAAATTGTAACCTACATTACTGTAGGCTGTGGTTATCACTGTGATAGCTCTCTGCAATGATACATCAAGCACCCATAGCCTACAAATTATCACTGTTTTGCAGGTGATTGCATGGGATGAGTGAAGATACTTCAGATTGCTGTTTGTTATGTGTGAATGCACCGTCAGAATTGCTACTCAATTTTGTTTTACTCTGTGTAATACTGTCTGTCTGTCTGTCTGTCTGTCTCTCTATCTATCTATCTATCTATCTATTTATCTATCTATCAGGTGTGGATTGTATTGCAATAATTCAAGAGACCAGATTGGCAATTCTGTAATTTGGAGCAAAAGACAAAAAATTGCAGTGTTTGGCAATGTATGTGTTGTTCTCTAAGATATGGCATGCACAGATAATAATAATAATACTAGTAATAACATTTTTAATCAGGAAAACAGAGCATATTTACACTTTTCTCTTCCCCAATGCTGTGCACAGTACTGCATGGCAATCTTTGGCCATATAATGAATGTTAAACCTATTAAATGTAAAGTTAAGTAAATTCACACAATGATATGCAATACTCTTGACTAGCACAACCTTTGACAACAAAGTAAACAGTACAGAAAATTACAAACGTCCACATTATCATGTTAAATTCCAGGCCTAGAATCAGTTCTTAGAGCTTTTGCTGGCTTGTGCATGAACTAATGGTGCAAAGACACACAGTGGGTCAAGAAACAGCTGAGCTGCCAATTGTCTATTTGCTTCAACAAAAAATGTGTGACTATCCCAATATGTTTGTGTTTAACTATATATTGTCACTGTTCCAATCCGTTTGCTTTTTAACTGTGTATATAATGGACCATTGTTAACTACATGGCACTTAACACTCCCAGTAATTCAAGAGGTATCAATTAATGATGCTCAATTTCCTTGACACAATTAAATATAATTCAACATTTATGACTTGTGACCATTTGTGTGTCTGAACTAGACATATTCATATTTGCTACCTCGTGGAGTGACATTTCAATTAGTGCTCAATGAATCGTGGTCTAATGAAGAGCTGTCACAAAGCTGCCAACAGCCTTCACTGAAGAGGCAAACTGCAGAAAAGTGAGAAGACACAGCTGAAATCAACTCCGGTATCTCCACGACACTTTAGTGTGAATATTTCCTATCAAATCAGGAGATTTTATCTATAAAAAAAATTACCTCAAGACGGATTAATACCTAATAATCTGGGAAAACAAAAAGATTAGTAACATACAAATTGTATTTGTAGTCCACTTGATGCTACATGAAGACCACAAGTCTAGTGATTTCACAAATTCCTATTACTTTTCAGTATTAATTGAATCTGAATGTGCTTTAATACTGAAAACAATCTGGTGCACCAAATGCCATCTTTTAAAATGCAACAATGTTTAAATATAAATTTGTCTCTCAATAAAACAATGAATAAATATCTTGTCAGTAATTGCACCTGAAATGTATTTCAATAATACATTTTTCCAATAACTTACATACCCTAATAATATTGAAATATAAAGCATCTAACATGCTGTTCTACTAAAATTAAATAAGGTTATTAAGACTGTTATTAAGGTAGTTAAGGCATGATTTGAATTATGAGCAAATTTATACAGTTTAGAATAAATAAACAAATATTTAAATTATATGCTGTGCAATCCATTTACATCTACTATGACTTTGCAGAGCTCCTTGACAGAGCCATCGTGATCATTTTGCGGTCATTGTTGTTGTTTTGTATGCTGTTTTATACTGCTTTGGCCCTGTCTTGGCTAGGTCTCACTTGTAAAAGAGGTTTTAATCTCAATGTGACTTCCTAGTCAAATAAAGGTTTATATATATATATATATATATATATATATATATATATATATACAGCATTGTAACCAAGACGCAAGGCATTTTTAAGGGTTTAAAATAAATTGCGGCTGTTTCAGTGATATACTTCAGGCCAGCTTCACAGACTCGGATTAAGCTTAGTCCTGGATTAAATTCAGATGGAGAAATGGAGAATCTCCATTCAAAATTGAATTTAGTCTAGGAATAGGTTTAACGTGCCAGTGAAACTGGCCCTTTAAGTTTAAAAAATAAATAAATACAATGAGCTCCATAATGTTTGGGACAAAGACTTTTTTTTATTTATTTGGCTCTGTACTCCACATTTTATTTTTGTAACCAAACAATTCATGTGCTTAAGGTACAGATTCTCAACTTTTATTAAAGGACATTTTTATGCATTCTGGTGTCACCATGTAGACATTACAGTACTTTTATACATTTCAGGGCACCATAATGTTAGGGACAAATTGTTCACTGGTGTTTATAATTAGTCTGGTGCATTCAATTGCTTCCTCAGTGCAGGTTTAAGGGAGCTATCAGGATCTAGGCTTGTTTTTAGACTTTTGATTTGGCATTGGAGTCTCTTATTGGCATTTGCCAACAGGAGGATCAGAGTTCCCAAGCAAAAAAATAGTATAACCAGACCTGTGCCAATAAAGGTCAAGGTAGCCATTGTGAGGCTGAGAAATAAGAAAAGTAAAAACAGTCAGAGACATTGGCTAAACCTTAGTCTTACCAAAATCAATGGCTTGGAACATCATTAAGATGAAAGCACTTGTGAGCTCAGGAATCACAAAGGGCCTGGTAGGCCAAGGAAGACCTCTACAGTTGATGACTGAAATTCTCACCATAATGCAGAAAAACTCACAAAAACCTGTCTGACAGGTCAGAAACACTCTTTGGGAGGCAGGTGTGGATATGTCAGAAACCAATGTCCACAGGAGAATTAATGAGCAAACTACTGAGGCTACACTGAAAAATGCAAATCACCAGTTAGCTGCAAAAACAGGATGGCCAGGCTAGTTTGCTATGAGGTACCTAAGACCCTGCAGAGTTCTGGGAAAAAAGTATTGTGGACAAATGAGACCAAGACTCACTTGTATCAGACTGATGGCAAGAGCAAAGTGTGAAAGCCAAAAGGACCCCCCCCCCCCCCCCCCCAGGTACTGACTCACTTGTATTAACTGAAGATGTAACTGCTGATAGCAGCATCAAACTCTGAAGTGTACAGAAGTATCTTATCTATGCACTTCAGAATTCATTGATGATGTAACTGCCGATAGCAGCATTAGAATGAATTCTGAAGTGTACAGAAGCATCTTATCTGCTCAAGTTCAACAAAATCCCTTCAAACTCATTGGATTGCACTTCATCCTATAGTACTGATATCAAACAGCTAAAGCAATGATTCCAAACATACTGCTAAAGCAACAAAGGAGATTTTCAAAGCCAAAAACTGGAAAATTCTTCACGGGTCAAGTCATTCACCCGATCTGAATCGTGTATTTGTGAATGTATTTTATGCTGAATGGTAAACGAGGCAACTAGCCCCTGAAACATTAGCAGCAGAATATCGCTGCAGTACAAGCCTGGCAAAGCATCACCATAGAGGATACCAGCCCCTGCTGTTGACTATGGGTCACAGACTTAAAGGTCCCATGTCATGCTATTTTTTGGCATTTTATATTATTCAACAAGGTCTACCAAATATGTCTATAAAGTTTTTAAGGGAATATAAATCCAGCTAGTTTTTTTTTATTCTTGGAGCTGAACAGGTTGTTTTGGGTTGCCGTGTTTTTCTGATCGATCACAACATTGATAAAGTTGTAAACTTGTATAATACCACGCTAATTCACAAGTTAAAGGTCCAGGACATTTAAATATATGAAGTCTTTGCAGCTGTGTTGTTTTAATAATTTCTTGAAAATGATTCGAAGAATCCCCTTCCCCCTTGATTAAACGCCAGGTTTTCAGTGGGCGAGGTTAACTGGGTAGGGTGTACATCACTAAAATTCTATGACTGGTGAAATCCTTTCTACTTGTCTACTAAGATGTAAGTGATGCACAAGCCAATTTTGTGCAGGCAAGCTAAGTTGGAAACGCCTAAGCATTGCACTTTCTCTGGATGCAGAAAAACCAATACACTTTTTTCTTTTCCAGAAAATGAAGAGACCCACAAGAAATTGGTTTAATTAGTGGGAACCCACAGGCACTACAATATTGCAATAACCCCCGATAGTTAATATTTGTTGTTCCCATTTTCATGAGGAGCACTACATCAACTCTCTACAAAAACACCGTGGCTTTGCTAAAAAGGTAGCATCGATGCACGGTGCGGTGCCTTCCCTCCATTCAACTCCCTCCCAACTGTTGCTGTTAGTAACACTTGACACCAGTGGTCGCAGAATAGACGTGATGGATTGGCAAGTAGGCTTACCGTTAGCTAGTGTTAATTAATTAATTAAAAGCGTAGATTTATGGAATTAAAGCATTTCTTATTCGGCTGTAATGTCCAGAGTATGAGACTGCTGTGGAGTCAAATGTGTACAGTTACAACGTTATTACATCTTGAATGAACTGCAGGTTTAACAATATTATGGCAAAGCCTAGCTTATATTGCTTTCTTTCGTGTTGTCCGGTAGTGTACAATCTGCTGTAACCTAGTGACGAGGAATGATGTATATATGAGGTTTCCTACGGATATGAATATTAAAGAGCAGAGGATACAGATGATGCTACACGTGATGTCACATGCCAGTATATGGGTGATACACTAACCAAGAGATTGCAAAGAGGCTCTAAAATACAAATGATTATAAACCTCTGTTATTATTTGTTAAAAACCAGAATTACTGGGTGTGGGGCATTATTTATTTATTTATTTATTTATTCATTTGTTTAAATTTTGTAGACTTGGATTCTCATTTGGCTTTTGGGCCACAAGGCCTGCACAATGGTAATTGTTCAATACGTGCTCTTTGAAATATAGTCACCTAAAGCCATTTGGAGGTGATTAGATTAATTTAAGAAAAAATACATATATGTCACAGTATCAAGTATACTACAGAACTGAGATTTGCATTTTCAAGAGTTCAGTGGCCTACTAAGCCTTGAAAGAGAGTGATGACACGTTGCAAGACCACAGACAAATCACATAGACCTCAGACAAAGACTGCAACCTGAATGGTTTGTATTTCCGCCTCCCTGAAAGTCCTATGCAGTCTTAAAAAAGTGACTTCTATTTCCAAAAACACACTTGTGTTCCAAAACACTGTATGCAAAATATATTTGTCATATGTTAAATAAGCTTGAAATGGATTTTTAAAGAAAAACAACAAAAATATGACAAATAAAAACTTCCAAGCTTGCCAAAACCCAACTTTTCATAAATTACATACAGTCAGACCTTATAAAGTTTGAAAAAAGTCCACTCATTCACAACAGTAAGCTTAGATCTGACAGTAAACAAAGCAAGCTTCCTACCTTTGCATGTTAGATCTGTATAAATCACACCTTCCCAGATCTCCAGGAGCTACAGGAAAACATTGCAGGGTATTTTGTACCAAAAATTCAGAATCGGTCTGGTCGAGGTGTTTACAGAATTGCAGAGTTAAAGCAAAAATCTCTTGGGAGACAAACGCTGTGGTCACCCACACACTGAACACTCCCTACCACTGAAGCCCTCCCTTCCCTCTCTTTCTCTTTTTTCATTTTGTGAAACTTCTACAGAGGAAGAGCAAACACAGGCACTTTGTCTGGGGGTCACATCTGAACTGGGCCGTACATTCACAGCCTTCATTATGATGCAGACAGCTAAGGCCTGGAGAGACAAATGGATATCTATCTTTTTTTCTGCTTTGTGAACAATACAGCACTTATTAGAATCTAGCTGGTGGGGCTGGATGGTGATCCATCTTAAGTGAGTATTTCTGTGAGCGATAAGAAAGTCCAGTCTCCGTTTTGACATTTGAGTTCAAGGCACAAATTCATCGATTCACCGGCCTCGACATCAACATGTTAAAAAAAGACATGCTACTTCTGACCTCAATTGTGACTCCATTAGTGTTTTAGAGTAGAACATCTTTTGGACACAGAGAGGGTTTCTGTGGAAAACCTACATGATGACAGTTTCAGGAATCGCAATTATTATCCTTAACAATAACAGTTTTTTCTCTGATTAGACTGTTCATCTTTTAAAAGTTCTACACGGTATGCAAACCAGATAATATGTAACAGTAACCACAAAAGTCACTATTCCTGGTGTTATTTTCTTTGTTTGGTGCAAGTTAAATTTACTGCGTGCTGGACTGCATGATTAACCGTTTGTCCATCTGCGTTTATTTGTTGCGATTAACTACACACATAAATGGTAACTGTGTTTGTGAATAATTATAAATGTAATCATTTATTTGAATATGTTTGCATATGTATAGTGATTGCGTAGTTTACATTTACCGGTCCTCCAAAACTGAACACTAAATGTTCCAATTTTGAACTTTCATCAGTAGCTTACCTCCAGATTTTGTCCTGTTAGCATGTTAATTGAAAGAATCAAAATGTCAGTGTTATGGGAGAAGCAGGGTGGATAATCTTTGAACTTAACAAAGGAGCTTTCAGAAAAATTACAAATACCTCCAAAATCCTAAAGGTTTGAGTAACAAAGTATTTGTAATGTGTTACTACCTACTTTAGGTTTCCATATCAAGTAGATACATTTTCAGATGTGTACAAAAAACATTTTAAATCAGCCCTGTTCTCGGTGTGTAATTTAGCCAGTCTTGTTATAATGTTGCAGAACATTCATCAGTATAGTGTCGATTGGCAACAAACTCATGAGACATTTCCACCCCTGAAATAAAGGCCATGTTTTCCATGAAATGTGCTGATGGTACTGTTTCATCCTGAAATGTAGTCTTGTCACATTTTTTGCCACTGAGCCAAGTACCGTAAAAACATGCTGACGGTCTCCGCATCATTTGCTTCCCAGTGCGGCAGTAGACCTCCCCCATCCACTTGCCACCCTGGGGACAGTCGTGCATGGCCAGTGATGGCAACCGTGGCCTCCACAATGAAGACAAAGCAGGTTCTATGATCCAGGAAATGAAGCCCATCTCCAGTCTCCCACTGGGCGGAATCGTGGGCAGCAGTTTGAGGCAGGGTCAGGGCAGTTGAGTAGTGAGGTCTCTAGCTTCAGCTTTAAGAAGCGCTGGACTCCAATTCCCCTGGTGACAGGAATATTCTTGACTTCCTTTCATGGACAAATGGTTCATATGTACACTAGAAACAATATATAAAATCTTGAACAATTGTTTACATGTTACAATGTGATATTGGCTTTAGTATGATGCACATGTAATTCGTGGTAGCTACTGGTTTTGTTTTTGCTATTTACTAAGTTTAGTGGCAGATACTCAGGGCATTTAGAATAAATCATTGGATCAGATAGGTCTAATCTAATTTCAGTAATTAGTAAAAAGCTTTCCTGTGTGTTGGTCAAAGCTTTCATAATTAACATTCATATTCACCAACGCTTACTGAAGGAAGGCTTCATTTGAAATGTCACCCATACCACAATTCTGAATTTAATGATCGTTGCACTCAGATCAATATTGTTCTCATTTGATTGGTTCAACTGCATCAAAAAAATCGATGTCATCTACTGAAAAAGTATCTTCCCAAATAGTGAGTGGATGAGAGTAAATGATATGTGTATTATTATATTCACCTTTTACATGTGGAAAATGTTAAATGCTAAAGTAAAAGCCACTCTAAAAAGATGGCTTGAGGTTCTGCTGTGAAAAGCTCAGCCATTTCTCATTTTATGGTTTTATAATGAAATCCAAGGTGTTTCCAGAAATTACTTGAAACAGTTTTCACGCCCTTGTAAGAAAGCGCAATGGTCTGGCAGGAATGATTTAGTTGATAAGCAGAGGAGTCTGATCGATTGCTGAGAAACACTGCTGAGCTATCAATTAAGAGGGAATGGAAGGTAAAAAGCAAGCATTAACATGGATAAGCTGTTGTGTCCTGACAATGACCTCTGTAGGAACCTGAAATTTCAATTCAAGACCCAGACTGCAGAGGATATGCTGGTCGTGTTTCTGAATGTATTGTTCCTCCCCTCTGAAAAACAAAATTATGCATACATTGGCATAAAATAGATAGTGGAATAAAAATGCTACATTCTAGCTTTTGAGTGAAAATTGATTTATGCCAAGCACTTCTAGCTTTGGAGTGACAAATATATAGAAGACATTAAGACATTGTCATCTTTAAGTGAAAAGCAAGGAGGGAAAGAAAGTCAAATGTTTGTACAAAATGTCAACAGCCATAAATAAGTTACTGGACTTGAAAGTGTACATCTCAGGATATATGCAGCTGTGAAGCATGTACGCAATATGTTCTATAGTATTACCATAGAGTTTTGTCATTTATACTGACATACAAATAATTGCCATGCTAATTGTCCATTTTTCTCATTTACAGTTGCCTTTTTGTTGGAAAGGCTATACTGTCACTAACAAAGAAATAGCTTTCTAGAGACACACACAATAGGCTCTCTCTTCTCTCAGAGGCCTTTTGATTTTAACTGTTCGGTGTTAAGTACAGAGGCTATCTAAACGTCCAGTGCTACTTCTGCCTGATACTGTCGTAAATACGAAAATGCTGCCCTGAGGATATTTTTTGTGCACAGATGCTGTCCAAATGATGTACCTTTATTTAAGCTGACTTCTAAAGATATAATCATTGGTTATTAAATTTATACGGGGCAGTCACTTTTTTCTAGCCACATGCATATGATATGAAAGGCCATCTTTAAAAGCCATACATAATGGGTAGATTCATACATCAACATAATCGGTAGACTGTAATAATGTAAGTTGTGAAATTGGTAAATGCCATTTTGGGAAAAATAACATTACTTGTTTAACAAAATATTTTTCCCTGTGCACTAGCTTTAAAAGACTTTCACCTGAAACCATCAAGATTGGTTTCAATGGCCTGTTTCTTTTGTCACTTGTTGCTGCTAGTCTACACCATTCTCTAAAGAGACTATTGGTCTGCGTTAAACACGGCTGAATTTCTGAAACAGTGAAAGCCTTGGACACAATACATCAATACTAAGTTGGGCAACTGCATTGCAAATTAACCTGCAGTGGGTTTCTCATGTATTCCTCTTGGCAATGTCTCATTACCAGATTTTGTGTTGATTTATTGTCAAATTATGAATTAGTTGTTTATTTTGTTAATACTATTCTCACACAGAAAGTCCAGACACACTGTGCAGCTCTGAATTAATGAGTGCAAATGAATGTTGTTTAGTCCATGAGCAAAACTGTAAAAAATAAATAAATAAATTCTATAATAACGATGTGATCTGTGTGTGTGTGTGCCAGTGTGTCCATGTGTGTACATGTCTGCCTGTACAAGGAAACACTACATTTTCATAAAATCTTAAATAATTTAAAGAGAGGCAAAGAGTAACCACTGACTGAACATCCCCTGTCACAGCAGTAACACCATTTATTCCACCTACTCTGCACCCCATCAGCACCCCCCCATATCCCCCCACCCGCGTGCTGGGGCCATTACACATTTTTAATCCATAACACCACTGGATCTATCTACCTCACTTCAGACATTGGCTGCTTATTGATCCAAGAACCTCATCAAGTGTTCTCTTTCAGTCCACCCAAGTGGCTGGGATTGACTTTGCAAATCCCCCCTCAAAGTATTTTCATCCCTGTATTGCTTCTCAGGACTTGTACTACATTGCATTCTTATTGTCTTACAGACTCTTTGAGACTAAAGTAAAAAGTATAAAGTACCAGTATATGTATTTCAGGAAAGAAGTATCAGTGTTGCTGTGTAACAGCATAAAGCATATTATTTTAATACCCATATGTATCTATCCTGCTGTAGGGGAAAACACAAATTATAGAATCCTGAGTATAAATAATTAAAACGTGTCTGTTTTAACAATACTTATAAGTAAAAAAAAGGAATGCAGGAGATACAAATATATTACCTCATGTGGTGATCAAATGACGCAAAAGCATAATCACTCATAATTAATCTTAAATTAATAATAATTCATTTCTTAGAATGAATGAATTAATTTGAACAGTTTTCAAAGAGTTTTCCGCAGTGATCACTACGGCCGTTTACATAGTGTTACACTGCCCTCATCGTGGCAGGGGACTTCAACAAGGCAAACCTTAAAAAGGTTATGCCAAACTTTTTCCAACACATCAAGTGTCCTACCCGAATGGACAAGACGCTTGATCACTGTTATTCACCATTCAAGGAGGGCTACAAGGCTACCTCTCTACCACCATTCGGCAAATCAAACCATGCCACCATTCGGAGTACAAGGCGGCGTCCTACAGGCTGAGGCGAGCGATCAAGCATGCGAAGCATCACTACAAGGACAGTGGAGTCACAGTTCCAGCAGCGAGACACCCGACGCGTGTGGCAAGGACTACGGGACATAACAGACTATAAGGGCAGGCGCCCCCCTATGGGGAGTGCTGACACTACTCTGGCAGATGAGCTGAACTTCTAACGTTAGCCTGAGGGCTAGCGCAGCTAGCGTGGATAACATGAGTTTCCCCCCGGAGCTGCAAGCTCACTCATCCTGTCAGAGCACGACGTGAGGAGAGCCTTGAAACGGATGGACACCAGGAAAGCTGCGGGACCAGATGGAATCTCCGGACGAATCCTCAAGACCTGCACTGATCTCCTGGCTCCTGTGTTCACCACCATATTCAACCTCTTCCTGGCCCAGTCCATGGTCCTCACATGCTTCAAGAGGACCACCATTGTCCCTGTACCCAAGAACGCTTCCCCAGCCTGCCTGAACGACTACCACCCGGTAGCACTCACCTTGGTGGTGATGAAGTGCTTTGAGAGGCTAGTCAAGGACTACATCTGCTCCTCTCTTCACAGCACCGTGGACCCTCTGCAGTTTGCTTACCGCCCAGATCCACGAACGACGCTGTCTGTCAGGTTCTGCATGCCACTCTCTCTCACCTTGACAACAGAGGGGGGGGCTATGTAAGATTGCTGTTCATTGATTTCAGCTCAGCTTTCAATACCATAGTCCCCTCCAGACTGGCTGCAAAACTGACTGACCTGGGACTGAACACCTCCGTTGTGCCTGGATCCTGGATTTCCTGACCCCCAGACCCCAGGTGGTCAGGGTGGGTAAGCATACCTTAACACTGGAGCCCCCCAGGGGTGTGTGTTGAGCCCTCTGCTGTACTCCCTGTACACACACGACTGTGTGGCCAGGTTCGACTCCAACACCATCGTCAAGTTTGCTGACGACACAGTGGTGGTAGGCCCGATCACCAATCTCCAGGAGGTGGCAGACCTGTCACTGTGGTGCCAGGACAACCGTCTCTTCCTGAACATCAGCAAAACCAAGGAGATGGTGGTGGACTTCTGTAAAAAGAAACGGCTGAGGACCAACACCCCCCTACAGATCAACGGGACACCGGTAGAGAGGGTCAGCAACTTCAAGTACCTTGGTGTCCACATCACAGAGGACCTGACATGGGCACTGCACACCGACACTGTGGTGAGAAAGGGAAGGCATCACCTGTATCACCTCAGACAGCTGAGGAAGTTCAGAGTCTCCAAGAAGATCCTGAAAACCTTCTACTCTGCAACTATTGAGAGCATCCTGATGGGGAACATCACCATACGGGTGGTACGGGAACTGCTCCTCTCTGGACCGGAGAGCCCTGCAGAGGGTGGTGCGGTCGGCTGAGCGTACCATGGGGAGCACACTCCCCACTCTGCAGGACTCGTACCCCAGGAGGTGCTTAAGCAGAGCAAACAGGATTATGAAGGAATCTTTCCATCCCAACAATGGACTGTTTGAGCTGCTGCAGTCAGGCAAACGCCTACGCAGCCACAGGACCAGCACTGAGAGACTTAGGAGGAGCTTCTTCCCTCAGGCCATCAGTGCTTGGAACTTTAACTCCACTGCCAGGACAACTGTCCTGGAATAGTGCGACCAACTACTTGTTTACACATTTTTTTGCACACATTTTTCATTTTTTTTGAATACCTCAAGCACATGCACCTTTTTATCTCTATGTACACTGCAGCACCTTACCATCCTACGGTTTACTCTATTTTTCTTTTTTGTTTGTACTTACTGTATTATATCAGTTGCACTGCTTCCTATGACTTATTTTTTTAACTTTGATCATGTGATCATGACATCATTGGACCAAAATGGCGCCCACTCCTTACACTGCTTTAGGAAAATGGAAGTACAAATGCATTTTTCCTCTTAAAACTGCAACTATTTTGAGAATGTAGAATGCAGATAGGCAGAATAATACTAACCCAAAGTCAGAAAGTATAGAGTCAGCACAACATCATTTGGGATGCATTCAATGACTAGGGATAAAGGGTGTCTGCATCTGAAAGTGTGGAGTTGGCACAATCAAATTTGAGACAAAGATACCTTCTGAAGTTTATAAAAAGACTGAGTACACCATCCCCGACGGAGACAGTTGTGCGCATGGATCAAAATTAATAAGGCTGAACAATGTCAGCATGACAGCCGAATTGGTCCATCACTCCACAATCAAACAGTTGCACGCACACAAGTGTTTATTTGCATCAACAGGAATTAGCATCACTGTGTCAAGGGGGCTCGGGGGGCGGGTGGAGCTGGGTTTGCCACTGCTTACTTACACTTTCTCCAAGAAAAAGATGTAAAACTTTAGTTCTCTCGTGTGGACCCTGTGGCATTAATGAAATTCAGTTTTCAAAGCCTCTCACCAGAAATATAAGACTGGTTGCATTGT
Organism: Anguilla rostrata; assembly: GCF_018555375.3. Lineage (NCBI taxonomy): Eukaryota > Metazoa > Chordata > Actinopteri > Anguilliformes > Anguillidae > Anguilla > Anguilla rostrata. Next base: position 16,251,105 of record NC_057936.1, read on the forward strand.
CATCTTCCAGGGTACATTTGAGTTATTGTGCATTGCGGTTCAATGCTGACAACTGAATGATGGATTTGCTGTTTTGTGTTATGGTATACTGTGAAACAAACGTAGAAAACGCATTGTGAAGCACAATATTAGATTGATTATTGCTTTCCGAGAGATACTGACATGACCTTGTGATACATTTTACTGATAAAGAGACATTTTCTCTTTTTAGGTGATGGATTTTCAAAACCAAATGTAATACACATGCTCACTTGGAAGGGTGTGCTAATATAGGGTATGTGGTGCTATCCAAATCCAGTCAGTATTCTTTGTTCTTGTAGGTTTTGTCTTAGAAAAGGGTAAGATGTCCATCTGTGTAATTCGACTTCAGAACTAGACTAGAACCAATGCAAAGTCGCAAAGACTGAAAACATTCTATAGCATTTAAGAGCCAGGGTCCATTTTAAGGACTGTGGTCCTGTTATAATTGCAGGACATTGAGGAACAGGTCATTGATCAACCAACTTATTGTTTTTTCATTTAAGGACGATGAAATTAGCATAAGTAAGTCTCAGATTTTTTGACCATCGGTCACAACTTCCTCACACACTGTTGTACATTCTAGGGGGTCAAATTTTTAGGGGTTTAATTATTTCATTATTTTGTAAATTTATTATGACAACCCCTGGCCAACACTAGTTTAAATACAGGGGGTGACAAGAACCATATCTGAGTGAGCAAGCAATAAAAATGCCACAAAGTTCAGAGGTGCCTCTGAGTGATCCCATAAAGATGTCCTTACACAAGCAGTTTCACATTCAGTCAAGAAGTAAGCAGTTTATTGCTCTCAAAGAGAAGAAAGATCATTAACCTTTAACCTAAAGGATGATACATGAAGATAGAATGCTGCAGATTGTGTTTTAAAGGACACCTAGAAAGGCCCCTGATATTTGACCTTATAGATTATGATTATATAATATTCATATTATTAAAGATTCATTTCAGGTGGCCCCAAGCTTCACCTGCTCTGGAGAGAATCACAAAATGTACTACCATTTTTATTGTATGCACCCCAAGTGAGGTGAAGGAGGGATTAGTCAGATAATTTAACAGGGGAATAATTAGAAGAGTAAATTTTGAGATCAAGGATGAGACGTGCCAGGGTACATGGACAATTGTTTTTATTTCCCCTGGGTTTACTGGCTTCATTCATTTCTGCCTGGTCTGAAGGGAATACTACCCTCTATCAGCCCATCAGCACCAGATCTAACTGCAAATCATTTGTCCCAGAGGGTCTCAGATCCAAGTTCTCATCAAGTACAACTTTTCAGCCATATATTTTTACCACTATCTTTATTTACTTACCAGTATTTTTCAGCCATCAGACGAGAGAGTCACAGGGTGGTATGTCTGTTGGCCTTTTAAGTGTAAAATTGCCTAGCAACAGCACCTGAATTGCTGAATGCCAGTGAACTGCAAATGGAATTTTATACAGCAACTTTAAGCCATCAGAATAATGAAAAACAGTCTACCTCAGTGTTTAGTTGATAGCTGAAGGGTAACATTAATCTCAAAGATAAGCAACATGACAACAGAATCGGACCTGCAGAAGCTGCCAGATTATACAGAATTGGGTGTATTATACAGGATTAGCTTTATTCCAGCATGGAAGCCTGTTCCCTCAGCTCATACTCATCACGGCTGTGATATTACAGAGATGAATTTATGTTTATTCATCATGCTTTCACTGGAAAGTTACAAAAATAAAATTGGGTAAAATGTAATTTTTTTACTTGATTCAAAAGGTCTGTGAAAACACTGCAAAAGCTATCTAATTTTCCAGTGGGAATCATTCATTAGTGAAGAATGATTCTTTTGGGATGAGTGATGTCAACAGTCATATATCATACCAGGAATTATCTTATGCCAATTTGTAGTTGGAATTTCCTCACACTATAACCCTGAGTTGTACTGTCATTATCAAATGGCATGTGGCATGATCAAAGAGGCAAACTTACAAATTGGTACAGTTGCAAAACAGAGCTGAGGCCAAGCAGGGGGCCCCACTAAAGATATTTATAAAAGCACATTGGCTTTTACCTTGAATGGAGACAGTTTGTTTTACTGGGTTTCAACAGCTCCTTAAAGGTATACAATCTTCCAGAGAAGTATGAACTGCATGGCAGTCATACAAGTACCGTATATGAGTAAGCAACGGAAGATTCTGTGCATCAAGCATTGAGCTCCTTAGATGTCATTTGCAGTTAGATGAAACATTACACTTCAGGGATTTCTCTTTTAATGCTTTAAAAAAACTTTTTTAAGGTCTTTCTTGTGGGACATTACTGTATAAGGGTGGAAAATGTTCTTTAGAATTGTAAAATTCTCATTCTAATTTATATAAGAATAAACACACGTGTATTTATTCAGGAAATTATGCTTCTGAAAAATGCAATGCAAAAACAATTCAATTATTATTATCATTATTTTTTTTTTAACTTTTTGGCCAAGGCTGTTGCATTACCTGACAGAACCTACAATGCATACAGTAGAACAGAATACCATTGAGTTTATTTGCTATCATATGGAAATGACCAATAACCTTCATTTTTCATTTACCCACTTCTTCAAATGAACTAATAAAGGCTCTGGGGCTTTTTTTTTTGTTGTCCTGACGATGAGGAAAATGAATTCTGTCCATTTAACGAGTATTTTTTCAGTGCCATTAATATGAAGTAACACTAGCTCAGTAATGTATAAGCATTATCATAATTGACAAATAGTACTAAATATTTTTTTTTAGTTAAGTTAAATTTTACACAATTCAGAACAGGCTGGTAATGACATACATATTATGCCCCTCCAAAATTCAGAAGACTGGAGAACTTTGTCTGAAACACGATAAATAGAGAAAGCACTAAGCACTGCTTTCCTGCTCATAAAACTGGCTCCAAGGCAATGTTCCCTGCTGAAAGTCTCTTTCAGAACAAAAAATGCTTAGACATTTGAAGGAATTAGACAGAGATACATTCCTCAATGAGTTTGCTATGAATGTTCTACTAAATGGAAAAAATCTTAGTCATAAAAATGTTTTATTTTTTTAACAGATGGAGAAACAGACCAGATATTTTTTTTCTATCTATCTATACTTTCTCTATCAGTTGACTTCTGACAGTTGGTTTGTACTTCAGCAGTTGGTGGCATTGGCTAGGTCACGGGTGGAGAAGGCTGGGAACCATGATGTGTTGGACTGGAGAGGTCATGTACGCCCACCCACATCATCTACTTCCAGTTGCCAAGATCAAGGAATGAGGATTTACTGTGAGAAGGGTGTAAAGAGGGCTTTCAGTATTACATGTAAATCCAGAAACGGGCTTGTGGTGTGGGGATGGCTGGTTTAAGCAGCCACACCTGCCCTGGGTCAAGCTAATTAGACCTGGCCAATTGGATAATTGGTGAAGAATTAGATAATTGGCCAGGCTAATTGGACCCAGGAACAGGAGTGGCTGCACCTGTGCGTAGTGAGGTAATCACTGCGCACAGGTTAAATCTGCCATCCCCACCCACACCAGGGAGCTCTCTGTCATGACAGGGTTTAACATCTGCTCATTTGGCGTTACCATCTTGCCAAACCCTCGTGGAATAAATGTGGACTGTTTCAACATCATCTCCCTGTGTCTCTGTGCTGGAGGGCCCCAAGGAAAGCCACTTCGGTGGCCTGTGGCAGGCGTGTTTGCCACAGTGGCGCCCAACGTGGGGCTCCTCCGGCACAGCAAAGAGGCACAGGAGGGCCAGCCAGGAAGCACACTGGACGAGGGGCGGCTGAGGTGTTCCCGACAGGGCTTCGGGCGGATCCTCCGGGCCAAGAATGGGGAGCGGAAGATGACCAGGGAGGGGAAGGAGGCAATCCTCAGCTGGGACGCTGAGGAGCTGCACCTGGCCGAGGAGGCAGGTCAGCGACGGGCGGTGCACGAGAGGTGGTCGCGCCGTGAGCTGGACTTGGCCGGGAAGGCGGGTCAGCCACGGGCGGCGCACGAGCGGTGGCCGCGCCGTTTTGCTTCCTTTCTCGTCCGTTTGGTTGTTTTTCGTTCTTTGTTTTGGCCTGGTTGGTTTGCCCGGAGCCCATGAGGGGATAAGCCTGCAGCCGCCCGCCAGCAGAGCCGACTGGCGGCCACCACAGCCACGAGGGTTCCTGGTCCCCAGCACCACAAGGCCAGTCCACCAGCCCACCAGCCCAGCCACCCCACCACAGCCCGTGGAACAGCCCAAGCCGGTGACGCCCCCACCAGCCAGCAGAGCAGCCCAGGACTTCCCGTGCTCCAGGAGGGAGGAGGAAGAAGGGCTGCCTTGTCGTCCGAAGGAGGGTCACCACATGTACTGGACTGTTCCGGGGCCACCCACCCTGATTTTTTTTTATTTTTTTTAACCGTGTTTGGAGTGTTTTTTGTTTGTTGTCTTTTGCTTTCTTGGGAGTGTGGGGGTGGGGGTGGGGGTGGGGGTGGGGGGGGTGTAGGCTTCGGCCAGTGGTTCTCCCTGGCCTCAGTTTGGCGTTGGGGGTATGTGGTGTGGGGATGGCTGGTTTAAGCAGCCACACCTGCCCTGGGTCAAGCTAATTAGACCTGGCCAATTGGATAATTGGTGAAGAATTAGATAATTGGCCAGGCTAATTGGACCCAGGAACAGGAGTGGCTGCACCTGTGCGTAGTGAGGTAATCACTGCGCACAGGTTAAATCTGCCATCCCCACCCACACCAGGGAGCTCTCTGTCATGACAGGGTTTAACATCTGCTCGTTTGGCTGTACCATCTTGCCAAACCCTCGTGGAATAAATGTGGACTGTTTTAACATCATCTCCCTGTGTCTCTGTGCTGGAGGGCCCCAAAGAAAGCCACTTCGGTGGCCTGTGGCAGGCGTGTTTGTCACAGGGCTATTTTCAGTTTTTCCTGATAACACAAGTGTTTACTACACCTATTTCATGCACTGCTTTTTAAATAAAAGCTCAACAGAATATGTGCAGGGAACTTACCATCATACTTTCCTAGAAGAATGCAGGAGGAGGACACATTGAGTACTGCGTGGTTTGCATTTTTTAAGCCAGCAAAACTTAGATAATTAATGTCCCTAACTTCTTGATGTGGTTTTTCTGCTGTTGCTGTCACTTGTTTTGTCAAATGCACATTGATGGATACCTACTGACCTATGCGGTTTCTATTCTAGTGGTTATAATAATTTACATAAGCAAGCAGAAAAAAAGTCAACAGTAAGGGAAAAATTCAAACCATCATTTTTTTCCCCCATTTGCTAATTCTTGTGTTAAGACGTGTTAAAGATAACAAACATTTTTTTTTTTAAGTGTTTTGAATTGAAGCTTGGAGGAATACCGGTGAATGATTTTCTGGAAGCAGTGTTTAAATTGACCTCTGCTAGAATGAATAATAATGTTTACACAAACAGAATTTATGTCGGAGCGGTTATATAAGGGAATTCTTGCCCCAAGAGTGTGGTCTCAGGGGTACTGCAATAACCATAGGTGAGCTGGAGCAGAAACACAGCTGTGGTCTATTGTACTTCACTGTCCCCTGAGGACCTTTCACTGTCTCCTCTACCTTTCTGCTTTTCTCTTCTCGGTCAAAGGCTTCCATTAAAACTGAATAAGTAACCACCAAAGGGAGCCACATAATTACTGGAGATATACGCATTGCACTTCTATTGGTCTGATATAATAACTAGAATATTAAAGTTTTATGTGTAGTTTTCTGGTATTGTGTGGTATGCATGCTGTGATTTGAGTACATGCATTGGTTTACACTATATGAAATGAAAGGTATGTTTTATTTGTATAATATAATATGTATAGTAATTGTATGACGATAGTTTTATTATGATCCACAGCAAAAAAAAAAAGTAATTGTAATTACAATATGTTGCATGCAAATTATTAAGAAACACAGAATGCATGACGTTTGCCTTCTGGCAAGCAGAATGCTTTGCTTTTGATTGAATATGTTCATGCCTATGAGCCATACTCTAGATAGTGGCTCTGTTTGCAGCTTACCAGATGGTGCAGGATAACCACTGACCATGGAAAAGAGTAAGTGAAAGGAGGCAACCATCTTGTGTGCCAAGGGTGGGGGTGGCGGTGGGGGAGGGGTGTGGGAGCGGAAAACCATTTCCCACTCATTTTAAAGGACAGCCAAGTTGAAGGAATGACATGCTCAGGAAAGTGTGTAATTAAAGGGGCTGCAAGCTCAGCAGCCATACAGCATTTAGTTCAAATCCACAGTTAATAATAACACTGCCAACGCTGCCGTCCACTGGCTGGAACTAAAAGCAGCCGGACTCAGGGCTGGACTCCCTGTCCAGAAAGAAAGTAAGGACAGTTTGGCCGAATTTTTTTCCACCTTCCTCTTAGTCATCCTCATTAACACTGGCTGCCAAAAAAGAAAAAGAAAAACAGCAGTGTCTGCAGGAAGCTGACCTTCCCATGGGGTTCAAATGTCCAAATGTTTGTGTGAAGTTGTTCAAGGCCCATCTTTGCGAGGATTAATTACAAAGATGATAGAATTTGATGACAATTGGAAAATTTCATCCAAACCCTATAGACTTGGCTGACCTTGTTATCATCACTCTCATACAAAGTTTAATGCTAATATAGATTTCTTTTCTTTTCAGAGATCCACTGCCAACTATACCATCAGCCACCTACACAGTAATAACCAAGAGAAGTTAGTATGCTTTCTGTCCTGCCTACAGAAAAATACATGCTGATGAAATCCTACCATTAGAAAAAAATAATTCACAAAAATTCACAAATTGTTTTGAGGTCAGGGGAAGAAAAAAAACTCAACTCTTTGACCATTGGATGACCAGAGCAGTGAGAGGAGTTTGTGTTTGTTTGTGGCCTCTGCAAGTTTGGTGCAGTGATCAATAGCATAGATGCTTATCAGTTGCAGAGTTTGCGACAAAAATTTAATAGCAATTGATTACTTTGCTGTGCCATCAATTGCATTACAAACTTTACGATCCACAGTTGGTATTTAATCTCTAACTTAGTGTATTGGTAAGTCTCAGTTTCTGATCTACATAATGCAGCAAGGGATATTGAAAGACCTTAATGACACAGCATAAAAATAAGGTTCCTACTGTGCTTTCACTTTGCTTAAAGTTTCAGTGTTCCCCTGCTGCTGTGTCTTGGCCCTGACCAATATAAACTGTGCTCTGTGGTTGTTTCCACAGATTAATATCTGCCATGGCCCATCTCCAAGTCACTCTGTTGTGAAGGCCTGCTGTATCTGCTCATTAAAACTTAAAATTACCAAGCCCTGGAGCAGCACTCTGGTGTTATTAGTCTTCTTGAGTTCACATAAACATGCATATACTAAGAATGACAACATAAAATATTGGCCATCATTTCTGGAGTTATGTCTGATGACTTATTCATTGCTCTCATTTCCTTCTCCTGGACAGCTTTGGCATTGTCTAACAAAAAGCCATTGTACAGTTCAGCATTTGTTTCCCCTGGCTAGCTTGTTACCTGGCTAGAACCAGCTGGGTCATGGCAAATATTTTTTGTGTATAATTCTCATTTGTTACCAAATACAATGAATCACTGGGCAAAGCAATAAGGCTGTGAACAAGGTTCTGATCTGATAGCAGAACAAATATTTTAAAAGATCCATGAGTGAATATAGTCATATAAATACAGATTATTTGATTTACAATTTACAATTCTCTCAGCAAATCACTTGTTACTTCAATATTGTTTAATTTTAATCCACTGCTTAATCCAGCTACGCCACCTTCTCTCATCCAACTGCCAAGTCGGTTCAAATTCAATTCTCTCTCCAGAAGAAGCATTGAATATTCAAGATAATGTATCTCTTCCAAGTTTTAATGTCTAGTTTTAACTTGACATTCTGCCTCAAGGGAAAACTGAGAGAGCAACAGGTTGCTACCTAGAAAGGCCAGGAGACTACACAAGGAGTACAGCAATATAATTGACCACTGCTTGGTCCATTATGATGATAGCACAAACCACAATATGGACCACCATTATGGTCCACTGTTTGGTCCGCATGCTGGTGGTAGTACAAACAGTGTGTTGCCAGATTCCTGATCTCACAAAGGCAGCATCAAGTCAAACATCACTAATTTATGGGAGGGAAATATGCCCCTTTAGAGGTGGAGCAGTACATATGTTCTACTTACCTGATAGTTTAATACCTAAAATTTAAACTGCACAACCCATTTGATTATTTGCAGTGATAGATCCCTTATTACGGTTATGTTACATCCATTCTACAGCGTACTTTACACCAGGCTGACCATCTGTGGATGAACTCCCCTTCTATACCTGGGATCCTCCCAAGATTCTCTCATCAACAATTTTTAATTTTTTTAAAAGTAATAATCTCGAAGATTTTCATTTAAATAAATGTCTGTTAAGTCACTATCTATCGCCGAATGAGGTAACACAATGGTGATTGAGCCTATGGCATTTGCAGTATTACCAAGTATTATGAACTGGCCTTAATGTTACCATTATTTACATTGCCATCAAGTTCATCAATATATTATAATGATCGGAATAAGTTCTAATGTTAGACAATGAATGAGTATGTACATAACGTTACTTTTATAACAACCATTTTTAATTCAGTAAATAGTAAGTGTTATACTTACCGTCTCAGAAGACATCATTCCCTTTTCGATTTCATGTGTACTGGTGACCTCGAATTGTTATGGAGGCGTGGCCCAGGTGCCAACTGACTGACGTCACACAGGCGACACTGTTTGGATCGCTGGGAAGTGAGGTCCAAAAACACACCTGCAATTATCTCTTATCGCCATAGATGCCATCAATGACAACGAAACAGTGATCTTCGAGATAGTTACTGTAAGACTTATGAAGTTAAGAAACTTGTGAGTGATGGCTCTGAAACTTGACCTGACCATGTTTCATAAGAACATAGGGCAAGGCACACTTAAGGGTATTGCGAACATCAACATCAGGTTCAAGCATTTAGGTTGGAAACATATTATAATGCCACATATAGGAAGCCTGTACTCTCAAAGCAGTGAACAGGGCTGTTCAGTGCTTGTGCCCAAAGGCCAATATCTCTTGCAGGAGCAGGAACAACACGTGTACATCAGAAAAAGAAGTGACAGTTCAGGTCAAGGCAAAGAGTACCATATGCAAGATAAAATTGATAGAATCTGGGAGCCCAGTACAAATGTTAACAGCAAGATGCAAATCAGATTCAAAATGGCAAATGAAGTAGCAATTGCAAAATGGGGGGAATATCCAAAAGGGTCAATCTCCTAACCTGCATATAAAAGTGGCTATTGGAGAAATAGCTCCCTACCGCATAGCCCAGAGGCAGAGAATAGCGAGTAGCCAACACTGACAGATTCATATAAGCACATACACATTTTCTGAGCCAAAACAACCTAAAAGGCAGATGGGGTTGTTTGTCATCCATAAGCCAGTAACATTAAAACACCGCTGAGAACATTGTACTATAGTTTCAATATGCATAATTTGCACATAATTCGGTGTATCATAGTCAGTTACAGCCACTAGACATTGAACATAAAGCCACAGCTATGTGCATGAGAGCTGAATGTTCTCGTGATGTTTCCCAGTAGAACGATGTGCAAGCATGACCACACACCAGGGAGGAGGCAGATTAATGCACCACAGAGCGCTGGGTCCCGCCTGCCACAAAAGCAGTCAGTTACCTCAGCAGTAATAACTGACAGCACATCAATACAGCACAAGGTGGGAAGCTGGAGAGCCAGCTGGAGGCAGGACGGATTCCATATGCCTATGCCTTTTCAGCCCTGCACAATGTTTCATTCGCTGACCACACCCGGGAAAACATGACAGGTGGCACAGGTGTGTGTAGCATAGGGAAGGGAGGATACCAATGTAATACAGAAGCACAGGCACTGGCAGCCATAGCACTTACAATGTACTGTAATACAGCCAGAAATGTAGTGCAAGTTCAATGGATCCTAGGCATGTGGCCATGCATAGAGTCAGTGGGAGGCTTTTAGGGGACCTGTCACTGGATAGGACCCAAGAGAGGACAGCAAAATTATCAAGGTGTATGTGGGTCCACGATCGCAATGTGTCTTCCCAGTCCACAATGATAATTACTAAGCCCCGTTCGTAGAAAGTGGAGACATTTGAGGGTGGATATGGATTTAATGTGTACTGTAAGGGCCTTTTTAAAAATGTGGTCTAAAAACAACTAGGTCTGCCACTGACAGCTGGCCTGAAAATGCAACCAAATGATTAATTGTTTTGAGAGTTTGTCTTGTGTTTTGTGTTACACCTGTATGAGTCAATTGATTAATTCTGACCTGCTTCATTAAGGGAAAAATCGGAAATTAATTTAGAGGACATTAATTCCTAATTACGCTTCACCGGTACTATAACAAGTACTTGTTAAGTCCTTACAAGTGATACAGAATAATTAACATTGGCTAAGTGGTTAATCATGTAGTGTGTTATCTGAAACATGCAAACATTGTATATTAAATGAAAGTTACAGCATTATAAGATGTTTACTGTATATCCCTTCATTTCTGATTTTGCCAGTGGGCAGTGAAACAAAAAATATAATTCTCGACTGATTGCAAAGTTATTTTAATCAGTTTCTAAGAGTTATTGCCATTACTTTATTTCAAGCGGTAGTAATGCATGTAAATTGATACTCTTGTGCTAGTGCTTGATCAGCTTGAGTTATAAAATGAGTTTTCAGATTAAATCAACTGCCTCTAATCTGTTTATAATAGACCACGTGTATGGTGGAGATTGCTGTACAATGATAATTTACTGCGCACATCCTATTAAAACATACAGGCCACTGTTGTGCTGAGGCATTCAATTACCCATTTAACTTTAACTAGCCTGTTCACAATCACACATATAATTATAATAATAAAGCTCTGATATATCTTTCCTGAATGAAGAAACTGATTGATTTGATTTGGTTGATTTAGACTCAAACTGATCTGCACAGCAGTATCCATTGTGCATACTTGTGAATAATAATAACTGTAAAACAACATGACAACCATTCAATATTATAGCAAGTAAACCTTATTTTCAAAGAACAATGAACAATGAATAATATATAGTATTTTCTTATACCTTTATGCTATATCACTGTGACTCTATTAAATCAAGGAAGCCAAAGGGCAGCTATAGTAAATGAGAGCTGACTATATTTTAGATGTTGAATAGTTAAAATTGAATAAAGCCTGTCAGTCGAGGCCAGATAAATGTTAAAAGTTTGAAAGATTTTTTTTTTTTTTCATAATATAATGTAACATAATATTTATTCCAGAATTGAGCAAGGGAATGGTAGCAAACCACCCCTATGAAATTATGAAAATCAGAAAAAATGGAAGCCATGAGAATAATAATAAATGAAAATAAAAAACATTTGGAAAAAGAGGATGTTGGGGGTGGGGGTCACAGATAATACATATAACATGATGTCTAGCTATTATCTAGACTGGTGGTAAATAAATTGGGTGGGGGAGGGGGGGGGGGGGCTGTGAGAGTGTTTTTCTGAGCAGAAACTGAAGGACAGGATTATGCTGTCAAGCGGACGAGCTGGACTGTGGCTGTGCCCGGGCTGCGAGGACCTGACGTTGTGTACTGCAGAGCAGGAGGTTCTCATGGGACTGACGCACCGGTGACTTCCCGGACATGGAGGGCAAAGGCGACCATCCCCATACCGCGCGTGATAAGTGTCCCTGAGCCATCGACAGTTCAGGCGTGGGAAATGGAGGAAGACTCACAGTCCCTTTGAACCTCCCTTTCGATGCCTGGCTTTGGAGTTCAATGCTTCTGCGTGCTATCATTTTGGAGAATGGCATTTCCATTCCCAGTAACTCGGGCCCGTTATAATTTTTTTTTCCAGGACAGCCACACACAGGCAGCTGGAACCAGATGTGTGGGAGAAAGACAGTAAGGAGGGAGGGGCCGATGGAGGAAAAAAAATGCTCTCTCTATCTACAGTACCTCTCTGAGAGATGCCTATGCAATATATCACAGAGGTAATACATCAAAAGCACTAGAAAAGAGGGAGAGCGACATATTTAGGAGGGGAACGATTGAAATAGAGAGAGGCGGGGTGTTAATCACATCTTGCATCACAGAATGCGGCTGTGGAGAGCAGGGAACAATACGCATTAATTCCTTTGACTTTGAGGGAGCACCCTGAAAGCAGTCACAAGCTGTGTGCCGCAAGGAATGGTGTAGATGCATATAAAATAGCGGAGAGGCAGAGAAAACTGACTTGGTGGAGAATCTGTCCTCTTTGTCTCCTAGCATTTCCACTCTCAATTTGAAAGCTAATTAGTTCTTGAGCATTTGTTGTGATGAGCCTAATTGCACTGTGGGGACTCTCATAATGTCATTTTGTAATTGAGGTGGGTAACCCTTGCTTGTGAAATGCACATTCTCTCATACAATTATCTCTAATTGTATTTTTTTAAGTCCTAAGATTTGGGCATGGGTCAGTAGACTTTTGGTTTTGAAAGCAGAGTTTTGGCAGAAATACCCTCACAATGCAGTAAGCCTGCTTGCATTGTACCTACCGGTGACTAGTGCTAGTCTCTAGTCCACCAGAAATAAATACAGCAGTGCAGTGAGTGCACACTGAATAAAAGGCATTGGCTTAATATCATGTTCTATAAAAAGTAACATTGTAATAAAAGCAGAAACAATATTCTTGGTGTGTTTTTTGCCAACATTCTCTGAATGTATAGCCAAGCTTTCCTTCTGATTTTTTATGGACTCTGGATTCAGCAGTTTGCTTGAGCCCAGCCCTCTGCTGCATCAGTGTCATGGCAAGGTGCCTGCCTGCTGCTGGGCCATCAGAGCAGTGTGGCAGAGATTGGGGGAAAGGGGTGTGTTCACAGGGATCAGAAATAAAGCTAGCACTACTGTTGAGCGCAAGCATATGCATGCTGCCTGAAATCCTGAACAAACCCACAGTGCCCCCCTTGTGGCTAGCTGCCCCTCAAGTACACAGAACACATGCATATTGTTCTGTGTACTTGAGGGTTCTGGGTGCCACATTTCCAGTCCTGCCTATTCATGAGAGATTCTAGATTTTACTGCCACAAATAAAGCTTGTCACAATGTGCAATGCTCACATTAGGGAGGCTGAGGGCCCTAGATTCACATTCAGGGCACAACGAGAAGTCTCTAGTGCTAAAGCAGGATGGTGGTAAATTATTGCCTGTCCAACTGTAAATTTTGAGACCGGAGATGGCAGTGTCCCTCATGGCAGTTTCAAAAGAGGTTAGTGTAAGATTCATAAATAAGCTGTGTCTGTGTGGTATTGGTTTTGATATCAATATAATCAAAAATAAGCCTTTTTTTCTTTAATAACACAATAAATGGGTATTTTTAATGTCTGATGAAGAACAAGCAGCCAGGTATGAGAGGCTCAGTCAAGATCAATTCTCTCAAGGGTAAACAGTATATATGTTTGGGAGATGAAAGATGCCATATACAACTTTATGGCACTTCAAACAAGCTTCCGCTAGAAAATTATTTCAAGACTGCCAGCAAGCCATAGGGATAAGCTCCAGGCTATATTATATATATATATATATATATATATATATATATATATATATATATACACATTTACAAGGCTATATGAGCAACAAAAAAACCACTGCAGGATTTGAACACATTTAGAATAAATCATCCACTTGATTATAATGTACCTTCACAGAAAAAAGACTGTAGAAAAACATATTCATCATGTGCTGTTCAGCAGTACGCAAAGTATATCATAAATAACAGCAATAACAGCAGTAATAATAATAGCAGTAGTAGCATTACACAATTCTATACCATTAATAATTAACTGCAAGAATTTAGTCAAATAAACCAAGCAAAACTGCAAACAAAAACACTCCAAATATGAGCTCCATTGAGCTATTGAGGACTCGTTGCTTCCTGACCTGTAAAGTAAAAAGTCACTTTCAACATAACATGTGTAAGAAATACCATAAGCATGCATGCCCCTTTTGACTTCCCCAGCATCTTTCTGATGTATATACAGACCAGTGACAAATTAAAGGAAAAACCAGCAAAGTGTCTTAGTGAGGTGTTGGGCTTTCAATGTGCCTTGGCATAGATTCAAGTCTCTGGAACTCTACTGGGGAACACCATTCTTCCAAAAGATATCCCCTCATTTGGTGTTTTGATGATGGTGGTGGAAAGCGCTGACTAACACATCAGTCCAAAATCTCCTTTCAATTCGCGTTCAATTTGGTTGAGGCCTCGTGACTGCAAAGGCCAGAGCTTATGATTCACAGCATTTTAATTCTCAAACATTTCAGTGACCCCGGTGGATAGGAGCATTGTCATCCTGGTAGAGTATAATTTTGTATTGATTTCCAATGACCCTTCCCTCTAATGGGACAAGTGGACCCAACTCATACCAGGAAAATTCCCCCTCATAGAATAACAGAGCTACCGGACCCCCTCACTATAGAAGTTAAGCATTCAGGCCTGTACCGTTCTCTTGGTGTATGCTAACATGCACGTTGAGAATATGGTGAAGGATGACTCATCTGACCATACCACTTTTTTTACCCACATCTTTATAAACCAGTGCCTATGGTTTTTTCACCACTGAACTCTCAAATGTGCATTCCACTTTGTAATGAGCATTATATTATAATGCACTGTAACCTTACTACAGTATCCATGTTTTTGTCAACGGGCTATTCTTGCTGACAGTCTGATTATGTCCTGCATTGACATTCTCAGTCACTTGAGGAAGTTTTTCCTTACATATTGTACGAGCATCACGGTCATCGAATGTGCACTTTGACCACAATTTCCGACCCCGATTACTGATGTCTTTCCCATAGATCCAAATGCAGATGTCACTTCAGTCACTGTTCCTATTATAACATTGTGACAGGAGCTTGTCATTCGTGCCCCAATAATAAACCCTCTTTCAAAGTCACTTAGATTTTTTATTCTTTCCATAATGATCCAAATTGAGGTCTGCATTAGTTATGTTTCATGTTCATTTAAGGTTTTTCCTTTAAATTGTCACCTGTCTGTATGTATTGTACATTGCCATGAAAATAGCAGCTAGGGCAGACACAGACAAGGGGAAACTGAGGAGTAAGTTCAAGCCAGCAGGCGTGGTTTATTTAAAGCAGGTAGGCAGAAGAGGCAGGGAGGCTTTTAAGACAAGGATTCATCCTGGCACATGGCTTCATTGACAATTTCTGTCAGTGTTGCCAGACTTGAAAACGGTGAACCCACACAAGGCCATTTCTCCCCACGCAATAACATTAAGAAGTTGCCCAATTGGGCATGAATCCTCCTAACCTACCAACACTGGTCTCAGTAAGGCAGTCCCACAGCAGTTAGTCTGAGTTGAGAGTCTACATTAGCTCACAGGAGAGTGAGGTCTGGCCGCTTTTAAGTTCTCTTTTGAGCGGAGTTGATGAGCGGCAGCTGGGACAGGTAATGAGGGACGGCTGGTCGCCTCTGATTGAATGATTGTAGCCCCTGATTGAATGATTGCTGCTGCTACGAGCTCGTTAGTTTGCCACCATGGCTGCTGTTCCTGGCAGTGGTGCAGAATGTGGTGAGGCACAGAACGGAGAGGTGGTTAGACCAGAAATACAGGTTGAGGCGGAGTTTAGGTGAGCAGCGCCACAGTACATATCAACACTACTATAGTTAGCTCAGTCCAACGTGCAGAGCATTCAATACTACCAGCTGGTCAGGATAAATTGCCATTTTAGTACCATTCAGAATGGATGTATTACATCAACCTAGACTGTCCCCAGAAGTTCCTTCCACTGGGTCTGAGAACAAAATTAAAACCCAAAAGTAAAGCCCTGAAAAATAAGTTGTTTAACCCTTTGTTCATGCATGAGTTCATGGCTGTATTTTGTCAATCAATTAAAAATTTCTATCCCCCTCTTTTTCTGCCCAGTTTGAAATAACCAATTGGGCCTCCCAAGTTACCAATCATTCACTTGCACACAGGTGCAGTATTTTCTGGACCAAGAAGAAAATCACTGCAGTGCTGTAAGATTTTATGCAATAGTAGTAGTAGTTGTTGTTATTATACAGCACAAAGCATGAGTCATTAAAACAAAGAATGACAGCCAAAGTGCAGCAATAACAGGCAAGGTCAAAAATAAGCAAGAAAGATAAAAAGGATAACGACTCAATAAAAATATAAATAAAAACAGGGTTTATGGCATACTAAAAGCAAGTCGATAAAAGTGTGTTTTTAAAAGTAGTTAAAAGAGGTAACAGATGTTTACTGTTTTGGTCTCTGCTGGATAGCTGTTGCAGAGTTTAGGAGCTTTGACCAAGAAGGCATGGTCATCCATGGCATTTAAGCTAGAATTCTCACTTGTGATTATTAAATATTCTCTGGCTCTTTTCTCAAAGATAAGGCTTGTTGTCATGCTCTCCATGCTCTCCAGTGTCCTTTTCAAATTCTGAATGTACTTCTCAGTTTGTCCATTTAAGCATCCCTCATAAGTTAAATAGACAGATGGACAGATGTACTTCTCCGGTGCTTTCATCCCTCACCATCCCACATGTAGCAGATCCATTTCCAGGATTCATGGAGCAAAAAACACGGTTTAGTCGTATATTATGTTATGCATTCAATAAAAAAAGCATGCCTCAGTGGGCTTTGCCATCTTTTTCCACAGAAAGGGTTGATTTCCCCTTTGGGGTACTTACGCCAGGAGAAAATAACCTGAAAAAGTCATTACTCTTCCTAATCCTAGCCTCAAATCTGCGGGTGCATTACATGTATATGGCAGCAGATCGAGGGAAAGAGGGACAGAATGACTCACCACATTCACTAAGCGAAAAGAGGCATATCTTGAATTGAACACTGTGTCATGCTCACATGGAGCCTTAGATTTTAAAGGTCAGAAAAGCCATGGTCACATGACACAGTCACATTTTTTCTTTCATTTTTTGAAATCTTGGGGCATATTTCCCCTGTATGCTATAATATACCAAATGACAGATTGCAATGTTTCCTCCATGATATATAGCCTAGATTTTCATAGATTAGCATGTGCTAATACACACATTTGTTTTCTTGCCAGGTTTTGATATCATGGAATTTATGCTCTTGGTTTTTTTTTTCTTACTGTGAACCTACTATCGAATTAGGTGGAGGCAGTGTCATACTAACATGTAAGACATGTTTTGACCAATATAGAGAAAGCAGAGTCAGAAAGAACTTTCAAATTTTCCAGAGAACAGATCTCATAGTCTCACACTGCACTCGACTGCTCTCTGAAAGCAAGTGGATGAATTAAGATGCTGGAAGGCGATAAAAAAACAAGAAACAAAAACAAAAGCCTTTAGCATGGCTAAATGTGCTTTGACAAAGACATACTGAACATGATGAATAACTGTCTTTGAATAATCGAAGAGCAGACCAGCTGTGTGTTATGTGGCTCAGTCAGCAATGGCGCGCCCACAGCGAGTGTTGGCCGAGCCCCACAGCTCCACAGTTTGAGCCTGGGCCATGTCATTAACAGACTACTGTGTGACCTGGAGTCTGCAGTGGGGGAAAAATTGCTTTCATCCAGCTGGGGTATGGTGGATATAAGGGTCCCTCAGGTCACCACTGCATCAATGCAACTTTCAGCAACCGCCACCCACAGTTGTTTCCAATGAGAGATTCACCGCCCCTCAAATATGTGCTAGCTCTCCTGTAATACAGGTACACGTGTGGTGTTAAATATAGGCATTCCATAACCATAACCAGGCTTCCCAGGTCTGTTTGTTTGGCGAGTGCACTTGTTCAGGATGTCCTGCATGTGTGCAAGGGTTGTAAGTATGGGGGCATGGGAAATTGATGATTCAAAATGGCAGGTGGAATTAAAATAAGGCACAGTAGGTATCATAAAAGTATTAGAATCATGGAAAATTTGTTTTGTTGTTTCTGAATTGTTCATGCATTGCGTTATGCAAAACAGTAAGCTGAACTGATAAAACATTCTTGATGCAAGTGCAGAACAGAAAGTGTTGCTTTTTAAATTGATGGTTATGTTTATTAGGCAAGACAAGATGTGATTAGCGCTCACAAATTAATCATTATTATACAAGAGCATTTTAATAGTGACAAGTCATTAAAATTGAAACACCCTGAATGTTCCTGGACTCAGGAATATTTCAGCTTAATTGCAAAGGCAGTAAAATGTTTGGTGTTATGTACTATTGGTGCTAATATCGCTTTATGTCTTTAGTCGCTTGACATTATTGTGCAGTAATGTTAATCACACCAACAATTGTCCTTTACAAAGCAAGCCATTATACATGTTTGGTCCGATGCACTTACCCTGGATTAAATGGCTTGCTAATAGGAGATGTGCTCACTATGATACCTGGCCTGAGCTGGCCTTTTGCCATGGACTTCAATTGTCAGTACAAGTAATTCACATATTCAGTCCAGTTAAAAGTGTAATTTTCTGATTAACTGCAAGTAATGTACTGAAAGAGAACGAGAGCAAAGTGTCATGTTCATGAGGAACAAAAATGGAACTACTACCTCTGCTACATTTTAATTAAGTTGTAGCAGTTAATTAAATACTAAAATGAATACTATGTGTTTTCATTTTAATATTGTAATGTAATTGGATGGCACTCTTTCTGGTGTTGATAATGATATACACTTCAAACTGGACACATGCTCTTGACCTCTTTAACAGAGATAGACAAAGTAGTGGGGAAAAAAGATAAAGGGTTCTCACGGAAGGGTTCAAGGAGGTATACTAGAAAGTTTTCAATGTTTTCACCTTTTGACTGTTGTATGAGTACAGGTAAGAGCGCTTACACAACCTTTTTTTGTTGAAATGAGTTACACGGGGCAATATTGGTTTTCAGTACCATTGTCCCTGCCCTTCCTTGTTTAGTCTTAACACTCTGACCCTGTTGGCTGATGTGCAATCCACACTTCAATGTGCAATCCCCACTGACCCGCTCTTTACACCAAGGCCCAATACCTACAGTGTACACAATTCTAATTCTCTTTCTGCCATTATTTTCTGCCCTTGCATCTGGCCAACAATCATAGAACCCATTGACATTCGGCATAAGCTCTTCCCCCTGAACAGTTGTATGACTTTTGTTTACATGTCCCTCCAAGCTGGCTGGCTTCAATTTGGGCGCACATCGCTGAATTAGGATGCATCCGCAAATGGTTTGATACCAAACCAGAAAACACCTGCCTCATTTGACAGTGTAATGGAAGCTTTGTACCAGCGATAATTTGAGCAAGCTTATCTTTGAGTATGATGTACTGTATTTCAAAGGTGGGCCGCTGACCGCACAGAAGGGGAGTGGGCGAAGGTGGATCGTACTCTGTTGAGTGTGAAATCAAAGCATTTTCAAAAGGCGGTTGGCTTTTTTCACCACCCCCCCCCCCCCCAACCCTTTTCCTTTTTCCTCACCTTCATCTTTTCCCTCACACACAGCACCCCCAGTATCGGGTGCAAAGACCGATTGTTATCACAGGATCGGTTGCCCTTCCCTTGCCACCTGCCAGTCTCATTATCTGCACCTGCCTCGGATAATGCATGAATAAATCATATTACAGATATGAAAAGCAAGAGAAATGGGGGGGGGGGGGGGACGCAGGGTAAAGCAAAAGTGAGGCACAGTCACCTTGATGTGATGTGGGATTAGCCATTGAATAAGCTGCGTATGGGAGTGAAGAGAGAGTTTCAGCATTGGGCTGCCTAGTAAAAGCTGTTGGAGGGAGGCTGGGAAAATTAGGAGAAAAGGGAAAGAGAATCTGCAGGGTGCTGCTCAGTTTTGCATCCATCCCAGTATTATTCCTCTGAAACATAATGGTGCTCTCAAGGCACCTGTTGCAAAATCAGGTATTTCAGAAAGACTGAAAAGCCCAATGAAAAATGTATAGTTACATACTGTATAAAGACTGATATATGAATTACCTGTTAAGATCCTTCAGTGGACCCAAAAGAGTGAACTGGAATTTGAGATGTGAAGTGGAAAAGACATGGGGTACAGTATACTTTTTTCAACATTTATGAAAAACAAAAACCTTTTTGCATTTGTTTTACTGAAACTTCGGTTTTCTTTTCGGGGAGACATTTTTATACCGTACTCGATCAAAAGACCCTCTTAGGCATGTATATGTTCACCTAAACAGTTAGTCAGTAAATGGTAATTGCTTTTACTGTTTATATAATAAGTACTTGGCTTGAGAAATAATGTATTGAGCACACTGTGCATGCAATTTTCTTTTTTTAATGTACCTTGTGAAATATATTTGCCCCCAGCCAAATTAGAGGTCCAGCCAATATATGACAATATACTGTCAACTATGGTGATGGTATTATAATAATAATAATAATTATTATTATTATTACTATTACTAATATTACTATTATTACTATTATTATTATTATTATTATTATTATTTATTTTTATTGTACTAATTAGAATTACATAAGGGCATATTTATGAGTATTTGTTGCAAAATGCATGTTACATTACATTACAGGCATTTGGCAGACGCTCTTATCCAGAGCGACGTACAACAAAGTGTATAACCATAACATAGCATGTATGCATATAATAAATTTTAATTAACTTTTTTGATGATCGCACATAGAGATGAGCAAACGCACACACACACAATCACTGTTCTGGTGTCTTGGACTGTCTTCTTGATGCTGATTACACACCATGACAGACAATGCCCTAATCTCCTAATCTATTCAGGGGTCACTGATGCAAAGGGACGCTGGGGTGGGGTAATAAAAATGTCTATAATGTGCTTAAATCATATCTCAGGTTGCCATTGCATTATAGATCCCCAGAGTCCTTCCCTCTGCAAGAAGGTCTGTTCAAGTCAGGCATGTGTGCATCGGCTTTTAACTGTAAATGTGTGAGGAATGTCGCCCACAGAAATGTAATGCACAATAAAAATCTGCCCCTCTGCAGTCTTTGAAGGCAACCAGATGGGCCCGGCAATTTGTTCAATGAATTGATTTGCAGATCATCTGACAGAGACCCCCACATACTCAAAGAGCAGCTCCTCAAAGACCTGGGTATGCCTCAGTCAAAGCCTTCAGATAATGATTCATTTGTCTGGCGCTTTCATCTGAAATGCTGTAGATACTCTGAAATCCATTTGCACTTCTTTTAGAGTGAAGACACTTCATGGTTTTCCCCTCACCCGTGGCATATTTTCACTCCACTTCAAGGTCATTGAACAATGGAGTTCAATGTAAAATCAATATATTCCCCAAGCAACAACACATTTAATTTTCTTTAATTTATACGCTGAACCTAAATTCTAAGAATACTGAATTATTAAACTGGGCGTTGAGTGTCATTGACGGTATTCAAAGACAATTTTTAAAAAAATGGAGTTTTCATACTGCATGCTGAGAACTTGAATAATAGAAATGGCAATCAAAGACGCATGAAAATCTATGCCAGCTATGATATCCCTGTGCCTGTGCTATTTTTCTGAGGTTGATGGGTAAATAAAGACCTTTTAACACAACTGGGTTTTATGCATGCCATCATAACTGCTAGCGATTATATTCAAATTAAGTAGATGCTGATTTTAAAGTTAGTCCTTATAATGCAACTTTTAAGCACATAAATGGAAACACCAGAATGATCAAAACTCAAAATTAACAATGAGGTATAATGCACTATACATGAAGTGGGTGATTTATAAGCAAATTCACATAGCTAGACAAATGTAATGTTGTCAGATGTTGTTTGTTTTCGTGGTCAAGTATAACTGTCTGGCTACATAGCTATATGTGAAAAGGGGCATGTTCTAAAAATGTAATATTATAAAGGGAGGAGGGCTAAAGCATATATTTTCAGGGCAAAGCAAATGCATTCACTCACACTATTGTCAACTTTCTGTATTGAATCAATCTCAAAGGAATAATAGCACAATTCCCTTCTCCTTACCTGAATGAGGCCAATCAGCCACATTTATTGGGAAATGGTACAGACTGTTCCTACAGAATTCTTTTTACGATATTCTGCCCACCTCAACTATACCAACTATAAGAAAATGTCAGAAACAACAACTGACTCCATGTACTGAAACGCCTATTTTGGGTTTGTCTGAGGCTGAATAGCATGCACCTTGTGTACCCTAATTGGTCAAGTGACATCACTGTTGATAGGTCAAGTTTGTGCAATGACAGGGAAGCACTGGCAATGGCATCTCCCTCCTTGTCTCTAGAAATCTGACAAGCATCACAGCTGTTGAAGCTGTGCTGTTCTCAAATATTCTGAGCTCAGCTGCCATAATTCAGCAAATATTTAATATCTCAAGCTCTCAGATTTTGGCTGCTGCCTGTGTAGCTGGCAGTAACTCATAGCATCTCCGCTAATTACAGGATATACTGTATGCATTACATGGCACACAAAACAAAAGCATCTGTACTCACCCCAGCATATTCAGTGTAACAAAATAATTGCCACTGCATGTGTTATTTCCACTCAACCTTTTCAAGCCTTACTCCATTAGCAGAAACATGGTGAATGTTGGGCGTGGATGAAATTAAATGACACATCACACTAAATAAGGCAACAGATCTGTATTGTGTAAAACAGGCTAGGAGTCCAAGGGACTGCTTTGCCATAATGAAAGATTATCAGGCCACATTTTCCTCACAAGAGTGCATTTGGCACTTTTATTTAATTAAATTAACAAAATATCATCAAAACAGGAGTGGATCTACCTTGTCAGCAGAAAAAAGGCAATGGAAGACATCCAAATTCAATTAAAAACTAGGTCCAGGCCAATATAAACCAGTAGGGCAGCAAACTAGCATTTATTCTTATACAGTAAGAATTGGTGTACCAAAGCTTGTTCAGACAAACCTCTTATCTTCACAGCACTTTCCTACTGTTTGCAACTTGCCTTTGCATTCTTCAGAATAGAGCCCATTACATCATCTATACGTAGAAGGCAATGTAGGGTGCTGGTTCAGGGATAATGAATCACTATGACTGGAATTGCACGTAATGGCAAAATGGGAAACATCCAAATGATTTCACAAGATCACAATATAACATGAATTATTGTGATCTTGTGAAGTCATTGAGCTTGGTATTTAGGCTACATAGGCCTTGTAAAATTGGAAGCAATCAGCATGCACTAATAAAATAGTTGCATCTGGTCACAGCATAGATGACAAGAAGGCTATTCCAGAAGAACATACGAACAATTCAAAATAATTAAAAAAGTCTATAAAGCCACTCATTTCAAATCGAAATGTGGCGAAACATTTTTAATGTATGATTATTAGCATATCTATCCATTAAATAAGTTATTGAAGTCATACTGGAGGCACACGTACTCTATTTACTCCTGGAGTGCAATGACTACCGCTGATGCAATGCAGAGTGGAAAGAAGGAGTGTGAGCTTGTCTGCAATCTCACATTGACAGAGGACATGTGATGAGACTGTGATGAGACAGACCTATTAATGCAATGCGGTTTTCTAAATTGGAGCAATTTCAAATGTTGGTCTTCAGTACTGCAATGGTGTGATGACAGTAAAGAACTTGATTTCATAAGATGAGCCAGGAACTGCCATACATGCAATTACTCAACATATGGTCTCTTATTCAGCCACTCAAGAAATCTGGGTTTTAAAATACACTGAATATTTCAAGAAAGCCTCTTTTCTTTTTATTTCCTTTTAGATAAATGGGACCGCTGGTGACCAACTACTTAACTCAAGTCAATGTGAATAAAAATTGGTCATAAAACTCATCTCTCTTAAGTCCTTTTGCAAATAATTTCTTGGCATAAAATGCAGCCAAAAACACTTGCTTTTTACAGCTATGTAAGTAAGCAAGTATTTAAATTATCAATAAAGCCTAATTACTTATTATAAAGTCATATGTAAATTGGAGGTTTCATGGATTATACTGGTTTATTTGAAACTTGTGAGATGGGATTTTTACTATCTTGAAAAGTTAGTTCCAGTTTATGCATATTTTCACGCTTTCACGCTTCATATGTTTAACTTTCTTAACAAATAAATACGCAAATCATGAAAAAACTTGAGACATAAATATACATGAAGAAAATAAACAAAATGTTTAAGTTGACAAAAAAAAGTATTTATGTTGGACTCAACTTTAGCTAACCTCATGTGTGCTATATATAAATATGTGCAATCTGCAACATCAGCAGCTTAGCAGAACTTTAGAATGAAGTGCTAGAAGTATACTTCTGGCTGAAAATATGGTTGTTTCAAAGTCTCCCCAAAGTTATGGGGAGCTAAAATCTCATCACAAAAAGTAAATAAATTTTAAAAATACCAGGCAACGTGTTATTTTGCCATATGCAGAAAGTCTTTGACATAGGAAATGTCAAGTGACAATAGATGCAAACCGCTTCAAAGAAACTAAAAATCTATACAGAAATAGGCAGGGGCACCACCAGGGATTTTCGGCCCCTTGACAAAATCTCACATTGGGCCCCACCACCCCATAAAATCCTATAATATGTTTGACGGCCCCTGTCAGTCACGGAATCATCCTAAACCCTTTAATCATTCCCATACTTTATGGTGATGGCAAAACATCACCATAAATTAGTCAAGAGATAGGAATGACTATGACTGAGGTAACAAAAGCTTACAGATGATCAGCAAGGAATTGGATACATTAAACGTGACTCACTGGCGAGGCCCCTGGTTGAAACTGGGCTGGAGCACTCTCTGAGCCTGTCCCACGAAGAGCTGGTGCCCTCAATGTTTCTACTAGAGACGGTATTGCTATTGAAGTTGTGAATGCAGCAGCACCCCCCATCTGCTGCTCTCGCTCTGGACCTCCTGCTGAAGCTGGCTGAAGTGGTGCTCAAGACTCCTCCAATGAGTCCGTATGAATTGGTGTAGCATGGCACTGAGTTCTGCCACACCTTTCTGGCCTGCTGGAGGCAGTGCTCCTGCCGCGCCCTCTTGGTTAACGTCCTCTTCAGTGCCATAATCTTCCTCCAGGTCTTGCACTGGTGCTGGCTTGTGTTGAGGCATATTGCCCTGCTGCCCCCTACTGGCCTGGACCCCACCGCTGCCACCAAATGTAAAGATGTAGTCGGTTGAGTCGCCAAGGGGGGTGGTAGGGAAGTACGCAGGAGATCAAAACCAGTGCAAAAAGTTCCAGGTTTATTAACAGTGATCAGATATGTAAGTATATACAACAGGCTAGTAGACAAATAATAATTAACAAAAACAAAAAACCCTAAGAGATTTACTGGCTAAACAGCCAGAATGTCATAACTAGACAGCTAACTTCAACAGCTCACAAAGTATCACATACAGTACTAGTTAAACTAGTCCCCGGCAGTCCCAAAAGCCACTGCTTAAATAGGCAGTACAATTTGAGTTTCCCTCCAAAGGACTGTACCAAACAACTGACAGGGGAGTTGCATTAAGGTTTGGATTTAAACTGTTTGGAAATGTATCCAAACATCACCATGCAATACAGAATAGGAGTTTAATTATGGAATTATTAAACTTATAATTAAACTTATTATACAATAAATAATTTATTACCATTCTAGGGGTGCACTTAAAAAATAACCCAGGACATTTGAAATTTAAACATTAGTATTTCCCGGAAATACGCTGTTGTGGCACATCCAGGAAATAACAAGCGCATCTGACAGCAGAGCCTCTGGCAGAGCAAACATAGTTTCAGACTGAAAACGATAAAAAGAGAAAATGGCTAACAGAAAGAACAAATCAGATGAAGAATGGATGGTGGACTTAATAAACGGCGTGTAAGTAAATGAATTACTTGTTTGTTGTAACTGATAGAGTGAACAGTTGAAATGGAAACAATACTAACCTCTTAGCACAAAGCCGCTAGTGGTCGGCATGCCGATGGTGCCGAGATTACTGAACTCAGACATTCGGTGCTGCTGCAACCAAAGTATTAAAAAGTTAAAAACAGAAACGCGTTTTAGTTTCATTAGTAGACGATACACCACAACTATGTCGAATAATTAGCTTTGCAGCTCCGCCATTGTCACTCTGGTCGTTCATTTAACACGCACCCCCTCCCTGCAGTCTCATCTATAACTACATCCACCCACCCACCCATGACATAATGGACAATATTGTCTATCTTGGCATTCATAAAAAATATTCTTTCACCACAAAAAAATCGTTTTTTGTCATAGCAATAAGATAAACCCGACAACAGTTTTTTAGGTCAGCGTATCCAAAATGTTTCTTATGGCATTCACTTAAACGCACTCTGTGGTAGCAGTAAAAGACGCTGCACCTAACGAAACGTGGTCAACGATTTTTCGTAATTTCTTGGAAAATACTATTATTATTGAGGACTTCTGAGCATAGCTAAGCCATATGTTTGCTGATAGACCTAGCTGACATCGTTTTCTGGAGCAAAACAGAAGCTAATAGAACAGTATCATTGATTTAGCCTACTGTCCGTGTCTCCATCTACTGAACATAGATAAGATGTCATCATTGCTATGTAAGTATTACTGCTAAAAATATTTCGGTTATATACGTTATTTTTGAAATTGAGTGTCTTTAAATAGGTTAGTGGTATTATATAATGTGGATATTTCACACTGGAATGTATTAGTTAGTTAGTAGTGTAATAGTTTTTGTGAAACATGCAACAGTGATGACGTGAGAGTTGGAACATTGCCAAAAGGTGGTGGGCAGTTGAAAATTGTCCTCCCATCCCCATACAAGAAAACATATGAGAGTACAGAGCATACAAATACATACAAGAGTTAATTATTACACATTTATGTACTGTACCGCATTGTGTGACAATATTTTTGCATTATTTTTTGTAATCTAATAGCAATGTTTCATTTTAAACCTTCATATGGGGCTCATTTATATGTTTTATAATGGACAAAAAGCATTCTATTCATTTTGGAGATATTTTGGATATGTTTCTGGACCCCTAGATATTTTAGACCACTGTACTGACAGAAAGCTTGTAATTCCCACTTAAAAATGATGCAACAGTGAGTTTCTTGAGTCAAAACAGTTGATTCGTAGTGAAATACGTGAATATGCATTATTTAGACATTTTGGATAGATTTGGAGACACTGGGTACACTGCTTAGTTTTTGCTTCATACATCTATAGTAGTTCTACATATCCACCATTAGATTTTGTAATTTGTAATTTAGCCAGTTAGTATTCTGGTCTTCATGATGGTATATGCTTCTCAATCCAAATGTAATCTCCCCAAATGAAAACAAAGGCTAAAACCAAGACTAGACACACTGTGCTATTTTACATGCGAACAATCCATGCAAAAAGTACCACCATTTTTGGGGACCAAAAGTAATTGGACAGTTGACTGCTCTGCTGTTTCTTGGCCAGCTGTGTGTCTTTGCATCATTAGTTAATGTACAAGGAAGTTAACTAAAGGTCTAGTTGATCTTATGTGTAGAATTTCAATTGGAGTCTGTTGCTGTGGTCTCTCAACATGAGAGCCAAAGAAGTGTCCATGCCAGTATGCAGGCCATGATGGGGTTGATAAATCTTAATACATCATTCAGAGACATAGCCAAAACATTGGGTGTGTGAAAATCAACATTGCAATGGTGAGCTGAGCAATAGCATATGACCTGGTAGACCATGGAAGATCACTGTGGTAGATGACCAAAGAATACTTTCAATTGTGAAGAGAAACCCCTTTTCAACTGAACAGCCCACAGACCCTCTTCAGGTGTAGGCATAAATGTGTCTAAAATGAAGATCAGACTACACCAGCATTCTTCAGGGGGTTCACTACCCAAACCCCCCCCCCCCGGCCACCCCCACCCATCTTTGAAACATGGGGGAGGGTAGTGTGTTATGGCAACAAACAGGAAGTGAACATGACTGGAATACAGGCCTGGCAGAGCATCATGAAGGAAGATACCCATTGGGTGATGTCTGTGTGACACAGACGTCAGGCAGTCATCAAATGCTAAATATTTACTACCAAACTCTAAATAGGCTATCAAGACTTTAAGATAATATTAATTTGTCAAATGAATTTTGGTCCCCTAAAATAGGGGAACTGTGTATAAAAACCTGTAATTCACACAGAGCCAAAACAACAAAAATTGTACCACTGCCCAAATATTTAGAGACTGCACTGTGTGTGTGTGTGTGTGTGTATGTTACACATTGTTGGTGGACTCAAGTATTAAAGAGACATCTGTTCAGACCGTAGTTTTACAATAGCACAAGGTACTTTTCCATCTATAAAAACAAGAACAATGTAGGTATTTTAAAACAACATAGACAGTTTGTTAGTGGGTCAATTTCATGAGCAGAAGGCAAGGGAAAGGGAAAGTGGGAAAGAAAAACAAAAGAAAGCCCCTGGGAGTTTTGTTGATTTGTGGTATCAATTATTGTTTTTCTGCATTAAATGTTAACTGTCAAAGAACTAATGGGACAATGCCTTTTCACTAATGAAAGCCAAGAAGAATGATATCATTCCTAAATGCCTGCGAGTAACAATTAATATTCTTTAAATCTGAAGCTCTGGTGGGGCCCATTCACCCCTGCAGACACAAAATTTCTGTACTGGAAAATAAGCAAAAGCTCTCTGTTATTTTTATGATTTCATGGATTATTGCCATGTGCATGTACACTGATGTGCTATGACATTCCATTAAAATAATGTGATAAATGGCTGAATGTGGGCTTGGCACATCTGCCAAAAATAAGTAAAACTGTACAAGCATCATTAAATGGCAAGGAGAGCTTAAGGAGAGCAGAATCTCTGATGTTAACTGCCAAACAAACCTGGAACTTAAGGAGTTTGAAAAATGATTTATAAATGCCCAGCTGCTGAGATTTAATTGCATATTTAGCATCACTTTAGTATGTAAATTATTTCTATGGTGTAATTAAGAGAATGCTATTAATATTCCAGGCAACATATTAAACATTAATGGTTGCTACTTCTGCAACCTATTGACTAGAATTAGAGAACTCTATGAGAAGGGCATAAACAAGGTTGACCAATGTGCAGAGTTCAATGTTTAAACTTCATCAGAAAATGTAGGTCTGCAATATAAAATATCTCCTCATTTATTGCACTTTTGTATGGAGCCCCTAAACTTGACATGGGTGAGAAAAAAAGGAAAAAAAAACATTTGTGAATCATTCTGATATTGCTACTAATAGCCTACTATCATTTGAAATGCTATAGCATTTCTGTTTTTGCATGATGATGGTGCTGATGATGACAATGAGTAATCACATATGCGAGGAAACACAAGTTTTGTGAGGGAACCCTAAAGTATTGTGAGGGAATGCAAAAGTTTTGTGAGGGAACGCAAAGTATTTTCTTTTCTTTTTTTCTCACCCATGTCAGCTTAGAGGCTCTGTACTTTTGTTCATTAACTTGGTTGATTGATATTTGGGATACATTCAAAGTTTTCTATAGTTATCCAAAACAAATAGTCTGGACTAGGTACTCTTTTCCCCACAACGTGCAGGAACTGCCGCCGTGGGCTATGCGTGGCAAATTGTGGTCACTCACTCACTCATGAATGACTCAAGGGACATTTGGTGGGATGCATGCACAGGTGGTGGTTCGTTTAGTAGGACGCATGCGCAGGTGCATCTCCCAAAATCACCACTTTGAACGGCACAAGATTTTTAAGCACAGCTTTATCGCCTAATGTTACTTTAGCTAACCCTAACATGTTAGCATTTTGCCTACTTTAGTTAATGAGGTAGCGCGTACCACCGATACAGATGTATGGACACACGGAGGACAACAAATAACATTACAGAGGTGAGGACATGCCATGGCTAGCTAGCTATATAGTTAGCCAAGTTTTACTCATGAAACTTTGTACAGGTGCGCCGTGGATGGTTTCGTGCTTGTTTTCTGCTCTTTGCTTCAACTCCGGTCTTAATTATTAGTTTGCACGACAACATGCACAGTTTCTTTCTCTACCCAAATCTTTTCCTGTTTATTCTTAGTATTCCTGTTTTTTTTGTTTTTTTTTTTGCTTTCAAATACGTCTACAGTCCTCATGAACTGAATGAAGAAAATACATCACTAAATATTTATGCTCTTTTACTGCTAATTATAATTTGCTTTGATATGGCTAACAGATATAGCTTAGATTGAGACCCAATTGAGTAGTCCAGTTGATTGAAATGTGTTGTCACACCTTTTCTTGTAGAAAACACTGCTTGTGACTCACATTCTGAGGGCTCCACTCCTTTATGTGAGAAGATCAATGTTAGCACGTCTCCCAGTACCAGCATGAAGTACCCAAGCAGTGTCAGTGGCTTCCAGCTGGTTTACTAATTTCAGTTAATGAGACCTACTGTACCTATTTAAGTTCCATCCAAAATATTATTAGTATATATTTATCAAAAGAAATGTCAGTTCAATTGAAAAATAAAGAATGGTTTAACTGAAAGTGAGTATAATAGAATGAAAAAATAACAAATATACCACACAACCAATACACTGAGCTGGGCTCTCAAGTTCAAATGAAAGGGTATAACTATCACAAAATGGCATGGACATACAATATTCTAATATTAAGTAATGATTCCTTAGTTATCGTGAACAAATGCAGTAAGTAATGAATGTGTTCACAAATAATTATAAAATGCTTATACTGTACATGTTAAAGCCATCAACAAATGCATTAACAGATCGTTTATAAACTGGGTGAAACAGGTGTGATATCCAACCCATATACAAATCCCCTCGCATGGCTGTGATTTCGATTCCTGGCAGTGACACACACACACAAAAAAAAATATATATATATATATATTTAATTTAAAGATCCTTCTGCTGAGAAGTTTCAATTTCACTTCACTCAGTCCGATATTAGCCTTACTATTAGGGAAAACAAACTGTAAACACAGATCTATATAAAACCTCAGTAGTTGGACAAGGTAGCAGGTTTGCGTCTGGGCTTTCATTAATTGTTACTTGCTTTTTCAGAGTTACAAAACAACTGGCTTTATTCAGGCAGGAAAAGGGTGAGATTAAGCAACCAGGGTTTGGAATTGCGTTCTCCTAGCAAAGCGTCAGGTGCCGGCAGACAATCAGCTGTTCTCTCTTAAGATCAGTGCTAGCTCTCCTGTAGTATTGTTTGGCTCTTAGTGTGGACCATGATAATTGTTATTCAGGTATGCGAATCATAGGAGTTGTCCTGTACTATTGACAAGTGACCCAGCAGTGCCTTAAGAGCCACAACTGATGATTTCAAATGATGTGGAAAAAAATAATAGACATAATTTGTAATCATAGTACCAATCAGTGTTTTGTAACTGCAGCGTTATTACACTCAATTTGATTTACGGTTATCAAGTACTGTAGATGCAGAATGACTTAATCTTTAAATCTGGAGAAATGCAAGTGCATCTGACTGCTTTTGAGACCTGAGATTTTCTTGATGTAGTTTTTTTTGCTGAGCAATACTAATAAAGCCAGATTAAATAGAATGAATCTGATTCTGTGAATTACAGTGGAGGATCTGTGTGACTTAGTTACACCCTGCATGACGAGACTCCATTCCCATGCGTGACAGTCATTTACCTGCCCTGTCAGTCTCCATGCTCTGAGCACACAGTGCTGTTGTGTGATATCACCGGTCCATAGAGTCTCTGAGGAGCCGTGATTGACTCACCTTACACTAAGTGCAATACGGATCCTATATTCTATGGTGAAATGAAGTTAAGTCTTAAGTTGTGCTGTAAATGAAAGTGTAATCATATTATAAAAAGAGCTTTTGATGCTCTCCCGTGAGTATGGACTGTCTAATGAAGGCTGGTAAGACTTTTTGGCAGACGGACTAATTCAACTGTGGAATGATGCTGTCATGCCATGCAGAGGTGTGCGCACTCTGCCACTGATAAGAAAAGTCACAGCACTGAAACTCTGGAGCAAGGAGGTGTAATTGTGCCCTGGAGCAAGGTATAACCAATGTGCCTTCTGTACTATAATAATGTGCGTTGTAAACTGTCCAGGGTTTATAAACTCAATAATGCAATGTGAACCAGCCATTGCCTTTCGCTAAGCTGTTAAGTTATTCAAGTACACATTTAAGTAGGCTGACATACTGCGCATTTCAGGAGGTTATTTGAGGAGGGCGTACACGTGCATGCAGGCACGTGCATGCACGCACGCACACACACATACACACACACAAAAATTATCTGGAGCACTTTTATGTTGGTTATGAAGGCTTTGGGGAGAGCATACTGTAGGCCTGGCACAGAGCAGAGCTCCTCCTTGACCTGCCCTCCACCTTACTGGTCAGCCTTCCACACAGGAGGGGCTGGGGCGTGGTGGTGTTCTCGGAAACATCATCACCTTTCACTCCTTCCTCCTGTTGTGGGTCTCTGGGGTGCTACCCTACTTCCGTCATTACACATGAGGTGGATTTCTTTGGATTGGAAATGTTGCACTAGTTACCAAATGGAGCGTCTCTCTCTTTTATGACCTTCAGAGCATCACAGCTGAAGGCACCATTTTTCCATGATCAATGACATATAAAGAAAGATTTTTCTTATTATTACAAACTAGAAGATGCTCTTATCAATGTGATATCAAATGTAACATGTAAGAAAACAACCAATCAATAAACTAATACTAGTGAGTGTATCTGGAATATATTACAAAAACTCCTATTAAAACGAATCTACAGGAACTTAGCTTAAAAATAAGCTGATAATATTTGCAAGAGGATAAGATCACTTATCTACTCATCAAGGGTCATAAAAAGAATATGATTTATTTTAATTACGCAATATAAAGCAATGTACCTTTTCACAACAGGCATGTATATTTACTTGGCATGGCACATATGTTCTGAGAGGGATGAAAGACTCAAATGGTTCCCGATTAAAAGTCTAATCATTTTTAAGTAGTTTCTCTCTGGTCCACATTGCAACACTGTACTGCAATAGGTACGTTTCAAGACTAACCACTAAGGGTGAAGCAGAATTGTTGTATAATGAGTGCACTATTTAAACCCTGAATTGTTTTCCAGATGTAACATTTATTTATTAATCTGTGTTACAACCCGAAAACTCCTGAGAAATTACCATAAACAGCACCATTTATTTGGATGATATAAGTTTATACAGGCAAATGACATTGGCAGCCATATATATATATATATATATATATATATATATATATTCAAACAAGATCATACCAGAGTACTGTAGGCTGATACCCATGTTAGAGACACCGATACACTAAGGGTACAGAGGGGCTCTACCACAGAGGGGAAAGCATACGGGCATAACACCCGGTTATTTATGTAATGCAAAGGGACTGCTATTTAAACTGAGAGCTGAACTGAGCATTTGCCACTGGCTCAGGAAAATGAGTCACAGGTGGAATCTGAACTACAGCCAGCTGAAATCACATCTTGTCCAACTGAGACAGATTCCATTTTAGAATCAGTAAACATTTGTTTTTAATCTACTTCCAGATGCTTCTCTGAAGCATATTGGTGGAAAAGGAGATCAAACTTACTGACTAAAGTGGGCAAGACCTTTTTGGTGAGCCTATTTTTAAGCACTCAGAGTGTTGCATAGTTGACTCAGTTCACTTAGTGCGTATAACTAAATTTACTTGATTGAAAGTAAACTAAGAAATGGAATAAAATAAAAAGCATGTGTGTTACACAAAGCAAATAACTTTGGTCATGAGTATGATATGTTTAGCTATACCTGATTGAATCTCTCAGTAGAACTGCTTACACAGCTGTTTAAAAGATAAGGGATTTGAAAAAAATATATGCAACAATGTGGGCTATACAAGTGGAGTAATAAGACTGGTTTGAGAAAGGATGAGCTGAACTCCAGTTAGGTAAAGTGTTATCTCATTTACAATTCAAAGGTGCTGTTACTTATTGACTTAGTGCAAGCTTTCCTAAACAAGTCTCTGTGTTTGATGCTAAAAAGAAAGCAGAGAAATCCTAATTAATTGTGTTATCTACTAATTGAATTATGTTTCTTCTCGATAATGCCCCATTAAACATAAATAATGTTGGTCTTGTATACTTCACAAAACCAAATTGGTATTCTGATGCCAATGGCATATTAACCAGGTCTAAGAAAATATTGTAGGCTCATGTCCTTTTTTCATTGTGGTACTGTATCTTGTCACTTGTCTAATTCTATTACATGCTCTGTAAGTCTGTATATCAACAGACATTTTGTGTGATGTGTAAGTTCTAACCCTTTCAATTTTTTTCCCCTGAAATTTTGCCTGGGTTTAATATATTATAATATGTCAGTTCTAACATTATTTCAGGGGGAATATAGTTGTGATTCTTTATGGATGAGGCGTAGCATGGTTGGTGTCTCAGAAGTAATGCATTTGTCTGACATTAAATAACTTGCTTAATGTTGACCTTGCTCAATTTTATTTTCAGTTATGTGTAAAATCTTATTACATGCATCAGAATGATTTTAGAAATCTAAGTAGCTGGACCCTAAAGCAATTTGTAGCATACCAGCCTATGTGTGATTTTTGATGTGATTTCATCTGGAATTAGGCTAATCTCTAAAAAGCAGTTCCCAAAAAGATAAGACAACTTACATCAATCAGCCTGTACATCATTGAATGGAAATTAAAGGTAACAACAATTAATCACATTAATATGAGGTACACAGGATATTTTAAAAGTCTTTAAATGCATTTAGATGGCCAGATATATTTTGCTATTACACTTTTTAATGGCTTGAACAAGTATCGATAATGATTTAATACATTAGTCAATAGTTTGTTCATACTACCTACAGTATTAGATCCAGTATTAGATTCATTACTAATAATGCAGATCCTTCACATCCTGTCGATGGCCCAGTTACCAGGATGAAGTATAATGAATGCTTTGTGAAATCACAGGTAAATGGTTTGTCCATGTGAACATAGCCATTATTTGTTTGGCTAGTTCTTCATTTGTTTATTAAAAAAAAAAAAAAAAAAAGAAAAATCATATTTTGGAATGGCCAACTCAGAGTCCAGACCTTAACCCAATTGAAATGTAATGGCATGACCTGAAGAGGCCCGTTCACGCAAGAAATAACTATGAACTGAAGCAGTTTTGTAAGGAGGAATGTTCTAAAATTCCACCTAACCATTGTGCAAGTTCGATCAGCAGCTGTAGGAAACATTTGTTAGAGGTTATTGCTGCTAAAGAAGTCCTACCAGTTACTAGATACAAGGGTTCACTTACTTTTTTGTGTGTTGTAGCATCATTAGTTCATGCAGAAGAAAGTTCACAAAATGTCAAGGTAACAAGAGTTGATTCTACGTATAGCATTAGCATTGTAGTCTTTGCTGTTATTTTTCCAACATGAGGACCAAAGAACTGTCAATGCCACACTTAACACTGTTACAGGTTGTTGGTAGTTTTATGAAGAAAAGAAAAAAGTATTGAAATCACTTTTTTGTATTTTCGCAGGAGCTAAATGGTGAATTCATTGAATTTGAAGTGAATAGTGAATAGCCTTTTAATTTGTGGCTGAAAAGATTACAAGTCACTTCAGAGTCTACAGTAGACAGAGTGGTTTGACAGTGAGTGAGAGTCTTACTAAATATTAAAAAGTGCATCACCCTCACAAGGTCAATCAAAAGTGAAGGCTTAGCACTCAGATCCACGTAGTTGACTTATACCAGGGGTGCACAAGGGCTGGTCCTATTCAGGATTTCATGAGAATTTCTGCTCTTACTGAATGAACTATCCCAGCTATTTGATGTGATCTTATTGATAACGTCAGCAAACTGCACATGTGTCCTTGGTTAAAACATCTTTTTACTGTTCTGATATGTATATATATAAATAAAAAATAAACCAGCACCTGTGTATATAATCATTTTAGAAAATTAACTAAATACAGCGGTGGCTGTATATAATGCATGGAGCTATCACACTGTAGCCATGACTCACCTATAATAGATGTTATGGTCACATACCAGAGCTATGTTTATCCCATTAGTCAAATATAACTAAAACCCAAGACGACAGACCATAAACATCACATTGTTTTATTTAAACACAATCTTTTTTGAAGTTTTCTTTATCACATTGCGTGTGTTGTGTGACAGACGTCATTTCCAACACTGAAGTCTCACCCCTCACTACCAAGTTAAAGCATGTTTATACCAAGCTGAATTTGTGAGTGTTTGTCAGAACTAAACATTGAGAAACAATTTAGTTTTGTATGTTTATGAAAGCAATTAAATATATGTAAGATAACTCGGAAGATAAAAAGAAAATACAAATTATTATCAAAAGTCTGTTTCTTTTATCTCCTCCCTTTTTATTTGATAGTTCATGAAACGATGAATAAATAAATACATGATTGCCTTTTCATGTCTGCATGACGGCTTTGGATTTATGGTTTTAAAAATGCATCAATATCAAAATGGTTAAAAAATAGTTTAATAGTGACAGTCCAATGAAAGCTGTATTTTAGAGCACCATGAATGGGCTGTGAGCATGTGAAACATTTTGAAGGAAATGCTGACTTTTTTGGAGAATGCACCGTCTCCTCTTCCTCATTCTCCTGCAGCATGTTGTTCCATGAAGGCATTTTCAGTTTATTAATGCAGCAGTACCAAAAGTGCATCGATTTGTAGTCTGTTAGAAGTCTCTGATCTGGTGCTCAGGGTCACTGTCATCAATTTTAGTTTAGTTTATCTACAGCTCTGCCCGTTATATCTGAAAATTCACAAAAAGATAACAATTTCATTGTCATTAGTGTATGTCAAAAGTGATGAAATCCACTGCATATAAGTTATCATTTTGTATTGTAGGAATGTCCAAAATATTTTTTTATTTTATTCAGGAAAGTGAACACTTTTGAAAAGATACAGTCCTGAATTGTTAGTGACACTGCATGTACCTGCATGACAACCCAAAGATCCCAAGACCCCACAGTTGTAAAGTGCAGCGAGAAAGGAAAAAGACAAGTTGTGGTTTGGGCATTACACTGCCCTGTTTTGCCTCAGCTCAGCAGCACTAGTGTAGCTAGCTAATGCTGTTCTCTATTTGGATGAAGCCAACATTAGTCATGCTACATGCAGAAATCAACCTAAGTAGCTAGGCTTGATGTGTACTGATTATACTTGTAGCTAGAAGCTACTCTTATGTTCTTTTCCATTTGTCAAGCCCTTTTTCCCCCCAACCGGCTAGCCATTGCATAAGTAAAAACCATGTTTTAACAGTGATATCTCATTATGAATATTTTGATTTGTACAGAACTTTTAATGCACTATTGCATCTCTTGCAAACAGAAATTAATAAATGCTATTAAATAATTGGCCTAAACAAAAATACAAAAATATACAAATAAAGCAGGTACAGGAAGAGTTGAAAAGAAAGAATTATTATAGAGCCTAATGCCATTTCTTCTTCCCACAGCCTGCCCAATACTTCAGCTGTCAGTTTCAGTGCTCTGAGAGAACTCTCCTTGCAGAATACATGCCCTACTCTGCACTTTCATTACACACGTTTCCCCTCCTGTATGCTGTGAAAGCATACTGCACAAAGTTACATAGCACACCAAAAAGATAAAACAGCGCTGTACAAAGGTGATTCCCAGTGCACAAGGACATCCCTCTCAACAGGCCACAAAAACCTTCGCCACCAGAGTTCTTTTTTTTATTGCCACCGCTTTTTTAATTCAATTTGTAAAAGCAACAAAACCACCTTGCTATGAGTCAGGGATGATAATTATACAAAGATAGAGAAAGTCATCAGGCACACATAAAATGGGTTATAGGTTCTTACCTGTCTACTGCGAGCTGTGGTATTTTCTGGCAACTGGTGAACTGCAGCTTAGCTTCCTGTTGATGCAGCAGGACACTAGAAGAGCTATCAGATGGTGCTGTACTACAGTCATGTGTCAACTCACACATTTGAGCGAAAAATTCAAAAGCACTCCTATTAGTTAGGGTTCAGAACTTGTATTAGTGACCTTAATTCTTGTCCCTCAGGCGTAGCTGTTCGGGGTCTTCCTACAGCTTCCTACACACTCACCACTGTCAACTCTAGTTCACAAGAGCATCAGATGTTTTTTTCTTTTTTTGTTAATGGCAACCCACCTATATATATATATGGGTATATATATATATATATGGGTATGGCAATTGTGATAGCTAACAGCCTGCATCTTAGGATATAATGATTTAATAGACTCCTAGGTTGCAGTTCAATGTCCAAGAGTTGATATTTGCCTTGTGACATTAAAAAAAATGTATTTAAGGGGGAAACATAATTTGTCAACTCTTCTCTGAAACTACAGAAAGACACAATGTCACACCTGCCCTCTACATTTTTCCAGAAAAACCTCAGTTAATTAAACCTGGATTGTCCATACAAATCCTAGAGACATACTGTAAACTTATGAGGTCTACACATTTCCCTAATGACATAATGCATTTGAATGATTAAAAGAGAATGGAGAACCCATAAAATACAGTGAAGATTAAAGCATATAAATGCACAAAGCAGAATGGACGGAAGTGGGGAGATGATTAACAGCTCTGAAGGTGTCAGCCAAGTGAAGCCAGGGAAGGTCAGAGATCCTGTCACCACTGTAGCTGTCAGTTTTCTAATTGGAGATGAAAATTAAATCAGAGGGAAACACCCAGCAAGAACAGCAGTAATGGGCTGCCCGAGTCAGTCAAAACTGCTCTCTGCAACACAATAACATGTTTTGTTCATACCGTCAAGTCACAGATGAGAGAATATCATAGCCCCGCCCATTTTGAAGGTTTCACTGAACAATCCTGGTCCCATTCCTATTTCATGGCTTGTTTCTCCCTTTATCGAAGACTAATGTGTGCTTGTGTGTGTGTGTGTGTGTTTGTGTGCGTGTTTGTGTGTGTGTGTGTTTGCGTGTGTGTGTGTGTGTAAATCAAACTGCCAGTATTGCACCCTCACAAGCTTTACTTAAGTATGTAAAAAGTCTTAACATAAATCTGAGAGATAGGGGGGGAATGCTGTAACCTGAAAAATGTACAAGCAGTGTTTCCATAGTTTAATATAATATGCCGTGTATGGAATTTGACATATTTTAGGTTTCCTCTCATGAGAAAGCTTGATAAATGTGAGGACATTTATTCTACTGTGGCGCTTAGGAAAAGTAATACTGTATCTACTGCCTGCATAAGAAATGAGAAGAGGGAGACCCATGAGGCAAACACTGACTAATTCAACATATTAGCCTGGTCTAATGTTTCCTACCACCCCTGCCACCTCTCTTGCTACTGTGAGCGTGATGCTAAAGTGTCAGATAGTGTAGCACTGTGTAATAAGGCATTCAGGAGGCAAGCACAGTCTCAAATTGGTACAGAGTCTCTTAAAATTGCTGATTCAATCCCAATCAAACTAGTCTCTCGTGGACTAGGTTGCGCATTTTGTCAAGTTTGGTTGACCTACACTAAAGTGGGTTGAGCTAGCTCATAGTTCAAATATACCTCTAGGATTACCAATAGCTACAACAAGAGAAGACAAGGGATAATAAGCAGTCACTATGTGCTGACAGCACATGAAGAAATGTGAATCGTTATGCGAATCGTGAAAAAAATGTCAGAACAAAGTAATCGTTATGCGAATCGTGAAAAAAATGTCAGAACAAAGTTTAAGCTAACTGTTAATTATCTTGTCCATTCAAAGTGTAAATTTGACATAACTATGTGCCTGATGTGTTACGCTCATTAAGATAGCCACTCAGTGGAGCAAATAAAATGCCAGGTGACACATTTGGAAATAATAATGTGTTTAAATGTATTAAAGGAATAACAAACATAAGTAAATTCAGTAAGTGAAGTATGAAAGTCTGTGTGTGTGTGTGTGTGTGTGTGTGTTCCGCTAACATGTACTGTATGTGTAAGGAGTTTGAGTGAAGAAATCAATTAATGGTTGTGGGTAAAAGTGCAAATGCAGGTCCAAAACCACTATCCTTTAAAAATATTTACATGCACAATTAATTTTTTTTTTTTTTTTGTCTGTCGTTGCCATGACTGTACAGGTTACTAATCCAACAAAGTTGTATTATATTGATAATGTGATATATACTGTTCTTCCATAAATTCAATTAGTAATGGGACATATACTGTTATTCCATATTCTATAGAAAAAGGCAGCACCATGTATGTTTTTAAAAGTGAAAAACCAAACAAGACCAGTACTAATGTTAAGAGTTATGTATGAGCCATGACTATATCAGCTCTAAACTCCAGATGTGCTACCCAAAAAAAAAAAAAAATGCAAGGAAATTAAAAATAGATTTTTTTAATTTTGAGAAATTATGTGCATGTATGTTATTCGTTGGAAGGGCTCATTTAGTCATGTTGGCCCATTTGAAAATGTACTGAAGAGTTTGTGTTCTATTGTTCCCTAATGGAGATACAGCTGCAGACACATTGCTGGGAGGCAAAAAAAAAAAAAAAATAGAGATGGGTAATGTTCATGCAGTGCCAGCTAGTGCCACAGGGTGCCAATGCAGTGAATCACACATTAAATGATGTTGGGCAGAGGAGTGGAGCTGATTGTTCAAGGTCAACAATGGTAAGATCTCATCCTCTCTGTGTATACTAGGGAACATGCATTCAGCAAATGAAAATAAAATTATTTTAAATCCTAAAAAAAAAAAAACATTTAGCTTAGGCTGAAAATTAAATGTTATACATACACCGATCAGCGACAACATTAAAACCACCTGCCTAATATTATGTTGGTCCCCCTCGTGCCGCCAAAACAGTTCTGGCCCATCGCAAGTTTTTAAAATCATGTTGAAATAATTCACCTCTAACAATATCTTAGCTTTTTATAGGCCTGTAGCAACTAGTAATTTAATGAACTACCAATAGTGTTATAATTCCCAATAGTGTAATCCATTTCAAAAATTTTATGTAATAAAAACCAATAATGTAATAAGTAGTAGTAGTGTACTTCATTGATCCCGGGGGGGAATTTGCACTGTTGCAGCATCAAAGACAACAAAGTAACACAATCAGATACAAATTTACAGTAGATACAAAATATCAGATACAAATATACAGTAGATACAAATATATACAGAAATCCAAATATACCAAAGGACACCCTCACAGGTGGAGTCCATGCCTCGATGGGTCAGAGCTGTTTTGGTGGCAGGACGGGGACCTACACAATATTAGGTAGGTGGTTTTAATGTTATGGCTGATTGGTGTATATGTATGTCTACATGCTGTACACGCGCACACACACACACACACACACACACACGCACAAACCTCCACATCAAAAGACAATCTCAGAAAATCTTCAGGGCATTGGAGAGTTCTCTTGGGCACCACAACCACCTAGGACTACACTATTGATGTTTAATACATTTCCTTTTAATGATAGTGAGACTCAAATTTAATTTCTCTTTTGCTAAGATGTAGACAGTATGGACTCATCAACTAGTCTAGCCATGATTAAATATGTGCATGTTTGAAACAATCTTTTTTGTATGCCTTCAAGTATTGTGTAAGCATTGCAACAGGTTGGGACGTAGCTTATGTGCCTCAAAGGCAATTCAGTGAAAACCTGACAAAATAGTTCAGTCTAGTGAAGCAAGACAGAGGATGTTCAGAATTGTTGAGAGTAAAATTCTGAAATTATGCACAAGTGTGGCTTTAGAATCAAATAAATGAGCAGTGGCACTGCATTATTCATTTATTTATTAATGCTGTGTTCTCTGCTTCTACTTTCGCTCCCACCCCGAGTTCAAATTCCAATTGTGCAATTGATTTACTGCGTTCATTTTGAAATTATTTTCTGCTCCTGAAATCTACATAGCAAATTCAGACCCAGGATAGGCTAACGTGTTTGCATGGCATTTTACATTTTATATTACCTTCCTGAAAACACTGATAGAATGGTCTCCCCTTGTAGAAAGCACAGTTGAGTGATTCAATGTCTGTCATTTTTATGCTGACAGATAAAGGAAAGGGGTATCATAAATATATATAATACACTGTTCTGTGTTTGCCTCATTTCACACCACTAATTGACCAACCCAGACTATTTTCACAGTGAAAAATCTTTAACAG
Organism: Anguilla rostrata; assembly: GCF_018555375.3. NCBI lineage: Eukaryota > Metazoa > Chordata > Actinopteri > Anguilliformes > Anguillidae > Anguilla > Anguilla rostrata. Next base: position 16,293,247 of record NC_057936.1, read on the forward strand.
ATCACAGATATATATATAAAGGTTACATAATTACAATGGAGTGACTCAGCGTTTCACATAATGAATTACATGGTCATGATTTGCAGTTATATGAATTGATTTATTGAAAAACTTTTTTAATGTCTTGTAAATAAATGAACTGATTAAGAATTTTCAGTCGAGAAATAGATTGTTCTTTAATTGTATGTTCCACATGACAATCACACTGTCACGTTAAGAGACTTGGGAGCTAAAGTATGTTGAAATGATGTGTGGCATCTACTGCTTTGGGGAGAAAAAAAACATGTTCACATGTAAAGGTATTGTTTGTTCATACACTTCTTTCTGATATTCATTATTTATCAAAGTTGACAGCCTCATATGTGGTACAGATATATTACTGTTACCTAACAGTTCCCGCTCTGATAATGTAAAATTCCTTCAAATGATATAATACATCTCCAGACACATCACATATAAAAGATGATTTTCAAACATGAGGAATGTTTCCATCTCTCTCTTATCATGTTCAGTCGATGTATTGCCATAATTTTCTTCAAAGTCTTGGACCTTTCCCAGTGTGCAATACTGTCAATGTGTTACTTCACACAGCACACAGCAGAAAAATCCTTATCAATATCAAACATTGACTATTCATACATGAATATGTATTTATTTATCTGTGCTGTGTTTCCTAACATGAGTTGATCATTTTATCATTCTATTCCAAAATGATTCCATTTGAAGAATATGTCTGAGTAATATGATTAATATGTCTGCAGCACCAGTGCTGCACAGTGTGATGCACGTACAAGTCTTCCACCTGGAAACAAGATGGAAGAACAGAGGGGATTTTAGACTACACTTAGTCTTTTGATACAGCCATTGTAAATTGTCGCTGCCGGGTGAACTGTTTTGCATTTTAATTCTTTGGAAAACAACTTGTCTCCTGTTTATACTGTACATATCACTGATACCTTGGTGCAGTTTGGCATCATAGTAATTGAAAGGACAGAAGGTGCTGTTTCCCATGTCATTAATTTTCCTAACGTGGTTTGTGATAATGAATGAGGTACATGAATGCATTTGGGGGTTTCCTAGGGGTGGAGCTGGATGAAGTGGTGCAATCAGCACCTACTGCCTGTGCCGGTGAGGAAGAAGGTTTAGTGGTTCAAGTTGCACATTCTCCAGAACCCCCACACCCATACTCCTGGGTGAACTGGCAATGCTCAACATAATGACTTTGTTCAAAAAGTAAATAAAAATAAAGATAAGGAAAGCAAGATAAGGGATTCAAACCCAAACAATGAGGAATTTAGTACATGTTATTTTTTGCATGTCAGCTATGAGACAAGGTTACCTTAACTGTAAATAATGGAATAGAAATTACAAGTTGTGTTATTAGTGACATCTTTAGCCTTTCAGAGCCTCATCTAAAATGCTGCTCTTCACCTGATTTATCACCTCCCCAGGCGAAGCTACGTTACTGCCCTTTCAATCTCCCTCCAATGGCTACTGACATCAGCTTACATCAAATTCAAAACCCTGGTTCTGGACTATCAGGCAGCTAAAGGGACCGCTCAATTATATCTTCAAAAGATCATCATTCCCTGCACGCCAGCCAGACCTTTCCGTTCTGCAACCACCAGGCACCTGGCCCCTGCGCCCCTACAGACCTACACTTTTCAGTAATGTCAACTGTCTGTTCTGGGCCCCCTGGTTGAATGAACTTTCCACAGTGGGCAGGAGAGCAGAGACCCTACGCACCTTTCGATGCAGAATCTGGACACACCGCTGCAGACTGCACCAGTCCCTTTGCCTTCTTTAGCTATCTTTTTTCTTTCTTTTCAAATTCCTTTGTTTGGCTAAATGTACACTTTTATTATAAATGAGCCTTCTATGCTTTCTTGGTGCTATAGCTCTTTTGTGTTCTTAAGACCAACACTGATGGTTTCCACTTTTATAATTGCTCTGGATAAGATCTGCCAAGTGATTGTAACAATGTAGCAAACAATAAGTTGAAACAAAATGTCCCCTGCAGAATAGGGAATACAAGTTGATTATTAGTACCTATCATTTGCCTTTCTTGGACACTTATGAGGAAGTAACTATGCAGGAGTAACTGCCAACTATTGCATTAGTCCAGAGTAAAGTCAAATTATTCAAGGCCCATTCATGCAGATCTTAATGAAGAACTCACAAATTAGTCAGAAATAAATAAAGTAAAATGGTAGGTCATAATTTGTTTAGAATGTTCATAACACTGTCAAAACTGCTCCCAAGCCTTGACAAATATTGGTGCTTTTTCCCACGGCACAGGAACTGGTGCCGTGGGCTATGCGTGGCAAATTGTGGTCACTCACTCATTCATTGACAACTTTTGAGGGAGGTTTGCTGGGACGCATGCACAGGTGGTGCTTCGTTTAGTAGGACGCATGCACAGATGGTACGGCACAACATTTTTAAGTACAGCTTTATCGCCTAACGTTACTTGAGCTAAATCTAACATGTTCGCGTTTCACCTACTTTAGCTAACCTAGTTAGCGCATACAGAACGCCTACTTTAGTTAACCTAGTTAGCGCGTAGGGATGCTATCCTGCACGCATGAGTAGGAGCTAAGGACACACAGCAACAACCACCGATACAGATGTATGGACACACGGAGGACAACAAATAACGTTACAGAGGTGAGGACGTGCCATAGCTAGCTAGCTATATAAACTCCTCAAAAAAGTTTGGAAATTTGTGTTTGATTATGTGGGTGAATCAGCTGTGCTGCTCATCCCACAAATAAATGATCCTTACAAATGGAACATCATTGTAAAGGGAAATGAACAGGCTTTCCAATGATATAACATACAATGCTAATAATACAGTGACAACAGAGATATGATCGACCAAACACAAATTTCCAAACATTCTTTTGAGGAGTTTAGTACGTAGTGCAAATCGGAGCTTTAGAATGTCGCCAGCAGTGTATGCGCATGAGCTCGACAACACATTTCTCATAGAAAAGGTAGTTTGTAGCCTTTTTTTTAGTTCATTACAGTGGTGGTACAAGTGACAAGAAGTAAGTGGTACTGTGCTGTTAGCCTTTATTGATCGCGGTACAAGGTTCATGTAAAGTAGCTAGCACAATCTGACAGCACTAAACCATAAAAATGTACTGTGAATGGTACTTGCCCAATCGAACATTAAATGTGAAAAACATTCGATTACAGTCAGTGGCACCGACATTTTCTGTCACACCCTCAATAAACGGCACAACTCCCAGTAGAAGATTGAATTAAATCTTTTAACGTTATATATTTTCTGAAATGTTATCGATTCCGCTTGGCCACAGTGAGTGAAACTAGGCGATCTGAGCATATAGTTTCTATGTAAATTACGTCAAAAGGATTCAGCCTTGTTGTTTACTACCTAAACTTCACAACACAGTCATTGCCGTTATCATGATTGTAGCATGAAGTGTCTATTTTCAACCAACTGTCATATATGAGTGCGTAAAATCAAACAAAAAATATAGTTTGCCAAGTTGTGCCGTGGGTCTGGACGGTTCCGTGCTTGTTTAAATAGTAACCATTTCTTAGAGTCATTAATATGGTTTTAATTAGCTTTTATCGTGTGAACCCCAAAATAAAGTCTTAAAACATATATTATATATCAGAAAAATATTTAGTCACTCATTTATTCTACTTGAAAGAATTCTGTGCATACTGTAGGTCTTCAGCAATTTCCCATTGTTTAGCCATTTGCAAGATTCAATCATAATTACTTTTAGACAAGTTCACGCTTCCAATGCTGTCTAAAGATTTCAGCTTGAAAGGGAGGAAATTAGTTTTTTTTCATCCCTCAATACATTAATTCAGTTTAGATCCACAGCTTGTGTCTGCGCTGGGATAAATGTAATTAATTGGTCTTGTAGCTGAGATTCATAAGTGCCTTTTCCTGTGGTTAACGCTCACTGTGATATAATGTGCTCGGGAACTTGACGACGTGGGATTTTCAATTAGAGATCCTGTTGGTTTTTCCTTTCAGGATGGGAGGGGAAAGTATGAAAAAAGGATGATTAGGCAGAGAAAAAATTAGACATGACTTATACCAACCCAGTGTCTAAGGCTGTGAATGATTGCTTACTACGTTTGAAGTGCTGGGTATGTCAGTCATACTTGGTTGAAACCAGTGTCCAGTAGTTAACAACATGCTACAAACCAAGCTGACTGCAGGAAGAATAAAGGGCTGCTGTCCTGTGCTATATTCCTGTTCAGCAGAATTCAGAACATAACAACATACAGTATTACAAACAACCTTGTGGAATAGGGAACATTTATAAGGTGGGTATTGTATCGGGAACTGGTTGTTTCAAGAAGAGGGTCAGGTGCTGCAGTCCCTAATAAATGTTGAGTTGCACAGACGTCAAGGATGAAAAGTCAAGGAATATGTCATTTTATGAGGTTTCTAACTATCTTGTCAACTTAACTTGCTGTACTCTGACTAGGAAATGAATAGGAATGCTGTTTGAGCATAGTTTGGTCATTTTAGGATGAATGGCACTCACAACAAGCGATTGATATAATGCATATATTGTAGATCCTGCCCATTTTTTACTTACAACTTTTGATGTACCGTTAAAATATGCACACATATCACACACCTTGTGAATTCAATGCTGCAAAGAATTCAGGCTGTTCTGGAGGCAAAAGGGCATCCTACCTGCTACTAGAGATGTGTACCTAATAAAGTGGCCACTGATCAAATATGTTGCATATTATGTCTCCACTCTCCGTTTACTCTGATATTCACTGCAATCCTGCATATTTAACCTAAATTTTAGAAGGCAGCCATCATTTTGTTAATTATACTAAAGCCTGCTCGTAATTAATTCCATTGGACTAGCAAATCGATTTTTGATGAAAAGGAAGATTAAACAGATAGTTCCCTTCTTCGTTCATTTGGACTGCTTTTCCCCCTCTTCCGTTCAGCAGGATTGCTATGGGAAGTCATTATTTCTAAATGAATCTGTAGCACGTCCCTGGCCCCCGAACCAACCGTAATAAATGAGAGATGGCTTTCAGGCACCACACGGCTGTATTGTCATATGTAAAATGGAGCTTCTTTCAAATGAATATATATTCTTTAATGCAGGCCTGAACTGTATCTCATTAACATTTAGACTATTGTGAATCCAATCACTGAACCAATTGTCTATTAGGGATTGTCGCTATATTGCCAGTGCTGGCATTTATACAAACATAAATGGCCATTTTTAAAAAAATAATTTGTTTCTCTCACTTTTATTCTGTTCCTCGTTCCATTTTCTCAACTGACCTCTTTTCTGCTCAGCAGATCTTTTGAAATTCAGAAAAATTGAAGAAGGTAATGATAATCATAGAACCATAATATTTGAACGTGTCCTTTTACAGAGTGTGCTCCCATTCATATCGATGGGATGGCATAAAAGAATGGCAGACATTACAAAAGAAAGTCTTTGATGCGTTTTGCCAGAGATCATTTTCAAAAGACAGTTATGGACAGGAATGGATATTCTCATTCCTAGATCACATTGGGGAATCTCACAGTATTAAAAACGAGATGAGACTCCAACATTGGGTCACACTACCCTAAAGTGTACCATGATGGGTGGACCTTTGATGTGGTCCATTTCTTTGGATAACCTTGAGAGGGCTTGCAGCTCTGTGTGGGCTTGCAGCTCTGTATAGGACGGAGTGTAGCACAGTGGGTAAGGAACTAGACTTGTAACCGAAAGGTCGCAGGTTCGATTCCTGGGTAAGGACACTGCCGTTGTACCCTTGAGCAAGGTACTTAACCTGCATTGCTTTAGCATATATCCAGCTGTATAAATGGATACAATGTAAAAAATGCTTTGTAAAAAGTTGTGTAAGTCGCTCTGGATAAGAGCGTCTGCTAAATGCCTATAATGTAATGTAATGTAATAATGTAATGGCCCAGTGTGTCACGTAACTTGCATTAAACAAAATTGCATGGAAGGAATTGCATGACATTGGATACCTTTTTATAAATCAAACTGCTTCATCACTTGTACTTCATGTTATTGCATTAAAATGCAAAGCTGCATCATTTGCTTATTTTTTAAAATTCTTTAAAAAAATTTTATTACACATGGTGGATCTTTGAATTGGTAAGCAGTGGCATAGTTATGGGTGAAATTGAATAGGCTTGGCACAATCATTTCTCCAGAATTGTATGTTTTTAAGTAATTTGGCTGAATTAGATTAAACAAAGACATTAATGGTTGCTATAATTCCCTCACCCATATTCGGTTTTGGATGATGCACTGGCCTCTTAATTGGGTTTTGACTGGTTGCTTGTTTAGTTCCTGAAATGTCTGTACCTAATCAGCTATTGAGTGACCTGTGCTATATGGAACAACACTACTTGGTTGCTTGTATTGCAATGGGTCTTTGCTCTCAGAGAGTGTGATCATGTGCATTTCCTGCTATTTATGATAATACTGGCATTATAATATTTGCAATTTTATGTTTGGAACATGAATTGTTGACATTTGACTAATATGTTAGGTAAATCTAGCAAAAAAAAATTATAATCTAGCCACTTTCATTTTGAGGCCCATCTGAAAATGAATTCCAATGCCACTGGTGGTAAGGAAAAAAGTTGAGGCAGCATTGCCGCAGGAAGCCATAATTCTCCACCAGCAGTTCACAAGACCCATGCAATATGTCATTATGCTGGTGTAATATAATGAGAAGAAAACTACCTTCCTTTTGTTTTAAGTCTGCTAATACCTTTGAGTTATTTCACAACGATTTAACTTTTTTAAGCGGAAAGGTTCAGAACACTTGACTTTTTAAACATAAATGTATGATGTATTTACAGTTGCCCCATTTATTCACGTACCCCTACTTGACTTCTTTTTCACTTTACATTACTTTCTAAAAAATACTACCGAGAAAATATAACTGACTTTTCAAAGAAAAGATATTTTATATTTTGTTGGTGGATATTTGAAATTTTTTCTGTAATGTCTTATGCAATCCGCTGTCTGACATATACGTGTCAACAGACATTAACATTCCACTGTCTTTCTTCTAATTAAGTGTGAATGGATGATTAATTGACATTACTGTTGTAATTAACTGAATGACTGTTTGTCACATGGCTTTAAATAGAGGACCCTTTGAGCACTGAAATACATGCAAGGTATTGAGACCAGCAGAATGCATGTTTACATTATTGGTTATTTTTTTCATATTTAATATTGAAATTTGTAATCATGATTTAATCATTAATTTTATGAGACTGATTATACTTTTGCAGCATTTGATCACCGAATGAGGTAATGTATATTTATATCCCCTGCATCCTTGTTGCCTAGGTGTAAGGGTTGTTAAAATGAACACATTTTAATTATCCATCCTCACTATTGTACACACACACAAACACACATACTGAAGAATATGTTGCAAGTTGTTGGGTTGTTAGTCCAATATGGCACAATTTCACAGCAGCTTGATACAAAAATGTGACAAGGAAAAGGATGTGCCAGATAGTATGTGTGTCAGGCCAGTTTCCAGGGACAGTCAAAGTGAAGGTTGGTGGCAGTTACATTACATTTTTTTCCTCTCCTATCTAAATGATAGCTTACAGGAATACCATTAGCTGAGTCTTGAAATCAAAATAAACCATGCATGGTGAAATTAAGATTATGCAAAACATACTCCGGAATGTTCTGCACATAGCGTTGAACCAGTAAACTAAGCAGCTCTACACAGTATCAAACTCTAAGGCACAGGTATCAGTATTTAGTTATAATCAGTATTTCCATTGACAGGACGCACTAGACTTTTTGAGAAGAGAAGCATCTTAAAAATTAGTGTTTGGTGAGTTTCAACCACCATATAAAAACTGAGATTAAATGTCAAAATTTCAAAAGCTGAAAGAAGGTACAGAAGAAAAAAAAAACTGATTTTGACAGGCTACTTAAATAACCAGAAACACTGCCGGTGGGAATTGGCGAACATGGCATCAGACAACCAGTCTACCTGCCCAGATTAATGATTAAAGAGACAGCAATCAGAGTACCCCTGGCAGTTTTGTATTAGCTTCTAAAATGAGCTGACATTTGGAAATCTACATGTAAAAGACAATTAATTCTCAGCCCCCAGAACTTTAGCTTGACAGAACTGCAGAACACCTCTCGTGAAATTCAGCTCTTCAACAGAGGAAAGGCATGTCAGGTGGATAACCTTGTAAGAAAGGATGTGCTCAGTGATATTTCAGGACCACACTTCCATCCTGCAATACAAATGACTGGACTGTAAAACTTTAAAGACAAGCCATTTCTCTGGTTTTTATTTTACTATAAAATCACCCTGTGGCGCCTTCATAAAGAGCCTCTGCTGTAACAACGCATACTATGTAAAAGTATAAACATATTACAAACAACTATAACATGGTTTAGTGATTATTATCATTACTAATGACAAATACAGATCATGACAGTGAGGATTTGTTTGCAATATACATGTTTCTTTATCCAAAAGTATACAAGAATTGAACATCCAAAAAAGCTGATGCCACTCCCCATAGAACACAGAGTTCCAAGACAATAGCCGTGTCTAATGTAGGCATGGATTCAAGGGCAATTGATAGACCTTTAATGAATATGTGATTACACGGGTTGTCTTTTGTAAATTCTCTGTAATTTCCCTGTTTCTAATTTTGGTTGTACAGGATTATCAGTGGTAAAACATTCAGTTTGGATTTCAAGAATCAAGAAGGAGTGGCCTCTATTGCATTATATACCAAAGAGAAAGATGAGTCTGAGGGGATCAAAACTACACGATAAAGGTTATGACAATGAGCTGATGTATGTTGTGAAATGGCATGTCTTGTGTAATCAAATCTTCACTTACGGCTGTCACAACTCCCTACTTAACTGTATCCACAGACAGCTCAGATTCTGAGTAATTTCTAAGGTTAAATAAAGGTTAAATAAATTCCTGCTCTTCCATGCTATTCCCCACTAGAAGAATGACATTTGATTGACATCTGATCTAATTGCCCATTTCATTTTTATTTTAAGGTACAAAGTTAAGAATGTGTTAATTAGAAGTGAAGAATATATGCACAGTGTAAATAAAAAAGATATGGTAATGATCTGAGTTTTTCATGCAGGGTGATCAAATCACTTTCAAAAATGAAAAAGAGATTATATCTGCAAACTAGAGAAGTTAATCATAAAAACAAGCAGGCTTTAAACAAGTTAGGTTTCATGGAGAAAATGTACAAAATGCATGAGAACTAAAAAAATACCATGAAAAGCCTATAAAAATTAAATAAGCTGTGTGATTTCCCCCCAAGGTTTCCTGGAGGCAAATATGGAGTTAGTATCTGAGATGCATTCAAGTGTCAGATGATGAAAAGGCATTTTTTGTTAGTACAAGATTTCAAGATCTACTATTAAAACAAACCATATGTCAAACTAAAAGGTATTTGAAGGCAAGCATCCTTTTGTAAAAATCAATGTTTATGTTTAGTCAAAAAAATCTAATAAAATTTTAAATGAATATTGGACTTTACCAATGTAGGTGTAGTTTGTAAAAAAAATTAATCATTCACTTGTGTAAATGATTATACACTCGCAGATATAAAGGTACACAAGGGTACAAATTCTGTAGTACAATGTACAAAACTGTACCTCTAAAGGTACTAGTGACAAACGATTGTACCTTTCTAGGTACCGAATGGTACCTTTTTTTCTAGTAAAGGTACAGTTCTGTACCTTCAAGGGGTACTGCCACAGTGACAAGCAATTGTACCTTTCTACCTTTTTCTAAGAGTGTATAGAAACATTAATTAAATACATATTAAAAATATTAAATGCAAAATCATGATCCAAAATTTGCACTCAATAAAATTGAATGACCCACAGTATATTGACCTGAATTTAGTCTATTCTAGTGTGCAATGTTTGTTGCCAAAGTGCTTTCATATCTCTTAATAACGATTTCTTGCAAAATTAAATTTATTTTAAAATGTAATTTATAATTAAATAAATCAATTGAACGTTTTAATGTTATATTGAATTACTTCATATGAAATCGCCATGGTGATTCTACACTTCTGCAGATAGAACTCAAGAATTATAATTACAGTCAGGGCTTGACATTAACACGCACCAAATGCGGGTAGAATTCGGCAGTAGCATGCAGCTCCATCACTCATACCAGCCACTTTGGCGGGTGACCTTTTATTGGCAGTTTCTATGTTTTTTTTATTTTTTATTATGGTTTACAAGAGGCATCAGAAATAATTAAGAAATAATTTGCGGTGATACTACATGAGTGATACAACATGGCTAGTGACTTTGGAAAACCGCATGCCACAGTGGCCAGTGAGCCAAAACGTTAATGCCAAGCCCTGATTACAATGCGTTATAATCAATTCAGCAGTCGAAAAACCGTAAGAACCTAAGAAGGTGACGCAAAGCTGTTGCTTACATTTCAAGCACAAAGCGTGCACGTGGCTGCAACAACTTATTTAACTTCGAAGTTGTCGAGGCCATTTGCAAGCTCTGTTCAACTACTGCCCTCACTGCACTGTACTAGCTTGATTACTATTGATTCTCTGTTGTAGTTTTTTGATGCTCTGTCCTTTCCTTAATATGGGTTTCTCATTAAGGACAAGCAGTGCTTAATTTGTAATTCAGAAGGTGGCGGAGCACAATACAAATAGAAGTAGATGGGTTGTATTGGGTTACTGGAGATACAAATTAAATAATGAGGCTTACTGTTTTGTCCAGATAAAACTATATATATATATATAGCAGCAAAGGGTGGACCAACTCCATATTGCCCATAATTTTGGATGAGAAATTCTCTATCAGGTGTCCACATACTTTTGGCCATGTAGTGTACAGTATGTATATATGTATTGTATGTATATATATATTTTACATACATGCCAGTGTGTAAAGTATAAACAACAATGGGCTGTCCTGTTTTTGGAAAAGAATGTACGACGGGGGTAGTGATGTGGCTGAGGCAAAGCACTGACTCCATGCAAGTGTGTATTACTCAAAATTAAGAATAAAATGCATTGTGCTTAGATTTATTGGCAGCCTAAATTCACTGGGATGGCATTTTCCTCTAGTACGAGTAATTGTGTTTTTAGTGGAGAAAAGCAATGGAACATGCATCTTGCTTAAATCAATTTGCAGGCTGTAACACAAAATAGCCTGCACTGTTATTCTCCATTAGCAAAAAGCTATGAAAATCTGAACCAGGTTTAATGGAAACACACAAATGAAGTGTCGTTTGAATGCTGGATAGTTCTGAAGCATTGTGCATCTCATTGCCATATCAAATGATCTGTTAAGCACACTGAAAATATCATTATACACATTATATACAAGAATGAATGAACTTCAACAACGAATTATTGGAAGCGGATGGACCAAGTGAAAACAAGGTGAAAGTCAATGAGCATATTTTCAAAAACTGTCTCAGCATGGAATGATAAACTTAAATTCAGTTTCTAGCTGGTATATGGTCCTAATTTAAATCCAAAGGTTCAATTCCTCAGTCTTCAGGATATCCTCCTAAGACTCGGTAATTAATTTTGTCCCCTCTTGGAGACACAGGGTTGGACCGTTCATTAGGCAGCTGTAGGTGACCGTTTAGGGCGGCAAAAAAATGGGGTGGCAAATTGGCGGCACTATGACCTGGGCCTAGGCTACGATGCGTACGCACCTTAATAAACCTTATTTTTTTGGAAATGACAAAAGTCTTGCATTTTCTTATTCCTATTTACGGTGGGATGTCAACATCCCAATATTTTATAGCATTATACTACAACTTACCGAAAAACATTTTTTAGTATATATATATGTGTGTGTGTGTGTGTGTGTACTGAAAGGACATTTAATAGAAATGAAAATTAAAAAAATATTTTTAAAATTATTTTCACTGCAGCATCCAAGACACTGGTATTTTGTAAAATTGAAATACTTTTTCTCTTCTGGGTCTCAGGAGGATACGAAATGCATGACAAATGGAACATCAGTTCAGCAAATCATTACGCTAGGTGTGGTATAAAATCCAAGCTGTGCCAGCGTCCACTGTCATTGGCAGCCCTGCAGGGTGACGCACGGTTGGCTGTGGCAGTGCCCAGGAATGGGAGAGTTACAGTCACTGGGATGACAGGTTTGGGTGTCTCGTTTCACACCAGTGACCCCAGCTGGTTGATCAAGCAAGTCTGTCTGTTGATGTACACATAAAATGTCTTCCCCCATCTAGTGTCTGTGCAAGCCCAACTTACAAATTGTGCCTTGATAAGAAGTGGTGACTGACATTACAAGCTCTGGAGGAAAGCACATGCTTTTCTGTGCTCTCCCAAATTGAAATTCGTTGCAATGAGAAAAAAAAACAAAACTGTGTTTGGTGTTTCCTCAGTTTCCGTTTAATAATATTTAATTTTGAGTAAAGATCTGAAACAGTCAGTGTGACAAATATGCAATAATAGAGGAAATCGGGAAGGGGGCAAATACTTTTTCACGGCACTGTATGCTGACACTGGTGTTCAGCTATATATGCAAGTCAGCAAATGATATGTGATGTAATTTTAGAGAGTGGTCTTGATTTGTTTGACAGTTGAAAAGTGTATTGTTTTTTTCTTCACAATTGATATTATTATTATAATATAGTATTATTCAGTCTTCCACTATAGTGGTTTTCAGTGTTCTCCCTGGTAGTTGCTGTTGCTGGGCTCCGCAGTCTGTTCTTAGTTCCTAACAAAATTGATTTTGACACGCCTGTTTACCTATGTCTGATCATTTAAAAACATTTATTTTTTGTTTTGCTATTATTGCACTTATTTGGTCCTTATGCTCAGAGACAACAGTAACAGACTCCAAATGCAAATTCCCATCCAGAATCAGCTCTGCATGTTTTGTTCATTTTCTTGTGCATGAACCAATGATGCAAAGACACACATCTGGCCAAGAAACAGCTGGGCAGCAAATTGTCACATAACCTTTGTTCCCGTAAAATGGGGGTTTGTGTATAAAAATGTAATTCCTACAAAAAATCAGCCAATTTGGATATGGAAATAAGGGGTGTGCCAACTTTGATAAACTCATAATCATATTTGTATCTGTACGGAAAGCCTTCGTAAACGGATGCTGATCGGAGACATAAAGGAGGTCCGAGTGTGTATCTTATCGTTCGACCAGCTAAATTAAGCAATGAAACTGAAGGAAAGTATTTAATGAAATATGCACTCCTCTATTATTTGATTACCCATAATGGCTTCCAATGATTGGATGACAATCATATTTGTAGGAAACCCAATATCTGTAATGGATAGTTGTTTTGTCTGAATACTCAGTCCATCCCAAATGTAAATTACCTCAAATCAAAGCTGACAGCCCACTCTTTAACCTCATATTCAGTGTTCTATTTCAAATCCAATGTGCTGTAGTACAGAGCCAAAATGACAAAAATAGTGTCACTGTCCCAATGCTTTTATGTTTATCTGTACATAGAGCTCAGAATTGCATGGTTGCTTCAGAGCATGTCTAGCAGGAAAAAAATTAAATTGTGTATATCAAAGGATTTGTTCTCATCTTCCTAGTAAAATACAGTGTCCCACAAGGCTCTATTCTTGGGCCATGGCTTTTTTTCCCATACATGATACCCTTATGTCTCATGTAATTCCTCAACGGGATGTAACGCATTACAGAAAATGTGCTTTTATTAAACATAAAAATATTTAAAAACAAAAACAGAGCTGCCTTTTTCTTTCATCTTAGAAAAATCTCAAAACTAAGCATCAGGAAAACACACGCATGCCTTTTTCTCCTCACGAGTGGGTTATTGCACTGTCTGGCAGTCAAAACCATATTTTGTCCAATCTACAAATAAATCAGAATGCTGTAACAAAACAAGCAAATCTATCACTTTTGATAGCCTCTTGCCTGTTCTGAATGTACTGCCACCAGTTGTGTTTTGTCATGTTAAATCACTGAAACTGGTTGAGTTAATCCTCAAAAACTGACTTTCGTCGCCAGGCGTAATATCTGTGCGGGTACAGAAAAGTGAGGCTATTAAATGTGTATCTGCAGCTCTTAAGACCTGTTGCCACTTCAACTGTTCATAACTGTAAAGTGTTGGGACTGCTCACATTTCATGGACCCAACTGCTAACACTATAGGTGATTTATTTTCTACTATTGAATCATTGTACTTTTTTCTTAGGTTTTAACTGCCAATCATATGAATTGTTCAGGTGAATATGTAAACGGTGATCAGATATGTTTGAAATGTGTCAGCGCTGAGTGCCTGTTAGATTTTACAAAGGATCACATTACAGTTTATGTTTTTTGCACATTTCAGCCAATATTGTTTTATTATATTTGCTTTTCTTTCAAAATGTATTCAAGACAACAACAGAAAACGCTTGTTTTAAGGTTATTCTCAGAAATTGAGCTGGCTGTGTTGAAAATAAGCACCGTTCACTTTCTTTACAGAAAGTATCTTAACAGACGGCTTAATTGTCTGAAAAGCTGACCGCTCATTCTTCATATTGAGTGGTTCCCAAATGCCTGAGCTAAATTGTATTCTTTCTTGATATTGGCATTTCAGACAGCTGTGGGTTTATCCACTTGACATTTACAGAATATTAGTTATTGTTCTTATCTGTCAATTATAGCACTGTGTTGGATCTCCCATTATTAAACTTCCCAGTTGCCCCTTCTCATGGCACTGAATAAAAAGCATTTTTACGTAATGTACTGCTGAGATATTTACAATAATTATTTCAATGCAAAGTTCATATTTGCAGAAAACTGTAGCACATTTACAATATCAGATACAACCATAAGCATTTAACTATGCAAATGAAAGAACAGTGCCACCAGACAAAGATGATTTTCACTGTGTAGTAAAATAACCAGGTGAATACAAATGAAGGAAAATTGTATTGGACTCCCTGATTGCGCCTTTGTGACAGAAAATGGAAGATTACCCAGGATAGGAGGGAAAACACTAACAATACCCATGCAGATCTTTTTAGATACAATTGTTCCTTTTATGGATTGTTTGTGTTTCCTATACTCAGTATATATCACATAATTCTAAAAAGCCCCCTCTCCATAAAATATTGAATTATAGGTTGAAGGTGGTCTTGTCTGGTCTGGTAGACACTTCTCTCTTCTTTAGGATATCCAGTATCCTAAATATTTCAAAACATTCTGTAACATTTTCATGAATAATAACCGATACCAGAAAGGTGTACTCTTTAAGCATTTAATCTCTTCCTAAACCAGAAGACACCAATATAAAAAAATATGACCCAGCTATTCCAAAAGCATTGAACGAACAATGCATATTTCTTTCTGTTTGTTTTTTACATATAATTTATGTTACATTTGCAACCATGGTAGTCAATTCAAAAAGATTATATACCACAGTAAAGAAAAGGACGGTCATGGCAGCATGACACCATTCATGCAGCTCTGACCATAATTATGTTATAATTATGTGCACTGACCAGAGAATAACTCATTGCACTGACTCACCAGTCTAATGAGATGGGTGGGCTTGCATATCCCAAACAGGTCCTGTGGTAGAAATTGCACAACTCGTTTCCATGGCAACATCCATTGAACTTCAAGCATGTGTAATTCAACTTCACACATTTTTCCAATTTGAACATGAGCCCTCTAAACATTGCAATATAGTCAGGTATTATATATAAATGTTGGATTTAACAATGTGATACTGAGAGAACATTTGTAATATATATAAACTGAATTAAAGAAGAGAGTTTTTTTTCATTCTTCTCCACAAATCATGAATTTTTCTTGCAGCTATGAAACCGAACTGGGTCACAACTTCAAGTAAGTTCAAGGACGCCTGACCTAAGAGATGCACATTTTGACATTACCATTAATTAGTGCAATCTTCACAAAACTCAGTGGACTGTGCAAATAATTCCCAATGTGTGCACTGTGCCCCATCCCACACCTGGCCAATTAAACACACGGATGACTTCCTGCTAGTTTGAAAGATTGTGCAAACTGATGTGCTTTGAAAAAAATATTCAAAATTGATTTTGTTCCCAGCCAACCAAGATGGTCTGACACAGTTTCTATTAATTTCATTTAGCAAAGAGTTGATAGAAGATACTGTGTGATATCACACACAGTGTCTGGGAGGTGGGCATAGGAACAGTTTGATAATGTAATAAGGATGCCCCTAGCCTCATTTGTAACTTGGCAGAAGATGACATTTTGAAGTAACATTTAAAATCATGTATTGCATTGATAATTATTCTGATAGTTCAGTCCCATAAATATAGCCAAAGGAATTGACTGGGTATAACTGAGGGGAAACTCACTTTTCCCTGTCTAGGGTGAACCTTAAGCCTGGTCGCCATAAGCAACCTTTAGAATAGATGTGAGGTGGTGGCACCTCTCACTCTGATTTCTGTGGGTTAATTGTCCCTGATGAGGGGCAGGTGTGTGAGTGCTATGGTGAGCTGATGGCACCTCACAGGCATGGGCTCTGAGTTAATTGTCCCTGATGAGGGTCAGGTGTGGGAGTCCTATATCTAGCCGCTGATTTCTGGGGTTCAGTGCAGACTCATTGTTTGTCATGCTCTTGGTGTGTAAGAATCTGCAGAAGTTACCGCATTGATCCTATCTGCAAGATTTGATCGCCATTTAGTGTCTTCTCTGAGCAGATTATCTCTTAGCGCTGTGGAGGACATTTTGCCCTCGTCTCTTTAGTTTTCCTTTTGTTTTCTACCCGCCAGGCTGCGAGTGTCATTTTTCTTTTGTAAGTTACTCCACTCTGTTTTTCTAGTGGGGTTTTACTTTCTGAGTAGCTACGCTGTGGCGGTGTTTCGTTTCTTCTAGTTTTCTGAGGCCACTGACAGAAGTTTCAGTGAGTGGAGGGAGAGATTATTTAGCTCTTATTTGGTATTTCCCCTGTCCCTTTCTATCACTTGACGGTTTTGTGGTTGACTCCTCAGGGTTAACTTTTTTTAGATCCCCTCGGTCCGCAATTGCGTCCCACCTTCCTCAACCGTGACAATAGAAGAACTTTATTTTTCCCGGGGGGAACTTAACAGATTTTACAGATGGTTACTGAGTTAAGAGTGGAAAGGTGACACACTGCAGAATTGGGGGCTCGGCGGTGACGCATCAAACTAATTTTCAGATATGTAACAGCTGTGTCACCACCCTGATACTCAGTAATGTCCATGGCCACCTCTCACTGACACTGAATCTTAAAGTAGCTTAAACCCCCAATCTTATTTGAAAGACCATATGTAGAAAAAGTCTTTCTACGTTCAGCATCTCCGTCGGTTTCTGTTCTGACGTCTTGATTTCAAGAGTGTGGAGGGACCTGCAAAACGCGTTTTTGAATAGCCCGTACCATGAAGCTTCTCATTTTTTCTTATGACATCTGGTGCGACCTATTAATACATGGTAGAACATGAAAATCATAACATCATTAAGCATAAATTAAAAAACCGTTACAGACAACATATATTGACAAGTTTTCAGAGACCTTGTCCATCATAATAAATTAGCTGCGTGACATAGCTGGTCTCTGATGTATTTGTGTTTTATGATTTGTTCACGCATTTTTATTTGCTTTAGTATTTGGCATTTCAGGGCCACCATAAACATCCAAAGAATTTTTTTTTCTTAATTTTCTCGACAGGATCTTTCACACTCAAATTATAAATTGTAATTATGCTCCACGGAACAAATGTCTAAAAACAGATGAACTGCTGTATATACTTCCCAATTAAGTCGAAAATAGGCATGCTACGGTAAACACTTCCCAATTAATCTTGATGAGTTTCCAACTGCCTGCAAATACCAAGTTCATATATCAAGCTTTGGAGAATTTTGCCTTTAATACTCCTTCATGGTTTGATTTTCATTCCATTATACCAGCAACATCAGTCGTAGTCAATGGTTCTCATATCATACTCCTAAAAATGCCCACTAATTGGAAACTCTTTCCACACTATTGATGTCCAATTTACATTGGTCTTCATTGGTTGTTGTTACCCACACATGAAATTGCTGTGATGAATAAACCTGCTTTCATACAGATTGTCGCTGCCATATACTGTAGTTCAATAGGTAATTTGCCGCAGTTCATCTTTGCAGCATCAAGAGCAACTTGAGGGATACCTTAAAGAAATGGTAAACCTCAAAACTGAACGTTATTCAGGAATTTCCTTACCTAAAAAAAAAAAAAAAGGACCATGTGATTGGATTTGTTTGTATTACAGCTTTTAAAACTCTCTTCTTGCCATCTGATGATGTCACATGCGCAACTGCTGAGCCACTTTAGATTTTTAACCATTGTAAGAGGTACTATCATAATGGATGTTGTAACTATCCACAGCCTCAGAATGACTTATTTATTTATTTTTTACAAATGATGTCCTAGGTTGTTTTTCTTCAATTGACACTTCCTTTTCAATTTGAATGAGGCCTTATGAGCTGTGAGTTTACTAAACCTATCCGGCTAACTGAATAAGTTGTAGTTTGTAGCTCCATAATTCAGCTGCCAGCCAACTGAAGGACTGTAGGACTGAAGACATCATGTCTGTTTTACTTGTTTCTGTTCCCTGTGAAATAGTGCTACAAATACAAGGTTGCAATTGCAAGATCCCTTAAATGAGAAAATGCCCTCATACACTGTAGAATTGTTAGTAGCTGTTAGTTCCAGTTTGATCCTTGCACTCAACATGAGGTACCCATGTATTGTCTCAGAACAGGTGGACTGGGAACCTACACTACACTAGCTTTTCTGTTTCTGGAACACTCTACTAAGTGAAGAACACATGGCAATATTGCCACCCTCTTTGTGAAAATACTAGTACTGCCATGACTGTTGCCAGTTTTTGTACTTTTGTGTGAGAGAATGCATTCTTTATGCTTGGTTGCTTTTTTCAAGGCCACGTAGAATGTCTTACTATATTTTGTGGACTTCCTGATACTCTAGAATGTTTTAAAGGCCTTTTTATAAGACTTTCTATATTAGTATATTGTTTGTTTTGCATAAATTGACTGGGAGATTTCAGACAGCTTGTTCCCCAAATTTACATATAATTAGTCCATTGGGCATAATTAATCACTGTTGTGTTGACTAAGCAACAGCTTAAGGCCCTGTTATGTAAGCATGCATGTCAACTGACCTTTGCTACTGTTAATGCTGTCTTGGAAGATCCACTGTTGTGATGCTGAATCTTCACCCATGTCACCTGTGTGTAGTGGAATACTGCTCCTTCAATTAAAAAAGCAATATAATTTAATTTTTGGCAATAACAAGCTGTTATATTGTGTCCTGCTCTGATGTTTCTGTTTCATCAAAACTTTGACCCAGTAATTAAAACAATTCTTGGATGGAGTGTTTGTGATGTAATGAAAGAGATGTCCAATGACAAAAAATGATTAGTATTAAAACTTATGTTTTGTTCAAGGCAACAGTTTTGCCTATTTATTCATTTACATCAAAAATGACACCTATGTCGCTTCATAGAGGCACAGAAGTCAGTTTCCCAAAATAAATGTCTTTTTACTGTCTCTGCACACAGTTTAAGCGTGCTGTGTAATCATTTTTTGAGCCATAGTATATTATCTGTGAACCACAAACAACAATGTGTCACATCTATTCTCAAACAGGCTTGTTCTATCATCCTGTCAGCCAGAAGTCTCTGTCTTGTGGGCTCTCCTTCAAAACTGTTGGCAGGGCTGAAAGGAATTCATCAACTAAAGTGGGGAAAAAAACGTTTGACTCTTTGACATTCATAGTGTTGTTCTACCATTTTATTTTTATTTTTTGTTATATTCATTTTTCACCCCTATATATCCAAGCCAAAATGATTTTGGAAAAGATGGAAATTCCCTCATGTAATGGATGCAAACATGATTTCTATGTGTCAGAACAAACATTACTTGTTGCACATTTTATCCACTTTGGATAGATTTGAAGACACCAAGGAACACAGGATACACTGTTTACAAATTACCTTGTAGAATGTAGTTTTACATGTCCCATTAAAATATCACCTGCATGTGGACAAGTGGTCTGTGAACCAGGAAATGTAAAGTATGACATCCTTGCCTTTCAGGAGTGCACTGTGTAGCTTTGTTTTGCAAGGATTTTGTGAATTTAGAGCCCATTATTCATGCAGATTATTAAAAATCTATTACTATTTTATTATATATTATTAATATATAAGTTATATATATTAATCTGCATAAAAAAATAATAAAGCCTTGAACAGAACAATGCAAAACAGGTGATAATAACAGGGGGGTTGGGGGTACCCATTAGAGGTGCAAGTGTACGCATGTGTGTGAATCAACAGGGGTGGTCTAGGAAACCTCATGCTGGCATACCTCATCAATTAAGATTTAATACCTTAAAATTGGTAAATATAATCCTCCAATTTCATAAATTCTGAGTGTGTATTCCTAATTTAATATAGCAAAGATACTACAATTTGGCAATGAGGCGCAAAATGGGTGAACCTGAATACAGAGGAGTGGGTAAGTGACACATATTTTTTCTGGAAAAAATGGAAATTACCGTTACGAAAAATGCCTGGGATAATAGGACACCATTTGGGGTGTTTAGTCGAAATTTTCAGAATATTATGAGTTTTTGGGACACTTCTTTCTCTGAAACAGAATAGACGATGCAGACAAGCAAAAGTCCATTCACGTAAGTGTTGTCGGGGCACAAACTTATAGCCTGAAATGGAATTTACTAAGCCCCGTTAAACTGGGAGAATGCACAAGGGGTTGCATGATAAAGAGGGCCTGGCCGTGATCTTTACAATACAGAGATTCCATAAATATCTCTACGGTCATCGATTCACATTTTGCACCAACCACGGTTTCATTATTTTAGTGTTTATAGTCCATGTAGAAGGACTTTTGGTTAGCCTAAAGGTGGGGGTATTAACCTTATGTGTCCACTTGGTGGAAATACCAGTTAATTGCTTTCTTTGTCATTAGCTAGACCTTCGAAGGCTGTAGAACAAGGGGTTGAAGGTGACGTATGCTCGTGGGAGTTGGCTGTGTGTGTTAACTGTGCTCAAAAATCCTAATTAATATAATGCTCCAAATTCATCAAATCTGAGTCAATGTATTTTTATTTGAACGTAGTCAAGATGCTACAGGACCGTGATTTTGTTGGAAAGCCAAATTATGACACTCAGTGTTTATGACTGATTATTATTAAGTGATTATTTGTTGCCTCTATCATTCTATGGTGAAGACTACTACTAAAAAGGAAAAAACAATGTGGCTACAGCTACATATGATAGTTTATAAAATGTACTGTATAGAATATAAGTGAGGTAGCACTGGAATGTACAGAGACTTCAATTGTTTGAGTTGAAGACCACTTCAGATGTATAATGTAATGTTTTAGGATTTATTAAATGAGATATCAGTTCACATTATTCAGATTATGTACCTCATGTTATATGTAGATTTAAGCAAGCTCCATTTAACTAATATGCTTAGTATTCCTCTTAGACTTACATTTTCCCTACCATCGTATTTGCATATTTTACTTGACAATATGTTTATAATGGCATGCAAATGAACCCACAATTTAATTTTTAGGGGTCAGGTGTGATTACACACAGTTTGTGCCTTAATGCATGACTTATAAAAATTGATGAAAAGAAATTACCATAGTTCATATTTTGCTCCAGAATAATATATTACCTGACAGCAATGAACCTTGAAGGAACTGGCACAGGGGATGAAATTACAACCAATATAGGGACTATTAAAAAAAAAAGTACAATAATGGATTTGGTGCAAAAAGGGAAAACTGATGAAAAAGTACTGAACATGTTAAAACATTATGGCAGTGTATCCAGTGGTTAATAAGGAGGCTTAAAACAAAATATATATGCACAAGCTGTATAATGAAAGCCCTTCAGTAAAAACTTCGGAATTTGTTGTGACATACAGGCTCCATTTCCAGTATGCTTATTACTAGTTAAAAATACCAGGCTTCACTGCCCTCTGTTTTTAAATGATGTCGACAGACTTTCATTGAACAAACATTATTCTTTTTGAACAGTAGTTACCTAATGGCTGTTCATTTGGAAAGAGCATTGTTTTATAAAGTGTCATGTTAAGTACAAACAACAATTTCATAATCATAAGGTGGATGCCTCCACAAGGACACACTAGTCATACTATAGCAGTAGTCATCATGGATTCAATATCTGTGGCCTGCCCTTTTGACTGTGACGAACTGTGCTCGTTTTCTCTTGGGCATGCTGCACTCTGACCCTGAGATTTGTGGGTCATACTGTCAAGTATCAGAGAAGACACGGCTTTTTCTGACATGTTGTCCTACAAAACCCTAAAGAAGGCACAGAAGGAAGGGAGAGAGGGAGGGAGAGAGCAACGGCTGTGGGCTCCCAGCGGCTCTCTCTGGCTTCTCATGCTTCATTAGGCTTCAGCCATTATGAGGAATATTTGTCACACACTTTGCCCTCCGGAGCCATTGCTTTACAAGGCACCTGATAGAAATACATTTTCAATGTCACATGGAATTACACGTGCTCTGCTTCTCTTGGTCCAGAATTTTCATTCTTATATTGTCTAGCTTATGCCTTTTCTTTTTGCCTTATGCAGTTCAAATAGGAATTTTGCATCCGTGTGGCATCTTGAATTAATCAGCGACAACACCATTTCAACACTTTAGTTCACGGATAGGGGCAGAAAAAAAAAACTATATTTCGGAAGGTGATGTTCTTGCTCAGTGATTTTTTTTTTTTTAAAGTTATGTGCCATTTCTGTCACATTCACCGAATCTCTGAATATTACGTGAATTATGATTCATAGATGAATTAATGAATTCTACGGCCAAGATTTTTTCTCGGCACATGCCTGCAATTTGCCGCAAGTCCATATGCTACCATACAAAACCCCCGATAGAGGCTGTCCTTGGATTGAAATAAAAATCAATAATGAAATGAGTGCAATAATAAAATGAACTGATGCTGCATCCATACTAACGGATTAAGGATTGGGTCTATCCTGAGGCAGTTCTGTAAAGGGACTTTCATAAAAACTGATGCGTCATCTCAGAGGATGCCTTCACTGGATTCATCTGTTAAAATGCTCCCAGTAAATAAGAATTAAATAATCATAAAGGGAATTTTGAAAAAGCCACGCAGCATCTTAAACACAATGGCAACAAATCCTCCTGCATGTGAAATGTATCATGCTTCTACCAGTTCCAATATTACATAGGGCTCTCATCACTTTGAGAAGCTACTTTGACATTAAATACTGATAGTAATTATGAATCATGACCACAAAGACTTGCAAACACTTGAATTTTCTAAAACTATGACATTAAAGCATGTGATTAGCATGTGTTGCCCAATACAATTCCATCCTCAGTGGGGAGCAACACAGTTCTCAGAACAGCAAGATTAGCGATTGATTCATTTTTACCCTGTCAAAACCAATCCCACTGAGAAAAACAAGCACGGAACTGTCCAGACCCACGGCGCAACTCACTTCCGCAGACACATTTTAGCTGGCACCACCTG
Organism: Anguilla rostrata; assembly: GCF_018555375.3. Lineage (NCBI taxonomy): Eukaryota > Metazoa > Chordata > Actinopteri > Anguilliformes > Anguillidae > Anguilla > Anguilla rostrata. Next base: position 16,316,857 of record NC_057936.1, read on the forward strand.
CGCATGTGTCCTACTAAACGAAGCATCACCTGCACATGCGTCCCACAAAACGTCCCTCAAAGGTCATCCGTGAGTGAGTGAGTGACCACAATTTGCCATGCATAGCCCACGGCGCCAGTTCCTGTGCACCGTGGGAAAAAAACCAAAGCTATAGTTTGTGTGAACTATGTCAAGCATATTATTGGGGTTTGTTCCTTTCATAAGATCTGTTGATGTACATTCTTAATGTTCGCATTTGTAAGGCTGTTGCAGTACTATTTCACTTCATCTGGTATAACCAAACAAAAGGAAGGGGGCTGTGTCTCTCCCTATAAGCATTACTACAGAAATGTGAAGTGATGCTTGAGTATTCAGCTGAAAATATTCAGAAAAGTTCCTTAGCATAATCAAAAAATAACTTGTCTTAGCAGGTTTTCTTCCTGGAGTAAACCTATTTTCAAACCCGGTCATGAACTTGAACTCAGTGGGAGCAATTTACTCTTGTCTTGAGCACAACAAAATGTGTATACAGTACAGTCCTGCTTCATTTAAACTTTCCACAGCAAAGCAATCTAAAACAATCAAAAGTTTCCATGTCCCTTTTTTTCCCACAATGAGCAACTGAAGTGCAACAGATACCATCTAAGGCCTGACAGGAAAATTACATTGGCTCCATGTTGGTTGCCAAAATTGTGCTGAAATAACTGTCAGAGTAAAGGTCTTGCACTCTTAATCTAGTATGTTTATTCAGTGCCCTGCTGTGTAGTCTGGTCTCAAGTCTCTTTCTGGTTCCTTTTTACCAGAAGCCTTTTACTTTGATCAGGCTCTTCAAGGTTTCTCATCTCTTCTGAAAATTCTACTTTGGATCAGTACACTTCATGGCAGTAACATAACTCATTTTTCTGAGCCTGTGCATTGGCTTTACAAAACACAGTGTTGTAGTTGATATAGAAACTTATAAACCCCAATGACAACAAGCATGTCGGTATTGTGTACGGCTGGAATTTAGGGTGTACTTTCCAGAGGTTGATTTATCAATGTTGAACTTTTCATAAGCTAATAACTGCCTGCTACAATTACACTGTACTCCTACAAGTTGCTTGGCACCCCTAAACAATTGGTTGGCATATGACACCTCCAACTGATGCCTTAATTTGATTGGTCAGACAAGAGAAGGAATATTAACCCACCAAACAAAGATTTCACTTAATGTCTTGTATGCAGAGTATTATCTATTTAGTCTTTTTTTGGTAATTGTGAATAAGCAACTGACCTTCCACTAAACATTATCCTGTATGAGTAATTTCAGTTTGGAAGAGAAACAATTATTGGCTCTTTCCCATTAGCCTCATGCAATTTTCTTCCATCATGTTTGAAGGCATACTTGGCAGAAATAATTTTTATCACATTCTACCTTTCCATTGCACTTACCCTTAGTATTTAACGTGCTACAAACGCTATTTGCTTTGCTTCAAATTTTATTTACACAAGCCATCTATGTACGCTGTGTATCAGAGAAGCCCATAAATTCTGAGATGCAACAACCTAAGAAGCATGTCTGTGGAAAACCTGTGGCAATGGGTCACTCCATTCTGTAGGAGACAGATGAGTTATGTTGACAAGCTAATAATTCCTAGCTCAAGGCAAGATGTGGGATTCTAGCAGAAGATGGAGATGCTGCTCTCTATGGTGACAGAAAAAGGGGAGTGGCCAATGCTACCCCAACTAAAGAGAACCCTCAAACTCCTCAAAAGAGAAACAGTGTCTTTGTCTATTACTTTGTTTTCAGCATGTGTTTTATCGCATACTAATGCAGTACTTGGCTATGTATGTATGTATCTGTTGGCTTGAAAAAGAGAGATACGCAGACATTGTTTATCAGCCTTCCCTTCATTAATTGTACTGCCGTATTTGGAATGCCTAATAATGCACGTGTCCAGACACGTGTACAGTCAGCTGCCACTTTCTTTCACTGCCTATGTTGCCATTGTGTTGGATGACTGCACACCTTGAACAGTTGGGACTGCAGGTGTTCAATTGAACAAAATCCTCACACATTTCCCTCTGATCCTCACCTCTACTGATGTTTATACCAAGAAAACATGGCCAATCCATGCTCTACTATCAGTTTGTTTCCTTATGCTTGGCTCATGTAAACTACAATTGTTGTAAATGACCTGTTTTGTGCATTTGTACATTTATTTTCAAGTATAAATACTGATCAACTCATAGAATTTAAAAGGACGATCAATGCAATGTTAATTCAACTAATCTGGTTATCCAACTGCATTGTCCCAATGAAGATTTTGCAAATGAAATGTTTAGCTTCATTTAGTGATATAATTGTCTAGGAAAAGTGAGAAATGGGACAGATGCTTAGTGGTTTTGGGGGAGAATCAATATTCAATAAATATTTAGTGTTCATATCCATTTTGTGTTGACATGGTTAATACAGGCATGCATTGCTTAGTATTGAGGTGTAAACAAATCAGCTCAACTTTCCAGCTCAGTTACAATATCACTTTGTTTATCAGATGGATTTTCTTTCCATGTACATAATTATACTGTAGCCATGCTTGTATAGAAGGAGGGCTTTAGGTTAGAATTCTAAAGAGGGCTACTTATGTTGCTTTGTGTGTAAATTGAGAATGTGATCATCTTCAAGGTATCCAGGACCTGTGTTCATAAAACGACTCAGACAGCAGACTTTCAGGTGTGAGGAAATGCTGTGGTCGCTGATGGATTATTGTAGTTTAGAGGCCTGAAAATCAGGATGCTTTTGTCCACTGATGGTCAAAATCCAGAGGAGAAAGCACTTTCCAAGGTTGCCAACTTTCTTCTTTTTTTGATGGAAAGATTCCAGAATTAATGGTCCATAACAGTGATGCACATTAATTCTCTGGAGTGAGTCGATTCCTTCAGCATACATCACTGCCCTGATTGATTCCATATGCCGAGGACTTCAGGGTGAAAGTCTCCTCCTGCTACCAGGAAGCTGACATGCACTAGTTCTGCTGTTCTCTCTCTCTCTCTCTCTCTCTCTCTCTCTCTCTGAGAAGAAAATGCTGGGAAAAGCTCTTAAAATCAATTGAGTAATTTAATGAAATTGAACTCCCATTTATTAACATTTTATTGTCACAAGAAGAAAGACAATGCTACAACTTAAAACACAATTAAAAGAAATTAGTTAATCCACAACATAAATGAAACTGGTTGAGACGAATGATAATTTTAAAGGTAATTGGGCACCAGAAAGGACAGACAGGACACAGCTTTGCTCACTGCAGCTTGGCACCCATGTCTTTCCATACACCTGTCTTACATGAGGAATCAGAGCTGCTGTCTGTATTTCCTTTACAAGTGGGTCAGCATCAGAAAGCATTGTACCTGAAGACAAAGGGAGAATATCTATCCGCATGTAGCTGGGGCATATAGTGGGATGGGGTTTGGATCTCATTGGAACTCCTTGCTTTTTGTTACATAAATCTCAGAAGAACAAATCCCTGACTTCCCGTTGCCTGGGCCTGCCTCAAAGCCCAAAACAAGGCATGCCTCCAGACGTTTGTGTCCTTGGTTTCAAGCCATGTTGAAGCCTAACCTCCTTTGGCATTTAATGTCTCTCACTTTTTTTCTCTCTGGGGCATGATGTCAGTGGTGCCATAGGCCAAATATTTTGTGTTAACATGCTGGTTCTGAACCTTGTGTTCTCATTCACTATGTCTGCCTCATTGTGCCCACACCACACTGTAAGCACTTCCTGTGAGATTCCTCTTTGTTATGAGGATGTTTTGTTTCCCCTTCAGGCTTCAGGTAATGAACTCATCTCCATCACTGTGAGGATACACACATAATACACATGGTGTTCGGGGTTCACCCAAGTGCAGAAACCAAAGATGGGTCTTCTCTCCATCTCCAAAAGCGCCCATTTGTCATGACCCTCTCTAGACACATCAGCAGTCGAGACTCACTAATCATAGCCCTTACACGGATAGTTTGGTCGAATCCATACAAAAATTTTCATGTGATTAACAGAAGTAGAATTATGTTGTTTCAGTGGGAAATTGGGCTATGTGTAAACAGTTTGGCTTCATCTCTCCAGTCACATTGCTTACAGTAAAGATGTGCAATCTGGGGACTGAAAGCCACCAAGAAGCACCAATCAAGCAGTTTTGACAGCACAGGAGATGGAGTGTGGGTTCTCTGCCTCCTCAATTTGTTGCTCACCAACTGCCACTGCAAACACAACACTGATGTCGCTCTTATGGGACCAGTTGGACTGCCAACCACAACAGCATCTGTTACCATAGAATCTGGGCTGAGTGTTTTGCCTGCAGATTGGCTCTGTTCTCAAATATGTTCTGTTTCAAGGGGTAGCAAGCAGAGCACCCCTGCCAGCTGGCATAACGAACATATCAATCTGTATGTGACTAGTCATCAAGCACTGCTGAGTCCGACTTTGCGTATTGAGCGCTAGTCTACTTTGCCTTCAGGTGTGTTATTCCATCACTGTTATGACAACTGTATGTCTTTTCAGTGTGGCTCAGCTGCCATTTGTTTATTCAGCCAAGTCTATAAATTGGTGCAATACCATTCAAATCCAACATGATCCAATGAGCTGTCCATTCTCCAAACCTATTACACTGGCATTATGTGCCTTGTGTACAAATAGCACATAAGTCAAAACTTTATTTTTTAATATATCAGGACTATGAAGTGGACACCTTCATTCATAGTGGTCTCATGACTTGTTTCTGCCAATAAGCTGTGCAGAGGGGACAAATATTCTTCAATTTTTTGTTTTTACATTCAAAAAGAATATGATTTCCACGGGATTTACATGTAAATTATATTTGTTGAGCTGAAAACTGTGCAACTAGTTCAATGTGAATTTACAAAAATGTGTACTTAAAGAAAATTACTTGAATAAAGAAATCGACCTTTAGAAGTAAGCTTTTTTAAATTATATAATAGCAACACTATTTGCGTTGAGTCATTTGACCAAAGATACATTGATGATGCAGCAGATTTAATTCAGCCATAACTGTATTGAAATACATGCGAGTGGACACAAATGTATGTTCATGACTATGAATTGATATGTGACTTAAATGTGCCTGTATGACTGCAGAAGGATTCTGTCCATGATAGAAATGTCACTCCGTCTGTAAATAAAACAAAACAAGAATTGAATTGTATATTATTTGTATACTCCTGAACATTATACATAGCCAATCTTATTAATATTAATTAATTTATTGTTATGAAAATTCTTTGTAGGCTATACCAATCTAGTGCATGGATACAAAAGGAAATTATGTATCTTGTTACATACTGTGCATGTCCTTAATAATGCATTGGCTTATGAGTTATGATTGTCCTTCAATTGCAAAATACTTTATGGTTTGCCTGAGGCTGTGAGCTGAAAACCTCACATGAAAAACAAAGAAAAATGAACGTCAAAATACAGCAGTTTAAAATATTTAATGTGTGACCAATATTTTGAAATTCTTGAAGATTCATCACCGATTTGTTAATATTTTTGAGGATATGATTAGGAAACAAGGAACCATTATAACCTTTACATTTAGTCTACAGGGAGAATTACAGTACATTTCCACACAACCTTATATCGTAAAATCTTCTAATTGTGCAAATCTTCATAGAAACAAAATGTGTCAGGATGCGTGGGGGGTTAGGACCCAAACGCAGAGTGGGGCGGGAAACACAAAACTCCAAACGGTAAAGGAAACAAGGACTTTACTTAGAAAACAGGAACAAAAGCAGGGAACAAAAAGCCTCGCAGGGCAACTCTCAAAAACAAAGGAAAACTTCAAAAACACAGGAAACAAGAAAATCCAAAAGTCCAAAAGCACGTGGAAAACAGAACATGGGCAGGAACACATGGGGCAGGAACATGATCAGAGGCACACACTAACAAACAACCAAGGATCCAGCACCTGAGTCAAGGAAGAAGGGAACTTAAATAGACACGACACTGACGAGACACAGGAGGGCACAATGAACAATCAGGCCACAGAGCGGGAAGGGAAAACGAGACAACCAAAAAACAATAATTGAACAATTGAAAACAATAATACAATCAAACAGGGGGAGCAGGACACAAAACAGAAGTACCGCCATCTGGCGGCCCAACAAGGAAGGACAGACGGGAACACAGAACCATGACAAAAATTATCTGTAAAGATGATTTTCTTAATATTTTCAAGAACTTCATTTTCATGCTATGCATCAATTACTGTTAATGAAGAAACATTGTGTAAATTTGCATATTCTCCCTCAAATAGTTTAACTTCAATGTTATCATCTGTCTCTTGTAGCTTTAAGTCATTTCCAGTCACATGATTTGTGATAATACACTTCTTAATGGTTATGAATGTAGAGTGAATGTGCCAGAAAAGTATCTGGTGTTGCACAGTATTCATGGAAAATTCTACTGTCTATTGCATATTTCCTTATTCTCGTAATTTATTTGAATGCTAGGCTTTTTGTCAAAGAAAAGAAACCAAGATGTGCACATTTGCTGTGACATTGACTTCGCTGAATATCAGTTAATTACCTTGCTGATGAATGTTCTTTTGTTGTACATGCGCTGATTGTGGAATGAGGAGCTGCCCAACTACTCGAAAGTACTGTAAAATCAGCTTACTACTCTCTTCAGCTATTTTTACACAACTGCAAACAAACACTGGGAAAGAATTCCTAATTGAATTCATTAAATAGCTCTTTGGATCCCCTCCTTTGTTATGCTTTCATGTGGCTTTTTCAGAATGTTGTGCAGAAATGAAATGATGAAAATCAGGTTAAAATGCAGATTGTCAGCTTTAAGTTTTTATATTCATATTTAGTGTTCCATGTAAGAATTACAGTCCTTTTTATATTTCAGGGGAGCAAAATTAATTGGCCGAATTATCCATAATCTGAAGTCATCATATTTAGTACTTGGTTGGAAATCCTTCTAATTTGATGATGTCTTGAAGTCTGCAACCCAGGGACATCACTCACTAAATGCTGGATATGTCCTCTGGTGATGCTCTGGCAGATCAGTGCTGCAGCCGCCTTCAGTTCCTCTTTGTTTCTGGAGCGTCTTACCTTCAGTCTTGTCTTCAGCAAGTGAAACAAATTTTAAATTGATTTCAGGACAGGTGACTGTCTTGGCCAGTCAAAAACATTCCACTTTTGGCCCTGAAAAATGTATTGGTTGCTAATAGCAGTATGTTCGGGATCATTGTCCTCCTGCAAGGTGAAGCACCATCCAATGTGTTTTGAGGCATCCAATGGTTGGGTTTCACATATGCTTAAAATGCTGATTCTCATCGCAGATTCTTCTTCTTTCACCATGTAGAAATTATGGCAAGTTATGGCTTGGGCATGAATGGCTGCTACAGGTACCGGGTCAGTTGTCCTCATTTATGATGTAACTGCTGATAGCAGCAGAATGAAGAATTCTAAAGCGTACAGAAGCATCTTATGTCCTCAAGTTCAAGAAAATGCCTCCAAAGTCCTTGCACAGCATTTCATCCTACAGCAATGATAACAAACATTCTGCTAAAACAACAAAGTTTTTCAAAGTTAAAATGGGAAAATCCTTGACTGGATAATTCATTCACCCGATGTGAATCAAATTGAACATGCATTTCACATGCTGAAAGGATGGTGCCTGGTGATGTCCATGGGACAGACTTCAGCCAGTTATTGTATGTGAAGAATATGCAACAATGAACTAAACATGGCTTCCATTTATATGATATTAATATGTTCAAACATTATGGTGGCCTGAAATAGGGGGCAATGTATACAAAGTGCTGTCATTTCCACACAGTGGAACCAAAATATATAAAACATACCCTTAAATAAAAGTTGAGAATCTGCACTTCATCCATATGTGAATTGTTTGATTATGAAAAGCCAAATCAAGAAAAAAGCATGTATTTGACCCAAACATTGAGCTCACTGTATGTACAATAAGGTTTTTTTTTTTCATAGATATATTTTTTTAAAGCTTTAAAGCATTTTAAATAGGAATGGATTGTCCTCTTATTTTAGCCATTTAAACAAAAGTGTGCAGAAATAATTTCCGTCAAGCATTTAACAAACATTCCACATCAGAGCCTAAGCAGTGAACAATGTGAGCATTAAGCAAGGGGAATATGGAAATATCTGCATACACAGAGGTTGCAGTAACACAAGATCCACACAGAATTCTGTGTAAACTATCCCTCATGTATAAACCAATCCTCAACAAATATTACGTGTCTGATTAAGTACATTTAAGAGCTTGTTGCAATTTAGTGGCTGTAGGTGTGGATGGAATGGACACCAGGGTAGAGAGAGCGCTCATGACCAGGTTTAAGAATGCCTGCTGCAAGAGACAGAGTGGGATTTTCTCTTATATTCTCCCATGGATACTAATGTGCGCTTGTCTTTTCATAATCATCCTTATGGTAAAATCCATATAGCTTTCATTTGTCTGGTTCTACGAATTACGGCTTGAAATATCTAATTCAATAGACACAAAAAAAATTGGTGGGAACTGTGTTAGACTGCAATGTCAAAAAATGAATTGTGTGCAGCCAAATGCCTGGTCTGTAGCCAGTGGCATTCAAGAAAATGTGTACATTTAATTAAACTGCACGGTCTTCCTGCAGGAAGAAGATGCAAGGAACTCCCTTTGGAAGTTAGAATTTAGTTCAGTTAGGCAAATTAGCCAGATGCTGCTACTGATTTTAAATTCTAAACACGTCAGATGCTTATTCATGTTTCAATATAGCCAGGGCAATGATACCCAGTTTTATCATCAATGTCATTTATATAGATTTTGTTTGAATCATTCATGCAATTCACATAAATGTAGCAGGGGTCATAATGTAAATTACTTCTACAGAGTCTTGTGCTTTATGTAAGCAATAGTAATAACATTTGTATCCCGTTGATGTATTTCATGTTACTGTTGTCAGTGTGCAGAGCACAGACCACTTCAGGGATTATTATATTTTCCATTAAATTTTATATTTAATTTTTCAAAGAAACGTTTAGAAACTGTGAGTGGATTCAAATGCAGATTAAAAGGCCAAGTATAATTTATACTGTAAACGTGCAAATACACCATGCAATCTACAATTAACTAAACTGCAAAAACACCTACTACAAACCAACAATTAAATAAATCCGAAGTAGCCATTGGTGAGGTCAAGTTCAAGACCGGTCCAAGTAAGGGAAACTCAAGCACTGTGGAAAAAACAGTCACTGTATCCCACAACCACTTTCCGGGGTCAGTTCAGAGACAAGATGCATTGTCCTGATGCAAAAAAAAAAAAAAAAAAAACACATTCCATCAGACCTTTGTCTCATTTGCTCCTAGTGTGTCTACAGGCCACAGAAAAGCATGTTCTCACTTTTGAAAAATGGTACCGTGACCTAGGGTAATGCCAAAGGAACAAACACCTGTGTGCGGGTCTAATGGAGCGCAGATTTAGTGATACTGTCCCACTGGTATACATGAGGCACAACAGTGCATCTATTAGAGTAATGTTTTATTTTCCCCCATCTAACAGATAAAGTCAAGTAATGACCCCTTGAAATGTGTGAGCACACCCAGACTCTTTCCCCAAAGACAAGAGGATGATTAATGGAAAAAGAAGACTGTGACTGACCTATTGCCCTGAAACAGTTTTATGTTATACATTGAGAAGTACTGGGGGAGGGGGGTGTGGGGGTTGGTAGTTGAAGGTGCTTTCTTAGACCTGCATTTTTTCATTTTTCTTGAAAACAATACATGTAACCACAGTTAACACTTTAAAATAGTGTCTTACACAGAGTCGCAAACTTTAAGCCTGACATGTGACCCATGACCACCCATTACAAAATTTTATCATGAGGCCCTCTCTTGTCCTTTAACTGCTGCTCCACCAACCGCTTGCCGATATGAGCCTACAAAACTCTTTAATTTCAACACCACTAAAAGCTTAACAAGTAAATGCTGAACCTTATTCACGAAAAAAGGAAAGCTTTGTGTTTCTTCTTTCAAACATTAACAAATGAATCAAAGCTGTGTTTCAAAAAACAAACATTAGATGTCTATTGCGTGTAGGCTATGCATTTCCATAGCTTTTGGGACAGGTAGGTGTGAGGAACATGCAAAATATTTGTGTTCATTTCAAAACAAGCTATTACAGTAAGTATGTCCAATTATAACATTGTAACATAGGCTATAACTTCATATAACTTAAGCCTATAACATGTCCAACATTTTTTTATTTCACATTGCTGCCGTTTCTAAAATGATCTAAACTTACTTTATATGGGAAACTTTGTTTCGGTTATGTAAATAGGTAAAATTTTTTAGCATGCAGACCTTAATAGTGCATCAAAATAACAGCAGAGAGACATGTCATATGACAGTTCATTCTGGCAATACAATAAATCATTCGTTTTGTTAAGTATTTTTGCTGTACGCACCTGTGGACACACAGCATGTCACCACACCAGATGAACAAAAACAGGGAAAAAATTACAAATTACAAGCCATTTAGTTAACATTAGACTACATGGCTCGTCATAAGTTTTACCTCATTTCCTTTCTAGTTATACAGTTCTATGAAGGGTCCCCTGCTAATGACCGAGGACACAGACACTAAAGGGGGACTTCTTGAATGCCTTTGCAATCCCACAGCACTCGGAGTAATGCAAGTCTGTTGGAGTTTGCGAGGTTTGTTATGGAATACACTAGCACCAACTATTTTCATGGGGTTTCTAACAATAGCACACGCTGGCTAGATAGTTATGCATCAAAGTTTTTGAAGGCCTGTCAGTACTTTGTATCAGAGATCAGCATTACATTATAGGCATTTAGCAGATGCTTTTCTCCAGAGTGACTTTCACAACTTTTTGACCAACACGTTCTCCTTCCCAACTCGTGAAATATTGCAGCTTGGGCCTTGCCCTTCTCATCACTATCCGACGCGTTGGAAAGACTTGGGCGTCTTGGGTTGACGAGTGAGGTAGCCCATTGAATTGAATTACCACTTTGGCGGATTTTGACGCTATGGACAGACAGTAGCCTCGTATTTGTAGATAATCAACACTATTGTGACCTATTCTAATTTAATTACTTAAAATCACATACACATATACCGAAATATACCAGAAATTATTTCATTTTAATACTATAGGCTACACGGAAAATTATTTTAAAAACATCAACATAAACTTAGGCTAATGCATGCTGGGTGACATAGTTTATTCAGTAGCCTAGTAGTCAATGGGCTACCTCACTCATCAACCCAAGATGCCCAAGTCTATCCAACGCATCGAACAGTGACGAGAAGGGCCCTTGCCCAAGCTACAATAGTTGACGAGTTGGGAATGAGAACGTGTTGTTTTGACATACAATTTACATTGCATCCATTTACAGCTGGATGTATACTGAAGCAATGCAGGTTTAGTCCCTTGCTCAAGGGTACAACAGCAGTGTCAAACCTGGGAATCAAATCTGTGACCTTTCGGTTACAAGATCTGCTCCTTACCCATTATACTACACTGCTGCCCACTAGCCTATAAATGTAGTGCTTCCCTATATATCAGCACATCAGAAATGCTTAGTGATGCTTAGTTATTTTATTTAGTCTATGCAGCTCCCAGAAAGTAACGCAGTGCAGTTAACGCAGTAATCCTGCTTTGTGAAACAAAGGTTGTGTCCCCAATCTGCAGACTGTGGCGAGGTGAGGACGGTGAACCCGGGTTGCTCGCTATCCTTGAAGTGTTTTACTGTTCTTTCAGTAAGTGATCAGAAGTCCAACAAGAGAAATTACAAGTCAATCATCAGACATTATTTTTAGAAAAAAGCTTAATGGAATATGACAAAGAGCAGATGCTTCCAATCATAACAGTGAAATTCAACCCATGCCTTTCTGCAGTTTTATTGATGGGAACCTGTTTAAATACTTTTTTTTTCCTACTGTGTAGGTGTGATGGTACACACATTGCGTATTTTCGTATGGCTGCAGGCACCACTGGTGCTGTATGCTCTATGCAGTTTTCATCTAGGTACCTACTTTATCTGGAAAATGAACTGGGTGTGATTTTAATGTGCTGACACAACTTCTAATTAATGCTAAATTCCCTATAGCTGAGGTTTGCACCTCATTTGCTTTATTAAGACTTGTTGGCGCACCAACTCCACTGTAAATGGACATTTTCAGCTCAAGTAACATATTCACAGGATGCCAAAAAAAATAAAACATATTAGGACTCAGAGCTTTGTGGCAGATATGCCAAACCTTCATGCAATTTGTATCATGAGCAGACAAATCTCAGACTCCTGAAACCTCTGTTGAATAACTGTGCCTTAAATTGTGTGTTAAACAATTCAAATAGATAGGGATAATTTGTTGTACGAGAAAAGGCTGTACTATGCAATTATCGTGTAAGTCAAAATCCTGAATGATATCTGACTTGAAATCCAGCTTGGCAGTCTGAATCAGTGAACATGAATTTATTGCTCAGTGAAGCTGAGGCATAGGCTTAAATTACAGCTTGAAAATGCACTTTTAAATGGAGGTGTCCCCCTGTAGAATGAATAACAGCTATTACATCTGAAGTGGAGTTTTGGTCTTACATATTGTTACCATGGAGAAGAACAAATCACATGCTTACTTGTGTACTGCCATTCTTCATAAAACTGATCTCGCAGAATAACTGTCAGGCTTAATCTATACATATTGAAAAGACAAGTAATACTAACCAATTTAGAGTATAAATATAAGAGATTTTTTTTTTTTAAGAAAAGTTTGATTAACGCATAACAGACATTGTATCTTTAAAGTATTCAAATTTACTAAATATTTCAATTTACAAAGCACAAATAGATAAATAAACAATCAGTTTTATGCTGTTTTTTAATTAAAAATTTTATTTTTTTTTAAAGAAAAAGCTTAGTTAATGTCTTATTCACCTGAACACATTCACCAAATTCAGAAACAGACCCTTGGTTTCAGACAATGGGAACACAAACAGGAAATCTTAAGTAGATATTTAAAAATTTTAGAGTAACATGACAACTAATGGAAAGCCTTTGGAAGTTCCTGCAGACTGATGGTAATGTGCAAGAAAAAACAACTAAGGCTAAGCATGACTGAAATTCAGTGCTTTCACATATGCATGAATATTATTTAGAGATACAGAATCAGATCAAGAAAGAGCATCAATGACATTCAGTTACAGATTTTAAGAGTATGACGGACTGGTAAAGACTTAATAGAGCATGCTGGGACATTCAGAGTCTTGGCTATGGGCAGCTTCAATGTTTTTGGTGAAATTTTATAGATTTCATTTAGTATCATTAGTTTGCAATTATCTACTGCTGGCTTGGTAATGCATCTCCGACTATTACTATGTACTCGCATGCACCCACCCACACACACACACAAACGCACTCACGCACACACACCCACGCACACACACACACACACACACACACCCGCATTTTCAGAATTATCGAGTTGGGAGTGTTTTAGTAATAATGTATTCAATATTATTTTTCCTTTATCCTTAATGCTGAATCAGGAAGGCTCAATTAGCATGTAACTCTGGTCACAAAATATGTGACCACGCAAGGACCAAGTGCATCCCCAGTGAATGGATAACTAACCTGAACTCCCTTTTTTATTGCTAAAGTCCTGAGAAGAATAAACAAATCACAACTGCCCTTGCCTCAGAGCAGGTCTTTGCAAGTGTTCAAAGCTTCTGCCCTAGGTTAGACTTGTATAGATTCAAGTAGTAGAGCAGAAAAAAAAGAAAGGAAAAAAAAAAACTGAAAAAAAAAATTAATTACAGTCGGCACAATGGAAAGACGCCAAATGGGAGGGTAGTGGTGAGGGCCCCCCTGGGGTGGCAAAACGCAGACTTGCTCCAGAACTTTCTCTCTTAACCTCTGCACTCCAGATTGATTGTCCAAGATGGAGTATGGATCTGTTTTTATTCATTGTCACTTGGAGCATCCGCTTACCTGACATAGATTTATTTGCTATCCAAGTGTTTGCTTCCATTGCAAATGAATCTGTGGGAAGGCTTCTGAAAGAGCCCAGTGAAAACTTCCTCCACAGCCAGTGCCCTTGTACATGATTAATTGATTCATCTAATATTGTACTTTACGCTAAACTTTGAGACATAAAGTTTCTTAAACACACCGTTTGCTGTTCAGTTTTCTGATGTGCTGTTTTTTATTTTTATTTTTATTATTACTTAATATATTTATACATATATAGTCTACTACCGTACAACTTTATATTTTCATACTGTATATTTACTATTTTTAAAATGCCATTTAAAGTAGCTGAAATTGCTTTTCCTGTTTTTGGATAAAGTGCTTTGTACATCAGATTACATCTGACCTCTCATCTGAGCAAAACTGGCCTTACTTGCACAGAGAAGCAGTCTCAATCCCACTAATATCATATATCCATACTGCTATAAATAGGTGGGTATCTGCTGTCTGTTGCTATAGACCAATGATAAATTATGCAAACAAGCCACATGGAAAAAAAAACATATACTCAGCTCAAAGTGAGGGTAACACAAATGCAAGTGTCTTTAAAAACTGCTTGTTTTTTAAAGAAAAAGCTTAGTTATTCCCTTATTCACCTGAACACATGAACTTGCAAATGAACCTGTGCCCATCTGGGCAGGCTGGTCCTAAAATGAGGCATGGTCAGGGAAATTCTTGGTGTTTTGCTGTTTTGATGCACCTGAAAGCATTTGCGCTAAGGCCAGAAAAAACCTGGTATTAAGTCGTGTGACAGTCTCAGTGTTATTTTACGGCCGCAATCTTAAGATAGAAATGTGCACCTTCATAAGCGAGTGCGCAAAGGGCATGCACACTATTACACCCCCAGGGGCATGCGCAAACATTCATAAAAATATCAAGATTACAATGTGAAAGATAACATGTGTGATTGTTTATATCAAAATGTCATAATGGATAGTCATTTTATTGATCCAAATTTGACAAACGCAGTAATGATGAATAAAATTGGCCATATATGTGAACTGTAAGGCAGGCCATTTCAACATTCAGGTGATTTGTGTGAGGTTACACACACATTCACAAATCATCCTGGATCGAGACATGACTCCTTTGCATAATATCCTTTGACTCCAAAAGTGAAGTAACATTGTTAAACTGCCGATGCATTTTTGAAACAATTTAAAAGCTTTATTGACTCTGATTTTGTTTATTTCCTTAAATGGCCCATTAAAGTGAGCCCAGATGCCAATTTTGTTTTGTGTTTCTGTGTGGAACACCGATTGTGATTACATAGCGGGTAGAATGTTAGGTTAAAAAGGGCAATCCAGGTTGATGTTCTTTTTAAAACCAAAAGGTTCACAGAAGCACCAAAACAGTAAAACAAACCATACACTACCAAGTGTACTTCAAGAGAGAAGTCAGTTATATGTTTTAGTTAGTGTTTGCAGCAGTGGCGTGCTAACGCTAGTTCTGTTGCTGCTGCGGAGTTTTTTGGCTTTAAATGAAAGCAGCGCTGAACTTTTTTACCCAAGAGAGGTACCTTTCAAAAATGTTAATCCAGTGACACTGAAGTAGAGACTGATTACGAACTTGCAAAACTATTTTATTGAAATAAAGGACACAACTGAATAAATTCCAGCAGTTGTATTTCTAAATTATAACGGTTTTATTATATTGGTTAAGAGAAAAATATATCTAGGCATATGAAAAAAAGCTAATTGCTAAAAGAAATACAAAATGCAGTGCTTTTTGAAACACTTTCTTCAGTCAAAATGAATTACACTGCACACAAATAAGCAGTTGGCATAGGGTAGTCTGTTACGTTTATTCAAAGTTTCAAAGGCATTATCTTCAAGTTATAAACCTAACATTTCTATAACTGCAATGCCCACAATTATTTGTCCCCACCATGAAGTCAATATCAACTTCATCATTCAATACAATTAATTAATTTTGTGTTATTATATGTGCAAGAAAATTTGTGCAATTTGTATCAAAGCATTGGTCATTCAGTTACTCTGTATCGTGTGAGGAGAGGACAGTGAAACATTCGCTCCTGGCCGCTTTTTTTGTGAAGATACTGTATGGAGAGAGATTAATCTCAATATTATTAACAAATGTGCGTATCATGATCCATAATTGATTTATAAAGGCAAATAATTCTAAAGTTTTATTTATAATCTTAGGCAAGGTCCATTTAAAGGACTCTGACCTCTTGATGCAGAATTTTAAACAAGTGAATTACTACAATGTACCATAGGACAAAGTTGCACAAACCGAATAACCTCATTCCAGCCAATATTATGTACAAATAGGGGCACCGTGGGTGCTGTATATTAAAAGAAACAACATGCACAACTCCAAAACTTGCAGCAATGTCCTTTTAAATATCTCTTCAACTCTGAGGATCCACCATAATTGCTGTAATGAAGTCTGTCGATTTATTTGCACACGTCTTTCAAGCTCAGTGAAGGTTCTGAAGTATTCATGATTCCAGTTAACCTCTGAGAATCTGTACCTGTAATTTCCAATAAGATGCAAGGTTCATTGATAATTATATGCTCTCACTTATGTGTACTTTTAAGATCAAAGTGCAAATGGATCAAAAAAAAAGATTTTATGGTTGGGGACTAGAGTGTGTACAGGTACATACTATATATGTTGCTGTTACAAATCAAGTACCTTAGATGTGCACAACCCCCCCCACACACACACACACGGACAGGCCGGCAATCTATGGGTCTTTGGACTGTGGGAGAAAACGGGAGTACCTGGAGGAAACCCACGCGGACACGGAGAGAACATGCAAACTCCACTCCAATCCAAATGTTGGATCGCTGCTTGTCCCTAATGAAAAGATTTTTCTGCCAGCCAGAATTCATGTATGCCAAGTTCTTTCCTTATAAAAACTTTATACTCAAGTTAACAATATTTTTGGTTTTATAAAGTTTTTTTCTGCATTTACAATGTTTCCATGAGATGTTTCAAACTTTAAGGCCTGGCCCTCAGACATGGAATTTTGTTTCATAGATGCTGCATTTTATTTTACAGAATAATGTCTCTGTCTTTGTACATGCAGATGTTATCAATACTTTTTTTATTTGGTTCTGATTTTCATTTTATTATTTCACAGGGTAAATATAAACAGTAGTGGGATACAGTATTTCTGATATTTTGAAATATTTGTTCAACTAAGACAAAGTCTTGTTTTACATTTTTATGGTCCTGTCTACTTTTCTAAATAACATGTGTTCAGTGTGAGTGATACAGTTCTAGTACATCAAAATGCCTCAACAATAATAATGAACCTGAAAAAGAAAAAAAGTGAAAAATACAGACAAATATAAATGAAAGACCTGTTAGTTCCCCAAGAAGTAATTATTGGAAGTGATTATTTAAATGGTATGAGTTTAACTTCAATAAAAACAACGGAATACATGTGCAGCTAATTTTGGATCTAATTTTAAAATTTGGTAAATGCATTACCAGGTATGATGTATCTCAGCTTAGTGATTATGCTCCCTTGAAAGAATCTTAGCAAAATTGTTCTCCAGGACCTGTATGTCATCACTACATACCTCCTCTTGAATGTCTCTCTACTGTTTAATGCTACCTCCCCCAGTAGACTTATGTAAGCTGTACAGAGAGTCAGGTTGTGAAAATATCTCTTATTAGTTACATTGCAAGCATTGCTTCTCAGTATCTTACTAGTTTCCATGAATCTAGACCTTCACAATGGCAGTTTCTGAGCTTTTTAATGAGACAAAACTGACCAGACTTGAAATTATTTTACTTGTGCTCTCCAATGAATACAATTACATGTCATACATGTATACCCCATTGCCTGAAGGATGTTTCCTTGAAACACCGATACATACAAATTCAGATCCACCGAGTATAACCAAAGAAGGCAGAAAGCTCAAAATACCACTGTACCATTGCCTCATGCCTTGACACAGCGTTTAGTCTAATGGATTTTCAGTTCGTTGGTTTGTAAGTGTTATGGAGCCATCTACTGGTGTTAAGCCTTTTTGGACAGACATATTAGCATTTTTCCTCAGCAGAGCAGCAACCCATGCTATGAAGGTAAATTTGACAAAATGCATCTTCAGGATTTAATTATCAATGGATTAATGAACACACACACACACACATGCACACACACGCAGACACGTCCACACGCACACACACACACATTTACAGTACATCATAGGTACGTTTGCTAAAGCTGATGTTTCAGATTCTGAAACTTAATCTCCCCATTATTTCAAAACACCACTACACTTGTCCTGTCATCATTAAAAATAAACTATTCTCAGTTACTTTTTCTCCTACACCATTCTGATTCCAGTACCATCATTGTGCATCAACAAGACAATTATCCCGGCACCTTTGAAATGCAGCTGCCCCATATTTACAATGCTGTCATGTTCATACCACTGTTATTCAAATTCCCTGTATTTAGTCTAAAGATCTGTAATTACATCTGGTTCACATAATCTGAAACACAATATCATTTCAAAATAGTACAAGTTAGTTGTGCTTGTGCAGAGAATTAGAAGAGAAACCTTAGATTTTATTTAAAGTTATTTATTTAAAGATGCAAAGTTGCCAAATGGTACAATAGGACTGAGTACAGGCATCATCATTACCACAGCTGGGAATATTCATAGATGCGTGTCAAATAAAAGCAAACATTGCTTATCTCTGAACAGTCATTTATGTAAATATCTAATTAGGCACATGTAAAATCTGTTTATTTTGAAATATTTGCATGTCTAATAAAAGGAAACCTACCTAGCTAAAGTGGTTAAACAGTCATCAGATGAACACATAGACAAATCAACACAAGCTTGGAGTAGACCCAGAGTCTATAAACCATGAAGACAGCCAAAGTACATTGTATAACAGCACAGCTGTGAGAATAATGGGCTGCTGTTTTATTTTGTGTAAACTGAATAAAGAAGGTGGAATAAAACACAATAATATAGCGTAGCATGACATGATTTAACTGAAGCTTGAATTTAAGCTTGAATCCTCATAATTTCAAGGCAATGTCATACAAGTTGCACCCTTTGCCCCGTCTAAACTTTTGGAGGCGGTAATGTTTCTTATTGGTTTTCCCCCCTTTTTCCTTCCAATTTGGAATGTTCAATCATATAACACAGCTCTGGATCAATTTGGGAGAGTGCAGACATGCACATGCTCTTGAAACAACATCAAGGGCCACTTCTTATCGCACCACAGCTTGCAAGCCTTGCTCGTACAGAGAGGGGTCAGATGAAGTCGCTCCACTTGCGGCATAACAGGCGGATTTGCAGGCGCCCAATCGAGCAATGTGCAATTGCCTATCCCTGGGCAACGCTACCGTCAACTATGCATTGCCTTGTGGGGCTACTGGCTACAGTCAGCACTGGCATGGTTGATATTCAGTCCTGCACTTTGGGTCTCCATCCATGTATTATAATGAGGAAGGTGCTTTCACCGGGTGACCCACACAGCAATAAGTGAGTGTTACTCAGCATAATCACTGCTGAATAACACTTATCTTTGGGCATTCATATACAGTTTTCACTTGTGGTTCACATAGAGGTTTCTGTATGTAACAACTATCATTTTGTTGCTCTTAACTTTATCGTGTGTGAGCCTCACCACCTTGGAAATTATGCCCTGCCCTGTATTCTGATAATAAGAGGAAAATCCCATTTTGGGAGTGTGTTCATAACCAACAATCCTCTGAGATACTGATTTCCATCATATAATGTGATGCTTAAGATTAACAATGGTGGCAGCAATAACATTGAAACTGCAAAAATGCAATTCATTTAAAACTTTTCAATCTTGATTTTTTTTTCTTTTGAATAAAAACTAATTTTACATAACCACAGGTTTTTTGTTTTTTTTTAATTGTGAATTAGTAAATTGAAATATTTCCCTTTGCTAGAACATGAAAGACCAATTTTAAACACAAATAGAAACAGCTGCTTAGAGTAGCCCTCTATCCCATCTTTCATAATATTCATTTAGCAGATGCTCTTATCTAGAGCGACTTACAATGGAGGAAAACATATGCACATTCACCTGGTTTACATGTATAATGGCATCAGGCATGGCTAACAGCATTCTTAGGCCAGTGAGCACACATAAAACATCACTAAAGTATTAATGCACATTAACTATGCTTAACAAGAACCCAAATATAAACCCTGAATATGTACAGGTTACATCCATTTAAAACCACCGTGGAAGTTTGTTCGACCATTGCAACAGAGGTGTGGAGTTTCAATATTTATTGGAGATATGGTGGAGCTTTTCCATTGACTGCATACATTTTACATGCAAGCAGTAACGGACAGTCATTGAAGTTAGCTGAGGAGAGATGTGACATGAACATGCCTGGTGAGATCACTGGTGAGTAATGTGATTACATTTCAACTGCAGGGGTTTAGTGGCACAGGGAGCCTGGCAAGAAATAATTTTAGGTAGGCCAGGTGTGAGAGTACTAGAACATGGACCAAGTGCTGTACTGCCAAGAGGCCAAGAGACTTACAGCCATTATGAGGGAGGAGAAGGAGAGTTGATAGTCTCTAGGCTTACCCATAGGTTCCTTACAATAGAAGTGCTCTGTGTGAGCTCTCTTGAAGCATCAAAACAGATGGAGAGGTCTTTCAGTAGTGATGATTTTGAGAAAATGTTTTAGCCAGGTTGCACTTTAGGGAACTGTCTGTCATCCACCATGCAGTGTCACTCAAGCAAGCTGAGAGAGAGAGTAAAGGAAAATAAAAGTTTAGTGTCATCATTGGAAAATATGACAACCCCAAGAAATTTGTTGTCGCCGCCACCCTGCCCACTTTCCTGGTCCATCATCTGAGCCGCCATCTCTCGATTGTCACTCATTTGATCAACGTGAACTGACTGACCATGCTGGTCACAAAGCTGCACCCTGAGCCAACCAGAGGAGGATGGGTTCCCCCTTTGAGTCTGGTTCCTTCCGAGGTTTCATCCTATCTGTTACAAAGAGTTTTTCTTTGACACTGTTGCCTTAGGCTTGCTCCCGGGGGGGGGTTTAGGCCAGGGTTGTCTGTGAAGGGTATTGCGACAATTGATCATTAAATGCGCTATTTAAATAAATTTTGATTTGACTTGAGCTGTTTTTTTTTTTTTTGTTTTTTTTTTTACAAAGCTAAAGTTGTTTTGATGATAGTGTCCTTGTCCTGATTCTTAACAGAACATTATGAAGCCCATTATGCAAAGGCTTCCTTGTGATAATGTTGCAGTGAAAATGGATAAAATAAATATATTTTCAGGTCCCTTTTAAAAAAATAAATAAATTGCCAGAAATCTGGCACCCAACGTGAGGCGGAGTTTATCAAATTCCCACTCTAACTGTAATATCCGGCTATTTGTAGCCATGTTCTTGAATGATCTCTCACTGTTGATTCAGGAGAGTGACAGCTGCCAAAACAGGTGGTGTCACCAGCCTACTTCTTTTCACACTGCAGCCCACAGCCAAGCTTGCAAAGAGTTGAGTCAGATGAAGATATCTCGTGCAACTTTGGTGTGCAATCCATGGGCACCTTCCTGACCAGAGGGGTTCGCTAGAGAGTGAAATAATGTGGACTCTTATCCGACTAAGTGCTCCCATACCCTGGGCATCGCAATTCCCAATTACATGTCGTCCTATGTGGCTGCCGGCCACAGTCTACACTGGCACAGTCCAGATTCACATTTGGTCCTTTTATTTAGTGAAGCCTGATTTGTTCAATGCAAAGGGTGGATCATTTAACAAATGTTGATATGTCTATCAATACTGGTAAAACGCACATTCTAAATATTACCCTTTATAAAAGCTCATTAGTAAACTTCTATATAAATCTCGGAAGTAAATCACTCAATTTGAGTTAGAATGGGTTGAACTGCTTGTGGGCTTGAAGCTCGCTCTAAATGTAACTCCTACATGTTAAATGAAACAGGTTCATGTATGCATGGCACACTTTCAAACAAGAAATAGATTTTCATAATTCAGTGGACCCAATGAAAACTGACCTGACTGTTGGCTCTGAGAAGATAAGAAATTTACATTTCATGCAAGGCCATCATATTTAAAAGCCAAATACAGCTTTAACCTTGTGTAGCACCCCCCCTGTACACAGGTGAGGGGAATATTGACACATACAGTTCAATTTCTCATTGTACAGATAGATGTCAAATGGTTTTAAATGAGATGCAAACATGGGAAGCTTTTGTCCTTGTCACTCTTGATCCCATCAATATTGGAGGAGAAAATATCTGTTTAACATTCTATTTTTGATGGAACTTAAACCTTTTTGCCTTGTTGTTCTTTCATTCAAGAAATTCCCTGCTGATAGACTTACCCTCTCAATTCCAAAGCCTCCATATATTTACCGGTCTTGCACAGAAGTTTAGAACACCCCAATTGAAAGTATGTTTTCATTTAACATTAATTAGCTTGAACCTAGCCTACCCTAACATTAGCATAACTTTACCAAAGTATTTACACTCACCTGTTACATCTCATCTCTTGCACTTACTACTGGTCATACCTCAGATTAAAAACTGGTGTTGGTAACCCCCCACCCGTCCACTACTTTTAGGCCTTACACCCATACCAGACATCTAGACTCTTGTGACCTCTGATTCCCTAGAACTTCCTCACCTTTGGGAATGTAGATCCAGACCATAGCTTTTATTGTTTCTTGTTCCCAATGAGAACAGGCAATCATATAGACTAGTCATAGCTGATCTGATCCTATACAGGGTTAATTCATTATAAGGTAGACACAGCTTGCTCACCTACTAACATGATTTATTCCTAACTCTCCATAGTAGGAGACTAATTATGAATCACTGTTTTCATCAACATGGTCGTCTACTTGCCTCTAATTTCTGCTAATAAATCACTAAACAGGATTTATTGATCCACAGTCAGTTCTTTGTGTGATTTCTTTTATGGCACATTTTGCTTTTGCCTTGTTTTACTGTACGTACTTACCTTCACTGTGGCACAACATGGCATGACGATGGTCTTATTTTAGCATTGTATTAATACAGTGTTTATTTGTTTCAATTCTTTTGTAAAAAATTAACCAAAAGAAAACAGGAAAACAGTTTATTTTTTCAGAATAAAATATTAATTTATCTTAAAGTCAAAGATAAATATCATTAATTATTTCCAATCTCAGTACAGCTCTATAATTCAGCTGGCTATAATCACAGTTGCCTTAATTTTTTTAATGATTATTTTGTAAGCTTTGAAAGGCTTAAGAATGCTGAATTAGACAAAGACCGGTATTTTAATGAACTGGCATTTTATATGATTGTTTCTATCCATCAATATATTTTAGAAAATATTATAGAAAATATTATTTTCACAGGAAAGCATGTTTCATTTGTTGGTTTGCAGGAAAGCTTTGTGATAAGGCACAGTGTAAAGACTGAGTGTGAAACTACAGTGAAAAATAGTTCTGGATATATGGACATGGTGCTGAAATAGAAGCTCCATTATAAATAGCTTGGTCATTACCAAGGGAATACATTTCCCATAAGAGATTTGATGGTACTGAGTGCACTCTGAATTATACCATCCATGTGTGTTTCAACACAAAAGTGTATGAAAGATGGTAAGGTAAAGTGATCATGTTTCCATCAGCACCTCTAAAGAAGAATTTGGGCCTTAATAAGTTCATAAAAAATGTAGATCTACACAAATAGCTATTTGCTCTTTAGCGCTTTGCTAAGTTGTTTCTAGGTAAATAGTTTTGAATTGCAAGGGCTCTATCCACAAGTGGACGTGAGCGTACCATAAGGAGGTAATATTCAGTCCGTTTTTTTTGGGGGTTTTTTGGCCTATGGAAAACTGAAAGCAACATGATTCAGGTGTAATTCCTACCATTCTACCATGTGTCTACCTTCTCAACATTTGTCATTCAATTTAATATCATATAAATTCAGAAAATCTGTTTGCTGTTTGAGGTAAAATTCAAACAGCATTTCTTCTTTTTTTTAATGTGTTAGTTGATTTGATTTCAGGCTGATGTCTAAAAAAAACAATAGATACATGCTTTCATTTCAACAGCATTTAACCCTTTTGACACAATATGTATTCATTCACAGCTTTGGCATTGCTCATATGATTAATTGCTTTTTGCCATAAAAATTGTGAAAAGAATTTACTCAGCACAAAGGGCGGCCCCATGTTTTGAAAGAACAAAGTTTCAATTAGGTTCCCAGGGTCTCAAATGGAAAATACAGATTAAATCTTGTGTGGGGGCTTTTCATTGAGTATTGACCTTTTTCTTGATGAATGGCCTTGGCAATCATAATATGACCTTCTGGATGCTGGAAATAATAGCCAGCAGCACAGCTTTCTTTCACAAATGTAGCCGTGCTAAAGGAGAACAAAAACCGAATCACTGTAACCATACTCATCTCCATTTGTCACATTTCAAACAGCCTAATGGAAGTTTCTTTTTCTCTTCTACCACATAGATTAATTCAAATAATTCCTTACAGGGCCATTTTCACAGTTGTTTACAGAAAAGGTCACAGACCAGTAGTTACCAATGTGAAAATGGACAGCAGGGACACATTAAATCATTTTCCGCAGGCTTTCGCATACACAGTGTCCAGCAGGCCTGCATCCTGTCATCTTCTCTGAGGGCGCTCAGCCTCCCTCTCTAAATGTAGACTCAAATCCTCTTCTGTTTTATTTAGTGATCTTTGACTACATGTTTTGTTTATTTGGAGCAAAGTTGTTAAATTTATTCTGGTTAGGGTGTAAAGTGACTCTTTGGGGCCATCGATTTGTGATTTATTCTTAATTCTTAATTTAATAATATATCATTATTTTCGTTTGGTCACCAAACATACTTTTGTGCACGTAGTGAAAAAAGTAACAATTGTTGAAATGATAAGGATAGTCTGTAGTGAGAGAGGACTAAATGCCTGAATGTTTTCAGGCCTATATGGTCGACCTCTTGATATTTTGGTTATTCACTAATGCAGTATACCATTAAGATTGGCCATCTCAATGGTAGTTTCTGTTGAGTATTCATTGTAATTTTAACATCCAAATGAAAACTGCAGAACATTCTTTGTTATTATTTATTTATTTATTTATTTATTTATTTATTTATTTATTTATCTATTTATACTACAATAAGGATCCCTGTTTTTTTTCATGACAGTTCATGGCTAATAGTTTTAATGTATGAAATTATTTATGAAGTCAACTAGTTAATTCATAATAACTCCTTTTTAAATTCATTATAACAATTTTTTTCCCATCCTCAAAGCACTGTGCAACACTGCAAATACAGTAAAACAATCAAAAGCATAAGCAATAAGCAAAACAATTTACATGGAACAATAAGAAAAACACAGACATGTTAATTCAGGGACAATGAAAGGGAATACAGAGAAAGGCTAGTTAAAGCAGGTTAGAAAATCTTTTAAAATCTGCTGTTCAAACCTTTTGGTGAGTTGTCAGGCCCCCTAGTGGCATGTGCTTATAAAACAGCATTTCATCACTATGGCTGTGCTGAAACAAGTACAGACATGCTTTTTTTTTTATAAGTAGGAGACATTGCATGTTAATCTTTTCATTTTTAGTAAATGGTGGATGACTACTATATTCAAGATTATATTTGTGCAGTCACATGACCGGATATGGGTTTTCTCCCAACTGGATCCAGTGATAGTGGCTTGTATAGATTGTCTTCAGTTGAGGAATAACATTTTGACATAACCTTAAAATGAAGGGAAAAAAGTAATCCTTATATAGTAGTTTATGAATTAGACAACTGCTATATTTTGGGGTTATGATAGGGATTATTATTTCAGTAGTCATTCAAGTTGTTTCAAATAGTCTTCATGTCCAATAAACAGTTGAAGAAGAAGAAGAAGAAGAAGAAGAAGATAATATACTTTATTGAACCCCGTGGGGTAATTTGTCCTCTGCATTTGACCCATCCTAGTTACTTAGGAGCAGTGGGCAGCTGCCTCTCTTGTGCTGCGCCCGGGGACCAACTCCAGTTCTGAGGCAAGTGCCTTGGTCAAGGGCACCTGCAGGAGCGTACCTAACATGCATGCACACTAGCTAGCAACACTACAGCATCTACCTTATATAATTCTTCTTGCACTTTGTGACATCCCTGCATCTGTATTCACTCAAACATGTTCAACTTGCCTGTAGAATTTTTCATTGTAACATACACTCAGTGGCCACTTTATTAGATACACCCATCTAGCACTGGTTAGGACACCCTTTTGCCTCCAGAACACCTAGAATTATTTGTGGCATGGGTTCAACAAGGTGCTGGAAGCACACCTTAGGGATTTTGGTCCATGCTGACTTGATAGCATCACACAGTTTCTGCAGATTTCCTTTTCACTTCACCCCAAAGGTGCTCTATTGGATTGTGATATGGGTTCTGTGCAGGCCATTGGAGTAAACTAAAGTCTCTATCATGTTCATGGTACTAGCTTGAGATGATGGCTCATTATCTTGCTGGAAGTATCCATTTTAAAAAGGGTAGACTGTGGCCATAAAATAATGCACATGGTCAGCAACAATGCTTAGGTATGCTGTTGCATTCAGATGATGCTCACTTGATGTTCAGGGGCCTAATGTGTTCCAAGAAAATATTCCCCACACCATTACATCACTACCACCAGCCTGCACTGTTGACACAAGGCAGGATGGATCCATGCATTCATGCTGTTTACACCAAATTCTGACCATATCGTCTGCATGTCGCAGCAGAAATTGAGATTTGTCAGAGCAGACAACGTTTTTAGAATCTTCGAATGTCCAGGTTTGATGATCACCCGCCCACTGTAGCCTCGTCTTTCTGTTCTTAGCAGACAAGAGTGGACCCAGTCTTTTGCTGCTGTAGTCCATCCACTTTATGATTTGATCTGTTGTGCATTAGGAGATGCCCTTCTGCACACCACTGTTGTAAACAGCTGTTATTTGGTCACTTGAGAATTTGAGGCCTTTCTGTGCCAGACGTGGTGCTTGCAGAATCTCAGAAACAGCTACCCTCCTGGGATTTTCATGCAATATAATCTCTGGAGTTTACGGAGGATGGTGCCATGAACAAACAACTTTTCTGTGGGCAAATACATCTTTTTAATGAGGGAGGTCAGACAAAATGGACCAACATACCATGATCAAAGTCACATGATTCATTGTTTGGAGAAGCAGGCTATTTGCATTAACAAGCAGGTGTATGTAATAAAGTGGTCACTGAGTGTAGAAAGGAGTCATTTCATATTGCTGTTTTGCCTTGTGTTTCTCATTAAGTTGTATAACATGTACAAATGTATGTATAACATTTTTCTATAACATAGTGTATGCAATGTTTTTATTTGGTTGATCTTAAGAATTAGAATGGTTTTGAATATTTGTCCTCATGCTTACAGATTTAAGAAACCCAAAATTTGAGAATTTATACCAGCTGTTCACCACTAGATGGACATCTTTCATAACATATGGAATATTATGTTGCAGCTGGCCTCCTTCACAACATTCAAGCTTGGGCAGAAATCCTGTATGGTTAAATTTGCTATCTTGGTAAGGTGGTCTGTTGTACTATGAGACCCCCGCCCCTTTGCTGAAATGAAAAAATAAAAAATGAAAATTTAAGAGTGCTCTATATTTGCAACCAAGCCTCTCTTGTAATTACCGGTGTGTGGTACTCCAACAACATTCTTTCTTAAAGTTGATGTAAAAAAGTGGAACTACCTTAAACCTTTGACACTTACATAAGAATCAATTCCTTTTTTCAAGATTTCATTGTAGCATATCTTTGGCGTCTTCAGTATCACTGCTGCTTCATATCTCCTGGATGACATGAGAGCCCCAAAGCTGTGTTCGATCACCAGACAATTCGTCAGGGGCATTTATGAATGTTAGTGGTTGCACGGACATACATAAAGCAATTCTATGGTTATGTAAGGAGCTTTTCACAGGAAGGGGTGTAGTTGACTACACAGTGCATAGTTGTCATGAGATAGCTGAATACATGTGCCATACTAATTTTTAGGAGGGAGGAAGTGGGGCATCTATCATGGATGAAACATATTTTTCGCTTTTTTATTTTCAGACATTTTTTTGTGTCCTTCCAGATGGTTGGTGGCCTAGGCGATAGGTTATATTACTCATTCCTGCCCTTTAATAACTGAATAACTGCATTGACCAAATTTTATTTTTATTCCTTTTATTTTTACAGACCCAGATGGAATAAGAAATTCATGCAGACTGTTACATAATGTAATAACACTAGCAACAGGTGTACAGGGCAGTTGGGTATATCCCTCTTTTACAATACTTGCCTAATTATTTTCCTTGTCTATGCATGATATTGAATGTTATTTCTCTGAAACTGAGTCAATTAAAATGTTAACCCATTATACAGTCTTAATACTTAAATTTACTCAAATTAATAATAATGTGCTATTCTAGATGACAATAATCTATTGTTATTTTTGTGGTTGTATAGGATCTGTATTTATGTTCCTGAAGACAGGCCGGGGGAACCTAATTTCTCCTTTAAAAAATTTCTCCTTATCTTTGGCCCCAAAATAAATGCAAATATTTAAAATGTAAACACAGTTGAGGCTGTTGAGGGAGCTATTTATCAGTTTTGTTAGAGATGAGATTGCTTTTTGGTGAGATTTTCATCAATCACATGATTACATCATGTTTTCTTCTAAACGTTTTTCTTTTTATTTTTTAACATAATTAGCATCAAATAAAGTTTTTTTTTTTTTTTTTAAATGAACATGGTCCACTAGTGCTATATCAAAATACTATATCAATCATGCATGCTTATTGACGGAGATGTGTAGGCACATAGGAAACACTCGATCTTTAATTCTCACATGTCCTACCATCCCGGATGACATGAAGAAATACAGATGGAAAAAACATGATTCAAAATTCCCCAGGATTACTGCAAAAAAATAAAAGAGAAAAACTGAAAATGTGATTTTTGTATGTTATAAACAAAGAAGCATTTTTAATTAGGAACCTCATTTACAAGAGAGAGCTTTGGTTTAAAAAATGTTTCACTGTCTGACACCTTGAAATTTACTCAAGCATAATCACAGTTGCTCTGTCTGACAAAATTCTCCTACAGTCTGATAATTATCAAAGCAAGGCAAGAACAAAAATTTAACTAATAATAACATACCCCTGACAGTAATCCAATTTAGGAAATGTTTGCTCTGTCTGTCAAAAAGCTCCCATTACAATTCCAGATTGTTCCCACAACTTCACTGTACTTATTAATTTATTTTTGCACCTAATGAATGTTTTCCCATTGTCCTGGGACAATTGTCAGTGCATGTACTTCTTAATTAGCACTCACAAACAGAGACCTAAATGCCATTGTCTCCATTAAAAATTGCATTAATATTGCCCGGGCTCACTTTCATGCCAAGCTTTATGAAAACAGCAGCTAATATCTGACTCCATTGTTGATCACAAGGGGAAAATGTGCAGGATGATCAGGTACTGCTCTCTATGAACTACATATGAACA
This sequence comes from Anguilla rostrata, assembly GCF_018555375.3. Classification (NCBI taxonomy): domain Eukaryota; kingdom Metazoa; phylum Chordata; class Actinopteri; order Anguilliformes; family Anguillidae; genus Anguilla; species Anguilla rostrata. The sequence continues at coordinate 16,346,445 of NC_057936.1, forward strand.
ACACGTCATCCATGTAAGCAGGGCACCATATATTTATTAAAATATAGGAAATCTTTCAGAACCTTGTATTCCATGCAGTATGTTCTTTTTTTTCCTTCTTTTTTTTAATGAGTGTTCTGTCACCAGTCAATTCATCAGGGGCATTTATGAATGCTAGTGGTTGCAAGGACATACATAAAGAAATTCTATGGTTATGTAAGGAGCTTTCACAAAACTCCTTTTGCACTTACTCCTTGCCATCACCTGTTCTCTTTGCTTCTCAGTAGCCTTTATATCTGGATTTCCTGGAAGGTGCTTGAGCTATAGATTCTGATTAGCCCGTAAAGAGCGTCTGAGAACCAGAAAACAACTCATGAGATGTGAGTATTGTTTCAAATAAAAATAATGATTACATATGCACTTTAATGAAAGCTCAATTTAGGCTGGTGATTGGGACTGATTGCGGCACCGTTTTATGCAGTATATTAGTGTGTAGAGATGCTAATAGCCAACAGAGTGCAGTTTGGTAGCGGCACTCAACGGCTTTACTTTTCACATTGTGGAATTCATTTCATTCCTCTCGTGGCTGTATAAAAAGGAAAGACATCAGGATTGCCAGGAAGCTGTTATCTCATCGCCCCACTGCACACTGTGCTTGAAAGAGACTCTGATTGTGTTTTCTACTGATCAAACGGTGAATGTTTCAGCTCCTCAATGTCACTGAATACCGTACTAACCAAAGCATGTTGCCACATCAACAGAAGAAGATATTTTTTTTCAGTAATGCTCACGTTAAGTATTTGAATGCAGCATATCCGTAGGGTATGCCGCAAAGTGATGGATTTTTTAAGGGCGTCGGCGTACCTTCCTTCTGAATCAGAACATGAGGTAAATTTTCAGATTTTGTTATATTTATTTGACCAATCATATCCTTAACAAATAGGTGCACTATCATTTAACAAATATTAGTGCACCTTATTCTCTTTCTACATGCCATGTATCCATCCACCAGTTTGATTTCAGCTAAATGTTTCCACACATCTGATTCTCCCCCACCTCAGGACTGCCTTCTCTTGACAGTTTCATACAATCTGTACTGAACTGATTATATGGAGTGAAAACTGACTTGACCATGTTGGTCCCTATGAATCCACATCCCAAGCTAGCCAGAGGAGGATGGACTCCCCCTGTTGAGTCTGGCTTCTTCCAAGGGTTCTGTCTGTATTCCATCCAGTGAGGCTGCTTGCTTTTAGGCTGGGATTATTCTGCAAAGCTTATTGTGACAAATTCTTAAATATTAAATTAATATTAATATTAAATATTAGGACAAAATATGGTTTCCAAATATTACAGTGGTCACTGCATTAGGGAAAAAATATTTAAGCAAAGTGTCTATACGTGGTTTTGTGTTTCATACCTGTTCAGTGATTTCCTGTGTCTAGGGTTGCCACCAGTCTTGTGTGAATGTCTGGTATTTCAGCTAAAAATGGCTTGTCCTGTGCTGCTTGCCCTTTGACCTGTATTTCCCTATGCGTAGCACATATTAGCCGCTATCAGTAAATTACTGTGACATACCCTGAAAACAAAGCAGGTGACTGAAAACTAAACTACTTTGAATAACCTCCACAATTTGGGTTGTTCTATGGGTAATGTGCACAGCAAACAAATGTTTAACAGAATAAATTTACAAAGCTATTTCCTGCAGGCTATTTTCATACAATCAAAATATTATGCCTTAAGAACTACACTGAGACTGCAGTGAGAAAAAATTTCATTGTTTTACACTGCTGGATTAGTTCAGGGAGGTTTGTTTTGTCTTGAATGAATTGTAGATACCCACAAGCATTTGTATGAATCCCAGGACATATCTCTCATACTCAAGCCTTGAGATCGGTTCAGCTGTGATTTGCGCTGGCTGCGAATTGCCTTCAGGAAATCACATCTGCATTCCAAGTTAGAACTACCAAGAGACCTGGCAGCCGAATCAGAACCAATTAGTTGGGTCAGGATTTCCACTACCTCGAGAGCTGGCTCCTATGACCCCAGGGGAGAATGTAGTTTCAGGACTTGGCTCCGATACAGCATGGATCATGAGACTATTCCGAAGGAGTGTGAAGTTACAATATTGCCTCCGGTGATTAGCAGTCAATGTTAATCCATGACAGAAATTGAGAAAATGATCTGGGATGTCTGTAGAGCCTAGACTGGATCCGACAGATGACACATCTGCCCAAGTTGCAGTTTTCCCGGAAGAGGAACTCCTTATATTTCACCTGGAATGCAAAAGCTGCAGATGTACTGAGTGTGATAGTATGAACATAGCCAGTATAAATTAATTCAAGTTTTTTTCTGTAACCAGTAGCTCCTTCCTTTAAGCACAGCATCGATACTATAGTCTGTCCTCAAGCTTCTTGTTTAACAATCATCTGAATTATTCATCAAATTGCCACAAGTGAAGCTTAAAACCAAATGTGCATATGCATACTTCCCTACTCAACAAGACAGACAGTGCATCAAATTAAAATTGACAAGGTAACCATTGCATAAACCTTATTAACTTTGGATTTCATTTTGGGATCACCAATCCATACTGCCTTCATGAACTTAAATTCATGAACTTGCTGAAATAGCAGAATTTTATTTTTTAGCTGATCTGATTTAGAACATGCAGCACATATTCTGGCAACTGAAGGTTTTCACACAGATAAATAATATTAAAAGGATGATATTCTCTTATTCGTTGCTTCTGTGTTTTTGATTTAGTAAAACTTTTTGTTGCTACACTCATAGCACGTGTGTGTATATGGGCAAATAATTATATAACTTCAGTTATCATGTTTAGAAAAATGATCTGTGTGGGACTACATCAATTAGTGCATTTCAACCCATAAGAGGGTTTATGTAACTTTTTGTTAATTGGAGAGACTGTGGTGGAGCTAAACTGAGGAGATGGTTGGCTAAGATAAATAGATTATTTTAACATGTTACCGAGGTCTTCTCTATTTTATAGAGGAACACCATATACATGTGCATAGATATATGTACATTTTATGTTTACTTGTTAATTTTCAATTTCCACCACTTTCTTCTACCATTCCCCAAAGAGAAAGAAGGTCATTGAAGATCCTATATATCAAACAGCTAGACTACACACATTTTCTCAATCTTTGTACAAAGAGGACCTTGCTGAATGGTTCACAAAATCATGACCTGGGAGATGAATTCCATCTTTGTATTTAAGGCCCATGAATTAATCCTGTTCTTCCTCCATATTCAGACCATGGCATACACTGACATGCTGAGACATAAACCCAGAAACTAAGCTTTTACATTGCTAATGATGATCAGGTAAGCTCTTTAGAAAACATGACTCCAGGAAAAATCCAAAATGGAGAATGACGGGCAACCCAGAATAGAAGTGTGAAGTAGTAGTCATCAATGCCTGAAGTATCTTGTCATAAAAAATATATATTTTTAAAAATATGTCAAATGCTACCAGAATGAAGTCCTTAGATTATGCCAACCTGGTTGAAATTACAGGCTGAGCTAACTGACCTTTTTCAAAAGTGCTGTGAGTGTCTGCTGGTACCCAAATGTATTGCAGAATTTGAGATTTTTCTCCATAGTTAAAAAAAAAAAACTGGTTTAAAAAAAAAAAAACATTCTTTCGTTAAGTCCAGTGTCTCACTAGCCCATTGTTGGTGTAAATCTCCAGGGTCTCAATCTCAAACCTGCATAAAATATGGATTTCAATTCAGTTCACTGTCTGATATTACAGACTAATTGAGAAGAGAGGTGCATGTACCTCCTGCTGAGTTAATTGGAAAAAATACCGAATATATTCTTAAATACACGCATTTTCTGCCTTATTTCCCCATAATTACTGGAAATTGCATAATATAACATGATGCTACATATTTTATTAGTGTACTGAGGCCCATCATTGAATCATTATGCAAGGTTAGTAACACCTGACCTGACATGTTGCTACTCTATTGATTGGATTGATTCCTCACTTACACTTGATGCCTCCACATTTTCACTAGTAGCCCATTTTATAATGGTATTCCCCACCGCGAAAGAATAATGAACTCACACACTCACAGAAATGAACATTGTCATCATACCTGATATATCTTTGATCAGTCCTCCATACGTAATTTTTCATCTTCAAACTTAAAAAAGATTTTTTTAAATCTCATTTTTCATTATTTTATGGTCTCTCTTCTTAGCATTACATATTTTACCTTACTGTAATGTACACACTTTCTTGGAAGCATTATATTTTGCATTGCCCAGATATTCTGCCTTTAAATTAGGTTCCTTTTAAAGTTTTATTGATGAATAAATCTAGAGTCACATCAGTGTATACGGAAATCAAAGCCTTCACTGACAAATAGAATATGATTTAAAATAAGTGAACAACAGTATGATATTTTTGTTCTCATTTAATTTGTCCTCTGTCCTAATTTATAAGACACCTTTCCATCGCCATCTTTATTGCAGGAATATGTTTAAGATGGCATATATCATGATTAGTGGTTTGACAATTAAATTATGGCTGAGTTAATGTCAGTGAATATATCAGTGTTGCAGAGAGAGTGGGTTTATGAAAAGTGAAGAAGGGGAAGAGAGTCTGGGGAGCCTACAAATAGGTTTGCACAATGACGCACACATTCTTTTACAAGATGTACTTCATCTCTGATATTTTCCATTCAAGGCAAATAGTTTAACCAAAGTGACAGCCTTATTCCACAATCACATGTTTTTCAAGCTATGCTTGCTTTATTAGCAGTGAATTGAAGATGTAAATCCAAATTCACTGGAGATACAAAGACCAAAACCAAATTCTAGTTATTCAGATTTTCACATGAGAACCAAAGTTAATTTAATTCTATAAGTTTGTCTTTAATAATTGAAGTTTTTTTTTCCCTTTCTGTATCTGACTATTCTGTTTGCAGTTATCTACACAAATAGAAACCCTAGTCATGAAGTTGCTCAATCTATGTTAAAATTTAGTTTTGATATGATCTCATATGTATATGTATTTAATTAGATAGATAACCCTGATAGACTATAGCTGCTCATGCCTATAAGTTATTTAGCAAACAAATTTAATAAAATAAAAAGCATTATTTTCAACAAGGAGACCTTTCTCATAAACTTACCACTGGCAGGACGAACAGGTGTCATTGTTATCATAGATCCAAAAAATTGATGGAATACATGTGTACCTAAAATCCTAAAATATGTATTCTTAAAGATAAAATTAAAATTAGAACAAGCCTTTTGTATTTTTCAGATTCTTCTGTACTCTGTGCCGACTGGGAAAAATACTGTTGGTTTAGTGTGCACTTGTTCCTCTATCACTGTTCAGAGTGATAATTTGTTCTGACAAATTTCACATTCTTTCTATTCTAGCGGTCATTCATTAATAGGTTTAAATATGACATGCAGAGGATAGGGAGCTCTGAGAAAATGGCAAGTGAGAGAAGGGTGAACTCATCATGTGAAGACTACACACCTGTGCCTACCACTATCTATAAGAAGGATAATAAAATAATATTTTAATTAATGTATAGGGATTTTATTTATTTATTTATTTATTTTGTCATCACTGTATTCCTCTATTAGAAATCTATGTATGTGAGTTCCAAAGATCCCCTGCTTTGACACCCAGCTCCACATCCAGTGCCCCATAATATTTCATTCCTATATTAGCTTGTTATTCATCCCTACACTCCTGAAATATAAAAAAAGAAAAACATGTCATCATTGGTTTGTCAAATATTATGAGATGGAAAGTCCATGAAGAGTTTTATAGGACTACTCATATGTCCCCAAATTGACTCAGTGTACTATTTAAAGCACCCACGCAGATATCCGTTTTAAGACCTTGCAGATGCTGTCAAAATCCTTGCATAGACCACCATGGGAACCCACCTACTCATTAGGGCAGAGGAAGCCTGGCGTCTGTGCCAGACTGCCACCCAGCTCCTGTTAATGACCTGCTAATTAATGAACTTCTGTGGCGGTTGCATCTACAATCTTTGGTCAAGAACACCATGTGCAATTTCGGTGAGAACCCCACCCTGCTTTTTCAAGCATTTGTTATAACAGTTGGTTTGTTCTGGGTGGCATATCTGCCCTCCTTCCAAGCAAAAAATATTCAGGTGCCAATAAGCTGCAACTGCCTGCTTTAGACATTGAATGAGACTTCACCAGCATGGTGAAAATAGAGATAACAAACTTAATAACTTAAGTAGACAATATAAATCTAAAAGTTTCAGACGATACAACTGTTTTTTTTTTGTTTTTTTTAATACATTATGCACATGTATAAGTTCATTGAGGGTTAAAATGGTGTTGTTGAAATTCTGTGTTGCCTTGACAATTAACAAGGTCATTTAATTGAAATAAGTTTGAAAGGGGAAAAAAAAGGCCAGAATCTAAATGGAGTAATTGGATGTTTGTTATTCTCTCTTGGAGGAACTAATTTGAGTGTTTCAGGGCAATTAGTTGGGCATATTTGCAGCTCCGCAGGGAATGCGGGTAATCCTTGAGAGCCAAGTTTCAGAAGCTCCTATAGCCTCATAATTCTTGCATACCATCAATGTGGTGTTCATCTGAGGTTTTCTTTTGAGTGAACTTAAGAACGTTCTTGCTCGAAAAGGGAGAGAATATCTGGTTTGTGTATCATGCCTTATTAAAACTATTTACTGTGTAGCATATCCTCTACTGCATTTTGCTGAGATCTTTTCCATTTGTAAATGGCATGTGCAACATTCTTAATTTTATTATTAATATATACACTATTCCTAAAGATAAGGTACAAGAAATCGTACATTTCTAAACACTGTGTCTTTCAATTGTATCTGACTTACATGGTTGGCCAAATAGATATTATCTGCAGCATGGACTGTGACTACTTTTCTGATAAGAAGGAAAATCTGGTTTGACCTAGCTTTAACATTCCTATCAATTTTCCTCACACTGTAAGAATTTGATAATACAGTTGCTTGAATACAACTGAAAGCCTTGCTGATAATAAAGAAGCCAAGACGAGTAGAGGAGCGCAAGATGGCTTTTCTGTCCCAGACTTCATTTTTATTAAAGAATAAATAAATAAATAAATAAATCATCTGCAGTTCTCCCAAGCAATTTCCAGTATCCAATGATATCCACAAATGCATATTTATAAAATGGAAATCTGGACCTGTGAGTCAAGCAGTAAAGTAAAAATGATGTCCATATTGACCCACTGTAATAACTCCCAGGTGTTATGATCATGGAAAGGCATGTAACACTGTAAATTCTATTCCCTGTTTATGCTGTCAGGAAGGGATGGAGATTTACTAAAGCATTTGTTTGCAGCTCCAAGGAACTATGAGAAGCAATGCTTTACATGGATGACCTGAGGATGGATATCAATCAATCATACACTCAAGTAATCAATCCCTGAACACAGAACCAAATTAAATCTAATTCAGTGCTCAACCTGCCCACCACCTTACAACAGGAACTTCAATTAAAGAGCTGCTTAAAATATTCTTTGTCACCATCACAGGTTCTGAAGTTACGAACTCCGGTCGATGTGGAATAAAAGAGATTAAAACTGGCTTGTGAAATGTGATAAAATTACTCTGACGGTTCACTAATGGGTTTTCTTTTCTTCAGTTTCTTCATCCTTAACTGGATTTCAGATTTGAAATGATTCTGGGAAAATGGGGGTTTTATCTGTCCAAATAATGACTTAAGATGGAATGAAATCCCAGAGTCTGTTTCAGTAGGATGTCAAGACAAATTTAGCAAAACAAGGGCACAATTTTGGCCACATTCTCCCTAGAATAGTTGGTTCATGTGGTTAAATGATGCTCCTGGCCAAAAGTACTCAGTGGGTACTAAGAAATGAATGCAAAAACAATTCTGCAGGAGGAGTTATTCTTCCATTTCCCTGTCATAATTGTAATTTGTAATTGGACTACTTTGTATTAAACAAAGCATTACAATTACGAATTACCATTAAGACAGGTAATGGCCTAAAATGATTAATATTGTGCTGGAAATTGTGCACTTATTTGTATTTTCCCTCTTTTAACTCCCTTAGGAATTACTAGTATGCACTGTTATTGAAATGCCACCTACACCCTTGGAGTAGCTTTCCCAGAATACTCACCTGCATGCCAGTGACTGCTTTCCATACTACTAGCCACATGTTGTACAACAGGCAGGCTTACGCCAACTGGAGGTAAGCTGCATCAACCTGTGAACACAATTAGTAATGACCTGTACACACCTGGCTAGTCGCTAGGAGACAGCAACCATATTTCCATACATGCAAATACACCAATGTTAACCAAATGTTTAAGTATTCCGACTACGGCATGGGAACATATGTGGGTTCTGATAAGCAAAACCACAATAAGGCAGTGCCTCATTTATAACCACTGAAGAAGTGGGATGTTCCTTTGTGAAATGGAATATTGAGGTTTATAATTCGCTTTTCAGTAAATGGAAAACCGAATGAAGCGGATTTATGAAGTGACTTTGATAAATTTTTCTGTCTCTCTGTGAAAGACATGAATATAATGCGCTTTCTGGATGGGATGAAACATCCCTTCAGCACCGGCTTTAAAAGAAGCTGCTGAGAAAATGTTTGAGGATGTATTCATGAGAACAGTTGTTCACAATGATCTATTTTGCAAAAGTGCAAAAAAAAAAAATTGTGTAAACACCTGTAACTACACATATATCAAAAACCCCATACGTTAATATGTACACCAAAACACTTTTTAATTAACTCAAGGCATAGGGAAGCAATTATTTAGGTCAAGGGCACATTAGGCTGTCAATGGATTTAGGATGATACAAATGTACAAGGGACATGCTTAACATGATAGTAATGGTGAGTATAATGCACATAATAAAACACCCAGGGTGAGATTTTAATAGCAATATATTGCCCTACTATGCCATTTCACATGCAACAGTGTGAATGTGGGTGGGATATGCTACAGCTCAAGACATATCAAAGCTGATAGCTTCAAAGCGACTGCAGTCTGTAATCTGGTCAGTCAGTATGCCAGATTAATTACAGAAAACGGGTTGGGGTGGGGGGAGCAGACGCAGGGCTGGCTGCAATGGTGTGTAAAATTAAAGGGCCCTCATTTATCAACATTGTGTAGGAAATCTTCATAATTCACTCGTACAAAGAAAATTTTGAATGTTTGTACGTACAAGATAGTAGGTCAATTTACACATTTTTGGACACTAAAATAAACAGAAGTTCTGCTCACTGAGGTGGAAGCAAAACAAACCATACTTTTTGGAACCTTCAGCAATTGCTTGAAAAGTAAGAGAGAGACACATTGCTTGGGTCAGAGCTGGTGAGAGCTGCAATTCTACCTCATCAAGGTTTAGAACATTTAATGCAATTAAAAAGAAATAGTTTGATTTGAAAACAAAACAACCAAAAAAAATCCACGAAAGGGAAATTACTGCAACAGGAGGAGGGCGGAGTGAATCTTCTCAGTGGCACTATCATCGGAGAGACCTTAGTGTCTGGCATTTGTGAGGGTGGCACAGATAACCCCCTCCTCAACCTTGATAGATCACCAGACGCAATAATTGATGCTAAATAAAGCTATATTTTAGCATCCATATTCAAACAGACGAAATTTGAATATTTTTTATTGACAATAAATTAATGTCAATTAACTTTGCAGATGATGTGGGTGATTTTCCTGGGCCCCTTCAGTCATCCCTTGGGCTGCAAAAAGAGTGCCTTCTTCAGCGAGCACTCCACCACACATTTAGTCCTAAAACATGGTCCTAAAACAAAAAGAAGAGATTAAACCCTTAAAGCTCAATGGTCATGAAATTAGACGCTGGCATCTAACAATGACATTGTCTTAAATTATTGCTTTTGTTGGTCATCGATTCAAGGTTCAGCTCTATATCTTGTATACCATTGTAAACCTTAGACTCTTCATGCTTTGATGTGAAAAACCCTGCCTGGATCGGTAAAACAAATAACAACCAAAATAACAAGGTATCCCCCCCCCACCCCCACCCAAAGGAGGGCTGAAAGTGATGGGCTGATGATTACAATATTTTATAATCCAAAAAATGTCTGCAATAAGACAAACAGCAGCTAATCCTTCTCTAAGAGGTTTTACGTGAACAAAATATCCCGGGCAAATAAATCAAATCTTTGCACATAGACTATGAAAAGTCTGTGCATTTCCATTGAGCTGAATGTCTTTTCAGGAGCACCTGAAAACAAGCATTTCTATATACGCAAATAGAATTTCAAATGCAAATCAAAAAGTGGCATCTTTCTAAATGAGCAACTTCTTACCTTACAAACAACACAAACAGCAAAAAAAAAACTATCTCAATCAGACATTCCAGTGCTGAGTACAGTAAATCACCTGAAAGCAAGCTCCTGCCTGGAAAAATTGACGCTGTCTATGATCTACCCATCATGACTCTAGCCCATGCTGGAAAGCCCGTTATATGTGGCAGTCACCTGACAGTCTGGTATTCTTCAAGATCATTTCTGCAGCTTTCAAAATTAGTTTACAGCTTATAGCTGAAATAATCACTGAGATATCATATTGTGTAACCAGTAATTTGCAAAAGAGCGTTTTTTTTGCAGAACGCATGAGGGACAGCTTTGCCCTTAATGTTTATAATGGTTTTGTTCATCAGTGTATGCAAGCAAATCTTGAAGTCTAAACTGTTTATATTAGCTGTTTACACATTATTATTAGTTGTGTTACTATGTCATATAGTTTCATTTGTATTCGTATTTCAGTTATCTTCCAGGTTTTTGGCTGACGAAGTAGGCTATTTCATTATTGCGATTGTGATCGGTATGTTTATTCAGCTTTATGCGACAGTCATAAATATGTGCTTCATGTAGCAAATGTTGTATTATGTGTTTGCAAATATAGGCATGTGTATTTGACCCACTGCCATCCATTTCTGCTAACTATGATTAGGTGCACTGTCACAAATGGCATGTTTGGGAAATGCCCTTTTCTGGATCTGCGGCCAGTAGCAGTGCAAAATACATGCTTTTTACTTACATATTTATCAATGCTAGATTAGTGCTAGCGATTGTTCTAAAAGCTTGACTGACAAAATGAGCAATATATACAGTACCAAAATCATTAGGCCACCTATTCAGTTAATATGCGCACGTTTCTTGAATAACAAACCTATTGTTGAAGTACATTTTTTTATTTCCACCTACAATAACACAAAAAGGTGACTTTTACGTATAAATAATCTAAGACACTATTGTCCTTGAAATAGCATCCATTGGCTTTAATTACAATTAAATTAATTATTGGAAGTCTATCCAATTATTTCGCAAAGTGGGAGGTGGAGTGGTGGGAGGGAGATGGTGGGGTAATTAAATTGAGTGAAATCTTATCTAACTTTTTTTTTTTTTTAAACCCCAGGCCGCCTAATACCTTTAGCCTGTAGTGCAAGTAAAATAGGCACTAAAGTTGCAAGAAATGTGGAAAAAAAGAAGGAGTTGTGCAGGGCCAAGAAGGAGTCGAGCTTAGATGTGCAGGGCTGTAAACATTGTGGCAAGAAGGTTATTTCCAGCGAGAAATTGCAAATAAGCTTAAGATTTCCAGGTGCAGTGTTCAGTACACACCCAGAAGGTGGCAGCTGACGAGTGGTAATGTTAACAGGAAAAGACCAGGAAGAGCAAGAGGCAGAAGACAAATATATTGTATTGTCTTAGACCAGCAGAGCATAGTTGTCATTTCACTGCAGCCAGGAGAACTGTTTCTCTCATTGAGTTCTTTCTGTAGTTGTGTTCCAATTTTACAATGGTTTCTTTTTCTAGACACCCCAACATATTTGTCTTATGCCTCTTCTGCTGGCCACAGCATTAAGGGGTGGGACACACACTCTGTCAGTCACGTGCTCATCAGGTCTGGCGAGATCAGTCAGTGGAATGCCATTTTAAATGCCAATGTTGTGGAGCACCCTGCAAGCCAATGTAGCTGAGCTAATAAATAAAAAAAGAATATGTACTGTACATCAGTGGTTTCCAACATTGTTCCTGGAGATCTACTATCCTGTAGGTTTTCGTTTCAACCCTTATTTGGCACACCTGATTCTAGCAGCTCAATGATCTCCAGCTGTTGAATGCAGTGTGCCTTGTTAGGGTTGGAGTGAAATCCTACAGGACAATATAGCTCCAGGAACAGGACTGGGAACCACTGATGTATATTATATTACATCCATGTATCATGGTATTTATAAGGACTAAGGATAAGGACTATAAGGACTTTCATTATAGAGACAAACCTTGCCAGGCTGGTATTGAAGTGTGTTCTAGACAAGCACAGCCAATGACCTCTCAGCAGGCCTTTAGTGCACTTCACTGTTGCGTGCGCATGGGCTGCCTTGTACCTTGCCTCTTGTTAGTTCAAGGGGATGGAGAGTGGAGCCATCAGCCATTTAAAATAAATGTCCCCAGTCTCCTGCAGTGATAAACAGAACATTCAGATATTGTTTCCCAGTAGAGATCTAATCTAGCAACTAAACATATAAAAGTCACTTACCAATAAGCCATCTGTCTGAAGTAGCTCCCTGGAGGTTAAGACCAACTGAACTGTTCTGCACAGTAAATGAGTCATGTGTCCCAGCCATTTGGCCACTGTGTTCAGCAAAGCCAAACGCAAATCACAGATGACCTGCACATTCACTGAATGGAAGCCTTTTCTGTTGACTTCATTTCAATTTATTGAATGATGGTGTTTTTATTGCAATGTGTGTACAGTCATTTGCTCCAGTGACATAGAGAATAAAGCAATGGCATGAAAGTCCCTTTTCACTCTTGCCTGTTGTGCAGTTGTGTATAGAAACTGTATGTATGGTGGGGTCAATGAAATTATGCCATCAACGTCTGCAGACAATGTTTGGCTCGTGGTGGGTCGTGAAATGCCAGCCCAATCCTTAGTCTCCCTTTCTAATACTGGGGAAAGCTGGTGGTGGAGATCCAACAAAATATGTATTTGAATACAACTAATGAGGCAAGCGTTGTTCTCAGAAGAACAATATGCGATCTTTGAACACACGCTCACAAAGCATGTGTCAGATCTTCAAGGAATGCAAGATTACAACCCATGTATCATCATCGCATTTTACTACATTTTACGAGTTAACTGGTGGTCTAAATTGGCTGCTACCATAATTTCCACTATTTTTCTAATTGGCATAGTTAATGACATTAAGCTTGAATGGTTTTAGGTTTATGAATTTGAAACCACCCAGAGAAAACTACTTGTAGGCTAAGTGTATAAAAATAGAGATACACACATACACAGACCAATAATTTATTGCCATTTATTTTTCTTTACAGTTTCCTTGTTTGGTCTAACATATCTATCTTTTCTCCATTTTGTGGATGGTATTTAATTTGTTCTTCTTTTATGACTCAAAGTGTTGTGAGTAAGCATGGTCATGGTCCTCTGGCACCTTGGAAAACAACAGTTGTTCTAATGTTTCTGGGCAACATTTGACTTTCATACCTGAGTATAATTTCCAGTCCACTTTAGGTTTTCCTCAGGCATCAGACACAAGGAGACTTTCCTCCAGCTTTAGAGACTTTCCCCCATATATCTTTCTGTGAAAACATGATTTATTCAGACTGGCAATTCCCATATTAGAAAATAAACATGTCCTCTCCCACCCAGCATGACAAGGGCTTCAGCCTTTTCAAATTGAGTTGCCATTATGTCACTGAGTGATACACTACTGCAATAAAAATGAGGTGTGGGGATGCACATTTTATAACAAGCCATTCTTTTATCTACCATGTAGATCAAAAAGACCAAATTCCCGGAGGCAAGCAGGATTGATCGATATCTGAGCTCAAACGGCAAGCTTCTGTCAAACGCTTAAATTTGTGCACACAAACTTAAGGGAAAACAGATCCAGAAATATTTATGTCTTGCTAACTGACTGCAACAGAGATAACAGTAGAATAAAAAGGCCACTGTTCCTTGAGTCCACCAACCCACTATGAGGGGAGATTAAAGGCTCTTCTGGAAGGATTTGTATCCAGCTTTTAAAATGCCAGACTACCCACCTGCTACTGAGGAGACAACCACAATGAGAAAGTTTTCCATATTCATGTCTTTCAGTGTAATGTAATTCGGTGTAATTCTTCACTGTTCAGGTTATCGACTACACTGCCAGAAAAAGTGTTCAAAAAGGATACCTATAGGGATGCACTACCTTGTCACTGGGGTAGTACCTTCAAAGGTATGCCCATTGTATCCTTTACCCTTTTAGGCTAGTATTCTGAGGTACAACTATGACCCAGTGAGGGAACATTGCACCTTAGAGTACAAAAAACGGACCCCTACAGCACCCCTTGTTCTGACAGTGTACTCTGACTTATTATCTCTCTTATTTCTTGCATGGCACAAATGTAAATTGCATCAATGTGCATCCATATTTGAGTGTATATTTGAATAGATAAAAAATACAGTAATGTATTTTACTAGTAAAGAATAAGACCTGTTGTGTGTGATTAGTTTTGCCTTCCAGGAATAAATATTCACAGAATTTGTGTACGACAAGCTTATCTGGTACTGTAAGATTAACATTGCACCAGGCTGTCATTTATCCATGTAAAAATGTACATTGCTTTAATATAGAACCCTGGGAAACTATATAGTGAAATGTGTTGTTTAATTGAAACATTAAAAAAACATTGACTGGTGATGTGAGTCAATTATACATAAATCTAAACGTTTAATAATTTTCCTCAGTACTGAACTGAGCCCTCAGTGTTCTTTCATACCTTCAGCAAACTCTAATGTTACCAGACTTGCCAATGTGACCAAAGAAAATTAATTTCATGCTATCAATGAGAAAATGGTTGAAATTCCACGCAGGGAAGCGCGGGTGAGGGACAAAACTGATTGCAGCCCTTGAGAGTCTGATACAATGTAAGGAGAAGCTCTCCTTTGTCCTCCGTAAATCCATGGGTAAAATCTTAGTACAATGCACTCCGGAAACCTTTCGCTCTGTCAGACAATCTTATTTTCATTTCAGCTTAGACTATAAAAAGTAATAATAAAAAAATAAATAAAAAATAGAAATCCCACTTCTATTACAGCTGTACTGGTTTTCTTTCCATCATCTGTGCGGGGGAAATGTGTCCTTTGTTTCATTATTAAAATGTATTAGTATTAGTGCATAAGCCCAGGCAGTGTTATAGGAACATGCTCTAGGTATGCTCATTAAATTTTATGGAGCTAAACTGTGTCATCCATCTGTTGGCCAAGACAATTATGTGAAACAAAGTGTGTCATCATTATTACCACTGTCAGAAGGTACCAGTGATGAGACCAGCATTTTTTTTTCTGTGATGGCATTGTTGCATTGCAAAACTGATAGCTGGGCCAGAAGGATATCTTCTCAGAGAAATAGCTTCTGGTTAAACTAAGTTCACAATATTAAATTAAAAATATGTAACAATAAACATAAATGAATAGCACTTTTTCACTACTATTTACATTAATCTGATGCCTCTTGTTTTGTCGGTAAAACTTACAATTAAGGAGTGGGCACAGAATCAAGGGTCATAGTTCCCTTTTATATAATATTTTCTGGAATATGATTCATAACTATTTACTGCCTGAATTATTTTTCAATTGCACACTATTCCAGTTAATTGACTTTTTAAAAAGCAGGTTCAGTGTGAGGTAATGGCAGGGTTTAATTACATTAGTGTGACTTTGTAAAGCACTTTTCTCCCCCCAGTGTGGACAATGTATTGCAACCACCCAGCTTAACTGACAGAAATGAAGATGGATTGAGCAGATTTCACGCTTTTCCTCAGACCAGACGAATGATGCTACAGCTGCGATCTCTTTGTTCAAAGAGATTAAATTAGCCGTGCAACTTCTGAAGGCCTTTGGAGAATCTCTTTGTTTCTCAGCTGTGAGAGAGAACTCATTTTGGCTTGTGTCCCTGTTTAAGACTTGTAGACTGTTCTAAATATCAATTAGTATTTGTAAAAAATCTTATTTTTCTAAAATGATTTTTTTAATATGTTCATATATGTTAGTTAAAATAATATAAATAAAGTAACTATTCCTATTAAAATAATAATATAATCTGTACCCAAGAACCACGTGTTGCTGTTTGTCTAGTCAGTAGACAGTCAATTGCTTTTAAAAAAATGCATGTTGATCATCTTGATGTAATAACAAAAGGAAGTTTAATGTTTTTCTTTTTTGGTTGCATTTATTTATTTCCTTGCGGTAGTAATGAACTAAATTCCACCAGCTGAAGTATTACTGTTAGCACAGGCCAGCAAAACCATGTTTTGTGCAATATGTGGTAAACTGAAACCTTGCAGCTCAAAAACCTGAAAAAAAGTGGCATTTGTGGAGACTGTTCATCTATTGGACATGGCAGACTGGAGTGTTAGCAACCTTGAACATGTGGGGTTGTATCTTGGCTGCTGAAATAATTCACCTCAGTTTGTGATGAATTTAAGATGCCCCAGAGTCGGAGACTGTCCTGTAAATATTTGTTGCCTATATTTTTCCCATTGTGACACACATTATTGTCCTCCTAGACACCTGTAGTGATGAATTAAGATTTTTTTTTCCGCACAGAGAGTAGTCAGTCTGTGAACTCTGGGGATTTTCAAGACTACAGGAAAATGGCGAACATTGTTGGGCTGAATGGCCTCTTCTCGTCATTATGTTATGCTATGTTAATTTGATAATTTATACCATATACAGTAATGTATAAAGTTCCATTACCCCCTGTCTTTCGGGCCAAAGTCAGTGTGTGCCATCAATGGCCTTTAATTTCCAGGAGAAATTTCTCCCGCAAGAAAATGAATGTGGGTACTCGCACAGTCCTACAGGCTAATTGGAGACTCTAAATTCGAAGTTGGTATGACTGTGTGAGTGAAACGTTTGAGTGCTTTACGATGGATTGATGATCTGTCCAGGGTGTATTTCTGCATCTTGCCAAATCCATGCTGGGATTGGCTGCAGCCCCCACACATGACCCTGACCAGGAATTAGTGCTGTTGCTACAGAGAGTTCAAAGAGACAAGTAAGAAAAATTGACAAATTCTCAGTAAACAGAAAACTAAATGCATCATACTGATAAACAAATGATTTAATGTATATGCTTGTTATGGGTATCTAGAAGGATTGCAGTGGGGGCCAGAGTCTTACAGAAAATTGATATTGTGTCTATTTAAATTTGCAAATAAACATTCTACCTGTTCAGAGCTACCACAAGCCCATCTTCATGTTGCCAATCGTATTGTTCATGTACCAAGGGTTTACAGCCTTTTATTTTTACCATCAATGGATGTATTTATTCTTTATTTTTTATACCTAATTTGCATGTAACAGCACAAAGATTGGTGTACCATGGCATAGTAGTAAAGTTGGATGATATAAAAAGACAAGAGTCAGAAGAAAACACTTCACATGCAGCTCACAACAAGCAAACCTTCTGGCACCCAAACTACCAGTGTTGGCCGCCGGTGCGCAATTATACACAACCACCACAGCCAACTGAAACCCTCCCATCCCTCGGCAATGCTTGAACTGACTGTGTGTCATCTTAAGGGGCTGCTAGATGCAGTCAACACTGGTATGGTCCAGATTCTCTTCTAAACTGTGGGGCCCATCCATGCACTCGAACAGTGTCTAAACAGAACAAGCATAGATGAACACAAGTTTCATGGCTAGCTATCTAATTACAGAAGTAATTAGTGACGTTCTTGATTTCTCTTCCTCATAATGGCCACTTATGTTTCAAATTATTCTGTGTGAGCATACTGAATTTTTCTTCAAAGGTTTTTACAAGCATACAGCTGGTTGCATAATAAGCATGTGTGGAATATGTGTTGAAGATGTTGATCTCAAGGATCATTGTGGGCCACTATTGTGGCTTACCATCAGTGTTAAAGAGGATACCCTCTGCAGACCCAAATTATTTTGTGTGAAGACCAGACAGATATTTGCATATAATAATAAGGACGGAGTGTGGCACAGTGGGTAAGGAACTGCGCTTGTAACCGAAAGGTCGCAGGTTCGATTCCTGGGTAAAAAGTTGTGTAAGTCTCTCTGGATAAGAGCGTCTGCTAAATGCCTGTAATGTAATGTAATGTAATAAACCATGATTCCAAATTCCTAAACATGTTGTGTCTTTTTTCTTTCCTATTTTTATGGGCAGATTTTTCCCACTTTCTTCTCTCCTATTTGGGAAATGAACTGTCAACCACGTGATATGACAAAAGTGATGTTTTTTTTATTCTGAAAGAATGTCATAGACAGTTTCCATTGTGTGCTATTGACATGACTTATAAAAATCACAAATGTGCAGCCCACGAATAATGAAACAGGTGTACTATAATAAGCACTGAAATAAGGCCTGGAAAATAGAAAGCAGATAAAAATTAAAACAATATAAGTCTGGCCCTCTGTAATGGGTCAGTTTGAAATCATTCCTCGGATGAATTAACAATATTTATAATGACTCACAGTTCATTTTCACTTCACACTTCCACACCTATAATCCCCCACCACTAAGTTTTTCTCCACATCATCATCTCACGGATTGCCTCACCCTCCCTTGGGCAAAAACACCCGAACAGCTTGCCATCACTCTTGACAACTTCATTAGCTGGGATTTCCAGCTGTTCTAGAATGGGGACACCTCCTATACCTTGTGGCCCTGTGCAGCACCTGTATGTCATTTACCTCTTGGCTGTTCATCTTTGCACTCCCCCCTCCAGACTTCTTCCAGTGCAGCGACCACCGACCGGTTTCGCTGAGAAAAGGCCAGGTGGCCCACTGTGCTCCGCAGGAGGAACTGTGAATGAATTCTCCTCACCTATACGCACAGCCAGAGCAGGAAATTAGTGTTGCCGCAGAGAATGCAGACTGCTAAACCTGCTCCTGCTTCCAACACAGTGGCATATTTCACCTCCGTTTACCTCACACATGAATAACTAAAACCAAGAGATCAATACCGAAGCGCTTTATATGTGTACTGAGCCGCGCCACGGTTCATTCTTCCAAAGTTATTTACCCATTTGTTGCCTTTAATAAATATTGTCACTTGCACTCTGCTTATTTTGCAACAATATATTTACTGGAGTTAATTGAACACTCATTCATCCTGCTGAGGGATTAAAAACGCTGCAGTCGCCAAAACACATTGACATGATTATATTCATGGCATGGAAGAAAATGTATTGACATGGAACACATCATCCCAACAGGTTAAATTAAACAGATCAATATTTAATTCATGCTGAGTTATGCAAGTAAGTGATGAAACACCGCAAAGTACCTGCTTTCAAGTGTAAGAATGTGCGCTTAAATCAAACGCCTCATATCATTATTTTAACAGATGAAGCAAGTTCTGTGGGAACCGAGTGGTATATAAAAAAATAAAAAAACTTATCAAAGGTTACTGTGGGGATGGCAACAGGAAAAGCATGGCAAACAGTGGAGTGATTGCTACCTGAACATCCCCCACAGGCCAACCCATCATTCCCTCAAAGGAGGACCCTGGGACAGAGGGAAAGGAGGACCCACAGAGGGTGTAAATAAAGAGACTTTTTTTCTAAATTATAGGGGAAAAGATACAGTGAGCTCCGTAACGTTTGGGAAAAATACTTATTTGTTCTTGATTTAGCTCTGTACTCCACAATTTTAGATTTGTAATCAATCAATTCACATGTGGTTAAAGTGCACCACCATGTATCACAGATGAGGGGGGTGCTTTGGATCTTGGGCAGTTTGTTCTTGCCTCCACACATCACTCTGATACAATTGAATCTTGGTCTCTTCTGTCCACCAGACGCTTTTCCAGAACACCATAGGCTCTTTTAGGTGCTTCTTGGCAAACTGTAACCTTGGCATCCTGTTTTTATGGCAAACTAGTGATTTGCATCTAGAAGTGTAGCCTCAGCATTTCTGTTTGTGAAGTCTTCCTTGGACATTAATGACATTCCACATGACACAAGAGGTGTTTCTCATCTATTGGAGAGATGTTTGAGATTTACATCATTATGGTGAGAAGTCTTCAGTCATCAACTGTAGATGTCTTAGTGTAGGACGGAGTGTAGCACAGTGGGTAAGGAACTGGGCTTGTAACCGAAAGGTTGCAGATTCGATTCCTGGGTAGGACACTGCCGTTGTACCCTTGAGCAAGGTACTTAACCGAAATTGCTTCAGTATATATCCAGCTGTATAAATGGATACAATGTAAAAATGCTATGTAAAAGTTGTGTAAGTCGCTCTGGATAAGAGCGTCTGCTAAATGCCTGTAATGTAATGTAATTTAATGTCTTCCTTAGCTTACCTGGCTCTTTGTAATTTATGTGCTCACCAGTGCTCTCTTAGCTCTTAATGATGTTCAAAACAGTTGATTTTGGTTAGCCTAAGGTTTGACCTGTGTCTCTGACAGTTTTTTTTACTTCTCTTATTTCTCAGCCTCATAATGGCTTCCTTGACTTGCATTGGCACATCTCCGGTCCTCATGTTGACAAATGTCAATGACAGACACAATCAAAAGCCTAAAATCAAGACAGGACACTGAAAGCTCTCTTATACATGCACTAAAGAAACAGACTAATCAGAAACACCTGCAAAGCTGTTTGTCCCAAATGTTATGGTGTCCTGAAATGGGGAGACTATTTGTAAAATGTGCTGTCATTTTTACATGGCAAAACCAAAATGTATAAAAAAACACCCTTGAATAAAAGCTGAGAATGCACTTTAACCACATGTGAATTCTTTGATTACAAATGTAAAATTGTGCAGTACCGAGCCAAATCAAAACATTATGAAGCTCACTGTAAGTCAGCCTTTTTGACACATTTCCGATATGCTTATGTGAAACGTAGTTCAGTTATACTGGCACCACAACAGATGTATAGCAGTGCTTCCAGCTTCATCAAGAACAATCTTTCCTTCAAATCCTGCTCACAGCTGAACATGTTGTTTTCATGTTACTTGAGTGGAGACACTGCAAGAGCTCAGTCACTTTTCAAGATAGAGTGAATTTGTTATGTGAGACTTCCACTTCTGAATAACCATACACATAAATATGTTCTTGAGATGTGTGACATAAAGGCGCAAGCCGATGTTTTGATGTGTCCGACAAGATACCAAACTGTAATTTTCCAGATTAAGTGGGGTTGAATTGAATTTGAATGTGTCTTACATTTGATATGCTCAGCACTCTATCTAGTGGTACACAACAAGGGCTGATTCCATCTCAGGACATTGTGCCAACTTCTGCTCTTAATTATCTTATTGGCTCAATCATACAGTATCTTGATCTGACATCTGTATAAGCTGCTACAGCCACAGACTGCAAGTGTATCCTAAAAGTTTTACTGTGCTCAAGTACAGGACTTAACTTACAGAGCTGTGAGAAAATTATAAATAAGATAATTGGTTGGAACAAAAAACAGCATGCACTCTGGCCCCCCAGGACCAGTGCTGTGCACCCCTCATATAAAACAATTTAAATAGCTTGCATTTTTACATATTACTCAGTCACACCGCTGAGTATGTTCTGGAGGAAACCATGCAGTGTCATGACTTGAAAGCACATTATAACATGTAAACTAATTATAAGTCTAGTTCATTAATCACCACTCCACCACTCACCCTCCATTTATAAGTGATTGAAATATTGAGTTACTATAAGGCAGTTTATTATCAAAGAAAGACCCTTTCTTATAGCATATTAATATTTTAAAAATGAGTATTATCAAGCTTTTGAACCTTTTGTTTTAAAATTGTACTTTACTGTTAAAAAATATACTTTTTATTCCAGAAATGGTCGTTTTTTAAATATTCAAAACAGTGGATGGCCTGTGTTTTTGGATTAAAAGACCATGGTTGCAGGCATTTAAAACTGATGCAGTACTGTGAGACAATGGGTTTTCAGAGAAATCTGGGGGATTCTTCAGTTACCTCCCTACTTATCTGAAAAGCTTCATAAAATACAAATGTCTCTGGATTTCATTTATTCCCTAAATTATTAACAGTCCAGCTGTCGTTTTTTGCTTTTGGTGTGTTCTCGTTTGAACTCACACATTCCTTCACACATTCTCGTTTACCACAAAAAAGTTGTGCCATTTCAGTCCACAACTGTAAATTCAACTAAATTCAGTCACTACATAAAAATATCTATTATGCATAACCATTTACACTGAATACCTATTTAACATTTTCACATGACTGCCATAACACTGCAGGCCCCAGATCTCAGTCTTCTTTCGAGTAGTTAAGTTATATTTCTTTGACCCTGTGGAGTAATTTGTCCACTGCATTTGACCCATACTAGCTACTTAGGAGCTGTGGGCAGCCACAGTGTAGTGACCAACTGTCTTATACCAACTCCAGTTCTGAGGCCATGTCTTGTACCCAGAACCTCTTTCTTGTGAGGCAACAGTGCTAACCACTACACCACTGTGCCGCCACAAAATACATCTCCCCTTGTAATATTGACAAGGGGAGATGTATTTTGTGGGGGCATTACCTTTGACTCTGGTCTGACTTTTGATGTCTATACTGAAAACACTTGCACATGCAGATTGTTGCTAAAATAAACACTTCTTATCATTAATTAATGTAAAGAAATTAGCATTATTTAATAATAATGCATGCTTGTATATGTCAAGGTTTGATTGCTGTTAGCCTGTTAAGTGGCTGCTGTAATACTTTATTGGAACCTACAGCAGGTTCAGTAAAAGGCAGAGCATACATTTAACTCAATACAAAGAAACCAAAAGGAATGCATCCTGAATATACTCATGAAACCTTGGTAGTAATCAAAAAATCAATGCATCTTCAGCTGCAAAGTTTGGTCTGTGGAATTTACATTAGTCATATCTGATTTGAGTCAAATCATTAGCTTGAAGTGGCAGAGCTTTCTAGTTTGTGCGATGAGTATTCAGTTTTGCAATTAGATCACATACAAATTGCAGTGGGTGTTACACAAGGCAACCCAGAGGGCATTTGGTTGCTAGCGATTAAAGTTTCCTCTACATATCTTCATGTAATGGGGCCATAAAGTTCAGTACATCTCTATTTTACTGATAATTGCGCCCTATCAAATGTGCTGATACTACAGTACCTGCTAACTTTGCATTTGTGCCAAGACCAGCTTTTCCTGGCTGTCGGTTCTGAGCATTGAAATACTACTGAATTACTCCACATCCCATAATCAGCCTTCCATCCTTCTCAAGCACGAAAAAAGACTTTTTTTTCTTGATAAAATCATTGTTTTCATAGAATTAACGACCTGAAGTTTTTGCTTAACAACGGTGCAAATAGAACTACCAACCAGAGTTTTTGCATAACGACGGTCCAAATAGAACTATCAACCAGAGTTTTGCTTGACAACGGTAAAATAATATGCCCAAACGCCCACAGAAGAATATTTCACTTTCAGCTGATTAAATCTATAAAAATCAATAAATATAAAAGTACCGGCTACAAAGGCATATAGCTCAGAGTAGACCGATGTCTGGCATCGGAGGTTGCGGTTCAAACCCGCCTGGGCATGTCAAGTGTCCTGAGCAAGACACCTAACCCTACTCTAACTGCTCTGGCAATGAGAGTCAATGTAAGCTGGATAAAAGCGCTATATAAATGCAGTCCATTTACCATTTACCATTTAACCATATATAGTAATTGTTGGTAACCGGTTGTATAAGTGGAATAAACCCCTCTGAGCTGTCCCGTTATTGGAAAACCCTCTGAAACTGGTTTGCCAGCTAGCTGTATGATAGTGTAACGTCCGGGGGCTGTTCCGGCAGGCTGCACCGGCAGCTCCCAGAATGCAAGGTGCGCTGACTTTTGTAAATAGTTTGTGTGGGACTGTAAATTGTAAATCGTGTAAAAAGTGACTTTATCGTGTGTAAATATGTGTTCTTGTGCTAGCTGAATTGTGTTTGTTGCTTTTAGTTTAGTTTTATATGTGTTACCCTGAGCAAACCAGTGGTGCTGTACAGGGGGGCTTCTCTGCTGGGCACTATGATGAAGTCCGAATTTGAGGATTGTCTTACTTTCTGTTTTGTTCCTCAATAAAGTTTCATTGAATTTCGAGCTTCCTGATGGAGCTCTGTCTTGCTACAATAACTTCGGTCTCACTTACCTTACCTATTAAAATTCTTGGTTTTCGGTCAGAATGGTCTCATGGCATGCTTGTTGTCCCGCCTAGCTAGCTAGCTGACTATTGAATTTTTGTGAACGCAATTGTTCACAAAAATACAGATGAAAATGCATCCCGTAGCCATGAGTTAAATGTGCAACGGCTATTCTATTGTCCAAATAAGGCATGATTCCTATTTGCGGGATGCGTAAATAAAACTGGCAACAGTAACTAGAAATGTGATTCAACATTGCCATCAATTGTGAAATTGGACATTGAAAAGGGGAGGGGATGTAACAACAATTAAAATGCAAAAGAATAATGCTGCTGTTTAAACTGCTTTCGAATGCTGGATTTTGTAGCGCATTGATTTTAGAACTGTTAAAAGGCCGAGGTGTCCCTTTACTGAGAAATAATGCCCACCCTTGGACCAATCAGAATCGAGTATTCAGCCAAGCCGTTGTATAATTTCCAATAACGGGACAGCTCATTGTGTTTATTCCTTAGCCTACATAACAACCTTAACAAAACGACGTTAACAAATCACTGCAAGCGATGACACTCCGTTTTCAACATTAGACATTACAAAAGGGCACATGCCACTACACCGTCCAATATGTAGAATTACCAGAGTTGCATGGAAAGTTAGCCTGCATGTAACTGTCGTGAATGTCAAATGTTATGAGGTAATGCAAAAGCATTGCGAGGGAATGCAAATGTAGACCCTTAGGGGGCTCCGTATTTTTTTCATCCAGTCCAGTTTTTTTTTTCTCTTCCAGTCCAGGTTTTTTATCCTTCCAGACCATTTTTTTTTCTTCCAGTCCAGGCAAGTATGATGCTGGACTAATTTGATGGACCAAATGCATGTTGGTCTCCTTAAGGGCATTTGCAATTTCACAAATTGAAACAAACATTCCAGAATTAATAAGCATAAGGCGGGTCATATTGAATCTCACTCTAAAAGAATGTGTTGTTGCATATGCTTATAATGTGGCTGAGTGCAGTTGAATCTATGGAGGCATTTTGGAAAGAAATTTAATGATGGAGAGAAAAACATTTCCCGAAATTCAGTTGTTTTTTCTTCAAAAATAGAGACACAGATTTCTTTGCTGAAAAACATGTTCAATGTTCAAAAGCATTTCTGGTGGTTCGGTTATGACGAATGCTTTGAGAGTGGAAAAAAAAATGCTGACCTCTCAGGCCCCAAATAATGTCTTAAATGTAGCATTGTTTTTTTTTTAAAGTATTGTACTGTGTTAATGGCCATTGGAGTTAAAGGGCATAAAGAGAGGCCACATCTGTCTATAAGATTTGAAAAGCTCAAGTGGTCTGAGTCTGACATGCCTTGTGGATAAATTCACCAGTAGGGTTCCTACATGCAGTTTTCTGAGGGAAATGGGGTGTCTCACAGGGCAGACATCTCTCTAATATGAGACTTTGTTCCTAGAAAACACATTAATAATTCCCCAGCAGTTACACCAATGACAAAAACATTCCTCATGGACGTCATTAACTATAGGGTCAAAGGGTAAACTGGAGGCTAAATCAGGTTACCGTCAACCAAACCTATTTTATATGGAATAAGCAGCCAACAAAATCATTGCTGATTTCCTACACAACCCTTATAAAAATCTTTTGGATCTATGGAAGACCATTTCAGACCATCAAGTGTACTGAGGTTGGAAAATTCCTATAACCTGGGTTCAGCCATTGATTTAATCCTTGCCTTGGCTTCCAAGCGCTACTGAAATCATCACTTTTCATAATTTATTAGGCAATCTTATCCAGAGTGACTTACAAAGATTACATTATTCACATATAATCAATTTATACAGTTGGATCTTTTACTGAAGCAAGTACGTAAGTGCCTTTCTCAAGGGCACATTTGTGAGTTAAACCCACAACCTCCAAGTTATAAGCCCAGTTCCCTAACCAAACTGCTCCCCAAAGCCAGGTTAGGTAGGCTATCGCAGTCATGTAAAAACTCACTTCAGCACAGAGTACTTAAAGATGAAGGGCACAGCTGATCAATGAATGAAAAAGAAAAAAGTCAACATGGCTGGCTTTAACGAAATAAAGGTTGGCATACAAAACTGGGCCAGTGCATGTTTTGTCTTGCCAGGGCATAAATGTTAACAGGTGCTGGATGGTGAAGAATGCCTACCAGCTGAGATCTCCTGGGGTGGAAGGTCCTGGGTTGCGGGCTGAAGATACTGAATCTAGAACAAAATCAGTCTCAAGTCATCAGGAAGAAGAAAAATGAGTCAGAGTTCTCTAATCTGGCAGACACACACATTCAAATGAAGTGTAAGAGAAAGACAGAATAACCAGAAGCTTGTGGCACTCTGTAAATTGCATTTCTGAAGAATATTTAATTAAGACAACATAGTGGAAAACAATGGGAAACACAACAAATTGATAAATTATTCATCAAATACTGCCTTTTCAAATAAGGTGCTTGTCATCTTGTTTTGTATTGAACTACACTGTGCAGTAAACACTGTGTGTTTGATGGCTAAGATTTATTAATATTTAGGAATATAATCTAGGAATAATTATGTATGGCAAATGTTTCTCATCAGTCACGTATACCAAAATGTATAAACAGATCACAAAACTTTGTGCAGAGCTAGATATTGATATTGCATCTACATAACAAGCTAGTCAGCCACATAACAATGGAGACTTAAATGTCAAGCTGAGGAATTTCCATCTTGGAACCTCTTTTCAGTTTCTTCTCTTTGTGGAACATTGTGTACACTTAAGGGATCATTTTTAAGCAGTCACATTTGTATGATTTAGATAAAGTTAGATAAAGTTGTTTTGCCCTGACGTAAAAAAAAAATATGTTTCGCTTAAGAGCTAGCTGATTCAGTGGAAACAAAAAAATAATAATGATTACATGGTCGGAACAAAGTAGAATGTAGATTATATTTTTTCCACAACATCTTCTTAAATCCTTTTCCATCAAACAAGCAATCCCAGTATTTATCATTTGTATGTGCCTATCCATCAACATCTCTCAATATCTCTGTCAGGTTTTGTAACTGGCATAATATCTTAATTGTTTTGAAGGCATACATTTTATTTATTTATTTATTTAAGTAGTTGGGAAGGAAAGATGGTTGGATCTGAAGTCCAGTGAGGTCACTACAGGTACAACCAAGTACCAGATTTACAATCAGATTTAATATTTTTGAAGTAATTTTTTGCTGGTTCCAGGGTTGATACTATGTCATTGTCAGTTTATCATCAAAGACTGGCTGCTATACCTTTCATTTTGCCACAATAGCTAACAAGACACTTTTGACCTTTCCAAAAATCCTCACATAAAGGGGCAATTTTCTGAATAGAATGGGAAAATGGCTCCACACAAAGCATAAATACAGCAAAAATATCACCTTTAGTAAGGGTTTTGGATTTGACCTTTGACAAACAGCATGTGGCACATTCATTCCCTCCCCATTATACTTTACAAACTTTTTTTTTTTTTTTTAATTCAGAGCCCCTGAAATATCTGTACATTAGTCTGGTTCTAGAAAAACACTTCTGAAAAGCATCTTGATTCAACCCTAACAATGCAACTTACTTCACTTAGATTTTTAAGTGGTTATGCCAAATGACTTCCATTGGTTGTTTTGTTTAGAAAATTAAGAGTAGTGTGAAACAGCAAACGGGCAACAAAAAAAGGCCCTTTTAAGCGCTTGGGGAGATCACATCATGAAGCAAATGAAATGTCAATAGGTAGGGTGGGCTTTTCTTTTCTCCAGCTTTGGTAGGAGTTGTAACTTTTGTGATCACATGCTGTAAATTAGGACTTACTGTGGGGGTAGGGGGTCTACATTTTATGTGCCAAGATTGATTTTCCTTCCCAGCCTAACTTTACTGCCCAATTTTTCTGAATGCTCAGTCTTCTCTCTCTCTGGGAAGAAATTAGTTTCCTTCCCTCCTCTCTGTAGTCACCGACACAGAAATCCAATATGGAGTCAGTTTGGGCTCTGTGACTGCGTATTGATTGTGCAGGGAGGGGCAGGGGCTTGAAGGCCTCTTGGTGAATGCACCCCCGCCTGTGTGCTTGCTGAGTGAGTGATGGCTGGATTGACTGCGCTGCCCTGGGTTCAGTGTGCAGACAGGAGACGTGCTCCCTCACATCCAGAGGATTAGACCCAGCCCCACAATGTCACGGCTGGAGCTGATGCTGGCACAGAGGCATGCTGGGATGGAGGTAATGTGTGTGTGCGTATGTGTGCATGTGCATGCGTGTGTGTGTGTGCATGCATGTGCGTGTGTGTGTGTGTGTGTGTGTGTGTGTGTGTGTGTGTGTTCAGGCAATGGGACGGTGTCTGAGTGTGTTTATATGGCATGCGCCTATTAGTCTCTTTATCTTTGAAGGGGTGTGTTCTGGGAAATTTCAGCTTGCTTACATTTTTGCACCATGGGTCCAGGAGGCTCCATCATTCCCAGAAAAGCTTAACATATATGATAGAATTTATTAACAGGATGTGGCCGGGACAGAAACAATAACATACAAGGAATACCTTTCCTCTCGGAAATAGTGAAAATAAACACCAGACACTCTGAACAAGCTCTTTATAGCACCTTCTGCAAGGGAACTGATCTCATACTAAGAATCCGAATCAACCTAGTACAACATTTTTCTACATTCTGAGTCAACCTTGTACAAAAACTTTCACCAATATCTTTATATTACAAAAAACATCATTGAATAAAGTGAATTATATTATATGTATGTTAACAACTTGCTGAAGATGCATAGACAGTACATGACAGGATTTATGATGTACATCCGAAGAGAACCACTAGCTCTTGGTCTCAAAGGCCACTTTAGAGGAGTTTTTAGCTTGCCAAGGCATTCCATGACCAGAAGCCCAAACAAGTATTGAACAAAATGCACAGTGACCTCATCTCTCTGATCTTAATCATTTCCTGCTTGCACCATGTGCACTGCAATCCCCAGTGGCTTTCACGGCCTAGCTTCTGCACGTGAATGTAATACAGATGCAGCAATAGAAAGCTTACCTCCCTGGGAGACCTCCACTGCCTTCCACATTCGCATTATTGTGGAACCTGGTGCATCACATCATAGCTCCAAAGATAGTCCAAACTAAATGGTGCAAAGGTTATAAAACTGTGGAAACTACGCTGGCTGCAGCAGAGTAATAGCCACTGATTTTTTTAAATGATTTTTCCCTACCGATTAATCTCCTATTTAATTATTTGTGTCAGGGAAAGGTGTTCTCTGAAAAGGTTCATGGAGATTTACATTCTGACTATATAGAAAGTATCTTTTTTTTAAATTATGTTACTTGCGGCTATTTCCTTTAAAATATATATACCAAATGCATTTAATTTGTGTTTGCATTGTATGCTTCTTTATTTCAGCTATGTACTGCTGGGGTCGTTTACACAAGCCTAAATTTCTGAGAAGAAACTAAAAAAGTCTTAAGAGAAATCAAAAAAAAAAAAAAATGTTTTCATTTAGCACAAGAGCATGACTTTCAATTGTACGTCACGCTTGACTAACAAAATCAATGTTCCAGGCAGGCAAGTACGTTTTTGGTTTGTTGAACACCCCAAAATAAAAGAACCTTGACCAAAAAGTTTATGCCTGTGTGTGTTTACACTTAAGTGTCAAAAGGTTTTTATTTTTCTTAAGTTGTGATAAATTTACAAGCACTGCCATTATTTTTCATAGCAAGCCACAATAACTGATGTTTGAAAATGCATAGTTTATTTTTAGTATGAAATTAAGACGGTAAATATTGTATTTAAAAAAAAAAAAACTGCCTTCAAGCAATCGAGGCATGTCCTACGTAGAAATCTACAGGAAAGGTTTTTTGAATAGCAGCCTGGATCATTGGAAAATGAGTCAGTGCCCCTGATTGGTTCTAAAAAGTGCATTGTGTTATAGCATGCTGTTAGAAACCTGCCATTGTGTCAGTCAACTGCATTATGCAACAGTCAGCTCTGTTCAGCACGTTTTAGAAAAATTACATTCAGGAAACTACCGCCTTCAACATTGACTCTTAAAGACCATTTTAAAAATGTCAGCAATACATAGGTATCGTATGCCAGATGCGCACTAAACAGACAAAGCTGTGGTGTTTTTAGGATATGTACAAAAATCAAGCGTCTTTACAGAAATTGTGAATCATAAAATGGTGATGGTAAATGTTTTCCCATCTAAACCAACTCATTGTGTAACATCAGGGCCAAAATCACAATGTTAATGAGCATTCCGAGTCTGTAACAGTGTTTACTGCAACAACAAAAAAAAGAACATTGTTTGAGCAGAGGGAAATCTTTGCCAGCTATTGGTAATAAATATTCATGTGATTTATGAATACAGCAGCAGGTATTTCAGCAGGTATTTGAAAGCTTCAAAGATGATTTTATTTCTCTAAAATTAATTTTCTGTATCTGTAAATGGACTGAGGAAACAAAGATGCTACTACCATGGACCTAGAAGGCTACATAATTTTCTGAACATATATAGAAATTGTGGATGAAAATTGTGAAAATGAACTCCAAACAAAGATGCTCGTGCCTTCAGAGAAAGACGGATCTTTCATCCCCCTGTAAACACAGAGGAGCTCGAGCCCAGGCTTCGTCGCTACCCGAATGTGACTGTGAGGGTCATGGCAGTGCTAGAAACCTGCTTTTGATCTACCAAGGTTAGTGTAGGTTTAAGGTGGCTGGGGTTTCTCTTAAACAACATCGCATTACTTTCCCAGGTGCCTACAACTTACAAATTGTCAACGGTGAGAGATATGCCTCTCTTTTAGTTTGTGCTAGATTTCTGGAGTACAGTGCAGCCTGTAATACTGCATGAGTGCGATGACGCAGCAGAAACCTGAAGCACAAATAAGGATCGAAAATTGGCAAAATAGGGAAAAATGTAGAAAAAATATTAAAACCCAGTATTACCTTTGAACTGAAGGAGTGTCATTCCAAGAATAAGGATAACCTTTTTTTCAAATTCCTAGCACTCCTACACAGAATTCCACTAGGCGGCAGCATTGAAGTCAGATGATCACAGCATTGATTGATTACAACAACAAAAAAATTAAATTAATGCTACAATTTACCTATTTTACTTTCCTGTATGGTGCCTTCTTATTTCTTATTTTTCTAAAAGTAGATTATGATATTAGTACCCCAATTTTCCCATCAGGATTTTCTACATCAGTGCTCAGTGATCTCTCATCATCTTCTTTTCTCCATCATTTTATGGATTGTGTCTGTGATGTGCCTGCAATATAATATGTAAATCAATAACACTATATTGAACAGAGGGAAGTACCGACCGTTTCTGCAATACATATCTTCATATTATTTGTGCTATACCTGTGAAATGTTCATGGCCCATACAATTTCAATAATTTTTAAAGTGTAGTTTGATTGTTGATTGGATGACTCCCATTGGCTGACTTTCCTTGGCTGAGTTCAGTACATGTAACACAGTGATGGATCTCCACTGCAGTTTTTGTATGTCATACTCTTCACATACTTGCCGTTAATTTTTGTCATACTGCAATGACATGTTCGAGAGTTCCTAGTTTTAACCATTTTCATTTTGTTACAAGCTACATTTGACAGTCATGGCAGTGAACAACCTGACCTGAGAAATTTAAGGCATTACCCCGGATTTCTGTGACACCTGATCCTTTCCATATCACTGAAAGGTAAAGTGCCACATTAATTATTACTTGCTTTGGACCAAAGCACTGGTATGCATTCGTATGTATTAGACTATGAGAGGTTCCAGTTCTATTTTCTAACTCTTTGCCATATCTATTTCACCATATAAGTCAATCAGGGCCGGCCCGTGACATAAACGGTCTATGCGGTTGTTTAGGGCCACAACCGCTGGGGGGGGCCACACGACCACGAGGGGGGCCACACGATCCACTTTTTATCTGAGGTAAATAACGCTAATAATAATAATAATAATCTTCAAGTTCTCCAACAGCAGTGTTAACAGTTATGAATATTTAATGATTTCTGTCATCAGATCTTGCTCTTGACATTGATCGTAACCTTTGTGAGCTATGAAAGAGCCACTCTGTTCTCACACTCTGCTTTTTACAGCATGTTATAATCTGATATTTCCTGAACAGGGACCCCCCTCACATGGGCACACGTCTAAAATGCTGATCAATCGAACTGGGCGCAAGAAAGCTTAAGTCACTTAGTCATACATTGGCAGTGTTCAAAATGGGTGCTGAAAGATTATTTTCCACAAGACAGACCCAAAACTATCCTCTACAACTGAGACTACTCCCACTGTTAACCCCTAACAGTTAAACTTCATATTTATCATGCAGGACATGTTGCTGAAGTCATCCAGTGTGTGGAGGTTAAAATGAATGCAAAATGATCTATGTGTACTACTGCATTCTGACAGCATCAGCCATTCTTATTGAATTCACATGTTTATAAACTTCTTTTTTTCAACACTGTTTTCCAGACCATACTCCCAGTCAGCAAAAATGTCACTGAAGGAATTAGTAAGTAATAATGCTAAATTTTGAAATGGACAAAAAATACTAATCTTTACAATTTTCTGTAATGATTTTTCAAAAATGTATCATCCGCTGGCGTTCTGAAGGGAATCTGCTGCAGATTCAACTGATTTATGGGCATGAATCAGATTTTCTGTTAAGATTAATGATTTTTTTTTTTCTGAAAGAAACATGTTGCAATAGTACGCAAAAATCCGATCTGCTCCCATCTTCCCCCCAAACACTCCCATCTCCCTGCAAACACTCACCAGTCTTCTGCAGCAGACCCTGACAGCTGTGCGTCCACAGAAACATATCCTTCCAAGAACACTGCCTTTGAGTCATCTTTCTGACCTTTGTAAATGTATGCAAATGGATGGCATGTCACTCTGACAATACCTTAAACAAGCACCTTACAGCTGTGGGATTGGCCCATTCTCACTTTATGAAACACCTCAGTTTTTTTTTTTTTTTTTCTTTCCCAGAATTGATTTTTAGTGTGAGCTGATTGTGGAGTTATGGTTGGCTGACCTATTCTGCTCAACCAGTTATGACAACATACATGCCCTGCTACACACTGTTGGACAGGGTTAAGTGCACTACATTTCTGCAGCTGTCCAGAGGGGCTCGATTGTACAAGGGCTTTCCTTTGCTACCCCGGCCTTTTTGTCATGGTTCACTGTTTCCGTCAAAAGCCACTAATTGTTGTTCTAACCCATAGAAGAGGTGAATTTCCTGTTCCAAGAAAGATCAGTGGCATGTATATAGTAATTCATCAAGAAATAATAATGTAGGTGGTGGTGTTTGAATATATAATTACTATAATATAGGTTTACATACAGGCTGAATGCAGGGATACCTGCACAACTTCAGATGAGAAATAATTAAAGTGGTTTTCATTTGCATTTAATTATCAGCTGTTTCCTCTCAAATATCACTCACCTATGTGCTTTCTTATAGATGACGCTTCTCTCATGCACTTAAGATTAACCACCTCAGTTTGTGATAAGTGTATTTCAAAATAAATCATCAACAATTTCAATAATACAGCAATTGAGATTTCTGAAAAAGACACCACATTTCAAATGTGTCAGTGTCAAAAAGTAATTAAATTTAATTAATCGTGGTTGATATGTCAGGTTTTAATACATGAATTCCAGTTTTATTTTATTTTCACCACCTAAAGCTAAGATTAAAATAGTCTTTAAAATAGCCAGTTCTGTCTGACCAAGCAGGACGTTTGCAAGTGTTATATGTATGTATGATTATTGTGCTGGAGTCCTGCATACCAAAAGTATGTTTTAAAAAAATGCATTATGCTCTGGAGAAATCTGAAGACATTTCAATCCATAGCAAATGACATAGCAGTGACAAAACAGAAAAAATGCTAAATATATAGCTTTAGAAAAGCACACGTAGCTAGTGTGCAAAACTCTCTAGTGGTGATACACAACATTTTCTGTGTAAGATAAAACAATTTACACAGGAACAATTGGTATTTTTATAATATTATTATTATTCTAGTCTGCCAGAAAACATTCGCTTTTCTACCAAATGTAGCCAGGTTTTGGGGTCTGACACATAATTATTTGAAAGCACCTGGCTACATTTGGTTGAAAAGGGAAGGTATTCTGGCCGACTAGGATACAGACAGGCTATAGCCAGGACAAACTGCTAGCCTGGGGGTATTTCACAAAGCAATATTACTGAGTTAGCTGGGAAATTGCACTGAATAAAACCTGGAACCCTCCCAAATCCGGAACATTGACAGAAGTAAAAAGAACTGTTCCAGGTTTTACTCAGTGCAGTTATCCAACTAACTAAATTTTAATCATTCTCAACCAGTTTTATTTTATTCATTTATTTATTTATTTATGAATGAGTCAATGAATGAATGAATGAATGAATGAAACCCAACATGGTCATTTAAATCCAAGCATCATCATTTTACACACTAGTAGACATATGGAACTGCAACCAAAACTAAACAGCAAAATAATTTTTTTAAATTTCACATTATTTTCTAAATACTATGCTTTCGCCTATTTTTTCCTGTCAAGGGAAACTGGTTGGTTGGAGGCAGTGATTTTTCCACGTTTTGCCAGCACAGTCCCGCTTGTTTTTACAAGTCGTCCAGTTGAGCGATGATCTGGAGCTGGTGCAGTCCCCATGGTGATATACCCGTAAATTACCTGCTCTCCTGCTCCCCTCTCTCTTTCGCACTCAATCTCTTTCTTTTCCCTCAGGACGTTTCCTGCAGCACTCAGCACTGTGTCCAACAGCAAAATAGTTCCTGGAGGACACCGTGACCCCACCGACATGCCCGGTGTCAAAGCTGCGATTCACCACGCGCCGGACTCCATGTCCCAGAGATGTTCCAGGGAAATCACATGCATTACAGAAACCGGTCATCAACAAAAACAGAACACCATAAAACACTGGTATTCAGACAAAAGAGACATTCAAAGGAGAGTGAAGAGTGGTTTTCATTATAATATTTTTTAGAATATTATGTGTATACATGTAACATTCATTGATCAAAATCCCATCATCAGCAGTGACCCAACAATATATATATATATACATATATATATATATATATATATATATATATATATATATATATATATATATATTCATTCATAAATACATTGATTGAAATCCATATCTAGTCAGGGAAACAAATGAACATCATTACAATTGATTGAACATGTACATGGAGAGACTCAACTTAAGTCTATACTGTGATGCATCTGGCCCGGATGACTGAGGAGAGAGATGGAAATAAAGAATTGAAAATCCTCTATAGCAGGTTTAGAAAAATGCCTTTTATAAGAAATGTATGCAATATTCAAAAGAATAACAAACTTGATAATGCAGAAGGCAGGATTAGTTAGTCTTACTAATAATCTTTGTATTTGACACTGCTACACCTGCATCAGCAATGCCTTACTGAACACACTGTTTGCATAAATATCACCACACACAATTTTAGAAACAGTAACACAATGAAAGTGGGCTATCTGCACTGTGGGCCATACTCACTTAACGCAGTTATTTGCATGTGCTCTAAGTGGTTTCTTGAGCACGGCAAGACTATAGTTTGCATTGGAAAGGCCCTCTGCCTCTATGTCGGGGTATATCATAAAGAAATGGATTATATGGACACTTCCTTTTGATCACAGGCATACCGTGTTCAGGTAGGTTCCCCGATGTGAAGTGCTTGTTTGGATATCCTCAGTCAATGTGCTGTCAAAGCTCTGATGATCCTCCCTCTTTGTTCTTTTAGATTTTGGCCGCTTCTATGTTCTCACCACATGCAGAGTTTAACAAAGCTTAATTCCCTGCTGGTTTTTAATTACAGTAGCCTACAAGCAGCCCAGTATGAAAGTCTTAATGGAATGGTACAACCGACCGGATTTCTTGAAGAATATCTGTCTCACTCTATATTGTTTATGAAGTGCATCACTATAAACTTGTTGGGATTAAGAGAACTAAAAAAGTAGTATATATCTCAGAACAGCTTTTCATTAATTTCACAAAATACCCAAGCAGAATGAAAATACCTAATTTGATTAGGTTTGAGGACTTAGCTGGCTAAGTAATTAAATAATTTTTTGATTAGATTGTATAAAGTTCCATTCATACAAATCACTTGATACTTATTCACAGTTCCTATTGTTAACTATCCTACATGCTTTCTGAGTTAGTGCATAAGAACACAGATATATATTCACACTTTTAAGTACACACTTGCAGTATATGTCCAAATTTTATTGGGGAAATGCTTTTGTTATGTGCATTCATAAAATAAAATGACATATGACTATGTATGTACATGTGTTTATTTAAATTAGAGTCAGTTGCATTCAAGTCTTGAACTATGAATTTATTCTTGAACGGAAATTATTACAGGTCTGATAACAGGTGATTACAGGGTGATTATAAATTAAATACCTTTGTATATCCTGGAATTCATTGTCATAATTATCTCTCTCTCTCTCTCTCTCTCTCTCTCTGTCTCTCTCTCACACACACACTTTCTTTCTCTCTGCGTGAACAGAATTGTTTCCTAGAAGCAAATCTAGTAATTTCTGGAAAATAACACCTATTTCCTTTGAAAAGGCTCCTGTGTTGATCCTAGTCTGAATGAAATGAACTTTAAGCACTCTGTGTTTCCATTTTATACTCCCTGATGGTACAAATTTATTTAAATGTCTGTTGAAAGCATTGTGTTCCTTGTCAACCTTATCCAGACACCTTATTACCTTGTGCTTAATTAAAAAGAGGAAAAGTAGTATAAAGAATGGACCAGAAGTGGATTTTAAATTTGCTTTCACATGTCGAGCTGTTCTCTGCAGTAGAATGAGACGTTACAATGGAGTGCTGCCACACATATCATTCCTTATTCTTCAAGAACATCGTCATGACAACATTTTTTCAGGGAAGGGGTTGTCATGGCAATATGTCAAAATGAAGGCACCGCTATTCATTAACAGCATCTTCTTGAGTTGGAGTACCATATCTAAATCTTCAGCAGCAGAAGCAAGAGTGTTGAAATAGAATGGGGAACATTGACAAGGTAGTAATAGAAATGTGCATTTACAGTATTACAAGACTAAATCCTCAGCTTTTTTAAAAATTAAAAGCAACAACAGACTGTGCTCTGAAATTAGTTTTTAAAGGGTTAACAGAGATTTTCAGTGGGAAATAAATAGTTAACTGATACAAATTCACATTGTCATTTTAAAAAGGTTAATGAGAAAACAGAATTGTGACATGGGACAATTCTGTATATATACAGAATGTACTCTGCGAACCCAGGTTCCTGAACCATATTGTGCATTTATTGTTTGAATGACAGGGGAGCCTCTTTGTGCTGTTACCAAGATTTCCTGAGTTGAAGAGAGAAAGATAAAGAAAAATAAAAAATCTGTATCATTCCATTATCAATTTCAATAAGCAAACAAAATAAATTTGTTAATAAGAAAAACAAAAGAAGAAAAAACAGGAAAGACTGCATAGCTTTGTCTAACATTTGCTTAAAAATGTTCTGCCAGCTTTTGTCTTTGGGGTTGTATTGGGAATCGATTAACAGTCTTATCTCCCCCTCACCACACAGCCATTGGACTACAAAGACATTGGCACTTTGTGATCAAAACAATGGCCTCCTTTGTCAGAGATGAAAAAGTGTGCTTTCTTATTTACATGGCTTGGTTTCTTGAAGGGTGGGGTGATGGGGACACCATTGAAGAAGAAAAAAAGGAAAACTTAAGAAAGTGCTTTGGTGCCTTCAAGCTGAATTCTTGACCTTGATTTTTGTTTGTGTGTGTACCTTTTGTGTATGGGGACTTTCTCTTTTTATATCCACAGATGACACAGCCCTATTGCCCTTTGACCAGGTCAGGTTGTGTACTAGTACTGTGTGTGAGAGAGAGAAGAAAAGAAAAAAACATTGTGGGATTGTAGAGAACAGGAAAAATGCTTTTTACTATTACTATTTATTATTATTTAAGTAAAAGCAAAAAAGGTTCAGGACATTTTAACAATATTGATATACATTTTGTTTGAGATACAGAAATTAATTGTTCACATCTGTGATTAGTATTGAAAAAAACAATAATGGTATACAGTATTTCATTGTTCAAACATTTAGCTTTTGACACTTCATATTAGGTTTTGTGCAAGACATCATATACATTTATGAATTTACATACACTAAAACATAAATACATTTTTTTCTCATTTTCACCATTCATCATTTTTGCAAATTAAAATACACAACTATAGTATTTGCGGCCACATACATTCATCAATGTGCACCATTATATCTGGAGAGCACAGACTAGTATGTCTTTCAAGGTGTGTTGTCTCTTCCACTGCTTCTTTTAACTTGGTGGGGAGCACTCTGCTGCATGAATTTTACTCCCTGAGTGACACTGTGGTCTATTAGATGCCCAATCTGGAACAGCAAGCACGCCGTTCTCCACAGTGCATCCCTCTAAGAACTCCACTGAGCATTGCATAAGCCACCCAGGTGGCCATAATGCTTTTTCTAATTAACCTTGGCAAAATAAAAGCTGTGCATACACTTCTGTCCTTTGTGTTCTGAGATCTGAGTGCCTCTTACTGCATAGGATTGCTACTTCAGAGAAACCACATAATTGGTATTTAGCTGTACACTGACTGTAAATGTATGTTGTGTTGTGTGTCTTATCGCAGTATGCAATGCACTGTTTTTTTAATGTACTGTACTGTTACTAATATTCATACAATAATATTTTTTTACAGATGGTAGAGCTAATGAGGAATCATACATTTGTGACATCATGCGAGTCATGTAAGTCAAATATGGACATCTGTATGCAGAATTATAAGAAGCTTAATTTGAAGTTGCCTTTTGAGCAATCATGACTTTTTTAGTTTGGAAAGTTTAAATTAGAGTTTAACTTGATACTAAGCAGCAAGCTTCAAATAAATATCAACATCTCCAAAACTCCACCACTTATAATTTGAGTTCCATGCACCACTAATGCAACACATCCATTATTTCAGCAAGTATTTCAATTTCATTTCAGATCCAACTTCAAAAGCATATCTCCTTCGCCATAAAGCCCTCCAGGGTCATAACTATATGTTTCAAAATCTTGTTTGAATATCAAAGCTATGGTCCTTAATGGGGATCCTTTTGACATTTGCCTCAAACGTATTCATAGTGTGCACAGTCCTTTTCCCTCCTCCTTCTCCCTTTTGAACTGTAACAGGCAGTACAGCCCACCTATTACAATTGGTTAGCATTATGTTGGGTCTGAAAATATAGCAAATCCAAAAAAACAGACTTTTAATGCTTTCATTACTTATTTCTTTCATCTGTGGTTCACTGTAGGCACTTTGAAGATGTACAAATACAGAATGAGAGCAATTTAATATGCCGTATGAATTATAAGAAAAAAAAGATACTGACACTTATTTGAGGTGGAATAGAGCAGTGATGGCACTGCGGATTAATTTGTTCTCAGAACATACTCTAGAATTGCTGTGATCTGAATGGGTGATGAGGTGCATGGTGACAGAAAAATCCATTGTAGCTGTTCCTTACATGTCACGCTTGATAGATGGGCAGTGAGGTCCACTCTCCCCTGATGTACTGTACATAGATACAGTACAGTACCGCAAAATGGTTCACTGCTACTAATGAGAGAAGTATTTTGCCGTGCATAAACACTTAAGTCCAAGATGATGGTCAATATAGTTGATGATTTTCACCGAAATGGCTGGATTTAATGTTTGGTATGATCCTGCAAGCATATTGCAAATGCAATGCTCTTGCATTTTTTATTTATTTTTTTTTTAAGAATGAAAGGGATAAGGATGAACCTGGAAAAGGAACGAAACTGAATTGAAGTATAAAGTAGTATAAGAAGTATAATTGAAGTATAAAAAAAAATAAAAAAAATTAAATAATTAAACATAAAGATTCTGGGTTGAGGATGAGTTAATCATGCTAAAAATATACTTTCAAATTCATTGTGAATGGCAGTTGTTGTCTCCTAATTTGCATATGTTGATAAATGCAGCTTTGTCTATATTGAGCTACCTAGCAATAACAAATCAGTGTTCCTGTTATTTTTTTTGATTGGAATCAAAACTGCAGTGTCTTCAGTGAATGAATGTGTTACAAGAATTAATTGTGCTAATTACTTTCCATTGCTGTAATGTACAATTAACAAATAAAATAGCTGAAGCCTATTTCAAAGTGATCCACATTTCTTGCAATGATATATAAAATTATATTATATTATATTATATTATATATAGAGTACATGCGTTACATTTTAATTAATTTGTGAGCTGTAATTAAGCCTTCAAACAAAAGATTTTAAAGTTTGAAGAAAGTGGAACTGCAAAGAAGGGGCAAAAGAGTATGAATATTATCTTTTAATATCTCTAATCACTTTATTTCAATTTTTGTCACAGGTGAAACCAGTTATTGCTCCCCACTTTAAAGCAAAAGGTTTCCACGAAAGACCTGAAAGCAAAGTGAAACAGCACAATTTTATTAATCTTCCAGAAAAGTACAACGGCATATCCTTTTGTAGAAAACCACGACAAGAAAGACTGGCCTGAGAAAAGATTATGGCCAAAAAGGGACTGAACCAAGCGAGAGACGAGACTCGAGTGAACATCGGTTTGGCTGTATTTCTGCTGGATAGGTAATAATCTAGCTTGTTCTATTTCTATTGAATTTAGTTATCGCCCCGAACTGCGTAGCCGTCGTAACTAAAAAAATTTAGCTAGCTGGCTGATGTATTTAGCCCTGTTAAAGCTATTCTGTAAGGTAGGTGTTATCTTGTAGCTTATCTGTAGCTAGCTAGCTATGCTTATAGCTACCTAGCAATGCAGTTTAAGTGAAAAAAAATGGACACACCAGTTCCATATGCATTTAATAATGTTTATCAAAACAACGTTTTGCCTGTAACTTCATCTGGGTCTCATACAAGCAAAAATGCCAGTGTCTGCATTTATTGACTGTCATTAAACCATAGCTGTGAATAAAAACTGTAGCTTTGTCCACTGTTTACATTCATTATGATGATGTTATTTGTTTTATTTTCAACCTGTGATTAAGGCATGACGTGCTTAACTCTTTTTCAACACTCTTGTCCTCTCTATAGTAAGTTACTCAGATGACTGGCGTGCATGCTAGGGATGGTGCCAAATACAAATACCATATTCGGCAACACTTGAATAATGTGTTCTTTCCAAATGTTTTCTCCCCCCGAATATGGCTAATATTATTTAGATTCTGATCCTTTTTTCTACCTCTTTGATGTGATTTGCTGAAAAATCAGCACCACGTTTCTCAATTACACACACACACCTGCAGAGAGACAGTGAGTGAGAGTTTACCTTAACACTAGATAGGCCAGTGCTACACCATGGGGTTTGGGGACTTTATAATTAAAATTACTCTAATGGCATAAGTTTTCCACGACTTTCCTAAATATTTGGTCTTAAAATAATTCCTTTATTAAAATTTGCCAGACATTAGACAACAGATGCTTTTACCCAGAATTCATTCGTTGCAATCGTGTGATGAAGTTGATAAAGCTTTTAGAGTGGGAATGAATAATTGTGAAGGCTGCAGTTATAGAAATGATAGGCTTAGAACTCCGCACAGATAATGCCAGTGACATATTTTCAAGTTT
Organism: Anguilla rostrata; assembly: GCF_018555375.3. Taxonomy (NCBI): domain Eukaryota; kingdom Metazoa; phylum Chordata; class Actinopteri; order Anguilliformes; family Anguillidae; genus Anguilla; species Anguilla rostrata. Next base: position 16,388,365 of record NC_057936.1, read on the forward strand.
TCTCTGAAACTGAGACTTTGAATAAACTGAACAGAGCAGCTACATGACAACTGCGTGAAATGTAATTGATCTGTGCGCATATGCTTCCAGCAAACCACCAAAGCTGGGGAATATGTGGAATTTATACAGTGCACAGGCTATGCAAAAGCGCAGACCAAGCAGAAGGGAGGGAGTTGCGCTGAATTAGTTCAGAAATGACTGAAGAAATGACATCTTTAAAAATATTGTATTTCTTTAACAACTTTTTCCTTTTTTTTGGTCATGCACATTTTAGCACTTTTCTCAGTGTTCATGTAATATACCTCAGTACATTTCCCCGTAACCTGTAAAACAAAACCCATATAATTTAGAAATGCAAACTTGATTCAGTTGTGTCCTTTATTTCAAAAAAATAGTTTTGCTATATATTTTATATTCAGGTATACTATAGCTTTCAAAAATGCAAAAGCCACCCACCTAAGAAGTGGTACTTACTGTACTAGGCCCCACTATTCTGTATGTCAGTATAATTGCGGTGTAAACTACTCTTAAATTATTGAATTCCATGATCAAAAACAGTTGAGAACAGTTAAGACATTGCTAGAACATACAAACACTAAGACAAGTTAATGTTTGTATGTTCAGCTGGCACGAGTGTATTCATTTGAACTGAAAGGTAAATTAAAAGCATATTTCCAACCTAAGGATCAGTGAGGAAGGACACATGCGCGTGTAAGCGGCATGTGCACGGCATGCAGGCAAGGAGCGGCCACCATGGGGGGGTAAACTTTGCAGGTGGTTAAGTGTCAGTGCGAATCCGTTACTGCAGCCAGTTAAAAAAAAAAAAAAGCACCAGCATGTGCCTTCTAAGAGCCAGCGCACACGGGCTGGTGGTACGCTCCACGCTGTGGAAGGACATCTCACCATTTTCATCCAATTGAGCACAGAGCTTGCGAGAGATGACTGTTCATCAATAGGAGGCCTATTTACTAAACGCTGAAAATGAGGGCTTGAAGTGCAATGTGCGTAAGTGGTGCTCTCACGCCTGACAAATGGCATCCGCTTCATTTTATTTATTGAATTATTTTAATGTATTCATTCATTTATTTCAACATCATGTGCTTGAAAGCAATGCAATACTAAATGTAAAAATACAATATTCTGTGCATTGATTGGCTCTAGCCCCTTGTTTATTATTTTATTATTAGCTCTGCAGCCTATGAGATGTGAGCATCACTTTGTGCCTAGCAGATGTCTGTCAGTCTGTAATTGCCATTCCTAAGTCATTGTTGTCATACTGTTCATCCTTGGAAAGCTTCAAAATTACATTTCTTTAATGAATCACAGGTGCATTCTCAGTAAAGAACATCAACCAAGCAAAATACCCTGATGAGTGATGCTATTAATTTCTTGCTGCAAACCCGTGGATCCAATTTATTTATGTAAATTCCAGGACTAAGATGTATAAGAAAATAAAACCATCTCCATGGCTCATTTAAGAAAAAGTTCCAGACTAAATAAATGGAAACATTTGGGGGAAAGGAATCAGCACTTTTAAGGGTTACAGGGAACCTCTGGTCCTGTGACACCCAGCTCTGCATAAATGTTTAAGAATTATGTTTAAGGTATTATGATCCAACTTCTGTGAACAACAGAACATAAAGATGTATGGTTACTTCCAGGTCAGAGACATATTTCAAATAACCTGATGTAATATTCAGATTAATGGAGGAATATCCTACATGTCTTTAACCTGTTATCCATTACTGAAATACTGGCTTATTCAGGTTATGAAGGTGGCTTATAGTCATAGTCAGAATACTTAAATAGTTGGGTTAACATTTAAATATCTGTGCATGTAAACATAGTCCTTGTGTGTTTGCGTGTGCTTTCATGTAATCAGTGGAGAGTTTACATGAGCCATGCTTGTGCTAAGAAGAGGTTGGAGAAATCAGCCACATGAGAACTGTTTTTTGTGGCCTACCTATATTGGTGAAAATCTATAAGAAGACTGTCTATGATTCTCAAACCTAATGTCTGTTTGAGCCAACTGCTGTATCAGTCAATGTCACATGTCACCATGTAGCCTACAGTTAAAGTTCAGTTAAATATATTTACGAAAATTCATGCTGAGTTGAACAAATCCAATCAATTGGTTAAACAATTGTCTGCTGACGACAGGACAATTTGCTTAACCTCACGGGCAGTGTCGGCACTTTAGCCTGGCTAGCAATCCCAGCAAGCTAGCATGCTATTTCAAAACTATGTGATCTGTTAGTCAGTAAATGACTGTTTACGATTGCATAGATTTGGATTCCTTGACATACACGTAGAATACAGTAGCTGAAAAACACGTCAGGTAAAAAAAATGATCACTGTTTATTTTATATTTGTGTTATTATTGTAAAATTCACCAAATGACATTGCAGTTCAGTTTTCTTGTGCAAATAATTTCTAATTGCCCAACTAGGATCTACACTTCTAATTGAATCCTGGAATTAAATTCTGGAATTAGTGGGAGCGTTGTCATGTTGAGTCTGCACACTGACTTGGGATCAAGAATCTTATTTATGATCTTACTTGTCAAAACATATTGTCCTAATTCCTGTGAATCTCTCCACCCCAGCTTGTCACATGCAATATAATGGTTAATTTGATTCCTGATTATAAAGACACAGGCAGAGGCAGGGTTATGTGCGTGACAAGGGGTTATTATAATACATAGACTGGCAGGTAATGTAAACACAATGAATACTATTAAACAACCAGGCAAATAACTGCCTGTTGACAATTTAAATTGTATACAATTAAAAGCTAATAATTTTTCACAATGTATTTATAATAATGTCTATGCATGTTGGCGAACCTTATGCCTACAGTATATGTTGTACAGGGTATTATTAGTGAGGGTCAAAACTGGTGGATTACACACATACGCCTGTTAATAACACTAAAAACTACAATACAGAATCTGTGTCAAAAAAATGTTTTTTAATTAATTAAAATAATACAAATATTTACAATTAGCTTTAAATTTGATCATTTTCAAACATATCCGGTTGCAGTGGTTTTCCTTGGTGTTTAATCTATTTGCTTATGCAATCAGATTCATGCTGTGTTTAATTTACTGTTTAATTTGTTTACTTGAATTGGTTATGCATAAGTTAACGCTATTTACATCAATCGTATGCGTTTACAACATCAGTACTGTCTGCAGAATTAATCTATGGAGAGTCTTGTTCATAGTGAAGATTAAATGCAAAGCACAGATTCTCATTCTTTGTTTTTCAGTGGGTGGTTCTCAATCTGAGAGCTCCTCAGATGGAGGGGGCTGCACACAGGAGATTATGGGTTATTCACAAGGGGAAAAAAAGTTTGATTCCTTACTTTCACTTTGAATTTGTGACAACCTTGTAGGACTTTCACTAAGATGGTTGTCAAGGGAACATTAATACTCTAGTATGAATAGTGATCATCAACTCTAATATTATATCTAGATGGTGAATATCTAACATGGATAAGGTGCTAATGATGGTTGTAATCTCAGAGAAGACGTACCAGAGGAAAGTAATGCCATAAACTCACAAAATTTGAGGTCCCTCTAAAAGGTGCAATACTGAAAACCTGAACACTTAGTAGCATACACTATTCACTCTAATAACCAATCAAAAAACATAATTAAGAACTTGATTGAAGACAAAGATGGAAAAAAACTTCTCCAGAACTCTTAGGACAAGTGTCACTTGGCCCTGGACTATACACTGAGTTAATAGTGAAAATGAAATTTTAATATTTCTGTTGCTGACTCCAAATTGTAAATAAAAGAGGATGAGCAACTGTCATTGTAAATGTCATTTTTCTCGCAATATATTACCCTATATTTATGATTTGTAAGTACAATATATTATTATATATTGTGAAGTATATTAAGTCATTTTACAGTTTATTTTTATTACAGCTCAGAACTATTTATCATTACTTGTTAATTCTAATACAAGGATCCAAACATACATGGGTGTCTGTACATTTCTGTGAACAGGGTAACTGTGGAAGGATTATCTGAATAAATCTTTGTGAAATGACTGGGATAATGAGGATGAAATTATTATTGGGCCACTACGGTGGGAAATTCAATATGAAAGATATGAAACTGTTTACTTATTTACATCAGCTTTCATATATATATATATATATATATATATACATAAACCAGGGGTCCTCAATCCTGGTACTGGAGAGCAACTGGGTCTGCTGGCTTTTGCTATTACTCAACAGTTGATTTGCACAGCAGCTGATGAGAGTTAAGTAGTTGATTACACAGCTAACTCAGGTTGCCTAGTTTATTGGGTCCTTGTGTATCACAGAAATCGATCAGTTAAAGCACTTAATTACACAGCTAACTCAGGTCACCCACATTCTTGGTTCTGAATTTTTGATTTTCTGATCCTAAGGTGAAAACAAAGAACAGCAGACTTGGTGGCTCTCCAGGACCATGATTTAGGATTGCTGCTATAAATCAGCAATCTCATTGTATGTCTTCATTTTAAACAGGTGTTGAACAAGGCAACCTTGCAAGATGCCTTGAAAGAAGTCGCTGTATGCATTATTGCTAAGTGTTATGGGTGTGGAGGTATGCATGGTTATTTCTTTTCTGATTTACGTGTACTGCATACCACATAAACTGTGTGTTGAGACTCCTATAGTTTATTAGGCATCTGCTAAATGTAGTTAATTGTGGTCTGTCTTAGCTTTCTGAGGAAGCAATGGACTAAGACTAAAGCTAACATTATTGTTTCCAGACTGGTACTGTAAAGTTACCTGGGATGTTCCAACCTGTTTTTAAGTTCACCAGTGTGAAAGGCCCTTCACTGTAGTTTGTTCCAGATTCAGTGCAGCATTCAAGCAGATTGCAGCAGTGCAAGTGCATGCATCTCCTTCACCTTCGGCACAGTGGGTCTGTACAATTCATCAGGCCTCTTTTCTTCCTTCATTAATAATGCAACCCCCTCCCCCCTCCACCCACAACCAATCACTCAGGCCACATAATGAGGCAATCAGACCACAGAAGCATGAATCAAACATTATCCGTCTAAGCCGCAGTCCAGGAAGAATGCTCTGGTAATGAATGTCTGATTTATGCAATTGCACCATTCTTACCCCGGAGAACATTACCAGTCCCTGACAGACTGCAGACTGACCAGCATTTGATATTCAGGCAAACATGTCCATTGCTCTGCAAGCAAATGTGTTGTTTAAATGTGTCTGCACGCTGCATGGAAAGTTCCTGGCCACCCCACCCTGATCAAGCTCAGGACTCCTTTTATTGATGTTATATATACACACACACACACACACACACTCACATGCACAGTGAGCTCCATAACGAGCTCCTGTCTTTGCCCTTTGTCCCAAACATTACGGAGCTCACTGTAGATATACAGACGGGTGACAAATTAAAGAAAAACTTGAATAAATGAGTGGCGAAACATAACAGATGCAGATGCTACCATACAGGTGTACTGCATGATACAATTAAGCAATTAACATCCTATCATGCTCTGTGGCATGTATAAAAATGCTGAGCAGGCCCATTTAACCTCGATTTTGGATCATGATGGCAAGAGGAAACAATCTAAGTGACTTTGAAAGGGTTCATTATTGGGGCACAGATTGCAGTAACAAAGACTGTTCAACTGGCTAGTGTTTCAATAGGAACAGTGACTAAAGTGGCATCTGCATTTAGATCTATGGGAAACATCAGTAAATAGGGTCAGGAATTGTGGTTGAAAGTGTACATCCGATGACCGTGATGGTTGTGCATTAGTGCGGCAACTACATAGAGAGGGATATTATAGTTGGGTTGCCGTGCATGAACCTCTCATTACAAAGACGAATGCACATTTGAGAGTTCAGTGGTGCAAAAATCATAGGCACTGGTGTACAGAGATGTGTAAAAAGTGATGATGTGGTCAGATGAGTGGGCCGATGCATGTGTGCCATATACCTGGAGAACGGCACAGGCCTAAAAGCTTGACCCACAGTGAGGGGATCTTGTGGATCTGTTATGCTGTGGGGGGAATTCATACACATATATATATATATATATATATATATATATATATATATATATATATATATATATATATATATAAGATTAGATCTATTGAGATTCATATACAAAGCATAATTAATTTAACCTATTTATAAATGCCGGTGCTTTAGCAAATGCATTTTCAAATGCTTGTGCTGCCAATTTTGTACATTTTTCTTTCAGGACAGACACTGCCACACTTCAGTGACTTACAGCAAGCCCTATATTGCCTCATTAGTCAGATAGATGACAAAGCACATGAGTATATTGTTCATTCTGCCACTTTGATGATTCTTGCACTAATTGTCATACTGGTATGGATTGTAAGACATTCAAACCTTTTCTCCAGTTGATCCTTCTCTTGCTATTCCACAGAATACACAAATGTAAGTTGATCTGGTGAATTAACATAATGCAAATGTACTATGATTTAACTTGTTGAATATAGAGCTGTCTGAAAATCAAATAATTGGACACCTTTTGCTCCAATAGAATCACAGCTTTGGTAGAAATTCAGAGGGTTTAAATTGAGAGCTTGAGTTACCGCTCAATGCATTTTCATCCTCTAGTACAGGTGCTAAGGCTACCTTTTGCCAAACAAGAACTGAGAATTCATCCTGAAACTCTCAAAAAAAAACTGTTCCTCACTTTCACCTGAATCATTGCTCACCACCCTCAACCCTCACTGCAGATGACTTTGCCACGCTCTTTAAAAGCAGGTTTGCTGATATCTGCAATTTCTTCTAGATGGAGTACTCAAATTCATAACCTAATCCTCTCTCCAGACAACCCTCCCCCTCTCCCCACTCAATACCCCTATTCACTCTGCCTTCTCTCTTCATACAGAGCTGAACTCTGTGAACACTGCTATCTCAATGCCCACCTACCTGCTCCCTGGATCCCATCCCTACGCCCTTCCAACACTCCATCTTTCCTGACACCCTCCTATTAATCTCCTTTCTGGTGAAGTCACACACTTTCTGTCCACAGGAGGTGCCCCCAGTCTTCATACAAACTCTTGTCACCCCCCAGCTCAAGAAACCAATTCAATCCCTCTGGCATCCAGAGCAATCATCCTGTCTCTCTTTTTCCTTTTCTCTCCAAAACATTTGGATGTGTTGTTTTTAAGACCCCATACCCAGTGTCTATCCTTTGCATTATCATGTGGATTGCCCAGTAGTATCCATATGAGGCCACTATTGATCAAATAATAGGATGTTGCAGAGAATGCAGTGAGACCACCTAGAACCAATTTACAGGTACATGAGACATCAAAGTTGGGATACACAATCATAAAACTGTTTTTTTTTTACTTAGTCAGGAAACAGCAGTCAGTCTCTGAACAGCCAAAATAAACCCTGGACGCAGCTCACCTGACATTAAGTTTAGGAATAGCTTTAATAAGCGGTTGTGAAACTATCTGTTCTGCCTGTGGTCCAGGCCCCAGACGTGCTCACTGGTCACTATTTATTTAGTGTGTGGGTGCAATGACGGGTGGCAGACTTGTGTTGATGTGCCCATGAGCAAGTTGCATGGGTTTTGTTCCAATTCCTCCTAGATATACACAGACTAAAAGCAAGGGATATAATCTGCTCATAGCCAGTTAGCCAGTGAGAAACATTTTCCCTGAGTACCTACACCTCTGTACCTTGAGTAAGGTACCTCACTGAGGCTCAGTATCCATGCTGGCACCCTGTGTCCCTCACACCACAACTTCTCTACGAGCCACAGGCACAGCTTAGGAACAAAAATCATTTTGGCACCTCCCCCTGCACCTGAGTCTACAGAACTCTCAGGGCCAGCTGGCCACTCATTCAAGACTCAAACGAGAGGCACAAGCTCATCATGTCCCCAGCACCCTGGCACCACCCTGCCCCCCACCAGTATATACGCACAAGTTGATTCCCCAGCTTCTGAGAGAATCTTTGCTGTTCAAAGCAACTCGCTTCTCTTTTTCCCATCAGACTGTGATCAGACACGTAATCATTTGTCATCCAAACATCTTTGAGCCAGATTGTTTGGAGGTCTTTTCTTGTCTTTTTTTAATTATCATCTATTAAAATCAATGATTATTCTTTAAAGCATAACATTTTTTTAGGAACACCTGCCTACAGTACATATTAACGGCTTGTTGCAAGACCAAGGTCAATTACATTGCAATATATTTTAGAAAAGTTCAGGCACTGAGACAGTGGATAAGTTTGGATTTTATGTCTGGCTATTATTTTAACTATTAATCAAGCTTGGTTTATTTTTGTTATTTATTTATTTATTTATTTGTGTTTGCTTTTGTGCCGTATTATTAGGAGATTTTGGCATCAAGGCACTGGGTTTGTTATTACATTACATTACAGGCATTTAGCAGACGCTCTTATCCAGAGCGACGTACAACAAGTGCATTGGTTCACGGTGGAAGGTGAGAAGGTAGAGGTGCAAAAGAAACACACTAGAGTGAAGTAAGGATCGTAGTGCCAGAAGTGACCACATCGATCAGGACTCCAACCCTGTAGAGTAACCTGTTCAGCAAACAACAATCCTACCAAGTACAAACTAGCACTGGAATCACATTTGCCTAATCAGACAAAAACAACAACAACAACAATCCTGCCAAATAAACTAACGTAATCGTATTATCCTAACTAGGTACATTGTTAGAGAATGGAAGTTTGTAGAATGGAAGTAAACAAAAGCAGAATAATGTCCTCTTATCGTGTTTTTATATGTTACTGCTAAAATCGGTATCACCAATGCTTTCTCTGGCAGACAGGGTGAACAATAGTCTAGGGCCTACCATAAGATTTTTTTAACAGGCTACTTTGAAATTGTACTTTTTACAGGAATATTGTAGGCCAACATTTGTTTGCCCCTCCATAGTATCTCATTGCCCCCCAACCAATGTGGGCTAGAACCAGGGCTGCTGAATGGTAAGTTTGATATACTGTAGGTCTTGCTATAGCTACCAGAAGCTGGCCATATCATCCCTTCTGTTCTGCTCCTGGCTGCCTTCTTCTACCTTGCCAGAAAAATACACATACTCAAGAAAAAGCTATTCTTCCATTGGAATGTTTTGTGTAAGAATAAGGTCAAGACCTTGATGTCATTGAGACAACAAAAAAGCCTATTTGTTTTCCTGGATGCCTAGCATTCTATCAGCATTAAGTGTGCAGCTGAAGGACATTGTCCAATCATGTTACTATCTGTTCCACGCAGGAAAAAAGACCTCAACCCAGCAGCAGGCTAGCTGGACTCTTATAACCGTCTTCTGCAAACATCAGACCGACAAATTTAACCAATCTGAGATCAGATGTGTAATATTCATTTGTATATATCTATTCTACGATTCATAATTGCAAGTAAATATTTTTCCAAACAAGTTTTATAATTAGCATATGTAGCTGCTGATTACAATAAAATGAAATGAAAGGTATTGGTGTTAATATTAATTTATTAACAGATGCTGTATGGTTGTGGGAAACATTTGATCCACATCTGAGGAAGATACCTCTGAAATACAGAAACTTATTTAATATTCAGCACCATGATTCCAGTCCAGTGTGCTTTAAGTTGTATAGAGGTAATTCATTTTTATACATTGTGTGAAACCAGAGCCCTTCCTCAGCCTGGAAATAATATCCAATTGCATACCTTTCAAGAGCTGCCATGGGAATCTTAACAAAGAAACTGCCACCCCTGCGGATTTGCCCTGTTGCTGTAAGGGGTATTATAGTTACATGAGAGAGCACTCTGTGTCTTGTGAATGTGTCAAAGCTCCCAATATGCTGTTCATAGGAACAACATTTTAATGGGTTCTATGAAAACTTTCCAAACTGACTCAACCCATAGTTAGTAATCCTCCAGTGTGTCCCTGGTTACATTGGCAGTATGTTCAAATCAAACTTGTGCTACCTTTTCCCTCACTACCCTAAGGGCACCTGTCAACTGCTTCATGAATATATGGTTTATTTATATGGTAAGGGTTTATACCATAAGAGTTATCTTGGTCATTTTTATCTATTCTTCTTTCAAAACGAAATTGTTGAAAACAGTAATTTGTGATTAGCCGTGAGGCCAGCATTTTCCATTGGCCTTAGAAACAAGGTCTATTTCATCTTACAAAAAGGCCTTAAGTTCCATCCTCAGTGTGAATATCATTAAGGTCTTCATTGTATGCATATACAAGGCTAATATCTTGGGCTTTTTCCCCAGTACATACTAGTAACTAAAGCTAGTACGTTTTTATCGAGTTGTACTCAATAACAACTTATATTATATTATATTATGATTTGCTTTACACTAATGGTGCTATCATCAAGAACAAGCAAACCTTCAGTTTCCAGTTTGGTCTGCTAATTTGTAAGTTCTAATAAATGTTGAAAAGGCTCTATAAGATTCACTGATAACTGTTTCTAGAGCCTTTGACTTAAAGTTCTGTGTGCTTCCAACAGAAGGCCTGCAAACCTTCAATAAATGCATTGTTGAGTCTGTATTGACCTTTGGTGTCATAGTATGGCTTGGTTCACTTAGCACTACAGATAAGAATAGCCCAGAGAAAGAGTAAGATTGTGGGTGTTCAGCCTTACATCCAGAAAAAAGCTACCAGGGATTGTACGCACAAGAAGGGTGTAGGCATAAAAAGACTGGATTCACCCTTAGAACTATCAATATATTTAATTGCCGTAAGGACACAGAATTCAGTCTTCCCCATGAAGACCAAAGCCCTGTTTCCACAAAAAGTAGTGGACCCAGGAACTACTTTTCAAGGAACTAAAAGGTTCCTTCAGCCCATTGTTGTCTGCGTTTCCACCGCGGTCTAAAGTCCCGCAAAGATTAGGCAAATTAGCCCACTGACGTATGAAAAAGCGACGTTGTCGTCGGTCCATCTGTCCTATGATTTCTTCTGTAACCCCATACCACCACCGAAGTAGCCTACATTATTTTCTAATAACCGGGACAGCCCGGAGGCGTTTATTCCACTTATATACAACGGGTTACCAACAATGACTATATATGGTTACTTTTGTATTTTTTGATTTTTAGCAATTTAATCACCTGAAATTGAAATATTCTTCTGCAGCCGTTTGGGCATATTTTACCGTTGTCAATCAAAACTGTCGTTGGTAGTTGAACTTGGACCGTTGTTATGCAACAAATAGGATATAACAGGCCAATAGTCAGATTGTAACTGTTTTATATAGGCTATCCTCTCAAACACATTCGTTATGTTTTTATGCGAACATTCACTTTCATGTCTTGACATCCGAGGCGACAGAATGCATTCACATTCCACAATTAACTGGCAACAACAGCAGAAAACATGCACACGTTGTAAACAATTTGCTGTTGAATTGATTACTTTCTCATCGTCAATTCCATATAGGCTAATCGCAAAATGACAAGAATAGAACAAAAACATGAACTTGCGTGAAAATTTAAATTAGCAGTGGTACAGCCACCGTTTGCTTTCGTTACTGCTAGCCGAGCAGCGAAGCGTGCCCTCCAGATGCGAACCATGCACCATAAATTAGTCCACAGTCTTCCTGAAGAATGGCAGAGTAAAATTACGGCAGTCTGAAAAAGCAAAAGGGACGATTACTAGAATTAACCTGTTATTTTACCCTGACAAAAAGTGCGGAAGGTGATTTCCAGTTTGCTTTTACTGTATCACCAATGTAAATTACGCAGAACTACCGTATACCTCACATAACTGTATCAAACGTTTTGAGTCAATTACAACAGGCTAACAAAGAAAATCCGGAAGAAAATACTCAGCAACCAAATTAAACCGTTTGAATGTTTTGGTACGTAATATGCTGTCCCAGCACGAATCCTTAGCATTTTATAAAACGAATACTAAAGCAAGAAAAGAACAGAAGAGCACACGTTATAATTCCAAGACGTTGGCAGGCTATAACCAAAAGTAGGCTACTGCGCCGCATAACATACAAGTTTGATTTCAAGTTATGAAAATAAATCGGTTTGCGGCTGCAGATTTTTTAAAATGGCGGTTGAAATAAAACACTGCAAGTAGTCGACCAATCAGAAATTTTCAGCGCTTGCGCCCCACCCCAAAGGTTCCGGTACTTTTAGAAAGTACTACCCCCCAAGTAGGGACTTTTCTGTGGGGTAAAATAAAGTCCCCGGAACTTAATTTAGACCCTAGTTCCTGCTGTCGAAACGCACTGAGTTCCTCAAAAGGTTCCTAGTTCCGGGGTAAAGTTCCTGTGGTGGAAACGCGGCTCAAGAGTCAAACTAGAATTGATCTCATTCAACACAATCGGTTTATGTCTCAGAGAAATTTGCACTTACTTGGCTTGTTTGTTTGTATTTTTCTTTTTTTAAGGAAACATGGACAAAATCACACAACAGTATTTCTACATAGCGCATAATATTAGGTACAATGATTTGATGTGCAAATATGTAACCGATTGTAGCAATTTGCAGGCTTTGCCAGCTCTGCTGAAAACCACTGCCACAAAGCACAAGAGCGGAGGCCATTTGAATACAAGAATTTCTGTGTGTGATGGCCTCCAGGCCTGTCTACCTGATCTGCAGTGTGCCTGACATGTCTCTTTCCCTGCTCTTCTCTAATTGTTCTCTGTTTCTTTAAGACAAGTACGGCCTGATGAGTTCACGCTCTGCAGCTGGGTACAGGCCTTTAAAAGGGCCATGGCTGTGGCTCTTTGGCTCTCTCCTCTGGGCAGGGTGCCTGTTTTGTTTGATTGTGGTCCTTTTTGTTTTTTTACTATACAACAACGTATCCACTTATCACACATGCAACACTCCACCCTCACACTGATGTACTGATTGCCACACCTCACCCCGTTGTTATGGTTTTTTTGATCATTTAAATTAAAATCTTGGTTAACCCATTCTTTACCGTGTGGTCTCCCCTCTTTTGTTGTGACTCTTAACAAGCGGTCATAACATGTGTCTAGTGGGTTATCACAGAATTTTGTGTGCATTCAACAAAATTATTGGCCAGAACCATTCAACGTTCAAATGGTTTCAGCTCCTGGCCCTCGACAGTCAGGGCATCCATGGGTACTCGGTCTGAGATGTTTCTGGAATCGACGTCCTGCATCCCAAAGCAGAGATGCAGTGCCACCATAATACTCAAACTTAGCCTTGTACCACATAAGGAAGAGATTTCCACACTCTAGTACAGCTCCCATACGCTGAAATAGACACTAACATAATGAAGCAGTGGCATCAGAGTTTTCATTGTTCTCCAACCATGCCATCTTCAATCATTCAACAGAGCTGGGCTGCGTTTCCCAGAGTCTCCTTAGCGCTACGTGCGTCGTAAGGTATACCTTAAGCTCTTCCTTTAGGTCTCGAGCTGTTTCCCAGCGTCTCCTTAGCTAAGGTATACCTTAATTAAGGTATACCTTTAAAAGGGTGATCTGAGGCACTCGTAAGCTGTCCCTTAGCGCTGCGCTCCGGTAATCCTGTCACAGTTTTGCCTTATGCCAACATTTTGCTTTTCAAATCGACAGTTGTACTACAGTGCGCATCTAGCAGCACATCGGCATGCGAAAATGACATAGTTTAATATTAACTTTACGAAAAGTAATTATCCAATCAACGTGTCTGTGCATAGCACGTCGTGAGAATGTTGTCGTTTTACTTGTCTATCCCCATCATGATGGTAATTAAGTATAGGGCCTATCCATGATACTAATCCAATTTGTGAAAAGAAAAAAAAAGGTTTTTTAATTTATACGTAGTGGCGCTAACTTAGGATATGGCTTTTCTGACTGCATACCCTGTAGAAATTAGTTTGTTTGTGTGTGAGTCAATGATCACACTGACTTGGAACAAACTGCCGGTTTATTAAGAATATAAAACCTGTGTGTGCAAAAACAACGTTGAGTGAGTCTACTTGCATGACCAAACTAGAGCACGTTGATTGGCCTAGCCATAAACACACATACAGGTACAGTGGCTCATAATGGACAAACATAGCCAAATGATCTACATCCCCTTCCTATAGCTCACACCTCCTATAGAAAACAAAATAGCACTGGGTAAATATCAACATTACGTAACATTTTTCTTACCATGTTGTTTCACGATTTTCGGTAAACAACCCAATAATGATATTCTTGGTTAAATTTAAGATTATCCAACAGCAAATTAAGGTGGATGAACAAATCACTTTAACAGGTAGACCTATTCATAAGGCACCCGGTATAGAATTCATCATGATCAATTTCCACAGACGCGCTTTTGCCATAATCTACGATTATTTTTGCATTGCAGAGAAAAGTTCGCGGGAATCAGTGCAGTGCAGTGATATGCTGCTACAGTTGCCTATATATTGTGTGACAAAAACAAATTAACATCAGACCTTTGTTTCAATAAGAACAAAATAATTAACCCATATGTAGCCTATATCCTTTTCCCTGGGCTTCCACAAAGTCCCAGACTATGGCTTATATGTCCCGATTGATGCTTTTTATTTTATCCTTTGTAGCCTATATGTACGTATTTATTGAAACTATCACAAGGTCTCGTCTTAACGGACTCTTAAAGAGATTAGCAGATGATCTCTAGTAGGCATAGCTTCCTCTTCTGCAATATTAGATTGATGTAAAATGATTATGACAACACTTGTTATATTAAAACGTCATTCACAAGCCTTTACAAGTGAGACAATCGATTCGCTTGGCATCGATTGATAAACTTTTCAGCACCACAGTGAAGGCCAGCTCCAACTTACGATGTACCTTTGAGGTGTCCCTTAACAGCTGCCTTAAGGTATAGTCCGGGAAACACTCGTAAAAAAGCGATTTCCCTTTGAAAGGTATACCTTAAGAACCTTCGTAAAACGTCAAGGTACATAGAAACTCGGAAACGCAGCCCTGTCCTCTTCCACATTATCTAGCTTATCACCAAACAACAACAGAAGACACATAAATCGACGTGGCAATCAATAACTTCTTATTGCATTTCACAGCCACAATGAAGCCTTTTCATTGCCTTTTATCCGGATTAGACTAGTTTTAGGCTGTATTTGCAAACTTTTACTATCAAAATAAAGCTAAGTTCTTATTGTGCTGTTTATTCAATTAGAATTTTGACTACAGATGAGGAATCCTGATGCATTTATGGAATTTTGAATTCGGAATGTATCCACTTGACATGATTTACAAACTGCTTGCATAACTGTAGGTTACATCTTGTTAAAAAACGTTTTAACCACTTTCTTGCCCAACTGCGACAGAACCCATCTGTTCAATGTTCATTATAATCAGTTAAGCCTTCATCACCTCGCGCTTCCCCAATTTAAAAGAATTTTGCCATTAGCTTTCTTGAAATGACTATCTCTTCCTCCCTTTCGCTTTTGGTTTCTGCGTACCTGAGTTATATGGTGCCATGTTCATGCAAACATCAAACATGATGTTGAGCTGCTTGGTTGTGAATGAACGAGTTTGCCTTTGAAAGTTTGCAGCAGGCATGGAAACTCTTAATGAGGCAGTGTTGCAGATCAAACCATAATTACAAAATGCGGA
Organism: Anguilla rostrata; assembly: GCF_018555375.3. Taxonomy (NCBI): domain Eukaryota; kingdom Metazoa; phylum Chordata; class Actinopteri; order Anguilliformes; family Anguillidae; genus Anguilla; species Anguilla rostrata. The sequence continues at coordinate 16,403,950 of NC_057936.1, forward strand.
AAGGCTAAATCAAGTGTTGATCTTTAACAGCACGATAATAAATAAGGAAAGAAATAGTGAGGCTACTTAAATGCAACATAAATGATTTATACATTTTCTGCCAAGATAGCATTTCGATAAACTATTCCACACGTCACTGGAGCACAGGAGGGCTGGAGGGTCCTCCTGCAAGCGACCCCCCGCACCCCCCACCAAACTGTCACTATGGCACTAAGGCTGCAGGATAAAGACATGAGAGCCATCAGACAGAACTGTTTGGTGCTGAATAACTGGCTTAGCGTGACATGATATACTAACAATAATGTTTGTGCTATACCACGTCAGTTTGTGCCAGTGCAATGGAGGATGAGCAGAGTGCTGTCCCTGTACCATTAATGATTGGCGGTGTGAAAGTATGAGCTGCAGCACAGTAAGGCTCAAGATCAGTTATTGATGGCTGCCCAAGGCTATAGAGATGATCACCCCAAATGTCACCTTAGTTTGTGAAAAAAAATACCGTCACAGCTACAGTATTCAAACCCACAATTACATTAAGTTTTTGATGAACTGGACACCCTTTCCTCAAATACAAGCTTAACAAAATAACTCTGGGATTCTCTGTAATTGCATGTGAGCATTTTTTGAGAAGCAAAAAATGGAGGACTCATGACACCTGGAACTTCATGTTCACATGCTCACATAATATGGATACTTTGGTGTTTCACACAGATACCCTCACATTTCACCCCAATTTATTTGAATGCCTTTGCTATGAATATGCCTTTGACTGTTCATAGTCAAAGGCATATTTAGAGTGAAAGGCATTCAGATATGTGTGACTGTGTATCTGTATACAATATTGTACGCATGTTCAGAATGTAATAAAATCCAATCATATAGACTACAGAAAGTTCTCAAAGGTCTTTTTTTCTTTTTTTGCTGTCTATCTCCAATGAGCACATCTGTTCAGACAATGTGAAAGTGTGAAAGAGATCTGCATTTAATCACTGAGCATGTGCACCCTTTTCTTCCCCTTTTCAAGATCTGGCATGTAGACCGGACTCTCAGAAATGCAAATCACACTATTGAGTGATTAATAATTCATACACAATAAAAGAGACCCGGGTGGGCACATTAAACCCCCAAAATTTTTAAAGTCTCTTTGTCTGTAGATGCTGCCAGAGATTACAGCTGCCAGTAGTATTTGTCTGACATAATATGAGAGCCGAAGAAAGGCAGATGACTCCCAGACAATGAAAACCAAGGTTCAGGAAAGTAACAGCACGTCTTCTTTGTGAACTCTCTTTCTAAAGGACTACTGTTCCTGTCATCCAGGAACTGTGTTCCTGGTCAGGCGTGGAGCCAGATGTAACCCATCCCTCAACTCTGCGAACAGACTGCGCTGGACCACAAGGCAGGATCTCCTCTTCCCCATCGTTCTGAATCTCACACAGGAATGGCCCTCTTTGGCAATCAATCCTTGGCTGGCTGGGTGCTACCAACCCTGTACAGGGTTCCTGCTCCAAATTCAGAATGATTCCTTTACGGTCCATTATATTACTATGCAGGAATTTTACAAACAATGTGGCTTGAACAGCTTGGTAGAGAATAACTGTCTTGTAATCCACTCTGTTGAACTGCATTCTTCCCATAGGGATTCCCCTTCAATGGAGAATATAAAAAATATGTTGTCCATATTGTTTTCTTACACCTTAAGAAAATGTGTCAATTTTGTAGACCGTTATTCTCCATGGACAATCTTCATTCACCAGATGCAACATCCTAGCTTTATAAGCAGGTTAGATTAACTTTAACATGAGAACACACACACAAGCAGCTAACTCACAAATAGAAATATCTACACACACAGATTTTCTACTTATTTATATTGCCGAAATGGAAATCAAGGCAATATACTGAGGCTTCTATTTGAAACAATTTATGTTTGGGACTGAGTACCGTGGATTTTACGATTTGCTGAAATCACAACTTCTTTAGTTGGAGTTCGGACTTCAGTGTCACCCCAACGTCAAAAGCCCACTCTTAATACTGTTATAATTTAGTTTCAATTTCTGATACTTTTCATTGTAGTTTTCCCATGGTTTTTTTCTTATCACTGAGTTCCCTGGTTTTTTATGTAACGCTAAACATATAATTTTCTATACCAAAGAAAATATCCCAACAAAGAGCCAACAAGCCGTACACACACAAGAAAATTAACAAAAACGAACTGTGAACTGAGGTAAAGCATTGGTGTGCTTGCCGTTGGTGCTCTGGTTTTTATCTTTCTTGTTGGAGCATTTGGTGAGAACCCAGAGTACTTACACCCTTTACACGAGAACAGGAACAAGCAGAATATGACTCTGGTGATTCTAGGTCTTGCTTTCCAGGAAAATATAAGGTAGTCCCCAGGCAACCATTCATCCAGCTGCAAAAGTAACTTGGTGGAAAAAATCTTTTTGTCTTATTCGGCTTTTTCAGGTGCCTGGGGTCTCCTGTGTCGAATGTCACAGATTCCATTGCTGCTACACACATTTCCCCATCAAGTACTTTTTTCAGTGGCTATAGAGCTGTCTGTGTATTTACCATACCTAGCTATAACTTTTTGGATTCTCCCTCCCTTGTACTCAGCTAATTCCTATCCTCTCTCTCTCTCTCTCTTAAAAAAACACTCCCCTGTTTAAGGAACAAAAAAATCCGAGTCGTACAGTACATTGAGCAGCCAATCACTGTGGAAAAAAAGAAACATGCTTTACAGTAGCAAAACATATCCCATGTGGCTGCAACATGGGAGGACACATGTTGAGAGTGCATTACATTTCCCTCCTCAGCTCCTTTTCATTCTTAAAATGCCAATAATAATAATAATAATATACACATACTTTTTATTTTGGTAACTGATCACAGATGCTACCCTGATTAATCAAAATTTTCATTTTCAGACTGTGAATCAATCCTCTGAAGCTAGCATACAGATCACAGTCAAGCTATTGTAGTTATTTATATTTCCTTTTCCTTATATGTTTTGTTTCCTTATAGAGTGTGTAAATGTATAAGACATTTTATCTGCATGAACAGTATTTGCGCACAAGTTCAAGGGGATGTGAGTCAAGTTGAATGTGAGCATTGGATTTATATGGATATGCTGTCAACAGCTTTTGCCAGTGATGGAGATTTTGCATAACAAAGCCAATTCCATTTGTACATGTATTCAAGAATGAATTTGTTAAGTACATGATTCAACTTCATGTAACCTTTTCAAGCTCGGGGACCTGCTCACAGATGTTAGCTATTCACAGAGCAGTACCACAACAAAGCAGTATTTAATAGGCACATTTCATACAGTTCAAATTATATGGTCATTAAATGGCCCATTTACAATATCTAGCACATTTGCAGGGTTTCCCCCAGAAAAGTCGTTAGGCCCGGTGGCAAGTATCTTTTGACGGGGGCCAGCGGCCCGGCCCAGGCCGGTGGCCAAGTGTCTTTTTTGATGGGGGCCCGGCGCGGGCCAGCGACAGACTGATGGCAGCATTAAGGTAGGGCCCTATAGTTTCTGTAATAACAGAATCACGAACGGAATCGCGGAATTCAGAATTTTAAAAAGCTATAACAGATTCCATAGGGCCCTACATTAAGTCAGTGCTAAAAGCAGACCGGAGATTTTAAAATGTAATGTGAATGCTGTCATAAATAAGTTATTTATTCAACCAAATTTTTAAAATTAACTATTTACAGCATAGCATAATCTTAAAAAGAATCTGACAACAATGTACAGACTGGGAATGCTGTGTTTTCAACAACAACAAAAGAAATTAAATTAAATTTAAAATAAATAATATCAAAGTTTTTGCACTCTACAAAAAACTTGTATTCAAGTCCTGATTGGCTACTGAATCTTAGAACAAGCCTTGGAATGCTGGGCGCATTTAAATAGGGATCGGAATCGCGAACCGGTTCCAAGTTGTCCTATTCATTGGAATCTTATGGCTCCGAGTTTATCGATTCCGCTTATCGAAGCCAGCATGTTTTTAGGACAGTTGTGCATTGTAAAACAAATTTGATCCGGGCTGCCAGCCTTGATACGTTCCGTTGCGATAAAGATTCTAAAACAACTCAGCAATTTCTCTGGATTAACGGATTCTTTTTTTGCCTGAAATTCCATCGTATTACTAAATGGGTACACATGTCATGTAACGTGCAAGTAGTTGGCTACCTCCCTGGATATGAAGTAAATGTTTTTACCAATAAATAATAATAATAATAATAATAATAATAATAATAATAATAAATGCGATTTTATCCATGGAAATAGCTATACAAAAAGGCAAAATAAATGTCGTGTTTGCGATTGCCGTCGTAGATGTCAGAAGGAAATGTCACTGACAAAAAAAAGTTTGCTCTCTTTGCTGGGCACATTTCAACAACAACAAAATATCTATGTATCTGTGTTACTGACTGTTTGGCTAGCTAGCTAAGCTAGCTAAATGTCCACGTTGTCGTGCACATCAATGTCATCAAGCTAACGATATTAATAAACAAGTGAAGTCGTTATTTCGATTGCGATTAATAAAACATGTAATGTTACAATGTATCGAACGTTACATTCATGCTACTAGTTTAACGTTACCTCCACACTGCTTACGTTAATATAAAAAGAATGTACTTACCGACGAGATGAAGTGATAACACAGTTTGTAACGAGGTTAGTTAGCACATAAAAAAATGGTGCCTTACTAGATACTGTTAGCTTGTGATAGTTGGAAGCATCAAGTGTTGAACGTCACTCTATGCACAATGAGGGTAAAGAACAGACCTGCTGTTTTCCTATAGTGCGTTCACGTTTTAACCAACAGATGTCGCTGGTGAGCTTTCCAACCGAGCCGCCCCACTGTAACTGTAGTTTAAAAAAACATCTTAAAAATACATTTAAAAAAATTTATTTTAAAACCCCGATGCTCAATTTAGGACCGGCGGCCCGCCGGGCTTGCAATACACTGGAGGAAACCCTGCATTTGTGAATTCATCTTCCACAATTTGCAATGGATGTACAGTATGTGTTACATGATGTAGCTTGTAGAAGTATGTCTGTATGCCAAAGAAGATTCTTGTTCTTGAACATTCTTTTTATTGTATGTACTAATGTTTTATCATTGTATTCTACCACTACACTGTATTCTATGATAAATACTAAAACATTAGCACATGCTATACAAAATTCCGTTGTTTTGAGTTCTGATATGAAAATCATTTATTTTTGCCATCCCTTCTCAATTTATTTTTAGAGGCATTACTGGCAATTAATTTATAGCAGGGATCTCAACCCTTGGCTTGTAAAGCCACGGGGTCTCCTGGTTTTTGCTTTCACTTTAAAATCCACAACACATTTAGACCCAAGAGATCAATTATGTGGCTAATTGTTTTAATCGATCCATTAAGTGCTGTGTATCAACAGAAATCAGCAGACCTTGCGGCTCTCTAAGATCAGGGTTTGGGGCCCCTGATTTACTGTGATCCCTTGCAGTTGAGCGACTATTGGTGAAGCAGATATGCTTTCATGTCACAATTCCAAAACTGTCCCTTCCCTTTAATCACATTGTGCCACTTCGCCATTAAGCTGTAATGATTGTACAGAGGATAGAATCCCAATGGTGGGGATTGAGGCTAAGCTGTCAGGATACTGACAGACACAGGAGAGGAGTAGACAGGAAGTTCACAAAGTCAAGAAGTCTGAATGTAGTTTTTTGACTCTTCTTTCCATAGGCAGCAAACAGTGATTTTCCAAAATTGTTGTTGTTTGGTGAGAGTCACAGGAGAACAGAGGCAAGATTATGGCTTCCGGTCCTGACTCATTGCATTTCACAGGCATTGCTTTTTGACTAAAACAAATAAAAAATGTTAAAATGTTGGATCTGACAACGGCTTTTTTATGTACAGGGGTATAAAAGGGCAGCCCAGCAAGTGCAGATCCAAACTGACAAACAGCACAAAAGAAAACACAATTTATCATGTTTTTTTCTCCAGTCAATAAGGAGAGAACAGCTAAAATAGAATGATTCTAGCTTTTAAATTAGATCTGAATTGGACTGCTGTCAGGCACTGAACCAGTTCTTTTTTTTTTTTTCCAGATAAAAATTGGAGGAAGAGCGAGAGGCATGTTCATACAATCAATCATTGATGTAATCACTTTGGAATGCATTAGTTCTGTCATAATCCTGAAAAGTTTCGGTTCCATGCCTTGTGGTTACAGTGCACGCATGTCTATGCAGGCGTACATGCAAAAATTCCGTGGCTACATAGACAGGCCTAAAACAAATAAATCCACATCCTGCCCAAGTGGCTGTTTGTCCTTATTGTTGACGAGGAAAGACTTGTGAAATCACTGTTGATGATTCAAAAGACTATTTGTTTCTGCAGTTTATCATTAATGGGAATTCTGATAAATCATTATTTATCAGTTGCATAAATAGAATGAGCAATAAAAAAAGAAAATCACATAATTTATTGGTTGCACAGCAGACCCTCTTGTGGTAAATATTACTCTGATAGTAGAGATGGATCGCTCACATAATTTACTGCCAGTGCACACGCAGTCCTTCCAGAAGTCTCTACAATGAGCTTGATTAGAGTCAGATATGGACCTTTATCGGCATGAAGGATTACATTTACACCACTAAGGTGACTGTCTGGACAATTTAGTCGGTAGAACTTTCACATTCTCATGTAAGCCATTTCTAATTAAGGCTTGACCACTTCATGCAACTCCTCATTCCAAAACAGAATATACAATTTGCTCTATTAATGGAAGGGAAATTTAAGCAGCCAGGTCTAAACACTTCTCAAGGAATCACTAAGGTAAAGTAATTGTTCGGGAAATTAGATGTGTTAGATCAGTCTCAAAAACAACAGGTTGTACCCCTTTAGGAAATTGAGATGGCCGCACAGTAGTATGAAAATAAAGTATTTTACTGAATATACAATGTGAGTCAAATCAAATGGATAATATAAAACAGAATTATACAGTTGGTAATAAAAATTTTACATGAACAAATTATCATTCAGAAACCCCTGCTAACAAGTCGGTGCAGTGATATTGATATCTTAAATGCTGACCAATCCAAATGACCAATCCTGTGCAAACTTCAAAAACCCAATTGTCCCTTAGATATTTTCACTGAGAGTATCTTCACCTCAACAACCCCCACCCCTCCCCCATTTATTGAAAATCACTTCCTGGGAGTTAAATCATTTGCATGAGACTCCTGCTCATTGTTTTGAATAATGGGAGAAACTGTGCACTAATGCAAATTAGGGGAAGTCAACACGGAAGCCTGCTGCAATGTCGGCACATCACGCTTTAGTCCTTCGCACAGCACAGCACAGATACCATTTTCACTGCCCCTCTACCCTCCCGCTATAGTGACTGTCAGTCTTTCTGTGTATAACTGCTTACGCATGTCTCTGTTTTTGCATATGAATAGATGAGTGAAACTCCATGGGCTTCATGCTGATTGTGGCCACTAATGGATTTATATAATTGAACTTGCACCTGGAATCAACGTGTCTCATGTCAGAATTCAAATCGGATTTCATTTTCTCTCGCAAAATGCAGATAGTTGGGGATGTCAATTGCCTAGACAACAGGCATGCTGTGACAATGCTAGTTTCCATTCACAATTAATTTAGCCAGGTAAATGCTCCAAAACTTTCAGAAATTCCAAGCTTGAAGTTTTGTGATAGATGTGCGTACATTAGAGACACATTTTATTTACACTTGTTTATCAGTGTCGCTAAATGCATTTCTCACCACCTACTGATGTGGTTTTGACTTCTCCGATACGCCTTGGGTGCATTGTATGTGGTTTAGCCTGATCTGTATAAAACCTGTCAAACAGGATGTATGCTAATGCAATGTGTAAATATAGATTTCTTCGAAAGCTTTTGAAAAACTTCTTGATTGTTAAGATTTGTTCAAAAAGGTCTCAACATTGAACAATTAAGAATCAGTGTGTTTTGAAAAATTTCATAATAGAGCTTCTATATTTAGCTTAAATCTAGAAAAGGTATACATTTAGGTAATGTTTTGTGGATATATGTGTATCAGTCAAAATCATGTGTTGATGATAATTCACAATTTATGAAATGGCCATTCACAATGTACGGTATGTCATACAAATCACAATATATTGGTATTTATGGTAATGGTAAATCATAATGTCGAAAAAGAACTGTAACTGGCCAAATCGAATCTCAATCACCCAACTTCATAAAAAAATAAAAAAATTTACAGCCAAATATATGTATAGTTTTGGTTCTGTGACTTATACTTTTAGAAAAGGGCAATCTGCCAACATTGTGATGAGCAGCAGTCATCTCAAATTGTTGAATGTCATTAGGCAAAGGAGTTCTACTTACATTTGAATGACAGCAGCATAATATCACTCAGCTGAGGAGGTACATTTGACATGCATTCATTTCGCACTAATTTCACCTTTATTTTTCAAAGAAAAAATTTACCTGCACATCAGAATCTTAGATAGCTCACAAAGATGTCAAAAACATCTAAAAGTAGGTCTACTTCAAATGAGCACAAGAATGAATTTTACCCATATTATTTAGTTGACATACGAAAAAAGTTACCAAGGCACTGCCATTGTATGGGTTGAGCTGAGTTCACTCAGGAGCACAGAAAAATAAATAAAAGTTACTGCAACAAGATTCAGGAGCAAGTTGAAACAACTCTTCTGCATGCTTTTCCTCCCCAAATCCTCGGGTGACTAGAAGGCTGTCAATTCAAATACAGCGGACTTTCATTTCCTTCTTATTCAGCAGTCAAAGCTCCATGTGAAACCCAGCAATGAAAACAGGTTTCAGAAATCCATGGCTCAGATTAGCTATAGACTATAACAGAGACTCCAATGAACATATTTCAGGAACACTGAAACACCTTCATGAATTAAATTAGCAGGTTGGATTTGTGCGTTGTGGCACTACCTCTTGAATAAGATACCTTTGTAAAGGGGAATTAGTGAGCTCTCACTTGACTGATCTGCGCAATAGTTATAGGTTAATTAGTGAAGAACCTGCATGCTGCCATGATGGGGGCCAAGGGACAGGTTTACCCAAGAAATGGGACTGACAGTGGAGGTGGCAGATGGCCAGGAGCAGGGCACCACATGGGCCGCTCAGCATAAATTCAAAACCTACTTCCCTTTGGGCATATTAATTACATTAACCATTCATTTAAAACAGAAGTGTAAAAATCCAGCTCCGGAGAGCTGAAGTGTGTGCTCGTATTTCATGTGTTGCGCTCAATTTAAGTCATTTATTGGCTAAAGAGTCCACACGCTTTGTTTCCAAGGCATAACCTGGCTGCAAAAAACTGCAGACACTGCGGACCTCCAGGACTGCAATCGTGCAGCACTGAGTCAGGTAAATATGAATAGTAACTGAAATTCTGTCCTTACATTTTTTTGACGTTCATTACAATTGTTTTTTACATGTTGTAGCAGCCAATAATGTAATAACTGACAATAACGTAATAACTGCCAATAACGTAATAATTTTTCTGTTCTTAATGTAATAAAAGCCGATAATGTAAAAACTGACCAATAATGTAATACAATTTCTGAACCAATAACGTAATAACTTTTTGCACATAATGTAATACGTTATTAGATTATTGACTGGTTATTACATTATTAGCTGGGTTAATAAAAATCATTAAAAATGTAATAATAGGAGCCGATAATGTAATAATATACTTGTATCACTATGTGTAAGTTTTATTTATTATCAAGTGTCAGACTTCCATAACACTTAGGCCTACCCTTACTGTTGCTTCTTTCAAATAGCTGCTCAAAAACCAGGCCAATCCTGACCCCTGAATTTTAGTCCTAACTCTGAGAAAACACACACACACACACACACACACACCTACTCTCTCTCTCTCTCTAGGAATTAATTGTTTGTGTAACTTGATGGTTGGACTTATCTCCAGCCCTGCCTTATACTCCTTCGCCATTTGAGTACCAAATTAAGTGGGAGCATGCATGATTGCAAACACAGACAATTACTCTTATGTTGTATAATATGAAATATATACCTCTTTGAAGATGCTGTGTTCTCAAATAAAAAAGACCACCACTTCTTTCCATGAAAAATATAATCTTTAATCAAGTGTATTTAAATAACTTCTTCAACCAAACTGGCACTATTATCCCTTGTGCTCAACTTTCAACCTCTTAATGCAAAATTCTAAACTGTAAAATATAGTATATAACATGACCTACAAAGATAACTTAACACATCTTTCAGTTTTATCATAATAATAAAGGATGGTTTACTGTCCCTTTTTTTAAAGAACTAAACATTCTCTTGATACACATTACATTTACAGTATCTATACCATTGGTCCCAGCATCATGTTTTGTCTCAGAAAACAATATGTTTCATTTTATCAACAGAACTACTTTGTTAAATATTTTTTGCCCAAACTAATATAAAAGTAGTACTGATAATTATTTTAAAAACATGTCTTTTGCACACCAAATTAGGAAGTATCGATAAGAGTATCGATAAGTATTGGTATTGATAAGCAGTATCAATAGTGGTATTGGTATTGATAAAATCCGAACCATGCCCATCCCTAGTTGTAGAAACTAACTAACTCACGAACAGGTGCAGTTTTCTTATGACATGGCTTGCCATTGTGTCCCTTTCTCTCTTGTTTTAAGCACTTCTTTCATGGTGACTCGACTTGACTTGCTTGAGTCTAAACACAGTGACATGGGACTTGCTTGAGACTTGCACAAGTGTGACTTACTCCCACCTCACTGACTTACGCCTCACTGTCAGGTGAAAAGAAGCAGTTGGCGACTCTACATGTATCAGAGGCATGTGGTAGTCTACACCCTCCCCAGACCAACAGAGGATAGCGCATCGATCAGGACCGTGATACACTCAGAGAATTGGTATAACGACTAAAATTGGAGAAAATGGCAAAAATAAAAAAGAATGAACTATAGATATCATTTGCTTCGGTTTTAGACTCTTTTTTGAGCTTGTCAAGATTGTATTCAAATAGCCAGGGATGTCAATAGGGCAAGGATTCTGATTTGGTAATACATTTTCATGTAACCTTTCAGGAGTCAGGTTTGGTATATACATAGAGAGAGAGAGAGAGTGCTGAATAGCTATAATAGTGTGGTTGAAACAGTTTGCTTGAAAAAGTTATTTAAATACATTTAATTAAAGATGACATTTTTCATGAAAAGAAATGGTGGTCTTTGTATTTGTGGACAAAGCATCTTCAAAGAGGTATAGATTTCATATTATATGACATAAGAGTAATTGTCTGTGTTTGCAAACATATGTGCTCGCACTTCATTTGGTACTCAAATGGTTAAGGAGTAGAAGGCAGGGCTGGAGATAAGTCTAACCAAGCACCACAAACAAATAAATAGTTATAATTCCTAGAGAGAGAGTAGGTGTGTGTGTGTGCGTGTGCGCGCGTGCGTGTGGTCAGGTTTTTGAGCAGCTATTTGAAAGAGGAAGCAAGGGTACGTGTCATAATAGTGTGACACTTTATAGCCAATAAATAAAACTTAAAGCGATATAAGTATGTTATTACATTATCGGCTCCTGTTAATACATTTTTTATGATTTATTTAAAAACCCAGCTAATAATGTAATAACCAGCCAATAATGTAATAACTTATTACATTATATGCAAAAAGTTATTACGTTATTGGTTCAGAAAATGTATTACATTATTGGTCAGTTATTACATTATCGGCTTTTATTACATTAAGAACGGAAAAATTATTACGTTATTGGCAGTTATTACGTTATTGGCAGTTATTACATTATTGGCTGCTACACATGTATTGTATTTATTTACTTTTACATTCATGATACGTATGGTACATATTTCTCATACTTTTTACTGAATAAATTTAATTATTGTTCATCTATTATCAGTAATTGTCACTGTTTCCTTTGAGCTGATTGACACTCTGTTCATCAGCACTATTTCCCAAAATTTTTTGCGTGATGCACACATCTGTTCAGCTGTAGAAGGGCAGGCGCTTACTAAATATACATTACCTTGCAAGATAGTTGAGTTGGTAATTCAGTGACAAGTTCTTCAAATAACGCAGCATTTTAAAAATACTATTCATCCATCCATTATCTATACTCGCTTACCCTGGGCAGGGTCATGGCGGTGATGGAGCCTATCCCAGCACGCACTGGGCGAGAGGCAGGAATACACCCTGGACAGGCTGCCAAACTTTTTTGGTCTCAACTTGTTTTCTTGTGATCACACCTGATTTTCAATGTGATCTAGACATAACAAAACTTGTTTTCTCGTGATTGCAAGATAACCTCTGCAATCTGAATGAGCGGGTGATTGTGCATGACAAACCGGGGTTAGTACACGATAGTACAGTATTTCTTTATGAATCTATAGATTAAGATTTCTTTTGCAGCAGACCTGTCTCAGATACTGTTGAGATCATTTCAAATCTTTGAGGCTTGATTGAGCCTGCCTGGAGTGCCAGATGGGTGGGGTTCATACTTGCAGTCAGACGAGTTTCATCAGGCATGAGCCTCTTCACAATTGGCCAAATAACCTGTGTGCCAGAAAATGGCATAACATGCTTAACCAGTTAAGTTAGTTAGGATTTTTTTCAAATCTAGCATTTTGGCAGAATAACGATAAAATTATGCAGATCTTCGGTTCCTCTCCAAAAGATCCAAGAAAGTACTTTACAGTTTTTAATAGTACTTTGTATATAAATCTGTAAAACTCTGTAAATTATCCATTAAGATCATAATTCTTTTTAACTCACATTTCTCAAAAATGTGTAACTTATTAAAACAAAATCAGTATAAACAGGGGAAGTGTTACACACGTATGCATGCATGGCAAAACAATTAAAATGTGCAAAATTTTTATTTGATCTATTTTAGGTAAGTAGGCCTATCTAGGTATGCTTTCCGTTATGATATAAAATTGCTGCACATTTTAATCTTTTTGCTGGAGATGCACATTTGCATACTACTTATCAATCCCTGATTATAAAAGTGTACTACATGTACAGGTAGATCTTAAAAGCCATCTGTAATGTTCACGTTAACGTTTTTTTCCAACTAGACTGCATTTATTTTTATGTTTAAATAAAATGTGTCTAAGCTAGTCATGTCTCTTGTATTAGTTTGCTGTCTTGTGGACATAACATGCCCAAACACAGCCCAAAGGTGGATAGAATTCTGGTTTTTAATTTAACATTTAATGTTGTAATATAAATTCAAATATATTTGAATTAAAGTTTTTTAGAAGGAATATTTGAATGTCATTTCTGGCCAATGTTCACAGCCCTACAGTACATTGATATAAAATATCAATATCAAAATAATCATGACAGGAACACTGACACAAGTTCGCATATCAAAGTCAAAATTTTCTGTTGCAAGAGATTCTGTCAATTTCACATTCCATCCATCCATTATCTATAGCCTCTTTTTCCAGGTCAGCGTTGAGGGGGGTATTGGAGCCTATCCCAGTGTGCATTGGGCAAGACGCAAAAATACACCCCGGACTGGTTGCCAATTAACCATACCTGCATTTCTTTGAACTGTCGGAGGAGTACCCGCAAGAAACCCAGGATTCAAACCCAATACCTCTTCTAATTTGTCATGACAAATATTTGTTGGGTGTAAATATACCGAGCACCTTAAAGAACACCATGATTGTCCTTGTCTTAGGCTAGAACACTGTTGTTATATGTTAAGCACAATATTGTAAATCAAGGCCACATAACATGAATCTGCTGCACAACGTTGGCTAGTAAGAATCACACCACTTACATAATCTGTCTAATTTGGTAAGAAAAGAGAAAGTGAACTCGGATAATAAGAGGTTTCACAGGATGATATATTTAAACCATGTAGATGCTAAAATTGCAGCAGAAGGAGAGAAAAATTAACCCTTCTGTTAGACCTTTTGTAGTAAAGGCACACAAACAGGCACAAATAATTATTATATTTTAATCTTCAAAAATCCCAGGCTATGTGCTTTCGCAAAACACGTCATAAAGCCAAAACCTGTCTACTTTTAGCCATTTCTGTCAACAACCAACATCCTTTAACAGATTTAGCCGAAACCATTGAGTCAATAAGCACACCAATGCCTCTGCTGTGGCTTAGATGTGGACAGTAAACACACTACAGTAAGAATAATGATGTGATCCTCTTCACCAAAGTGCAAAACCACTAGGATCTTCCCCTTACAAGCATGAATGAAACAGCATTATTTCAACAAGACCAAAATATATGTTCAATTACTTGCAGACTACTCAGCAGTTCAAAACCGTTTCTTTTGACATGTTTGACATCTTTTGTGCATATTGAGCTATGATCTGCCATAAACTGTTTTGCAAAATATATGTGTATAAAAAGATACAGATGTGTATAGATTACAGATAGTAGTACAACTTTTATAAGAAAATAATGTCCACATTTAAATATCCATATTTGTAATATAACACCAGTAAAGTATCAGGAGCACATTTCTACACTGGACATAGCATTACAAAAATAACAATGAATATTTGCACGACTCAAATAACTCTAGAAGAGTCTAGAAATTTTCTTCTATGAAACAGAACGAAAATGTCACTCAAGTATCATTTAAATCCCAAATCATTCAACATATTTTAATATAAAATATTCCCTTCTAACCAACATAAAGTACCAGTTTAATCAGGACAAGATACACATTACAGACAGAACAGAATAAAGCAACATTGTCAAGTTTAACATGAATGTCCATTTCACTCCACGCTAGTTTGTAGATTATGGTTAAACTCCCTCCCATCTTTTTTAATGATTTTCCCATTAGTGCAAAAGACAAAAACAAACAAAACAAAACAAAAACAAACAAAAAATATAACATTACAGCAGCTGACCAGCAGCAATCAGTTTGTAAACCTTGAATATCCCAGCCTCTTCATCACAAACCAACATGTGTCCTCAATTAGCCTGATGTCCTTTCGAGGCATGTTCTGCCTCCATATGTTGATGTTATCAGGCGAGATATCACCCTCATACATCAGGTTATACAAGTTTGTTGAGGTTGTAAACATGAGTTGATTGAGTGCGGCTGGTGTAAGTGGAACTCCAAGGAAAGTGTGTATCCTTTCTGCAGTCTCCTGGGGGAAGTGCACAATGTCCTCAAATCTCACATTCAAGTAAGAGTCCGGGGGGAGGTCGGCATTGACCCTGAGTGCTGTGGCTGTGTGCGACAACCACAAGTGGGCCAGTAACAGGACGGGGTTCGTCTCTGAGCGAGACAAGAGCCTCCGCAGGACCCGGAACTCAGGCGTGAAACCTGAGCACTGCTCTCTGATACTGTCCTCTTTGAAAAGGAGAGCAAGGTGCTGTGGTATGTTCTTCAGGGAATAGAGACTGGGTTTACTGTTGTACAGCATTACATAGATCCATGCACGTGGATCCCGAACTATGAATATTGCCCGCAGGGTGGGGCCAATCACCTGCTGAATAAAAGGGACCTTCAAGGCCCAGCTGCCACTCCTCAAGTTCAAGACTACACGGGCATTTTGGTACTGCCTTACGTGTTGGCGTAGTTCTCTAATGTACTCCACATCTCTGTCTAGGCTTCCTTTTCCTCTGCCCTTCTGCTCACCTAGGGGTTCCTTCCTCCTCGTTCTCTTCCTCTTGTCTTTGGAGACACCAGCTCTCTGGGTCAGCTTAATCCTGCTGGATTCCTGTAGCTGGATGTTCTGCAGGTGCATCCTGGTGTTGTAGACCAGGGAATGGAACCAGCCTTGGATTACTTTGAAGCGTCCGCGCTGAGCATCTGACTTTGTCCACACACATGCATCCACCAGGGAGTCAAACTCAAACTCGGTCTCCGGGATGTCCAAGTGTTCAGTGGGCACTCGAATGTAAAGAAAGTCTGAGCTATTGTAAAAGAGATGTTTCAGTATTTCTGATCCAGAGCCAGGAAGAGTTGTGATGACAACTGTTGGTAGGGGGAAGGCATGCTGATCATAATGTTTCAACTGTGTGGAGCCCTCCAAGTCCATGGTGACACCTTTCCATTTCACACCACAGATCAGCTGATTGCAGCTATTGGATACAAACAACAGTTCAATTATCCAGAGTAGAAGGACAGAGAGGAGAGCATAGCGCATGAGTTTGTTGAAGCAAATGTAGAATCGTCGCTGCAATGTCAAAAATCCAATGGCAACGCAAAGGATCACCCCAGCTATCACATTAACTGTAAATCCAAAATCAAATAATGTGTTTTCTGCCACATTTTGTTCAGGAATAATTTGAGTTCCCAGACCAAAGCGAGTAACTTGATGTCTGTCCTCTACCTTTGCATATCCTCCAAATCCCAGGTAGCTTAATCGAGCACCTACATCTTTGTAATTTGTAGCAATGGAAACTATTTTTTCAGTGTTGTCAATGAACACTGATAGCTTCAGTCCATGTTTGCTGTTGTCCACAAATCTGCAATTAGAAACCTTTACATAAGGCCCATGCATCACATAGACCATCCTACTGACTGTATTCCTCATAGGAAAAGTGACATTGATAAACTGTGTCCACCTTTTCTTGAACTCTGCAACTTGCTCTGCCTCCTGTATCCTAGCAACTGGGCTGGCACCTTGATTGTCAAACCAAAACATCTTGTAATGGGCATCCCACACATCCATCATAGCTCCATTATACTTGTCCAGTAACTTGAAAGGAACATATTTGAAATCAATATCAAGATTGTGGAAGAATGCACTAAGACTATTCACTGGTGAATCCTCCTGCTTCTCCACATGATCCACTACTAGTAAGGTTTGGCTGTTGAGTAGCACTAGGGCACGGTACACACTCTTTAGCTTCATAGCAGAAGAGTATGCTGCCACTGACTCTCCACTCACAAACATCAAGTCTTTGTGGGAGGAGGCAGCAATGACCTCACCAGCTGCATCTCCAACCTCCTCATCTGTCCAACGCAGCCACTTGGCACACTCTCCCAGTTGTCCCTCCCATGGTTTGTTGCACTGGCTAGTGGGAGAGGGGCTGAACACCAGCACATTATTTAGGTAGCTGTATTTGGGCCCATACAATGCCTCAGATACAAACACCTGTCCATTCGGAGCAAAAGTGAAGGAGTTCTGGTCTGGGTGCTCATGTCCTGGATTGAAATTGTTCCATCCATCAACCCAGGAGTAAGGCTTGTCATGAACAATATCGAACACTGCACGCCCACCTAACTTCCCAGATTTGAAAGAGACAAATGTGTTACCTTGGTTATTAGGCAGGCCGGCCCCATATGTTACTACGCCCCAGTTGGAGAATATGTGCATTCTTGCTTTGCCAAATCCAGGTGGTGGTTGCGGGGTGAGGTGGGCATCATACCAGATGTACTCTGTGTGCAGAGTAGACCAGCGCTGGGCAGAGGACTGGCCCATGGGGCCATCTTTAGGTCGATGCTTTCTGATCTGCTGGGCGAGCCAGTTCCCAGTGCCATTCTGCAGAACAAAGGCATCCAAGAACACCAGCTGGCTCTCTGGCCCATAGAACCAGTTGTAATTGGAGTCTGCGATGCCAACTGTCCTCTGAAAGCCAGGCAGCATGGTGGCATAGTAGAACCAGAAGTGTGCCCTAAGCCAGTTGTTCTGTGTGTTGTCAATTTTGAAGTGGCGCTGTGCTAGGAACACATACTGTGTGATGGACTTAGACGTGTAACTTCCATAGGCTACGCCCTCATCCAGAGACCCATCCACAATGTGATTCAGGAGGAACATGGTCTTCTCCATGTAGTTCACAGACACCTGTTTCCACATCATGCTTTCCGGATCATTGTGCATTCCAACCACAATGGCGCCAATCAGGATGGCTAAAATGTTTGTGGTTTGATGGTTTTGCAGAAACTGCTTCCCCCAGCTTCTGTGCTTGGACAACTCGTACAGCTCCGCTGTTACAGACCGTACTTTTTTCAGGTACTTCTCTCGTCGTTGGTCATCCAAAGAAGAATAAATGAAGTCGTAGGCTGTAGCAAATCCAGTAAGGGAATGTGCCATAGGGACTTCATCATTCGGGGCACTTGTTACCATCCAGTCTGGGTAGTCTGCCATCCTGTCCATGAATTTCACTAGAAACTGTAAGGCAGGTGTGTCCTCTGGACATATTAGACAATAGAGAGCGAGCGAGGGCAGGTTATTTCCATAGATCTCATTCCACTTGCTGGTAAACTCCTCGTGTTTTACTGGAGGGAGATACAGGGGAGCATTGGACAGCATGGCTGTAACAGCAGTGCGGATTACTTTGAAAATGTGGCTGTGGGTCGTAGTGGATCTTTGCCTCAGTAGCTGTATGTCAACTTGGCTGAAGTACAAAATGGGATGCATGCTGGCTGACAGATGCTTCCAATGCCGTGAATCAGTGAGTTTGAGCTGCTCCAACTTATCATTAAAAGCATATTTTTCTGAAGTATTAAAAACACCAGCAAAAACAGTTCCTACTGCCAAGAATGACAGTAAAACCACCGAGTGCCCCATGCATTTCATTGCCATTGTCCAAGTTTTTATTTTTTTTATTTTACTTTTTTCCTTTCATGTTCTCTCATTCCCTACACTTCATAAGATGAGTTGCAAGCTCTCGTTTAATAGTATCATGTTGCATTCATTGCCAAGTGGATTACCGTACCTTAACAGTGTTTTCTATAGTAATTCAAAATTCATATGGATTGGTTTAACTGTTTAATCTTGTAGATGTCTGTTTTTAATGAAAATCAACTGTTCATTTTAGGATTCTTTTGTGTTATAATTATTTTCCTGTTAATTAAGTCCATCCTAACTGACATAATTAGGTTGAAACTAATCTGGCCAATAACTGGGCTAATTACTAGAATATAATATTTTATATTACAATGTCACTCAGTATAGAGGGCTCTATAAAAGCCCTTGACATCTATGCGAGTGAAATAAACAGTTTTAGTCAAATTATTTCCAAGTCAATCTGCGTTAACACAGTGTGTTTTATGTTACAATGTCACTCAATACAGAGTACTCTACAAGAGCACTAGGCACCTATGTAAAACGAATACATTTCCGCTGATTTTAACTTACGTTTTAATGTGAAAGATGTGCAATTGTTGCGTCCCTTGGTATAAAAAGGTTTGAGTACAGAACGCTTATGTCCAGTCCAAACTGCTCCAACACGTATGTAAGTCTACTCCACAAAGTAGGTGTGAATTAATGCATATTTCATAGCGGCGGCATCAAAACACGCAGATATCGACATTTTCCGTATGTGTCTGAGGACATTGAAATCCAAAGTCCATCTGCAGCAGCCGAAGTTTTCGTAGCCACGTTTTGTCTTTTCCGGTGCTGCGGAGAGCAAAGGAAAGGCACCTGGCATATCTCCTAGCGAGCGGTAACAAACTTGTATTGACCTCCTCTTCCAAAAACATTTCCTTATGGATATACATCAGTCAGCCCCAGTCAGTGTCCGATCCAATCGCAGCTACCCAAATGCGTTTTTATCCTTATCATTTCACCCAAGCTGCAAGCAGTTGCGCGCGCACACTAAAGCGAATAGTGCGTATTTGACCGAACATTACTGATACCTGCTTCAGTACACATGCTTCAAATTCCTCCTGAGAAGGGCTCTTTTTCAGTCCGGGAATTAATTCCACTTCCCCCAACTTCAATCGAATTCTGTCAAGCGAGAGTTTTTAAAAAGCTTTAAGGAAGTTCATCTGGCTAAGTATTCAAGGAACTGACCAGTACACCAACCATGTCCTCACCCGAAGCTTTCAAAAACACCCGCAGCTCTGAAAATCATAATCCACATTTGATGCTGCTTCTTCTCTCAGTTTCTTAGAATCCGGTTTTGTTATTGTATTACATTAGCCATACTGTGGACAATGACGCGCTTATTGATGGGGGCTGAATACGTGCGCCCAGTTCTCTCTGTGCCTGAGTATGACTATTTTTTCATCATTTTGTGAAAAATATATACGTTGTTGTCTTTAGAGGGCGCTGAGACCTCAGTAGCTTTATAACAGAGGGGCAGCACTGGTCTCGTAGAATGTACAGCCAAACCTCAGTTATAAGTAGACATAGCCTGTCATTCATAAAGTGCAAAACTCGAAAATAAGAGTATTGTTTAGAGTATTGGTATTTAAAATAGTATATGACAAATAATTGTAAATGCAAATGGTTTATTTATTTTATTTTATTTTATTTTATTTTTTTATCTCTCAGGGAAACTAACTCGATGTCATTGTTCATGAAACAAACGGTGGGTGATTTAATGGTGTATATAATATTAACGTAGCGAAACGATACGACTTGACATCGGGGGAAAAAATAGATATCCAGCACAGTATAGCATAAAAGATTTAGTCTCTGTTGTGTCGAGTGTAATTTAAATGTTATGTAGAACAAAAAGGGTAACCAATTATCACTCAGTTTTGAGGGTTCTGAGCACTGAACGTGCATTGAAAATGATTATTGTCATTAAATACTTCAAAGGCTATTATAGTTCCCTCAATTAGTCAATTGCTATTGAGGATGTTTTACATGTAGTTTTTTGAGTCACGCTAAAAAACATCCACATTGCTTTGGCTTTTATGTCAAAGGTGATGTGACATACTTTTATTTTAATGCATCCAAATTTTAAGTTTTAACCGTCACTGTGCTAACAATTCCTTGTTACCGTTAATGAGTCAGGGCATGCTTTTGTTTGCGCATGTTACTGTTAATTTAAAAAGTTGTACAGTATGTTTATTCATATTTGTTCGAAGTTCGATTGTACATGTTCAGTGTTAAATCCACTCTTACAGAGTACATACGGTTCCTATTGGACTCATATGTACTCTATTAGAGTTTAATTAACACTGGACATTTTACTCTGTATGCTGCGGTTTGGTTTCCACACATATCTTGTTTTATAGGGTTCCTAGCTAACTTATATATGTGTATGCATATGCATTTACAGTCCATGAATTGCATTCATCATAGAATATATTATTAAAAAGTCATAAATACTATTTCATAATGCATTTTCATTGCATAGGATATCTATTTGATTTTGTCCGATGCAGGAAAACTGTTATGGAACTTCAATCCACAGACCATCTGCCTCAGCCCCATGCAATGGTAAAGAGGAAGGCAGTGTCTGAGGAGGTGTGGGGATGAGTCCCGTTTATTTTCTGTCCCAGCTTACAGCGAAATGGAAAGACACGTTTTTGCGGGTGCTGACTTCAACATCATTCACCAAAAGCTTAGATACTGATTTATATATTTGCAGCAGGGAACTTTTACTCAGTATATAGTGGGGGGTTCTCAGCTTGGGCTCTTCCAAATCGAAATACAGTACCATGTGGCCATTATGATAAAATTCCCTGCAAAGCAGCCGGATCCTAATTTCAACGTGTTAGCTTGTTTTTTTATTTTTCTTTTGGGGGGGGGGGGGGGGTAGCCTCAGCAAGGTGCAACATTGCTTTCACAGTTCCTTTTGTGTTTGATTAGTTTAGGGGCTCATTGAATTTTGTCTCCTCCCCAGTGGAACTTTGAATAGTAAAGATTTTGCTAATGTTAAATTTCATCACACAGGTGACCATTAGATTAGTCTTGCAATTTTGACGTAACACAGATCGCTGCTAGTCCTCGGTTAACTGCAAAGAGCCCATCAGAATATTCATTTCTGTTGCATGGAACAAATTAATGACGACACCCCTGCATTTCATCGCCTTCTTTTAATTGATCAGACATTTTTACAGGTACGTCACACTTTGTGAATGTAGTGTAAGCACTCAGTGTATTCACATAAAATCAGGAAATGTGGTCTGTGGAGAATTAGGCAATTTTCTTCCATGAGTAACAGGGACTCACAGCCATACGAACAAACAGAGGGATACAAATGATTTTTGCTCACTGAACCAGTTGCCTGTGGCCACATATAGATCTCTTTGTGGACCCTGGAGATGTCTAGGCAATTTATCGCTCCTCCACCATTCTTGCTTACAGACAGCCCCCCGTTAAGCCTGAAACCTTTTGAATTCCATTGCCAGTTATTGTCTATCTTCTCAGTGAAAGCAGTGTTAGGTCAAATAAGTTCCTCAGTTTTTGAAGTCTGAAAATGTTGGAGCCAATTTCCCTAATCTAATTATCTTCTACTTTTTAAACGGCAATCAATACTTAAAAGTTAAATTGAATATACTGGACGTTCTCTTAGCATCCTTGTCCAAACAGTTTTGTTTTATTATAAATGAAGGCACAATGCAAAAAAAAGAAAACAATCTGTGTTTGTCTGTGATGGATTAGCTGGTTGTTCTCACCGCATTAATGCATTAATGTGCATTATGATGAATTTGTAAGTCTTCCCTTTCTAAAAGAAAATGTGTGTGTTTCTTTATTATATCAAGGAATACCTTATGAATCAATCTGAATGAAATAAATAACAAAGATAAAACATTTGAGGGGCTTCCGGTGACATCATTTAATAGTACTGAACACAAAATAAACCCAGTTTTGACCAAGGACTGAAAAGCCTTTTTATCTTTGGGGTGGGCGATAAAACACTATGGAGCTCTTCACTCAGTGACTGAGGAATGCAGAAAAAGATTAAATTTTGCGGAAACAAAGTAACACAGTGGAAGTTTTTTTCTCAACTAAAAGATTTTTTTTTTTTTTTAGTGGATACAGATGCTTGAGGCAGTGCCTGGTGGGCTTAGAAACACAATGCAGACACAACACTGGACAAATTGTGGTTAAAATTTGATGACAATACCACCAACCATTAGCGTTCTGCATTGTTTTGTCTGGACAGGTTTCCAAAAAAGTCATTTGGGAACTGTTACGACCTGGTCTATGGTTATAACCGGATGTGTTGTATAGGAGATGAGTGGGAAATAGTGTAGTCCAAATAGTGTACCCCCAAAAGAGAGTTAAAACTCCATCCAAAGTACCTTCAAAAATAATAAAAGAAAAATAGCAAAGCAAAATAACAAAGTTGTGCCCCGATGGAAGGATTTGTAGTCCAGCTGGCAACACACTAACTAACCAGAGCACTATATGGCGAGCAGAGGGCAACACGAGTTGAGGTCGAGAACGAGCAAATGGTCAAATATAAAATCCAATCAGCAAACAAAGCAAATGGGCTAGGCAAGTATTGGAATCAAACAAAAATAGTTTTTGATAAAATAGTTGATAGATATAGAACCGTGAGTAAATAATAGGATGAATGCAAATAAACACACTCCGGCCCACATACGGGTAGGTGCAACGTAAGTGGTTAAATAAAGTCAGTGAGCATTATCCACAGTGGCCAGTGTCTGCAGACAGATGACAGGTGAAACAGACTGAGACTGAAGAACGAGATACTGCGTGCTGTCTTCTTCTCTACCTTTTTTCAGGGATGACACATTTTTAATGGGATTTTGTGTTCTAAACCAAAGCAAATAAAAAAATTCTTACATTTCCAATAACCTTCATAAAATCATGTTCACAATAGTGTAAGAATTTTATTCTGCGTGGTACCCATGTGTGTACCCATATATTTGGAGTGCTGTGCCTGAAGAACAAAATTCTTACATTTCCAATAACCTTCATAAAAACATGTTCACAACAGAATGTAAGAATTTTATTCTGTGTGGTACCCATGTGTGTACCCCTATATTTGGAGTGCTGTGCCTGAAGAACATAGTCACCTCTGATGCATTTGACCACAGTTATACAGTTACAGTTAGCAATACAGTTACTTCTGTTTACAGTACAGACCACACAGTGTAAAAGAATAGTTTGTTTTGATTGGAGGACAGCATATCATTCCTTTACAAGAGCTGGCAGCCAATGGGAACTGGGAATGTAATTGGGAGGAATGTAATTCAATGATAAACCATGAAATTCTCACACAGTGCCAGGGGCAAGAGAGACAGGTACAAAGTCAGGTGTAGAGTGTAGCCCAAGCCATAACCTGAAAACATGTTAAGTCTATAGGGGTCAGACAGCAATCATGG
The DNA here is from genome assembly GCF_018555375.3 of Anguilla rostrata. Lineage (NCBI taxonomy): Eukaryota > Metazoa > Chordata > Actinopteri > Anguilliformes > Anguillidae > Anguilla > Anguilla rostrata. Next base: position 16,427,987 of record NC_057936.1, read on the forward strand.
CCAGCAACTTTACCGCCAGTTCCACTGTCAACATTCATTGCTCTTTAATTGGGGTGGATGTTTTCATGTTAGTGCTTTAGATGGTGGTTGTTTGACACTGCTCTTTCTCCAATTGCTTATTTCGCAAAGGTCTACTGCTGCTTAAAACATGAAAAGAATGGCCTATAGTCACAGGGTGCTCTAACCAATAAGTAGATGGTGTTTTGTGTTTCCACAAGAAAAAAAGAAAAGAAAAAGAAAATCCATGTCCTTTCTTAGCTATTGAACAGGGAACCAAAATAGGAAGCTGATGCCCTTATTAAAAATATAGCATGCTGAGACCAAGGGGAGGGAGGACCAAGGAAAGAATGATAATGTCACAGGAGATGTCATTCAGCTGAGATTGTCAGTTTCTCTTCAGTGTCTTTGTACACTGCAATCCAAGGGCTTCTGGGAAATAATCAGACAAGACCTGTGGTTTTGTTTCATAGAAGCTTGTATGGGGCTTGCAATGAGCACTCACTTTAAACCGCACTAGAATCATTCCAACAACTCAAGCAAAAAACCTAAGGATACCATTAATTCTAATGTATATTTTTCTTTTAAAATATTTATTTTGACATTATTATTATTATTATTATTATTGTTGTTGTTGTTGTTATAATAATACTTAATAATATTAATAATAATACAGTAATACTTCTGGCAGTAATACATAATTTAGCAGATGCACTTCTTCAGGTGGAGTTATATAAAACACTGTTACTGTAGTGCAATATCAAAATCCAGGATGAATAAAATACAGAAATGTATTACACATATGAAAAAGTCATTAATAAGCAATGAGTTCATTATTGTTACATAACTGGTTATCTATATCTGATATTATTATCTGATATTTAGACAATCAATGTTAAATCTGAAGTTAATGATTTCAAAATATTACACATAGTAAGTTTAATTTGACAAGTTGATAAAGACAAAGTCTTGCATTGTCAAGGATAACACAATATAGTTAAAAACTGATTTTCCATTGTGGTCCTTGAAAGTAAGCAAAGGTACGTAGGTATCACACTATTATTCGTGAGTGGCATATAAATAAGGGTGTTTCTTTTTTCTGCTGTTAGTCTCTCACTCTCAGCATGAGGTCAACCGTGGACCTGGAGGTAATGCGTTACCATGCTCCACAACTTGTAGCAGGCATTCTTTGAAGGTCAAATAAAGCTAGATTGATGTGTACACTGAGGTTATGAGGTTGAGGCAGTGGAGGATTTCCTATTGGGCTGGAGCAAACATGTGACTCTTAATATAGCCTTGATGGAGAGGTTACATAAGATTACTGATTTCATCTCTTAATGGCACAAGAAAAACAGCCTGAATATCCTACGTGCAAGAATCCTTTCACTAATATTGTGTTTTTAATTTGACCTAGATTGTTGGTGTCAATGGGAAAGTTTTGGTAATTTAATGCATAGTAATTAAACAAACACTTGATGCTATAACATTGTGCATTGGGACATTTTGAGCATGTGTTAGGCTAGAATCACCCAGTCTTGTAGTACACAAGTCCAGGACTTGACTCAGTTGACAATAACCATGACTCGACCATGACTCGACCATCTGTGACTTGGACTTGGAGGTTTTTTGATTATTTTTTGTGTAGTAGTTGCCGTATAATGGGCTAATCATGCCTAAATAAAGAATTCAATGTTTCTGTCTCTCTGTACTTGTACTTGTAATACAATTTGGAATTGCTGTAATCTGTGATTTTTATTTGTTGGTAGATTCAGGACATTAATACCAGTACCATAAAGAGAACTTGGAATGGGACTAGTGATTGGGTGACATGGACTTGGTCTTGCACTTGAGAGCTGGAGGCTTGGGACTCGACCTGGACTTGAGATATGTTGACTTGGACTTGAAACTAGAGACTTGAGGCTTGACTCTGACTTGTAGTTAAGTGACTTGACTACATCACTTACTCACTCCAGCCACACATTCTGTTTATGTTTTGTTCTTTGAGTTGGCATGAACTCATTAATAACATACTGCAGGACAGCCACTCCATTCAAAGGAAGGGGAGGAGACAGCAGGGTGGTGGTATTTTGAAGAGGAGACTGTGGACAAGTTTGTGGTAATTGCATACATTTTGTGCATTGCACATTTTGTTAAAAGAATAAGTGTCACACAACGTGAAGATGACTAACAGAAGGGTTGCATGCCTATTGGCATTCTGGGTGGCAGTGTAGTAGAAATAATGGGTAAGAAAATGGGTTTGTAACCCCAGCGTAGCTGGTTCGATTCCCAGGTTTGATTCTGATTCACAATGACATTGTACCCTTGAACAAGGAACATACTACAACGAACAATATTATGATTTGTAAAAAGCTATCTGGACGAATAAAAAACTTATATGTGTAAGGCTAACTCTGCTTCACAACACTATTTACAGTTAATGTGATTATGTTTACTCAAGCTGGTAAGTGCACATACAAACCAATGCATTAAGCAGGGCTAATTGCAGACAGAAGCGCATAGAAATCAATCAAAGCGCAACTTTTGCCAGAGAAGTATAATTTAATAGCACACACACGCACGCACGCTCATATGTACACAAGCACACACACACACATACAGTTCTTATACACATTTTAAATGCAAAATAAATACATAAATAAACTTTAAAAATGTATGTGTGACAGTAAGTGCCCAGTCCATTAGAGACTAGCAAACATATATAATCCAGCCATTTGTACTATATCTGCTAAGTCAGCCAGCATTATTTCAACACACCATGAACACTTAAATAATTCCATAATACAGTATCAATGTCATACACACCATCAAGATGTCACACAATCTCTCAAGACACCCTAAAACCTCTCAAACAAGCAAGGATGCCAAAAGTGCAGCCTATGTTCTTTTTTTTTTACCCAGCTCCATACTGAAAGACTGAAGTCTGCCCAGGTGCAGGATTTAGATAAGAAGATCATTAAAAATGTACAGCAGGACAATCCATGATCACCCTTTAGCTGCCCATCACAATGGCCTGAGTAATAAAGAATTTGAAAGTGACACATAAAATTTATGCAACCTAGTTTCAAGAGCAATGACGCTTTTTGTTATACTAATCTTGATCAAATTGTTGGTGCAGCACAGACTCTGAATATGCAAGTCATGAATGAATCTGAGCTGGTTAAAATCCATCACCTCATGAGAATGAGGAAGTGTGAGTGGCAGATCATTGGTAATATTGAGTCTAATAATTTGTGTAGAAGCAATTTCATGTTTTCCTATTGACAACTAATGCAAGTACTTACACTAATTTCACTTTTATGAGTAATACAATAGGCACTCAACAAACAACTGCTCATTTATAAGAGCAACTTATATGAAAAAAAAAACATTTTACACAAATATGTTTACTGGTGTACACACAGTTACGCAGTATTTCCTGTATACAAATATGGGCTATAGCTCATCATATTAATGTGGAAACCCTACCCATTGAAGACATGTTTGATAAGCCTCATATGTACCTTTAAAAGTTATTTCAGATCAATGGGTAGAAAAAAGAATAATCCTAACAAAAACAACAGGCTTCTAACACCAGTGGTAATTGCATCGCTAATGAACCAGGAAATTTCAAATAAGTTGTTCTGAAAAATTTTGAGGGATACATAAGTCTTTGTAGCAGGTCAGTCCCTAGGAGGATAACATGGAATGTTTCACCAAAAACTGTAATTTATATCAAAAGGGTAGACTTGCCTGTGTCAGAAATGTGCAGTGTGAAAAGCATTATCTACTTTATCTCTGGGGAAAGCTAGTAATTACTACAATGCATCACCTGGCACTGGAGCTCACAAAGCCCCACAGACAGAATACCAAAGCCTCGACATTCTGTTCTGAAATGAATGGAAATGCTGGCACTGCTATCTGCGTAGAGGTAAGTTAAAATGCACTGTGTCTCTTCCTCATATGAAGACCAATAGTATGCCATCCGGTGAAGATTCCAAGAACTGTGGAGTAAAAGCTATGAGAGGCCCTCCTGGCCATATTTAAAACTTAGTTTGAAAATACCTAAGTAAAACATTCGCACATACATGCATACTACTGTACACTCACACATACACATGTAAAACACATGTGAAACAATCACATATACATACATGCTCCTGCTTACTCACACATACATTGAAAGTACTCCCACATACAAAAGTGAAACGCTTGCATGTACAGTACATTGGTGAAACACTTCTACATCCACATATTAAGCACTCTCACATGCCCCTACACATTTAAATAAAAGTATACATAGATGTGTGTTTCACATATGTATGTAAAAGTGTTTCATATATGCATATGAGAGTAATTTTTAGTATAACTAGAAGGTACTTCAGTATATCTGGAAGGCAGTATACCTCTCTTCTCCCGGGCCTCACTGTATGCATTTAATGCAGCGCAGCACACTATTTAAAAAATCAACAATATCGTCCCTGCTGCCATTTACAAATGAAGCCGCTAGGTTTAACCAAAGTAGGCTAATAAAAGTACTTGCTCATTCATTTTCAATAGTGGGCCAGGGAGTCGTATAAATAAAGCTGTTCTGCTTTCCGGATATACTTTCCTTTCTGTTATACTGAAAACTACTCTCACATATATGCATGAAACACATGCATATTTATGCATGGTTTTATTTACATATATATGTGCAAGTGATTCTCCAGTGTTTCACCTATACATCTGTGATGGATGTACAAGTGTTTCATGTGTGTATAGGTGAATATTTTGTATATGTGTGAATGAGCATTTTGGTGCAAGTATTTATGTGTGAGTGTTTTACATGTGTACATGTGAGTGTACAGTCGTATCCATGTGTGAGTGTTTTATATGTGTATATGTGAAAAAAGTTTGAAATATGGCCTAGACGGCCCCTCACAGAAATCAATTCACAAAATACAAAATACCTGTAAAATGGTAAAACATATGTCCATATAAATACAATGAAATAAAAGCTTATAGTCTGTACTTTTCTCTCATATTCATATTTTGATCTCAAATCTAAATGCTTTAATTACATAGCAAAAATAACGAATTTCTACACTACACAATTTTTGTTGTGTAGGATATTAATACATCGTTTTTGAGAGGGTCGTTTTGTTTCCTAAATTATTTAATATAATCTGGCCCTGTGCTTTTCCTTCAATATATTGTCTAAGGTTTGACAAAACTGTCACATATTGCCTCCTCACCACAGTAAATGTATGTTCTCTCAAACTTAGTTTTCCTACACACAGGCTTCCATGTTTTTAATTTTGGCTTCTGCTTCACCAGCTTCTCTTGAGACTCTAATGCAGTTGGGGGGGTGGTAACTTTCCTGTATGACTGAAATTCCTTTTGGAAAACTAATCATGGACACTGAATGATAAATAGAAACATGAGCAGTGATGCACTGATATCTGAAAATCCATTAAGCTGAAGATTTTGACAGTAAAATTCGATATTTCTGAGTCCAGATTTTGCAGTTTTGCTCCAAAATTTCAATCCAGTCTGTGAAATAACAGCAATATTAATATACCCTGCATACATCTCTTCAGCATGAATAAAAAAAATATTTTTTTTATCCATATAATCTTTCCATAATCATGACAGTATATGTCTGTGGAAGACCAAATGTGTCAAAATTAAACAAATAAATAAGAAATGTAATAAATAAATATCTATTAATTATTTTGTCTCTTATTTATTTCATGATTTCATGTATTTATTTCCAAAGGACACTTTGCACATTGGTACTTTCATTAATTTCCTCACGTATTAATTTCAACTCATATTTATTTCAAAACGACTTGGCATGTCAGTCAATATGGAAGGCATGGAGTCAGCTATGATCGTAGTACCAGAGCAAGAATAGGCCACGCCCCCACGATAGGGGAAAATAATCTGCCGCGCTCCATAGAGTTAGTATTAGCAGTCAGAATCTGTTAATCTGTTTTTGAATCATATCATAACCTTTCTGTCTCAAATAATTTGCCCTCGATACTCTGCTGGGGGACCTTGGGAGCTTCAGTCTTCCACTGGACAAAGATGACTATTGAATAGCTGACAAAATTTGACCAAAACAGAATATTAGTATTATGTGGGGGATGAAAAAAAAAGATGTAGTAATCTGCATTCCGTTTGAAGTGATATGACCCTGTTAGCCAAAATACAGTAAAAAGCATTTCGTTTGGACTTCTGCATGTTAAAATCACCTTTACTCTTGGATATATTTCAGTCCTTTAGAGCTGAAGGAAATAACAGCGACAATTTTAGACAATTTTTGAATCAATTCTCATCTTTTTATGTGGTATGACATATCACTTTGTGTCCTAAATCTGTTGTGTTGATATTTATCAAACTAATGCTTGAACTGCACCTTATAACACTGGCTGTGCAGCCTCAGAAGGACATTGAAGTTTGGAAATGTCATAGCGTTCTGCACATTGCCTCTGACAAGCACGATGTGAGTGATATAAAGGTGTTGGGCCCTGCATCTGCACTAATGACACTGTCCTGTCATCTGCAATAAGTCCTAGCACCGAAAAGGACGTGAATGTAAATGGCAAGTGCGTCTGTGGTGGTTTCTGGGGGGAAATACTCATGGCCTGAGAAAATTAAGTCTGAGTTGACATATAAGTGTATTTAAAATCCACAAAAAAGTCGATATGTATTTAAAAGATTAAAGGTCAGGATTAGTTCTTGGTTAGCCTCTACGGGTTTTGTCCAAGCAATCTCCTTGATGCAGTGAAGCCTGTCACACATGTCCTGACTGAAGATATCCAGGCTCAACCTGCAATTAACAGTTCATTCTCAGGGACTTTCAAGTTCTTTCACTTTGCAGGGCATCATTTTTGAATGTATTTTCAACTTTTAAAAGGGTTTCCCGTCTTACTTATTTATGTAACATTTATTTCTGCTCATGTTGAGCTCAGTTTTAGACTATGGAAGCAATAGCTAAATAAGCTGTCGTAGTTCATTTAAGTATGAGCACATTTGTAAGGGATAGCATTTCACTGTGAAAGTGATGAAGGGATATCGACTGATCACAGATTTTCTGTTTCTGTTGATTTTAAATTAGGATATCTCAGTGTAACACAGACTAGACTATGATGTAACTAAACTACCTTGTGACCTCACAGTAATAGGAGTAATGCTGCAAGATTACTCTGACCTCTCCATCAGACTAGAGATGGAGATCAAAGGGGAAAAGTGGGATCACAAATTAGAAATCAGATGCTCCTGCCTCATGCGTAATTATGACGCTCCACTCCAGGCCATAATTACGCAGGAAAGGTTTTATTAGTTAAGAATTATTCTTTTAATGCCAACAGCACATACATCTAAACATAAATTTTAGGGTCACACAGATGACAACCTATACTATCTCAGCACTTACCCACTGATGGAGTGTCTAATCACAATTATTTTTGAAGTTTTATTTGCTCACTTTTATGGATGCTATCAACCAAGTATATCAACAAATCAGGCCAAAACATTAAAGTGACTTTGGTATTTATTAGTTTGCTGGACTGTGCAAACAAACAGTACTTGTTAGTGTTCACCTAGAACAATTCTAAAGTCTGTGAATTAAAGCTGGTGGTACATGCATAAATAACAGCTATATTCCTGATTTCTGAAAATGGCACCTTGTCTTAGGTAAATGAGTTTGTACTGTGGCATATCAACTGACATGCAACTTATTGTTGTGAATGTGAACATGTGTTAAAAATGTATAAATTGCATCCACCTACATGTGAGAGGACAGATAAGCAGACCATTAATCAGACATGGACTCAAGATAACAAGAAATCATTTATCTGAAAGATGAAATAAATAAATATAAATTGAATATATACTAAGATGTATGAATCAGAACTATTTTGAGAAGCAGTGTGCATTGGAGGTCAAGTAAGTGTGCTATGGTCGTCTTATTTGAAGTTCCAAATAGCATTACCAACAACTTATGAGCTCTTCTGAACTAAAACATTTTTTTTCTCTGGAATTTATTTTAAATGCACTTTAAAATGACTTCTAAAGAATAAACTTAAATTTACAGATGAAATGACTTCTAGGAACCCATGAGGAGTGATAAGACAGAGGCATTTTAAGATGCATATTGAGTCTACAGAGAACATGCAGATAAGTTATTTGATGAGAAATTTAATTATGAAGAGAATACCTTCCCCACCAAAGGATGCCTCAACAGAAGAGGAAGGCCTCCCTGAGCCTTGAAGTAAATCCCTTGATGTTTCATGATGTGATTTTCAATTAAAATAGAAGTTGGAATTCAAATATTTGAAAACTTTTCTTCAAGAAAATATTTTTTCCCTCCATCTTCTGATGTTTCTGATGTGGCTTTGAGGAGCCTCTTTCAGTTTTGTCACAAAATTGATCTGCTCTACCTTCAAATGGCACTTCTTGTTGAAGACCATAAGTACACAAACTTGTACATATCCCTTTCATTGTAGTTCAACATCAAAGGCAGTCAAAAGTTTCATGCAACTGGGAATTCCATGACAGTACAACATTTAACGCATTGAACAGATCAAGGCATAACTGATTAATTCTATATGTGTGGCTAGCCAAAGAAATCTTTGTACGGAGATATTGGCTCAAAATGTGCAACTTTTGGCAAAGGTCTACCTCATAATGACATGTGCCTCTACCCTTCATCATGTCTGAGGAACTACAATGGAATTTGAATTGACTGAGATTTTGTGGTAGCTGCTGGTCCAACTCTAAACAGTTTGGGAGCTAGCTAGTGCAGTGGACTTATTTGCTCTTATGTGCTCTCTGTAGGCCTTTTTTGTCAAGGATCCACTGTCCTTGGATGAAGTGGGGAACACAGACACTATCCATAATACAGATACAGAAGCATATTAGAAGTGTAGACCCTAGACCGTGGTTAAATCACCAATCACTAAAACAATGTCAGCCAAAACACTAGACGCATCAACAGTACTACAATTTAAAAAATTTAAAAAATGAATACTATTGTTAATTATACTATTGATAATTACATTTCTGGCTTATAGGCTCAAGTTGGCAAACAACAGCTTACTGCTAATGGCATTTAACTACTGCTGCAATATTCTATGCTAGCTAATGATATGACAATAGCACGTCATTGCTATGTTCCATCATTGCCATCTACCATACACAAATTATACAGCTGCATGTAGACTAACATCAACATATTGCTGCCAGGATTAAATTATATATTTATTACTGGCAGGAATATGTCATATTCAAAGTGCATGTCTGTGACTCATATCTTGTAAACAGTGTAACTACATGTGAAGTGACTAAAACCCTATGTCTTTAACTGGCGGTAGAACTGCTGATACTGCAAGTTGGTTTTTCAGACCCACATAGGCTACTTCTGTCTTTATTTCACTAAAATGACCAGTCAAGCAGGTAATTTCACTGTTGATGTTTCATTTAGAAAAGTAACAAAAACAGCAATGAATGAACGAGAGACAAGCATGATATTTTGAGAGCTTGATATAGCAAACCAAAGTTCAAATTGTATGAATATTGTTTTGTAATTCAAAATGAAAAAGAGAACATGCTTAATAGAAATAAGGTGTCCTACAAGAAATAGCAGACCTATGAAAAAATGGTAGTGGTAATCAATACAAAAAAAGGCCACTCTGCTAACAGTTCTTGCTGTGTCTCTATTGCCTTGCCTTGCCTCTGATGAGAGTCATTGAACAGACTGAAAAAAGAATAAATTCAACAAAAAAACAACAATTCAGAGTACAAGAAAATTCCATTATTGTGTAGTACCTCTGAAAGACCCAAGCAATCCTAAAAGCTCTTGTGCAAATAATTGGCCGGTATTATGCCTGTCTGACACACACACACGCAAAAAGCACATCAAAACAATCTTGTTTTCATTGCACTGAGTGATTGAAAGCAGAGGACAAAGATAGCATATGAGTTGTTTGTGTTTCTTGCGTCCATTGCTATTCCATCAGTTGTATCACAATAAATCTTGAGAGTCCTTCTGCTTACCGGTAGAATAGTTGCTGCATAGAAAGCAATTTGCCATTTACGTCCGTTCATTGTATAAGAACAAAGACGGCAGTGGTAGTCTTCATTCGAGTGACAGACAAATGTTGGCAGAAAGGACAAGCATATAAGCAGGAAGGAAAACTTTTAATGAACTCTCCTCTTATTGGATACGCATCATATACTTATATTACACGCACAGGCGTGTCAGTCATAATCCCAACCGGGGCACCTCCCCCTTTTTGTTGGCAACCCCACTCCTACTAAACTTACTTGTGTTCTTTCTGTTTATACACAATCTAGTTTTGTTTTACTTACAGTAAACTGAAATAATGCATCTTGTAAACAATCAATCAATCCATCTAACCTATTGCAGAAACAAACCTAACACACTTGCATCGTTTGAGACAGTTATTCACAAATACAGTTGATTTGGCTGTCTTGAAACTCTACTTGACCAGGTAACAGTCATAAGTTTGGTTCTGCTCAGTGATGAACAGGCATGTGGCAAGGTCATTTCAGGAAGATGGCCCACTGGACGTAGGTGTATGCAGTTTTGCCTGGACAAACCCCTGTCTGTTTCAACCAGGAAATCTGGGTGTCCCTGTATGCTTGAAACTGTAATGCTGTGGCAAAAAGATAGTAGAGTGAATGAGGATGTCTGAACTCTTATGAAAACTTCTCTATTCTCATTTCCTTGTCGTCTCTTCCTCTTTCATGTTTCTTTGAGATGGATCAGAAGGAATCAAAAAAAGAAGCAAGGTATGTAAATGTGGAAGCCTTTTGAATGCAGCCTCAATCTCCTGCAGACTTGCAAGGGGTCACATGACTCAGAATCATATTAGAAACTATACTACTTTGACAACAGGGACAGAAAGATTTATGATCAGTGAAGCATTTTACCTATATGCATTGCTGAAGCCTCCATTTTACAAATTGCAGCCCTTTGGTAAACGTGCGCACTTCAGGTTGTCCCTGTTTTACACTGTAATCCTGAATTATGTTTTAGGGCTCGACTGTTCTGGGGAGATCGCCAGCTGCAGGGACCTGGAGGGGGGTAAGTGGAAGGCTCAGTTCTCTGTGCCAACGTTGGTGTGCAAAGAAAAGGAAAAAATAGTTCTCTGCCCTGGTGGCCTGGTGGCTGGCGAAGAAACAGGTGCCTAATTGGAGAGCCAAATCCGTTAGGAGAGACGGGGGTCAGATTATTTTGGGGTGGCAGCTGGGTTACCCCTTTTCTCTGCTTTTAATGAGCTGTGGCACTTCCTCTGCCCACACTCTTATTTGTTTTATTCCTTAGCATTTGCCAGGATTCTGGTGTTCACAGTGCTTGCCTATTTAGCACAAGTCAATATTTTAGTGTGGGGAAAAAATCCAGGTGTTTACAATCTACTGAAAGATATGAAGGAGAAACATTGTGGTAATTTACCACCATCAGGCAGTTTGAGAAGCCTCCTTTTTTAAGTTAGCCCAGTTGGTCATCACTGGTTTTATGACTGTTGTGCATTCATTGTGCATCCGTTTACCATACAAATCAAATAAATGAATTGATTCAGAAATGTTGTGACCCAACACTGTGTCAGTCACCCAGGAGGGCGCGAGCGGTGCAACAGATCAACACAATCCCAGAGAAGGTACGGTTCCGGCACAGAAATGCCGAGACATTTATTTTGAAATGCAGGTTAGTGGAGAAAAGGAAACAAAGAAAACAAAACCTTAGCTCCAAGTTGAGCCATTCTACTTTACATTGGACAGCCTTGAAGTTTCTGTCTAACTCCGGGCAGGTAAGCTGCTTGCTGGCCACAACAAAGGTTACACAATCAGCCAAAAAAAATACAGCTAAATCCTTAAAGTAACCAATCTGTTGTTTCCCCTCGTTCGACCTTATTGGCAGGAAACGAGTAGACAGAAAATGCCCTACAGATCAGGTGTAAGTGCTTCTCCCAGTCTGTCTGGGAGAAGCACTTCCACCATTTGTGCTCCCCAATAACTCTTATACCCATCCCTGCTGATTAGCAGCACTGATCAGGTGTTCACAACGAGGGGCGGGGCTGTCCACGAGGGTGCCTGGCGCCAAGTTGCCTGGTAGTATCTGCCATGAAAGATCACGGCCCTTGCCTTGTCACAATGTACAGTGTCCAACGGTCATTGATAAAATTTGGTTGACCCCATTCAACCAGTTCTGCTGACACATTTATTCAGACTTTTGCAGGTATCCGGACAGGAGGAGACAGCCAAGTTCAAGGAGCTGCTGAGGTTGAGACCAGACTGTTGAGCTGGACGTAAAGGACATTTGAGATAACAAGGCTTCAGAGTTATTAATGAAAATAACTGAGCTGACTGCTATTACTTTCAAACACTCACATATCTCCAGATGTGAATATTACATTTCTCAAAAAGCAAGAAAAGGGCTTTGAGCAATTTAGTATTTTTCTCTTGATATGGTGGGATAATGCTATGAATACATTTTGTGAATATGTGATAATACATTTAGACTAGACAGTACCATGGGTCTTTACCATGATGCAGAATAATATGGTCTATTGATGTTCTAGAGGGTGATAGCACAGAGCAGGCGTCCCAGTAATGTCTTTATCTAAGCCACTTCATCAATGACAGGAATGTGTGCTTTTTATCTCTAATATAATCATGATAGGCAGAGAAAAAAACATATCTCTATTAGATTTCCCCTGGAACATCAGCTGTGATGAAAGAGACCAGGATATATATGAAAAGTCAGTTCATTTGCAGCTCTTTGATAGATGGTGTGCAATATAGCTTTCTCCATGGCCCATGGGACATTGTAATTGCAATCTTGTATTTGCTTCTACTTTGTTTATTAAAAAAGGAACAATGTTATAATGTTCTAATTCTTTTATTGTCAAATTTGCACAATGTGTTTCTGTCGCATTTCAGTTTTTTCCACAGTATATTCCGCTATTGTGTCAGGGTTGCAATAATGGCTATTCTAAACTTGGAAAGATAAAAAAAAAATCTAATTCTAAACTTCCTAGGAAAGATAAGATAGGACAAGCATCATTATGCTCAAGGTTTTTGAGACAGTCTGCAGAAACACATTTACATATAGAGTAAACCTGCTGGTTAGCCCCAGTAAAACATCCATTTGCATCAGTATTAAGGCATCTAGATATTCAAATCTGACAGGTGCTGGAACAAATGGAGGATGTGACTGAGATGGTGATTCGAATCCAGAAAGGTGCTCATTCATCCACTCTCCCTCTCTCCCTTTCAATATGTCCATATATCCACAAACTCCACTTTTGACTTCGTGAGTAATGAACTTGCTTTTGTGCATTTTTGCCTCCAATGTTTGGCCTTTGTTTTCCGTCAACTTTCAATCAGCAGTCTCCGCTGCCTCTCTTGCTGTCTTGCTGACTCCCACCTTATTATCAGGGTGGTCTGGGAGGTATCAATTTGCTATCTACCTCTGACCTTCACGCTACAACTCCCCCATCTCCAAGACAGAAGTGCTTGTATCTGACCCTTCAGCAAGATTGGCCCTCAACAAACAAAAACAAACACTAACATAGATGTGCAAAATAGAATCCCACTTAGGACTCTATGCAAGGCCATTTAATTGACCCAACAGAAATAATTTTGGCATTTCAAGGTGACTTCTAAGTCTGATAAGATAGTTTTTTGAGCTGTTAAAGCATTCATTTTGGCAAACTCTGTATGCAACTCTATACAAAAACTCCAAAAACCATACAAGATACAATGTTAGCCTAGCACCTCAAAGCCACCCATTTTACCACCCTGCCAAGTCTAATGTTCCATCCATTTACGTATTTGTTTATTTTTGTGCTGGTGGCTCATTTGAGGTCAGGGATGGTCATTGTTTTGTTTTCAGCACATTGTAAAACACTGAGCAATATGTGCTATTATCAACACATTGAGCATAATGCACCAGGATCATTACAAAAGTCATTTATAAAATGGAGCTCATGAACTACGTGTTAAAGTGCATTTTCTCCAGGATCAAATTACTGCTTGTTTATTTCCAAGGCATCACAACCACATCCTCACATTGGTCACCTAATGCTGAAGCTTTCCAAATGTTCAGGATAAAGACACGCTTTTCATGGGAAGAGCATACTGCTGAAATGCAGCCTTCTCCTTTGCAGAGCATTTATATATTTCCTGTTCTCATTCACTCTTGTGTGTGATTTATACACGCTAGCTCGTGTTTTCCTTCTCCGGATCAGATCTCTGGAGTGCGGAGGGGCTCATTCTCGCATCTGCATTGTTACCCTCCCTCCCCCGCTCCCCCCTGACTCGGGATGAAAATCACCGTGCATATCCCGCATTATCTGTGCCGGCTACAGCTCCTGAACCGACAGCATGAGTCTTCGCAGCGGCGCTTCATTAAGCGAGAGCCGTGGGACCGCAGCAACACTTTCCACTGGCTGAGATCAACCTTTGGTTTGACACTCTGGTGTGGGTCTGCTCCCCTGCTCCCTGGAGCGGGACAGCCAATGCTCCCCCCTCCCCACAAAGGCTTTCATTATACTCTCCACTGCAGACAGCCATAATCCTATTACTTTAAATAAATAATGAATTTTTCCCTCCTCCCCTCTTTTGGTCGGGCTGCAGACTGGCAGCCACACACATAGAGGATCGGTGCTCAGTAATTGCAGATCCCTGCCGATCAGATGAGCTCGACGGATTCCACTGCGACCTTGCATGTTTTTGCAGTTTTCCACAAGTTTAGCAAAACTCGCACCAAACAGACTTTTTTGTCTGTCGGCGTGCTTTCAGAGGACCGGAGGAAATAGGGACTCCAGCGAGGTTTGTAGAACAAACAATCTTGTTTGATTGCACATGTCAGTGATTTAAACATAGACAGGGTTAAAATAGACAAAACAATGGCTACTAGCCAAAGGCCAGGGCTAGGGCTGAGAAGGTAGGCAGTGGGAGACTCTTGTGCATTATTAGGGCATCTGTGAAGCAGTTCAGAAATTGGGCTGCCTTTGAAAAGGACTCCTTTAAGTGATCATTTACCCCGCCTTTCTGCAAGTGGCATCTTTCAAAAGGAGACTTTACTGAAGTTCAATTTCACTCTCTTACACAGACCGTGCAAATGACTGCACAAATGGCAGTTCATTTCTCAGGGTATACTGTGACCAGGTTTTCAACACTCGATCAATCCCCTTTGCCATAGCAACCATCCGTGTATCAATTCTCTCAAGTGCCATTTCCCCTGTATTTGTATCTGAATGATTGCAGTCATCTATTGGGATTATTGCATACATAAGAATTTCATGAGTGTGTGACTGCGGGTTGATGCTTTGGATTCAGCCATGCTATTTTAGTACTGGCCATGTGATGTCAGAGACATGGGCGAAGCCAAGCTGTGTCAAAAGAGCCTCTGAAATGAATCGTCTCACAACAGGTGAGTTTTTACTGAATAGTTCATTCTTTCCCTCATGACATTCCTGCTTCTACCTCCCTGACTTTCAGCCATTATCTTGATCTGTCGCTCTGTGAGCTAAGAAATATCTATTCATTCTGCTAATGGAATAAGCAATACTATATGCTTAAGACAGGACAAGAAATCTTGCTTTTAAGAACATTTCTTGATAAAGCCTCTCTTATTGTCACACACACACACACACACACATGGTGAGAGAGAGAAAGAGAGGGAGATACACACTCATAAACTCAAGCATCTGCAACAAAAGGCTGGTTAATGAACATATGACCAGACTATCCTGCCTATGCGTAACTAAATGCACATCACTCTAATTATGCTAAACATGCTGCGGGATTGAGTGTTTAGCATAACAGCATTATCCTCATCCCTCTCTCTCCATCACTTTCTTTCTAATTAATAACATTAATTAGGACAAGTAGAGCAGGTGGCCCCATTAGATAACAACAACCTGTCCCCAGCTTACTTGTGAGGTTGTGCCTGTGCTTAATATACACATAGAGAGCCCCTGACTTGACATTTCATTACCAGGAAACCATTAGCATTGGTGTCACTAAACGATCACTGAGATGTATATAGACATGCTATTTGGATGCAACTGGCATAGCAACCCCATGTTCAAGGATCAATGAAGCCCTTCTTTGTGATCAAAGTCGTGTGATGTGGCATGTTCTCAATATTTTATTTCAAAAGTCACACAAATTCGATAAAATCTCAGGTAAAAGACAGCTCCTCATTTTTGCAGCTAAGTCCTACAGTACACGGGTAGATTACATAATGCCACAGATTTAGCTGCTGGCTTCAGATCAGTATGCAGGGGAAACGTCTGTCAAATCAAGAGAAAAGCTCGACACCAGAACATGAAGATCACAGTCCCCAAATTTACACAGGTTAAAGTGATTCACTTTTGATTCATGACTGCATTACTTCCCCTCCTGTTGCCAAGAATGTCTTGTGTTGAAACCGTTAATCATGAATCTCTTTCCTAGCATCTGCAGATGATTCTTGAGCCTTGTGCTTGACTTTGAAAGTGCAAAGAGGACTGTGCAGGTGAGGCTGGTTGAAATCAATATAATTTCACCCGTGAATACTTAATGTCACCTGCCACATCAAAGGGGCAGTTGTGCAGGGGAAAAAACTGTTTTTTCATGAGAGATCAGATGTTATAAAATTGATTATCCCTGTCTTTTACCGAACAGATTAGGTAAGAAGGAGACAGCAAAGAGAGAATGAATTAGACGCCAAAGACAGTGGCAAAACACTGATTCGCCTCATTGGTATAAAGCCTCATGAAGTGTGTTTGCAGATGTAGCATTACATATGGCTTGCTCATGCAGTATTACCTATTTTCCATGAAATCAGCAGAGGTAACATTGAAGGGGAAAGCATCCAGCATTTGATCTCGCAGCTCACTAATTAGGTCAAATATACTAATTACCACAATACACACTGCTGCCGGTCAAATTTACACCCTATACAACACAAATTATGGACAGAATATGTCACCTGGAATTATTTAGTAAACTGTTCTAGGAAGATTTTTATTGCCTGGACATGGGAAAATTTTATTTCAAAATAAATTTAAAACATTGAAAAAGTGTCTCCTCATGTTCACCGGCCACCACAAATGGAACAAGTGACGCCATTGCACTCTGAGATACACTGGGAATGTTCATCATTGATATTATATAATATGGCCAATATGCTTCAGGTGAGAGATTTTTAGTTGGAAGGCAGAGAGAGGTGTGGAGACTGGCAGTCCACACCGCTCATAATGTGAGTGAGAGGGCCCGTGCAGTTCTTTGATAAGGTAGCGAAACACTGGATACATGAGGAGGCACCCCACCACCATTTCTATTGTAAGAATTTCATAATTCCATCCAGCATTAGAGACCCAATCAGTTATTTCAGGCCTGAAGAATTTCTGCCTAACAAAGGAAAATAACATAATATCCAGGAACCAGTTTCAAACTGTCAATTGAAAACCTGCCACCAATTAAAAGCAGCATGTATCTACTTATATAAAAGAAAACTGCTTTAAAAACAAATAAATGAAGCATGGCCGATGTGTATGAGTGTCAGTTCTGCAATCATGTGGATTAGATGATAAGGTTTACTTGTGCAACCTTATCATCAAACTAAAGATACAAAACTACAGAATAGAATAATGTTTGGATAACAGTTTGTAAAAGAGGTGATGCACCATTTGAGCCATGTTAATGACAAATCAATACATAGATTTAGTAAAAAGAATTTTTTTTAAATACTCTGTACAGTATTGTTTTTCTAATGATCCACTTCAACCTCACTGGGTCCCCCACAATTTGAGAATCACTGATTTAGGGAAGGCCAGAAGTTACAGTAGTGTTTATATGAATAGATTTGAGTTTACTATTTATGGTTTTACTATCTAAAATGATGTAGAAAGGTTTTCCTCATTAAGCAAGGCTTGACTCTGTGTGAGATGGAGCCTGGTGTTCTTGCCCTTTATTAATGAGAAAGGTTTTCAAATGGAAATATGTGTGCCTACACAAGCTATAATTACAGTCATGTTTGACTCTTAAGCAGCCTTAGTAAAAATATTACCATCAACTTGTACTGTACTGGCAATGATCAATCAATCCAGCATTTAACATGTATTTTCTAAGGCAATGTATTCGTACAAATCACTCTGCATAATATTTTTTTCATGAGGGCCTATACAGCCCAGAATAGATAATATAGGTAAAATTAATTTAGCTAATATGCTATTAGTTAGCTAATATACTCTTGAGACCAAATCAAATCAATCAGTCAATCAATCGAACCAAAATAAAGCGGTTTAGAGACAAAGAATGAAAGAGGTGAACAAGTTTGTAAATTAATTTGTCCATAAATACAACAATTGTTCAGGAATACAAGAGCAACACGACACAGCTGGTTGGAAGGATTTTGTTGGTTGTTGAGCAAGGGGCTGAAATAATAATAAATGAACCTTGCTGTTTAGAATTTCAGTAAAGGAAGGGGAGCATTCTATGGAGGAGACAGAGAAAAAGTGATGCTCTTCAAATGCCCAAAGGCTTATATGGGCCACTGTATCAAGGTGCAGGCATGCTCAATTAATTTAGTTGGCATCTGTGAGCTTCCACTGGGGAGCTGCACAGATAGAAATGTGAGCTGGCAGCTCTGGATGCCGTGCCTCCCCTGCATACCTGCGTCAGCCGAAGCCCTGGCAGAGCATTCAAGAGCTGATTCAGATAATCAGGGTGCTTCATTTGGTCAGGGTCAAAGCCCTCGTCATAAAAAAAGAGATACTGACCGTTCCTGAAGAGCAGAATTTCCACTGGCATAGCCAACACAGTAAAGAACAGGACAGAGCTGGCAATAAAAGCAGACTTCTGAGAACATGCTGACTCCACTTGAGTCAAGGTGCTGGCTCTGTGGACTCTGAAAGACAACTCTGTGTACAGTGGTGGTAATAGCAGTATAAGTAGCAGTTGCAATGTTCTCTCCTTCACAACACTAGTACCATTATGTAACCAATAGGACCTAAAGACAAAATATCAAGTATATGACACATGCAAGTATAACAGTGGTTCACATCATGTGGTTCAATTTGAAGGCAAGGCACATTCCACTGACTTGTCTTTGCAATCTATTTTTGCAGCTGCAAGCCTGTCATTTCCTCTCACAACAGGGAACCCTCGGTGGTGTGTATTGTACTTATTCAGCACTGTCACTTTCTCTAAGCTGCTCAAAGCTATCAGATAAATACAGAGGCACATGCCAGCGAACTGAATCTGTCATACCATAAATCAACATTTGTCAAAAGCCCCATTTACCTGTGAAAGAAAAACGAAAATGTGATTCCGAACTTGTCTAAGCAAGCATTTGATTTCTGATGTTTGCTATGGAGAAATTAATATGTGCAGTTTATTCAGGCACAGCATTAGCCTTATATCTGAGCTGTCCAGAATGGCCTGAGGGCATACTGAATCTGAAAAAGGGGGAGATGCACATCTTGATGGATAAGTCATCACCTCACCTGGTTGAGGGAAAGGACGCAATAAGGTAACAGATACTGTGCCTTGTTCCCAAATGTTTAAATTTTGTTTTGCATTGCACTTAAGAAGTCAGATAAATCCACATGAAAACTCATACAGCCAAGACTGTGTGACAGCCAAAAATATTATTTTATTTGGACATACTGAAAAAGAAAGTAAACAAGTGCCCAAGTGTATTTTTAGTTATTGTTGTTGACTCACTTGATCAAGCAACTTCCTTGGATAACAACATGTGTTGGCTGGAGATGAAAGGACCCAGTCTTTGATTCGATGCATGACTTAGTCCCATTAGTTATGAAGCGCCATTGGCATGTGTTGGGGACTGAAGACAGATCCAGACAACTTTTTTAATGACTATCCTCTTTTTGTTCACTCTAGGACCTGTAACCTGAGGGATACATTGACACATGTGGACACAGCCTTCCCCAACTGTGACTGTCCAAGCTGGACAGTGCTCTGGGTATTCTTTCCTTGCAGATGTTGCATGGCATGTCAGAATTCTAATAAAATTGTTATGTTCTCCACAAAAAGACATAAAAGCATAAAATTGATTTTTAAATTCTTTTTTTTTAAATATAAATGTCATGTAGATCTACTAATGTCATTTATATGTTTTCTTGCTCTTTTGGCTTACAATATGTAGGGAAGACCAGCCACCAACTAAGGTTTTTATGAAAGCTCATGTGGCTAGACATATTCAATAGCCACATCATGTGCCTGCTGATTTTTAAAATAAAGGCATGGATTTAAGGGAGAACTTGATCTAATGTCTTTAACATACATTCTCATGATTAAATTTATTTGTCCTGTTATAAAACCCATGTTTTAATTCCAACCAATTAAGGGCAATTTCTATTCATTAACTGTCTAATTGTTCGCGATTTAATATTCTCTTTGTGGTTGACCTGCAGCCTAATGCACGCGTGTATACAATTAAAAATGCCCGGATGATGTCCTTTTATACAGTATTTAGGCAAGATTTCTATGGTGTAAGCACTGATGAAAGTGTTGTGACTGAAATGTTTGTATTTCATGCTCTGTGCACTTGGGCACTTTTTTTTTTTTCCAATATGTCTTGGAAAAAAGAATATGTTTTTGGTCTTGGTTGAATGACTTTTACAGTAAATTTATCCCAATTTTAAACGATATGTATGTGTTTCTTTCTCTGTATATCTTAAAGAAAGGATGGTCATAAATATCACAAGTCAAGTGAAGCAACAATGCTAGCGCTCTTGAGCCCATGTTGCTTTCCCCGTTCTCTGTCCTTCGATATTTCATGGGTCACTCTAATCAGAGGCGCCAACAGGTATTTTGGATCCTATGAGAAGATCTCACATTGGACCCCGCCACCCTAGAAATTGTAATGTTCTAATATTTTTTGAGGGATCCTCTCAGTCAGGGCCCTTGGAATCCTAATTCAATCCCCCCCAACCCCCTCACTCATGGGCACCCCTTACTCTAATCATGGTGTGTCCGTGTCTGTAATTACTACAGAGCTCAGCTATATTCCAAGGACCTGTGTTGTTCCGCTCCTCTGGGAAAGACCTCAGAGAACTCCATATTTATCATCACCTTATCATAAATTCTCAGAGCAGTGCACAGTGTATTACACATCCTGTTTTCTCAATCCAGAATAACGGGCTGCCGCTGTATTCATGTCATGATTGTGGGGACAGCCAGGCGTGCTGTACCTGCACAGGGAGAAGGGTAAAACACCATCAAATGGTAATATTAATAACTGCCTAAATGGACAGTTTTGGATTAAACTGCATATTAACTAGGTGTGTTATATGTGACAATGAAAATGTATTACCTTTACAAAATGCGAGGAGGTGCATGACATGGGAGGAGAGTAGGAAAAGGTCATGGAAGGTCAGTGACATAGGTCACTGTTTGCTCTCCAGTGTTGCCATTATGTATTTATTTATTTATTTGCATCAGATTACATACTGCTGACCTAATTTTACTGTTGCAGTATAATTTTAGTTGCACATTTAAATTACAATAAAATATGGACATCAGCAGGATTTTGCTTCCAGTGCACTGACCTGAACAATTACTGAAATGGTAAACTTTCACAATAGAATTTGTTTGTTAAGCATTTTAAAAGTATCAAAGTGCTGACAAGATCCAGTAGTGTTTTGACACCAAAGTATCTGGAAAGCACAGAACAGGATCTCGATGACATACCTTTCATTGGTGCCCAAATGGCAATTAGAAAATAAGGGTTGCTTATTGGACCCGGTGCACCACATCGGCAGCACTGGAGGACATCAGAGCCTCCATCATGTCCAATTTAGTGCCTCTTGAGCAGTTCTACACCCAGACCACATCCCACTGAACACCGTGAGAGCAGTCTGTCTTCTACACTTCCTTGCTGAAGAGCATATGCCAGCGATCTACTGGTAAATAAGGTACATTTTTTTATTAAAGCTGCACTGCTGTGTCTGCTACCCTGCGGACAAAGCATACAGACAAAACACAGCCGGGCACCGCCCCTTCTGTACCCACAGCAACACCTCATTCTGAGCCTGCACAAGCTGGGCAGGCTGCATCTCCTTCAACATGCCAGCAGTATTGGCTGCTGCTACTCACACCAGGGTGGTTTCAGGTTTGGGGGTGGTCTTGGGCTCAGAGACAGTCCCTTGAGCTCTTCGCCAGTCCTTCCTCAGCTCAGCACGTTCGCAGTAACGCCACTGGTTACAGGGACAAGGGCAATGTGACAGGCTATCAGCATTGCTGTGCTTCTTTTCCTGGCAGTACTCGAGGGTGAAGTGGGTAGTTCTGTATCTGCTCAATCCAATGAGCTATCTGTCCCTTCGGTTGTTTGAAATTTAATAACCACTGCAATGCGGCGTGGTCCATATGGACCATAAACTCACGGCCCTGCACATCTGAAATGCTGAAAAATAGCAGCCAATAGCTCCCGCCTGGTGACAAAATAATTGTGCTCCTCTTTGGTAAGCACACAACTGAAGTACACCACCACATTGTCCCCGTCCCACGTCAGCTGTGACAACTCCCCTCCCGAAAATTCCTACACTACTAGCATCAGTGTTCTAAATGAATGGCTAGTCAGGGTCCACCGTAGCTAAGACTGGGGCAGTTACCAGGGCAATGTGGACGCAGTGGAAGGTCTAGTGGCAGGCTGGAGACCACTGAACACTTTTCGACTTTTCAGCGAGAGCATTCAGCAGAGGGGCGGTGCTAGCAAAGTCCTTGATAAAGCACCTGTAGTGCAGTGCTAGGCCCAGGAAGCTATGGACCTCTCAGTGACTAAGGAGTGGGCCATTTCCTTACCACCTCTACTTTTGCTGGGTCAGTAGCCACCTCCTACAACATGGACCATTCAGTGTCCAAATCATAAATTTTTGCAAACGATGGAATTCACTTTTATTATTTTTGGTACTCTTCTGAGATTTTAATGAAGAACCTTAGCTGGATCTTCCTCAAACTTCACAATCTTATGATGTACTACCCCTTAAGTAATTCAGGATTGAGCCTGTTATTACCTTTAATACAACATAACAAGAAGAACAGGTCATGGACAGCCCATCAACCGTCACAATGATGAACCATGCAAAAAAAAGTTTTTTTTTCAGTATTTTAGCTAATAGTATTAAATACCTTGAATACTACACAAAGGCAAAATAACATGGCATGCATTGCCATGTTTTAAAAAGAACCGATAAAGAAATATAGTTTTGTAGGCATTCACAGCCAGGGTAATATTCACAATGATAAATGCAGTATTTTTACAATCTTGCAATAGAACAGTTAAGGATGCCAAACTCTGCACAAGGGGTATATTTTGCATTCCACTGTGGCATTTAAACAAAATCCATTATTTCTATTTATCCCATTTATACAACAAAGGTCAAGGAGAAAGTACCGGGAATAGTTATTTTAACACGTCCAAAACTGCACAACATAAACCTGCCAATAAGTCCTTGATAATGGGCTACTGAGAGAGTCCATTTGGGAGCGCTCAACAGCGAAATGACAGAAGGATCTACGGGCGAGGATTCACAGTGAGCTGCGGAGAAAGGAAGCCAGAACAAAGTGTTCTGCTGTCACAGGGATGTTAACAGCAAACATGGACACACGGAACAGTGAGCAGAGCAGCGCCGAGCAGAAGAGTCATTAAGTGACTCACCTTTGTGCAGACGGCACTGCAGAAATCTCCTGTCTAATTAATGCCTGTCTTCCTTACTCACTCATGTGCATCCTGGCTTGCCTGGGAAATGCGTGCAAATTCAAGTTAATATTTAAACAAATGCACACACGTTCCCCAATTTACATTGTATCATATTATGGCTTTTTTGCCTTTTAATGCATGTCATTTTCTTTACTTTTCTCCCAGTTTAGAATGCAAAATTGTTGTTGTAGGCCTGTCTTGCTGCAGTGTCACCCTCTGAGACATATGGTGACAGGTTCTTTTCAGTGTTTAGTCTGCAGGCTGCTGCAATGGCACTGCATCAGAGGAGAACTCATCGTGTGCAGCTGGTGCAGGTGGGCTGCAATCACTCGATCAACCCTCAGTCATTTTGTATCATGAGAGGCAATCTGACTGAAGAGCCTCTGTACCTGAATGACATCACGCGTTACAGAACTTAGACTCGGTGCTCCACGAGGATTACCAACCCATATTATGGCATTTTTCAAAACACAGCAGATCACTTCAGATACCTTTAAGGAGTTTTGATGGCTGTGAAAAAATTTTAATCAGATGACTAATTTATACTGTATATAAGGAAATACATTTCTTCTTATTGGGACTGAAAATGTCTGTCCTGGCAGGATTCTAAATTCTTAAAATGTCCTGTTAAGTTATGCTCATTCCATAAACTGTGTATAAGAAAACAAATAGGCTAGTATTATGTTTCTAACACCCACCTGCCCTTGCCCCCTATATAAAAAATCCAATATCTGGTCACCCTACTTAAATAATAAGTTACTTAACCTTTATTAAACATCTTAAATGTCTATCTACTCCTGCCAGTTCTGAGATTGTTAAAACCAAGCGGGGCCAGGGGATACATAATTGGCCTCATCATGGCTAAGGGTTTCAGTCAACCGGCATTTGCTGACTGCACAAAGTCCCCAGGTCGACTGGCTGCTTGTGGTCTCACTGCACCAGCTGTGCAGGCTGTATGGTCCTCCTGCATATTAACTGGGAAGCTGAGCTGATGAATTGCAGAGTGAAAAATGTGGCAGCTGGCTACATGCTTTCTGGAGAAGACACATGCGAGCGTTCAACCTCAGGATAACCAGAGGACATTTCAGTGACACAGTAGGTGGACTATACACCTCATTAGGCATTTCAAAATGGGGAAAAATGCAGTTAAAAGTATTTCAGGTGGTTGCATTTTGAGGTTGAATTACATTATAAATAGGAACATCAGCAGGCCACTATTAGAGCAAAACTATCCGTGGAACACTCACTAACAGCACCCAACCAGAAAATTATTTAAAAGCATTTGTACTGACCTCCAGTGTGGTGAAGGACAACGTAAAAGCATTTCGAAATGATGCTGTATCCATTTTTTTTTTTTAAATCAATGAGTAATTTTTTGTTGCAGAGTAGAGTGGAAGAGTGGAAGACAAAAGTACAAATGCATGTCAGTGACAAAGTGTCACAATATTACTTATCTTGCTATCTGAGGGACACTAGCCTAGATGTGTATGCCTTTCCCTCTACCCTCTATTTTCCTGATATACGCACACAGCCAGTTTCACATAGCATATATTCGCACATCACATTTTCTCCTTTAACCTTAAAGATATCCCCCTGATTATCTTTTGCTGTGTGAATCATTTCATTTATGCTTTGAAGAAATTTTATCATTATCATTTCTGTCATCAAAGATTGTCATTTTTTGGTCTCTGGACATTTCTGACAACAGTGAGCGCATCAATATCTAGGATGTACTGGAACACACCATACCCTCATTTTCTCAACATGAGATTTGCTTTTTATCAATTTCCCTCCTTTTTTCAGTGTAATAGAAAATCTCTGGGAAAGAGGAATCTTTCAAATTGATATCTCCTGATCACAGCATTGAATTGCTCTTGGACAGTGAAAACTATAGTGCTGACTGCTTTGTTTTCCTCAAACTGGATCCAGAATCAGGATAAAGGCAGTTTTGATGGTTAAAAATAGGGACAATAGGTATTATGCTGATGTGTATACCTCATCATCCAATTTGCCATCAATTATGCAGTTATGTACATAAACTCTGTCATCCTCCGTGCTTTTCAGACATTTTCTTTAATTGCATCATTTGTCAAAAATGTACTGAAGAAGACTATATGTTCATTTCATATAGCTGGGTGTTTACGGAAGCAATGTCAATGGCAGCACCCCAGCTTGGAACCAAACCTTTCATTTCATTCTACTTCATAGCTTTAACAGCTGAAGATGAACCTGGCCCACTTAAACACAATACCATGCCCAATTTAGGGCTGCCACCTCCTACAGCCAGAAAGTTCTTAAAAAGGTAGGTAGATTTCAAGATGTACAGCTGCCTATTTTGCAAATCTACCATGCACATGCAAGCCATATGTCCAATGGGCAATGAAATCCAAATGAGGTGTTTACATGACTGATAGAGTAATATATTTTATATAATAAAAAATTTAAATTAAAAAAAAAAAGCAGAAAAATGGGATCATACGAAGGGACACTCTCACAGTACAGAACCCTCTTCAGAAAAACTACACTCATGAAGTCTTCTCGATCACAGGTTTTCTGCCTCCTGTTATGTGCACATGAGCTGTAATCATGATCAGATGCACTCAACACGGGGTGGGGCTGACAGTGAGGAGTGATTGGAGCCATCTCTGTGGAACATACTGCCCTTCAATGACAGCTCCCCTCTGGGCATCACACTGCATTAACTTTTCTAAAACTGCCATCTCAGTCATTGTCTTTCAAGTACTAGTAAAGTCCTGAAGTAATTCTACCAGTGTAAGCTCTGTGATTTTTACATGTGTGTCAGACATACATCTAGAACCTTTATTTTTTTTTTAATTAAAAAAAAAGAATGAAAGGCTGCATAACTAATTTTTAAATCATAAAGGTATAGTTCACTTTCTGGAGGTTTTTTATATTTCAGTTTCCTGAGTATGTTTTCAATTGACCCAGACAGTTTTTGTATACACTTAAGCATGTTTTAGATATTTACTGAAGTTTCTGATGGCCTGATTAAAATGGATGTTATATGGGCATTATGGAATCCATGAGCTAAAGCAGTGGTTCTCAACCTTGGTCCTGGGGCCACCCCCCTGTATATGCTGGTTCTTTCATAATTTTTCTTAAACTTATTAACACAATACAGGTTTGACTTATTATCATTTTCTTTGTCTTTGAATTCTTCATTTTCTACCAAATGGTTAGTTTTAATGGCCAGGTGTCCACATTTTCACCAATTAGGAGCCTGTTGATTTGCCTTTAATTTAATAAGTTAAAAAGATTTTTTAACCTCTTCATGTAATTGTTTCAATATAGCACAATGTGAATATGGGGACGAAAATGATTGCAACTGTGGTCGGAACGAAAACCAACAGTGGGCCCCAAGATTAAGAACCACTGGTCTAAAGCAAGAAAATACACTATAAAGTAGCTTACCCAGTAACGTTATACCTTGGGAGGTTGTACATTTGTATATTCTCTGATTATTCTTTACAAAAATACGTTCAGTCTTATTTCCAGTTCCAAAACTAATTTATGTGGTGCGTGTAGCTTGCGATCACTTTGTAAAAAGAAATTGTTGCTGGCTTCCACATTACCATATGTGAAGAGAAGCAGATTAATAATGAGAGAGAAGACCTCACAACAACAAGAAATTGATAGGAATCATAGTGTCATTTTGCATTTTATACAAACTGACACTGTGAATTAGTTATTAAACGAGACAGGCAATGCAAATGCGGCCATCATTCATGATGTTCATTGTATCGCATTCATTCATTTAGCAGACACCCTTATCCAGAGCGATTTGCAATATAGAAGAAACATAAGTGCTTTCATAAAATGAATATGGGCATTAGCGTGAAATATGGTGAAAACATTCCCAGACCAGTGAACAAAGATGCAACATCACTGAAACAATAGTGCAAGTTAACTCTGCCAGACAAGAGCCAAAGTACAAATTCTATATACATACAGACTACATCCATGACAGGAGAAACATAAAACCATAAACATATAACCTATAATCATACAAATTAGTAACAAAAGCAGGAGTGCTATACCATGGGGATGGGAGGGGAACAAAGATGCAGTTGGAAGAGGATGGTCTCCAGTCTGTGTCAGAAGATAGTAAATGATTCTGCAGTTCTGACCACTTTGGGAAGGTCATTCCATCATTGTGGAGCCAGTACCGATTGGCATTGTGACTGGGAGAGTGAGCCCATCGCACACAGGCATTGTGACTGGGAGAAGTGAGTCTGTCGCTCCCAGGCTGCAGAATGGAAGCATCTGGCTGGGGTTTAAGGTTAGAAGATCGATTAGAGGCATGATGGAGCTGTTCCATTCATTGCCCTGTAGGCTGGCACTAAGGTTATACAATTGATGTGAAGTGTAACAGGTAGGCAGTGAAGTGAGATGAGGAGGGGTGTGACATGAGAATATTTGGGATGAGTGAAGACAATTTGTAAGGCTGCGTTCTGTATTAAGTGCAGATTAGGTGCAGGGATTTAAGGGTGCATCGAGGAGACTGGCAAGAAGGGAACAGTCCAGGCATGTGAATACCAGGGCCAGGACTAGGAGCTGTGTAAAGGAAGGGGCAGATTCTCCGGAAGTTGTATAGAAAGAATCTATATGCCCCGATGGGTTATTTTGATTGGTCCAGACACTTTTTATGTGCGATAAAGGAAACGTTAGATACATAAATTTTCTTATTACCTGCAAGCTTTACAATGGTGCATGCCATGGGGCATTTAGGGGCTTGCAATCCAAAACAATAAAATATACTTCAGGTAACCTCTATTGTGAAATGATGTTTTTAGAGGCTCAAAATTAATTTTATAGTGATTATTCATAATTACAAATGTAAATATCAATTTTGTTTTCTATCATACTGGCACATATTTCTTTCTCAAGTTTCAAGCAGTGCAAGCTCTTCACTTCCAAGGACCCCTGTAGTAATGTTGATATAGGAAAACGCTCCACAATTTCCTTGAGCACAGCAGGCTGCACGCGCCATAAGAAACAGTTCCAACTGAAAATAAGATTAAACATAATTTTTGGAAGAATAATTCAGTAATATACTCACGTATAACCTCTGGAGGCATGACATCACTGTAAAAGCTGTTCTGGAGTTATTTGAAATGTACTTACTTGCTTTATCTCACAAACCCTCAAATGAACCCTATGTCAGCCATCATAATGCCATCACGTATCTTTCATTGTACACAAAACTGTGGGTCAATCGAAACCATTCAGAAGCATTTACGATTAGTGAAACACAATCACAGTCATAACTTCACACATCTCACATAGAATAGCTGTAATATTATTGCTATATGTACCATGTGTGGTTAGAATCATTGATCCCTTGCTTCAAATCCAGACTGCAGAAAGTAAACTTGAGTTTACTTCAACAAGAACAGATTATAACAGAATAACATTATCTTCATTTGGGTGGATTTCAGAAAATACTCTTTTGGAGAAAATTTATTATTTTGAAGTTGGGAAATTACTGGAAAATGACTTGTGCAGCCCACAAAGATAAGGATATCAGAGTCGGACAGACAAGCAGAGTATTGTATAATTACAGTACACCTTTCCTGGTAAAATAATGACTTCAAAAGAGAAAACAGATCATAAGGATTTCTGATGCGCAGGAACAGAACTAGCAAATCACAGAACGCAGCATGATGAATGAATCACTGTTGCCATCATTCACCAGATCATCTGTTCAAAAAGCTGCCACTTGTATTTCCCTCACAAGTTCACAGATTCCATTTAAAAGGCTTCATATAAAAGCGTTTGATTCATTTGTCCCTCTCAAGTCATGTCTCTCCTCCCATCTCACCTTCTGCCACGTCATCTTTACCCCTTTCTCACACAATCTGCAGGGGTCCCAATTCCACCTGAAGAGACAGTCATCTGCGCTGTAAGACAAGTAAGATTCAACAGACACCCCACAGTTGGGTTAAAAAAGATGCAGCATACAGTTAAAGGGAAAACATTTGTTGCTGTTTGCAGCCTGGCTTTCATTCTGATGTTGTGCTTTGAGGGACACAGAAATACAGGATTTTTATTTTTTTTCTGACATCAGTCATTACTCGGGAAACACGTGGCTTGATGTGAATTGCTTTGATCCTTTGCTCCTGTATCAGGAGTGATTATCTGGATAGCATCAGGGTGTCAGGATGATGAATGGTTATTTACCTTTATTTTAGACTCCCAGTGCACTGAAGATCGTCACCAACTTATTCTGTTTCTCTCGTTCGACACTGCACACCTAAACCCATTTTGCAGCCTTTGTGCATGTATTTTACCAACTAAGAGTTTGTTTCATGAGGTTATACATGCAATGAATTGATTGCTTGATGTCAGAGTTCTGTCAGTTTCAAAGATGAATCAATCCTGTAACAACTTTGGCGGTGACGTAAAAATCAGGATGTGCTCTTCCCTCTATTCCTGTAACATGCAATGTTTTTCACATGACTTAATTTCAGTGGAATGTTCTACACGAGCGTGTTTACCCACAACCTTTCACTTGTGTTATGGGAGTCACCACTAATGCATCCCTTATAATTCACCCTGTTTAAATACTGTACTCCCTGCAAATTGCATTGTAATGTCTTTCTGTGACCCACTAATAGCCAAATCGAATAGGTGGAATAATGTTTTGGATGGGTGGGCAGTGTGTGAAAGCCTGTTGTAATAGCCCTGCATTCTCTGTTTTAACGCTGACAAACAGGCACAGACTAATCTGCTGTAGTTCGATTACAGTCGTGTCAGATATTGCAGTGTACTGAGTCTTGTAGCGCTGGGCTGTTTCCAACTCAATTATTCTGACAAAAATAAGTATGAGTTGCATAAAATATTAAAGGCAAGGCCGTGTGAGGTTGAAAGCTTCTTGGGAGCGGGGGTGTAGCATCTGTTTTATTTTTCATGATGATGGAGGAAGTACGCCAAGGAGCACTCACTTGAGGCCATTTTGAGAAGCTAATGCACAGCAATTCAGCCGTGCGAAGTTTGCCCAAACCCTATGTAGAGATGGGGTCACCATCATTCCCTCCTGAAACAATAATTTGTATTTTGTTTGTCATAAAATGGGCTGAACTGCAACACTGCAAGCATCATACTGAGCAAAAAAAAAAAAAAACATGTTATGTGCAGGTCTGACATTTTGATTCGCTCAAAACACTTAGAAAAATCTACAGTGCATGTGTAGTTTCACGTCTTCTAAATTTCACTAGTTTCGTTTCCCTGGTGTAAATAATGGCAGTGTTGACTTTGCAAAATTCTCCCTGAAAGTTTTGGGGTATTGTGATTTATTTTTTTAGTCCTGGTGCCATGGTGTGCATATGCACATATACAAAATATGTTGTTGTGACTAATGAGGAACTACTAAATCAGAATACATCCACCACTGGCTTGCAATAGGGACACTTTATACAATATTTAAGTTGATGCTTTAAATATTCAGGATAACACAACATAAAGCATGAACTCATAGCCATGTTAATTCATTTAAAATGCAAAAAGTCATTAAATGCATCTTTAAAAAAAAAACTATTGAAAGAAAATGATGGTTAATAAATATAGTTCATAGTTCATCCTGAATACCTAATTGTAGAGAAGCCATGGAAAGTTCAGAATTTGGTTAAAAATAGGAGGATAGTAACCCCAGAAATTATGCTTCCCTTTGGCCACAGTTGTACAGTGAGCATTTCATAACATGTGCCTGAAGTTGTATCTGCGCATTCATCTTTTCTTTGTAACTAGCATGAGTTGTCTGCATAATTTGTCATATCACAACAAGGAACAGTCACACCCCAAGGCAAGGTATTGTTTTCTATTTCATAAATGTAAACTAGACAAGGAAGCCGTCTTCTGTTCCCAGAGATGTTTCAACTCTTTCTTAGTTTTTTACCTTTCTTTGGTCTTGACAGAGTTGATGGTGTGTGATGTGGTGTAGTATGTTTATGGGCCTACCACATGTAGGAAAGTATTTGCTGTGTGTATTTTTTATTTATTTATGGTTCCATTACCCCAATGAAGACAAGAGAGCAAGAATCAGAAGACTCCTAAATGCTGTACCTGGATTAAAATATCTGACAAATTTAAATGAGAAATTATTAACGATAGGACGTTAATTTCAAGGTTTGCTGAAAAATGAAAAGTAAAAGTGACATATCCATTTTCTGGTGAAATATGTTACAACCACACAACAAGGCCAATCATCACATGTAGACCTCCAATTTTAGAATGAATTTGTTAGAGAGGAGGGTACATTGATGTGGGAGGTTTTGACAATAGGGATTAGAATGGGACCATATTACAGCAGGGCACATTAATGTTGGAGAAAGGTTCATTGCATTGCATATGAAGAATGAAGGTGTTTGAGAAGTGGAATGAATCCAAATCCAATCCACATCGATGTGGGAGGCTTTGACAACAGGGTTTAGATATGAGGCCAAATTAGAAATCGATATATGTGTGAGCAAGCTTCATTGCATTGCGTATGAAGTATGAATGTGTTTTGGAAGTTGAATATATCCACATTTTGCTTTTTTAGCTGAGGTTTGAGGGCTGGTGGTTGATTCTGAATTACACATGTGGGCCCTGTTGCATATAAGACCATTATACTTTTCACACAGAAATGGTAAAATGACTTTTTCGAAATGTTTAATATTACATTGATCACTGGTGTAGTTCAACATATTGTTAATCTTAATTATTATTCTCAGGTTATTTTTTTTTCCTTTGCACATAACTAAGAGGAGGTAAAGTCGGTTAACCTTCAGAGAAAACATAATCTCGATTGCTTCGGAGATGCGCATTTATTTTTCATGAAGACATTTTCTGAGAGTAAACACTGCGTCATACGCCATTTCTATAAAGTGACAAGCAGTTTAGAGTTTAACAGAGTCTTTTATGCTGACTATTTCTCAGGCAGTGACGTGAACGAACATTGTTCTTTCTAACCATTAATATTTAAGATATCATTAAGGGGAACGCAATCACTCAGCTGTGATAATGATGTTGATTATGAGAGCAATAATTATCCCAGACGTGATGTGAGTTATTGTTGTACTGAAGAAATCCATCAATTCTGCACTGGAATGAGCACCCCTGCATATGTCTCAGAGGGAATTCACACAGTGCGTTCCAGGTCACATTCCATCCAATGTTGAAATATCACTGCTAACATTTTATACACTGCACAAAACAAGTACATGGATGATTATTACATTATGTCTAGGTATGATTCACCTATACCATATGACATATGACTGACTGATTGACATATTGATGGACAGACATTCAGTGCAAAGATTACATCAATCCTCTGATAAAAAAAACAAAATGAAGTTATCATGTTTTCAGTTTTTTGGCAGATCTGGTCAGGTTGGAAAGTGAACCTAGACAGTGCATTGTTCAATACAAAATAAAGATGTTTCTTTTAACAGTGCCCAAATAACTACATAATTCCTATTGATTGCTGAGTGTATAGATTGCGCAATTTAAAACCCCATCAAGACTAGTGTTCGTCACAGACAGTCAGTTTCTCCCATTTGCCCCGATCTCATGGGTGTTCCCGCAAATTAGAAGCTGGTGTTGATGAATTACAGTGTCCGTCTCTGTCGGGGCAATCTGAACTCAAATCAATTTAAGTGACTTTCTCCCCACTGAGAGTATAGACTTTTGTTAAATGACTTCATGGGAAAAATGATTGCATTAATTTTGAGCTTAACACCAGCTGTTATGGAGATTTATAACCATGCTAAAGTTTAATTCCCCCCCCCCTCACAGTATCTGATAAGCATGCTAATAGTAGCCTAAGCCGACAATAAATGTCCCCTTTATTCTAATTTCCTGGGTTTTTTGCACAATCTGTGGCTGGATAAGCAGAATAATTCATTTGTAATGATAAAAATGGAGGAAGTGGCGATTTGAACTTTTATCCCAAATGAAAACTTGTCTTGTGTCTTGTCTGGGTGTATCCAGCTCTACTTTAAAAACAGCGATAGCTGGCAGTTTTTTTTTTCTCTCCAAAAAGTCCAAAACAATGTTTTGTCATTAACTGTTCTGTTGTATGACTTTGCTACACAAAAAAGTGTTAGTCCGTACATTGCACACAGTAGCAAGTTTCCATGTTCCAGCAGTATGATTGGATTCAAAGTCACAACCTTCTGAAACCATTTCTAGTGTATATCAAACTGCTTCACACAGCAGTTCTGTCACTCGCATATTTTACTTCTGGCCTTAGTATTGACACAGCAAACTTATCCCAACTGCACATGTGTATATTGCCAGGTTATTCTTTAAAAAATTATGCTTAATCTAATTTTTCATTAGAACTAGTGTATCCTACACTACATGCAACCCGAGGCACCAGTGCTCAAGGAACAGCAGGATATAAAAACCAGAAGTATATAAAAACGGGTACTTATGTTTGCAATTATGTATAAACGCTATAAAACTAATCTGTTCACATGTAAAGCCTCTGGAAACTTGCCCTTGTGGTATAAGCTGCTCTACAGTTACCTGAAGTTTATTTATTTCTTTCTTTCTTTGATTGCTTGCTTAAGACCATAATCCTCCAATACCCATACAGCAGACATTGTAAAACTGGCTGGTCATCAGTAACTTCTGTAACTTCACTGCCCATAAGAACTGTATGCACCAATTAAAAACATACACTAACACTGGGAAAAAAAATTGAAAACCAAAATCTGAACTTTCCCCAGACCGTAGCCTCAGACCTACAGGCAGGCAGGGACTCACTTGAGCCTTTTTTTTTTTTTTTTGAGTGGTCATTTCTACTTTACTCAATATGATAGACCAAAAAGGCAAAACAAGATTAATATTTTATGTGGAACAGTTCTGCAAAATTTGAAGCTAAAAGGACAGCCTAATGGCCAGTGTGCCTTTTCTGGCTGAGCTTTCCTGAGAGCAGGAGTAACCTTACTTATCTCTACAGTGCATAAAGTGCAACGTATGCAGAATGGAAGTCTATAGCATTTAAGTGAAAGTACCACGGGAAACTCCAAGGCCCAAATGGCTGGGGATAAATCATTGAAGTGAATTGATCAATAAACTGTTCCCATTGTTTCAGGGCTTCATAATAAATTCATTCAGTCACATTTGCCCTCTTTGATTGAAGTAGAGTAAAGTACAGCTCTCACACGCTTTAAAGTTGATCTCATTGGAAGAACTGCCAATCTTGCACTGCAATCTTTAATTGGATGCACAGGAACAGCAACATCCTATGTATAATTCAGGGAAACCGTTAAATTTGCACTATTTTTAAGCCTAGCAGAAGCCAATTTGCACTACAAATTATGTATCATATGAATGCATAGCCAATGCACAACCCTGATATACTAGTTATTTGAAAGTGAACAACTCAATTTAACTGTGGAGAGAGCATATGATTGTCTGTAATAAATATGGGATGTGACTGATGTGAATATGGAAGTTGCATAAAAGTATTTCATTAAAATGTACGGTTGCTGTGTTACAAAAAATATTTCAAAACCATCACAAAGTGACAATCAGAAAACATATCAAACTCATTCTATTATGGGCTGAGTGAGTTTTTATTTCAAAACAGTGTTCCTTGTTATGCCATTGTAAGGAGTGATCCATAAGAAAACAACAATACTGAAAAATATTTACAGGCAGTACAATGTAATTCTGTGTAATACGGTTTCAGGAAAATTATATGAATGTCTTTAGCCTAGGTGTATGTAAACTTTTGGCCTCAACTGTAAGTAACACTCAAATGGATGCACAGTTATCTATATTTATTGTGAAAGCCCATTCTTGGTGTCTCTGTTCAATGGGTCCTACATTCTGTAAGAGCTCCTCTGAGCTAGTACCTGTGATCAGAATACCATCTAAAAAAGCAGACTGTGCCCTTTAAACCCTGCAGGACCTGGTCCGTAATGTGCTGAAAAATAGCTGGTGCACTAGACACAATAAGGTAATCTGTTCATCTGATACAGACCTTTGAGTGTTTATAGTCAGGTACTTCCTGGCCCTATCTCAACCCGTTGGTAAGCCTGCGAAAGATCCAGTTTTCTGAATTGTTTTCCCCATTCTATTGTAGCAAATAGGTCCTGTGTCTTGGTTAAGGGACACTGATCCACTTGCACCCGTTCATTAACACCAACTTTGAAATCGCCTCATATCCAAACTTTTCCATCCGTTTTCATAGGCCAACAGACTTTAAGCGATGCCCACTCATTACATTCAATTGGAACTTTAACCCTCTGGTGTTCTAGCTCCAAAAGCTGTTTGTTTACTGCCTCTCTGAGCACGTAAGGTTCCGGTCTAGCCTTACAGAACTTTTGTGCTGCATTGTCTGCCACTCTGATTTTTGCTTGAACCCTTTGTATCAGACCCAACCCTCCACTGAACACCTCAGCATATTTTGTACAAAGTTTCTCCACTAGGCATGACACTTGGCATTTCTTGGATCCAGTACCTAAACCCCAATCTAAGTTTAGGTACTGGATCCAGATTCTTCCCATGAGAGTAGGAACCTTTCTTTCTGAAACCTGCAATATTTTTGATATCTACATTGTACTTTTGCAGCTAGTTGATATTGGTGATATCCTTTCCAACCATTTAAACTAGCTAAAACCCATTAGTCCCAGCCAGACATTTTTAATTCAATTCAATTCTTGTTGACATTGAATTGATACTCCTGCATCACAGAAACACAATTCCACCATTCCACCATTGTTTTGCATTTGTTTGTTTTTTTTTTTTTGAGTAACCATTAAATCAGATCCACTCTCAAGTTTATAAAATAATTATTAGCTAGCTAAATAGTCCATTGACCATTGTCATATCACAACGTAATTTCTGTTGCAGCAACTGAGGGGTCACAACAGTCCATCTGCAAGTGCTTATTACCCCCCTGCCCTCTCTTGGCTCTGAGCCTGCTGGTGCTTAACCATTACAAATGTGCAATAAGCATAGCCGTATCTTACTTTAACATCAATACTATAATAAAATATAACTACATTAATCCATGTGGTTTTATTTATTTTAGACTACAACTATTTGAGGTAATTAAAATTCAGCTTTCAAAAGACAGAGGCTAGATGCTCACTGAATTATTTTACCACTCACCGTATTTGTTTAAGATCAATGCTAATGATCCCACTGTCTTGAAGAACATAACTTGACATGGCTGCTCAGACAGCTTTGAATGTTATCTTCAATGTTTTGATCTATTATTTATTAAAATAGAAAAGCACTTATAGCATGCTTGTTGAACACCCATAAAAGCCCTTTTCATTATAAGAAAGGCTAACATCACAGACGGTCTCTGCCAGAAGCAACAACTGCACTTAACCAATCTCCTAATGATTTACTTTTAAGGCCAGCTCTTGTCATTGTGCCCTTGTCACACTAAAGCGAGATGAGTCTGTTCCTTTCCCCTCTGTGCCATTGTGTTTTTCTTTTCTTCTTTGTTCTCCCTTTTTCCACATTCCCTTTCCTCGTGGGGTTTGCACACAGGGTGCAAGTTCAATGCAAAGTTAGAGTTGGCTATTCAGACAAAAGAAAAAAAAAACAGACCTTTTGTGATTCTCCTCTATAACGCCAAAGCGTGCTGCATCTAACCAACTCCATTGTTCCCTCTCATAAAATAACCTTCTCTTCACCTTCCAGTCAGGGTTCAGGGCTGGTCACTCCACTGAAACTGCCTTTTTCTCCATTGCTGAAGCATTTCAGTCAGCGACAGCATTTGCCCTATCTTCTGCTCCAATCCTCCCGGAAATTTCATTGAAGACCACCAGCTCTTCCTTTCCACCTCAGGCTGTATCTTGGTTCTTCTCTCAACCCCAACACACTACCTTTAGTAGTTCAGTTTATGGTATTTTTAAAATTGTTTTAGGCTGTTCTTCTTAGGGTTTGCGTCATGGGTGCAATCTGTGTGTGTCCAGGATTTGTATTTTGGTTCTTGCTTAGTTAATTTGCATTAGTGCTTTTGGTATGCTGCATATATACCTGTATAGTGCTACATATGCACAGAAGAAAACTTTTTAAAAGCCCTCTCAAAAGCAAACAATTACACAATCTCTTTCTCTGAACAACGTTTTATATATCAAGTGATTGTGGAAAAGTATACATTCAAAATTTAATCCTCAGAATTATGTTATCGTTAAAAGACAACTCAACAGATATTTACGTCCTCGAGCTCTCCATAGCATTCTCTGTTGTTGGCTAGCGAGAGCTTGATGACCGGTTTGTGGTCCCAACCAGACAATGTAGTGTCCGGACATTACATTACAATGTAAAGTCAGGTCCGAGTAATTGATGGAAGAAATGTACTGGTAGGTTATAATGAATATGCATGTCTGTGACTCTGATTCCCTGATCTGACATCGGTTTTTTGAGGGGGTTTCTCCCAGGGTCGCTGACGATTTAGAGGGTGAGTTTTCATAAATCAGTTTTTTCTCACATTTGTCCACACACAGAAAAATCTCAACCAATGCACAACTAACCCTTGTGTATCTGAAAGTATAATGCCAGCACTTTCTAAGTTATGTATGAAATTCAGGCATATGTTACTGTGTAAATGTTTAAGTAAATCTGTAAAGTATGGGAAATCTGAGGACTAAAACCAGTAAAGTTCATGGATTTTCTTCACCACAGAGTTCCACTTGGAGTTTACACTGGCACTTACCCTCAGACAAAAAAAATTAGAACATTATTGTTGTGACAATAATGATAAATCCCAAAGATATGCTGTGATCAGGCCTATTTTTAGTTCTATGATGTCAGGTCAGATCTGGTACAGATTGCTCCCATCCCAGAAGTTTACAGAGAGTAGTTAGCGACACTTCTGCCAATTATTAATAATAATTGACCATAATGGTGCAAAGCCCCCAGTTTTTTTTTTTGCTTTTTTTTTGACCGCACACAAGCAATAAACTTATTAACATAACATTTAACAAAAGGAAAAATGGATTCAAAGCTAACTGGCTAGCCTGTTCCTATCATTACGAACGTTAAAATATAAATGATTACTCAATTTTTCAAACATACTTTGTTCAAACGTACTGAAAGAAAGAGGATGTGACTCCTGCACTATTTGTTGTAGATGTGCAAGTGACTGCTGTCATTGTTGTCAATTGTTGTGAACAGCTGGTGGAAGCTATTTCAGCGAATGGGCTATTTCAGCTAATCGGTTCAGGTTTAAAATCTGGCTTGAGCTTTTTGGGCTGGTTTGGACTCGAGCCTCATTTCTAGCCCAAAGCAAACTTCTATTGAGGGGTAATATAGGCATTTTTATAGACATACATGTCTATTTTTTTCCGTTCTTCTGGCTTTACTGGAAAGGTGTGATTGAATTACGTGAGGGGAGAGAGGGTATATATTAGTTTCTAGCAGCCAGCTCAGTATGGATTAATGGACCTTCCAGCGGCACATTTGTTGAGTATTGCGCTTTTTTTATCCATTATCACTAATATTTATTTTAGTGAGGGCATGGTTTTTTTAGTGCCCAGCATTGCAAATCATGACATTACAGCTCCCTAAAACCACTCTAGTTTGTCCCATTAAGTTAAAGACAGCGTAAACCATTTGTGCCAAATACAGTAATGGAATACTCTCCCACTCATGTAGTGCATACAGCAATGCCACTGAAGAAAAGCACTTTAAACGAGAACTGGCTGTATTGTAAGAGGACGGCAACAAAATCTCTACTTGAAGCAAATTAAATTCAACTCTCTGTGGTCGGGCTCACTTGTCCTCAGAGATATACATCAACTTTCAGTTTCAGAAAGAAAGTCAACCTGAAGTTTCAACCAAATTAGTTCACACCTTTAGGTCCTATGTTGCATCAGCAACTGTCTTATAACATTTCTCCTGGCCACCGCAAAGTTGTCAAGTTCTGTTATAGTAAATAATTAACAAATTAGGAACTATACTAGCCAGTAAGATTGCAAACCATTTCTATTTGGAAGGGTCTGAAGCAAAATATATACTGGTAGTTACACTGGTAGTTATTTATAAAGTAATATAAAACAGGCATATACAATTTGATAAACTACAATCTACCTGAAGGTAGTGCCACAAAATGCTATTTTGTATAGTTGTGAAACTGCTAGCCAACAGGCCAATCTTTAAAGCAAAAAAAAGAAGCTTTTAACATAGTCCGGTTAAAATAGCCAATTAGGGAGACGACATTTACTAGCCAGATTGAAGGAGAATAAAAACGAGAATGACAATTGATCTGTGTGGGGTGTGCATTTGACCTCCAGAGTCAAACGTTTCACATGTACATGTGGTCCACAGATTTTTGTGGTTTCCTTTTAGTCAGCAGCCAATAAAGGCATTGAGAACAAGGTCTGTGGATCATTTAGCCAATAAATGATTTAAATGAACAACAGGTGCTGAATCACACTAAAAACCAACAGGCACTGTGCCCCACAAGGACAGGAGTCTTACGCCCTTTTTTAAATGAATGTGCACGGGCGCATGTTGACAAAATGAGTTACTTTGCTCGCAAGTGACGATTGCAATTGAAAGGAAACAGATTACAGTCTGTATTAATGCTCTCTGTCTACCTTGATATACATTTGTTATTCTATATTTGAGCAAAGAATACAAGCAAATTCATATCTACAAATGGGATTATCTGAAAAATGCAGCAGAATAATCAGTACTATTTAACACTGATGACCAGCCAGGTGTTGCCTGATGTTAAAAAGTGCAGCAAACATAGGCAATGTGGAGCTGAAATTACACCCTTGTGCAGATCCTTTTATTCAGTCCTGCTCCCACAGCATTTCAGTGCTCCTGTTTGATGCCAAGATGTGTCATTGGAATTCTGCCCTCTTTTGAGATACAACTGGGGAGTGCACTCAGTTTGGCAGTTTTTATTTGATGCCCATTAACTAGAAGCACGCCTCACATTTTTAGGTTTCATTGAATCAATTCGTAATACCAATGGTTTTTTTTTTTTTTTTGAAGGTGTCAAAATAATGGTTTTTAATGAATGTCCTTAGAGCAGAGTGGCTAAAGCGAAAGGATGAAGTGGCCTTACATTATTTTGAATGGATATCTTTATTGTATGGGTTCACGTGAAACAAAGCACATAGCACACAAAGAACCCATATAATTTCACACATTTTATACATTAGATATAGGATTTTGTTTAAATCACAACTTTAATTTATAGAACAGTCGCTTGTTCAGCAGGGGTCACCTTCGTCTGCCCACCCACTTCCAAGAAACACAGTAAATTTGTTCAGCAACTACGAATATCTTTCCCCCGGTCGCTTTGCTAGGATCCAGTTTAAAGTTTCTGAGAAAAAATTAATGAAACCATGCTTCAAATGCTGGTCCACCTCCCATCTGAAGGCAAACACTGTGAGATGAGATACTAGAAATTGCATTTACTGCCAAAGCTTCGGGTTCCTGAAATTTGAAAGAGGAAAATGCACAATTGCCTTCAGCAGCAAAACCGTGGCCCAAAAGCTTCAAATAGGTGCACCGAAAATCTATCGTCTCACCTTAAGTTCCCTTTATAAGCTGAACTGATTAGGCTTTGTACTTGGTAGCAATTGTCTCTATTTTTAAAATCCCCTGCAGCTGATTGGATTCCATTTCAAATTGGGACATCATTTTAGACTCAGCTTTCAAGTTTGTAAAAGTACCATGCACAATACACGATTAAAGAAGGTATGGTATATTATTGGGAAGATATACTGCAGCTTTAAAGATTTTATAAATTA
The DNA here is from genome assembly GCF_018555375.3 of Anguilla rostrata. Classification (NCBI taxonomy): domain Eukaryota; kingdom Metazoa; phylum Chordata; class Actinopteri; order Anguilliformes; family Anguillidae; genus Anguilla; species Anguilla rostrata. The sequence continues at coordinate 16,469,459 of NC_057936.1, forward strand.
TATGTCTTTAAAATGTTGTTGAACCTCAAACTTTAATTAAGGTTTGTAAACATTTTATTAAGAATTCACACATATGCCCTGTTTCAATGTACATATGTACAGCAAGGCAACAGTAATAAAAATCTGTTGCTTAATCTGGAAAAATTTAAACATACAGAAACAATAATGAACATGGAAGTAAACATAACAGTATGTGTTCATACTGTACATGTCACAGTAAATGTACACAGGCCCATAGTTTCCAAAAAATGGGGCGCACATTGTGGCATTAGCAGTCATCTAAATATCAGATTATTTTAAAGTAACAGTATGCTAGGAATTTGTTTAAAAGTCCATCAATGACCAAGCGTACTTTTAAAGACTGATCCCTTGTCATTAGTCGACAGATTACTTCTGAACATTAAGAATGCTTTATTAACAGATCGTGTTCCCCATGCTGGGTGAGGGACCTGCTGTGACTTTAATTACAGCTGTAACCTGAAAGCCATTTGCCTGGGTTCCACTCAATCAAAACTCATTTGCATAATTCTTTTACTAGACATTATTCAACTATACAGCTTTATATCGATTGTATGCCAAAGCCAGTTAGTTATAAATTAAGTTAGTGACATAACTGCCCACTAAGAATATCTCGTTAGATCATACACAGTTGATTGCAGGCATCATCAAAGAAACATTTCTTTAAGATCTAAACTAATCATTTTTATTATTGTCTATAATTTCTCATATAACAAGGATGTTTTTTATATTATTACAGAAACTTCACCCTACCCTTACTGACAGAACTCCCAACCATGCAGCAGATCATTGCTTTACTACAGAAGCAAACAGCACATTTTTCTACACAAAGGAACTTCCTACAGCAAATAAAAATGTAGCATTTTGCTCCTCATCTACCTACCTTCCTCCTGCCAGTGCCAACCCAAAAAACAGAAACATTTATTAAGGTCTGCTATATTTGTAAAACGCCTGGCACATAATTTTATTATTTCACATATTTCGGGACACCAGTTTATCTAGGGCATGTGACCCAAAATGATTTCAACTTTCATTACCATCTGAATCCCTGTGAAGACACTTCAGGCATCGGTTTGTCACAATCACCTGACTAATGATACAATTAGAGATTAACTGTGCCCCAATCAATCTGAAATAAACAATGATCCTCTGACAGTGAAAAAGAGAAAACTGAATTGAACAGCAGACAGAGGTTCTGCATTAATGATGCATTTGCAGCAGTTTTGGTTCTCAACAACAGGTACAAAGTCACCAATCAGACAGAGTGAATGTTCACCTCTGTCCAACATGGAAGATGATTCTGACATAGTCCTATACATAAACATATTAATGTCTGTCAAATTGCATTGGTGTGGGTGTGGCAATGTGTCAGTTCAGTGCCATTCACCTGACGCCTGGCAGCTAGCACAAAGCTAATATTATCTCACTTTGTGTCAAGAATGAATATACTGACATAGCAGTCACCAGCTAATCCAATGTGTACTATAAACACATATTCCTCCACGCAAATGTCAACAGATTTTGGTCTTTAAACAAGTGCTAACAAATAACTCATGTTGTAGTGGCTGGGATTGAGCACGCTGCACAAATGAGGATTCCCTTTATTTTCAAATAAACAAAAACCTACCTGTCTGATAATGGAAACTCAGTAGTTGACACTCCTTCACTTTATGATGTGTTACAGTGACAGTAGAAAAATTTCCACTTCTGACAGATGACGATGTGGAAAATTGTTGCAAGTCCTTCTGCTGTGCACTACTTCAGAGGAAATGATCAACTTAAGTGAAAGCCACATCTAAATGTGTAATAGAATGTGGAACCTTCCAGTAAAGACACCAACAATATGACATTTTTAACTGACATAATCCAATAAATACGAAAATACAAAAACAGAATCTGAACATGAATAAAAAGTAGGCTAATACTAAGTCATTGAAAATTTGTGACTATGTGTATTCAGTAAGACAACTGAGGAAAAGAGGCAGAAGAGGATGAAGTTAATGCAAATATCTCTTAGAAGATGATTTCCTAAAGACAAAGAAAATTTGGGGATTTACTGCCTGACTGCGTGAAGTTATATTTTGTGTCTGAGTGCGGTCTGACAGTAAGGTAGTACATTTGTGTAAAGGCAGAACATAAAAATGCATGTAAAGCATAAATTGTATGTGTAATTACATTCACCATTACATGTTTAGCATTCAGAAGCTGCTGTGAACGTACTGTTAAGAGGTCATCCTAACCCAAATATGTCTATCGTGCTACTGTGCTCACCCTGGAATTAAAGTGGTTCTTTTAGCTGCACAAGTAAGTGGATGGAATTCTTGGATTAGATTCCGGTTTACATGCCTCGTGTCTCCTTTGTTAAACAGGGATCAAAAGCCAAGCATATGTAGGGGTGATTTAGTGCCAACAGCCTTCGTGTGGCACGGAGGAGGAAACGATTTTGCACTGTGATCGCCCAGGGCCAATGTTTGCTGAGTTCCAGACATATTAAATACCATAGTATCAGGCTTATAAATCAGTCTAATTCGGCAGAGCCTTTGAAAGGGTAGCAGGACTGAATCAGGTCATAACACTTCAGAAAATTTGAATAAACTAAATGAAAGAACTGAAATACATATTCCGAATTGTAAAACTTGCAGATAGGTCAGGCCTGCTGAGCTCCGGAAATGGGATTAATATGAAGGCTTCTGCAATGTATCTATTTAACAGTGTTCATTCTTGCTCTCACATATGCATATCCTGCCCCATTCGCATTCCCCGTGCTGTGCTGAAAAGGGATGGAAAATAAATCAGGTCTGTTTAATTTCAGTTGTCCTAGTTACTATTATGTCATTTCTGGCTGGCAGCTTTGTGATTGCATTAGGATTTTTCTCACACATAAATATGTGCATAATCTTGGATTTATCGCTTTCTAAGAGATGCTTTTTCCAAATAACTCCTGCAATAAAATGATGAATTTAGCGGATTAAAGGAATCATTCTCTGGCTACGGGGGCATATCAGGGGGTATGGGTAATATCATGCAATGGCTGAAATCTCCTGGCCAAGCAATGCATACTATGATATATCAGAGTTTTGTAGGTAAACAGCCATCACCTAATGTTCCAAAAAAAAAGATAGAGAAAACCTGATGAAATCTGAACCCCTTGGTTAAATCATTAACTTCAGCGATTCAAAACAAAATGGTCTTTCATCCATTTATCTTTTCATCCAAAGCCAGAATACCCTTTATGTTCTGGATAATTAGCAACCAGAGAGAAAAGGAAATTATGCCATGGGTGATGGAATGGAAAAATACAATGCAATGGCCTTCAATGTGCATTATGGGATATTAATTACCAGATGATCAGATATCAAATTTCAAAGTGAACTGAAATAAGCTACTGAAATATCCAATAAACTAAAGGTATAAGATACAATAAATTAATGATATTTTTATAGGATTGTGAAGAATTATTTAAATCCTCATTTGTATTTATGTGTTCTGTGATTCAGTTTAAATCCAAACAGACATGACTGGAACTTTAAAAATGCATAATCCATGATCAATTACATTTTTTAATAATCTTCTAAGTAATGTGTGAAACATTTCTATCAATTTTTAAACGTGGTCCTTATTACAATGTTAGTAATAGTGACGGGAAGGGGGAGGAAGTGCAACTCATTCGGCGAATTGAATCAGTCCAGGAGTAGCAAGTTGACAGCTCGCTATGTAAAAAGTTTAAAAATGAATCATTCAAAAGATCTGTTCATTCAACTGGGAAAAACACTAGTACTTCAGTAAACTGTAGGCACTCAGAGAACTCTTCTATGCCCTTCAATTTTGTATTCCAACCAACTCACAACCAAAATGCAACGAACACAAATACCTGCTGGTTTGATGGTATGCCAAAATATGGCTATAGAACCAAAAGCATGCTGCTTTCAGTCCATGGCCCTTATTGTCCACAACATCAACTATCACCAGCTCTCATCTGTCTCAAATAGCCAATGACTTGATATCAATCATTCTAGATCTTGGAGGTTTCTCTTCAGTGGTGACCTTGACTGGAGAACTTTAATCGCCGGTTTATCCTGGTCCCAATGAGCTGTCTGTTGAAAGGCATCTCTAAATCTAGCAGGACAGGGTATCTCTAAACCTCTGGAGGTTTATATGTAACACCTGTAAAGCAACCATTCCAGTCAAGCTGCAAGAAAATAGACAATCTGCTCCTTTAAAATGGGCATATCATTAATACTTGTCTCATACTAATAGTTCTCTTCCAGCTTTTTAAAAGAAGGATGCAACTGTAATAGGTTGTTAGATTGCCAGATCCCTATCAAAGCAGTAGAGAGTCAACCACACTACATATCACATAGTGTTCCTGCCTACAGAGAAGACAGACTTATTTATAAATGCATAGGGTACATCCTAACTAAGCAGTGATTACCAACAGATGGATGAAAGGGGATATTGCAAGAGATGTCATTAAATCAAGTCATTAAAACACAAAATCCATGACTCTATTTCTGGAAGAGACAGTTAACCGGATTTGTTTTTCTTTCCATTAGCCCACAAAGGATATGGCATACAACTCAGACTCTCATTATGGATAGTGTTTTTTTTTATTAGTCAAATAAGTAATATAAAGCAGATGAAGTCTTTCTGTAACATTCTTTTGTGAAATCTTTGGAAATGCATTTACAAGAAGCAAAATAGATAGACAACCCAACTGAATAGTCAAAACAGAGGATCACACAAGCTGGCAAAAATTACTTCTGAAGAATTGCAGAGAAGAAGGGAGGGAGGACTATTATGTTATAAGCATACAGTGTTGCATATAATGATCCAAACCCACTAGCATTGACCTTCCATAATACCCACATATTGCATGACAGCATTATTGTGATACCATTACCACTGACGCCCATTCTCTGCCTCCTGATTTTTTGGGTTATTCATTGCAGACACCCCCTCTACTGCAATGCTGTCTACTTTTCATCCTGTGGGCATCTTCATAAAGAGAATGTAGGAAGCTCACAATGATAAAAGCTGGTCTAATATGAAGCCCTTGTGCGTGCCATTACCATTTCCATATATTTAGAATCAACCTTGACATTTAAAGCTAATGGCAAGACTGTGAAGCTACAGACAGTCCTCATTTCTCACTGTGCAGCTAAGATGTTCATTTCTTTTGTAAGAACATGGATAGATATATCATTGTCTTACACAGAGTTTTAGGTCCATATTCTCCTTAATGCACTGAAGAAAGACGTCATTCTGTTGAATTGCTGTATTTTCATACTTTTTAGACCTGCGGAACACAAATGGGTAAGGTTTTAATGGAAAGGTCACAAATAATATTAGATAATAAAAAAGTAATATTTCCTCATCAATTGAGCTGTTCTGTGAACTGGAGGCTGATTTTGTAGCCCAGTTATGGTAGCTTTGAGTTATGTCAATTTTTAGAGCACTATAAAATAAGTTGATGTTATGCCAATAAAACATATCACTGCCCTCAACATAGAATACAGAAAATATTCATAGTAATATCATGCAAATTGATCTTGTAGCAAGAAATGTTCCTTTGGTTTGGGTTTAAATTTTAAATAGGAAGTTGTGCCCTTATGCTTTGGTTAAAAACAGGGATGTACAAGGAATTCATAATGACTTTCGGATAATATCCAGCATTTTAAAACGAGGCTAAAGGATTTCAAAGTGACGTACTTACTGGTTTGGATTTAACCAATTATAACACGGAAGCCCACTAAAACCTTATATTTCTGACTTAATGCAAATGAAGAAACCTTAATGTTGAATTTGTACTATCATCTGAGAGAGAGAAAGAGAGAGAGTGAGAGAGACAGAGAGAGAGAGAGAGAGAGAGTTTTCTGCAGCCCAATAAATCATCTAAATCAGTGGGGAGTGGTGTTTAGAAGTCCATTACCCTGGTCCAGCCGGCACAGATTGCTGCCGTTCTGAGTGTAAAGGCCGGTCAAACCTGTGGCAGATGGACAGCGGAGTGCCCAGGCAAAATATTATGGGAGAAGGACCAGCAGCCAGGGAGCAGTTTAGATACATGCGGACAAATATTAGTCAGTGGACACAGGCGCCAGCGGAATATTTGTATTTATTTATTTTATTTTTTTTATGGTACAAACACAGAAAGTCTAGGCAGACCTAGGCCAACATTGTACTGATGAATTTTACATATTGCAAAATACTCACGCAGACAAATTTTCTGACAAACCACTGAACACCCAGGACTACCATTACGTTGTTCTGCTATCTCTGTGATGTTCGAAATCCCAGATGATTAATTCTCTCCCTTCCCCCTTCTTTTTTGTTGCTATTCTCTGTATTTTATGCATATGTATGTAGCTGTAGGGTAAAATTTATTTGGTTCTCCCTAGATTATATTGTTTGGTGGGAATTCACAAATACACAAACCACTGATCAGTAGCGATTTTGAAAGGAGAACTGTCCATTTGTTAGCTAGCTTACAAATTTGTATCTCAAAAGAAGGCAAGATACAAATTTTTTGTACAATAACTGGATGTTGTACAGTTGTTCTATGTTGGTGTGCGCCCGTCCCTCAAAATGTCAGCCCTGTTTTATACCATATTTTTCCCTTCACAGTGTCCAAAGGCATTGGGAAAATCAGACCCAAAAAATAATTTTGTTCGATTTCAAAAGATTAAGTCCTTTTCTCAGTTCTGAGATTGATGAGATTGATTAATATCCTTTGAAAAGCAATTCTAAAGATGTTTTCAGAGTAAAATAATAAAGGTTCTCTGTGAAATATTTTTTAAATATATAATTCACAATAATATTTCAAGGTTCATGGAAGACCTTCACATTATACCTTTTCACATCACATCAAAGTGAATGTAACATTTTTACACAGAATAACAGGGTCCTGTGAAAGAGCCTGGATTTCATTATACAGTATCAATCACCCATAAAGTTTCACACAGTAAATTAATTTTTACTTCCCTGTCTAATTGCTTTGATTTCTTACAAAGATAATATTTAAAAAAGAGTGCATAAAACTGCATAAAAAATGAAACTATTATTCAGGTAAATAATTAAAATAAAAAGGAATGAACTTATGTTCCTAGAGATGTGTTTGTCAAGGCCAACATCTATGAAAAACAACGCAAACGTTCAATCTTACAGGCATACAGGCTGGCATGTTTTAGCATACCACAGTTGCTGTTCTCTAACAGCTTAGACTGAAGATATACAAGTACGTTCTTGTGCATAACACAAGACGCAAGAGAGGGGAAGTAGCACAAGAAGCACACGGTTTGTCATTAGCAGTGGATCAACCTCAAATGATATTACACTTTAGTCTGCATATAAAATCCCATTTAATCTTTGCTGTAACCAAGGTTACAATCTTGTGGCTAACAGACTGCACGCTGCTCCTGTAACGCCACTCCAGGGTAGGTGCAAAAACACAGTCACAGCGCTCATATTTCACCTTCCAATTAGGCTGCGATGCCACGAGCTGGGCAACTGTGCTGTGACTGAAAGTCATCAGCTTGGAAAGAAAAAAGGCGCACAGGACAGTGCCCAGCTACCAGGGTGGGCTGGACCCACAGCCACAAAAAGCTAAAATTTGACACGCATCCACACCCAGCGTCAACCCGTCGTACTCTCCACCATTCCCTCTCTCACTCTCTCTATCACGCTCTGAGGCAGATAGGAGCACAGCCAAAGAAACCAGGTCTGTGCAACAAAGGGCCCTGCACAGAGTCTGTTATTTAGAATAAGCCACTGGTGGGCGTGGAAAGGGAGGGAGGGCTTGACTAGAAACCATAAAGGTTTCAATTTAGATGAGCGATTTACAAGGGGACAAAATTATCATTGGATTGGATCGACAGGATTTATTGAGAGTAGGAGAGACACAATAAAGCAGAGATAATACCAGTTGATTCAATTAGGAGATGGTCTCCCCAGATCTTGTAATAAGATTTATTCTACCGCCCATTCTCCTGCATAGATGATTCTCTTGAAAGGAGCCTATAAGCCATTCCCATGTGTACCTAACTGATGTTTAATTTCCTGCAGATCAGTGATTGATGAATTGCATCAGTTTGGGGGCCACTAGAAAAGAAGTTGTAGAAGATGGTCACTGATGCACTGTAACTGCAGTACAGCAGGTTGTTGTCAAAATACACCAGTGATGGTTCGTACATTACAGTGTTTCTTTTCCAGATTTTTTCCCCTCATTTTTTTTTTTATTTCTGCTCAATTCGGTAAATTTCAACTGTTGTCCAGTGAATGTCATTAATGCTTAATCATTCATGCTCAATATATCATGAGTGAAAATAGGCACCGCTACTTGCTACAGACAAAGCTGTCACTGACAATGCTGGTGTCTAAGATGCTACCACATTCCCATTTATATGAGCCACACTCATTAAATTCCTGTCTAGTGTTTGTCTTTTGCCTGGATTTACCTTTTTTGGTTTTGTGACAAACCAGATTAGCCATGTGCCCCCAGTGTATCCCTCTGATATTCTGTATTTGACAGTCTAGCTTTATTTCCCAATCCTTACATATCCCTTTTATATATCGCTATCCCAATATGTATCCTTTTTATATGTTCCCATCCCTGTGTATCTCTATTTTTTTAATCACTTTTATATGTTCCTATCCCTATGTATTCCTATCCCTACGTACAGTAGCGTTTGAGAAGTCCCTATACAAAGGGAAATATTGGCTGGTAAGACACTAGGGGAATACTCTGTCTGGACACTTTTTTATGATGTCCTTTGAAGGGGTGGGGGGGCGGAGTTGGTAAGGGATGGGATGGACCAACAGAAAAATAATTGTATTATAAATATGTGTAGCTTTTTACCTAATACTAGAAAGCACCCATAGTATAATTGACCGATCTGAATAATGATGTTTGCAATATGGAAAAGAAAAGTGGTGGTCACGGTTAATTAAACCAACTATTGATAAAGCTACATTTAGTGTACATACACAGCTACATTATAGCCAAATGTAACTAGTTTAATATTATTCAAGATAGCAAGTTGCAGGGGCTTCTGGATGGCTCTCCTGTTTAAGCAGAATTGCAGCGGACGGGCCCCACACTCTGGTGTCAAATCTATCCTGTGCCAGTGCCAACTCTGGCCGGCAGCCCTGCCACTTGACACATAATTGGCCGTAGCATCACCCAGGAAGGCGGGGGCTCATCGCTCACCAGCTACCAGTGAGTTGCCAATATTCTGCTTGATCAAGGTGCAGATGAAGCATCTGCCCCCAACACTCTGCAGCATAAACATGTTGACTGTAATGGAAAAGAAGCATCTTTTTAACATCTGTTTCACAGCACAGCATGTACTTGTTTGTGCTTTACTGAACTGAAAGTATGGCTTGCAGCAATGAACACAGCTGAAGAATACAAATTTCACATTTTGAGCAAGGGGGAAAAAGTACATAAGCCATGCTAAGACTACATATCATACTGGGACCACATCCTTCTCATACGGGGCTAGGTTTCTCTGATGTCTTTCTTGCCTTTATTATGGACCTGTTGTGTGTTTGACTACCCCTTTTATAGATGTCAAGCTACTGTCACAATTAACACATCTCTATGGAGTAAAAAGTCCAAATTAAAAGTTTGTTTTCTGTGGGAGATCGTTTGGCAAAGTCTGTATGGCTGTCAACTCGCAACAAATATGTTCACCCACCTCCCCACCCCCACTGGGGAGCTGGGGGTTTGATTCCCAGCCATGGTACTCTCTGTACTTTGATTGCTTTGATCCCATCTCTACAGTATCTGCAGTACTCCTTGATTTCTCCCTGTCTGAATAAAGTGAAATAAAAGAATTGAATACATAAGGAGAGTGGGTTACTTGTTCTCCTTAAAAAAACCTGTCTTAGCAGTTGTTTCGCAGATTGTACTTTCAACATATAAATATATAATATTTTAGGCGGCAGTCATAAAATTGCACAGCTGTGTATGTTTAGAGATCTCTGCATGAGATGATGAACCACATGTTAGAACTGTCAACAGACAAGATGGGAATTTTAAAGTTTAATGCTGTTGGATGCTTAATGTCAAAATGCTTAATTACAAAAATAAGTGGAAATTTATATTAAAATGTTTAATCTGTGGAAATTAATAATATTTTTAAATCTGTCCTGATGTATGCAGGGAACAAAATTTGGGTATTTCAAATATCATGTGCGTTTAAGGAGAAGGCCTGAACTACTCCTAAAAGAACTGAGGTGAATAAGAAGGGAATAGTCTTTGACAGGAGCACTGACATTCACACTTTAAATATCAGACATTTTCTTTATCGCTCATTTGGTCCTCAACTAATCTTTTTCCTATCTTGCTCAGGGGGCTTGTTCAGCCAGTTGTGAGGATATATTAAACTAATCATTTATAAAGAAGAAATGGGCTGTCTTACATATTCCTTCCAGAGTTTGATTAAACCCCTTTTTCATGTTCAATATGTTTAATTGTTTAATTCTAAGAAGGTTTTTTTTTGCATGTTCTGCATATGGTACTGGTTAAATTACAATTTTAAAAAATGTTTTGATCTGAAGAAACCTGCCCGCAGCTATATAATGTGGTAAAGCCTTGTTCCCAGGTGCCTCAGTGTAGGGGATTTCATGCCATTTCTTATCCAGAAGAGGTGGACATAGCGTCACCACGAGCTCATATTACAAAACCATCCTTAGAAAAAACAAACAAGTTGCATATTATGACCGGCCACTGCGTAATCACCAAAACCTTATCAGCATGTGTGTCTGAAAGTCTGCAGCATAATCAGTTCATTTAATAAATAGTTATTGAGTTCAATAAGCTGCTAATTAAAGGTCCCTCATCCCAGCATTACAGTGCTGTGAAAAAGTATTTTCCTTCCTCTATTATTGCATATTAGTCACACTGAATGGTTTCAGATCTTTAGACAAAATGTAATATTAGACAAAAGGAAACGGAGTAAACATAAAACCCATATTTTTATACTTACTATTTTATTTATGTAATGAAAAAAGTTACCAACTCCCATTACATCCATGTGAAAAAGTAATTGCCCTCTTAGTTGCTCAATCAACAATTTAAGCAAATTTTATTGATAATTAAATTCAGCTCAGCCAGGCTGGATTGCAGCCAGTTGTGTTGAATTTAAACCTCACTCATATTGAACCATACTATCAGAGTGAAGTAGTCACCACAAAGATTCAACAAGCACACGGTGCTAAAATCAAAGGAAATTCCAGAAGACATGAGAAAATAGGTTCTTGAAATATATCAGTCTGGAAAGGGTTACAAAGCCATTTTTGGCTTTGGGACTCCTCCGGTCCACAGCGTGTGCCATTATCTTCAAATGGAGAACACTTGGAACAGTGGTAAATCTTCCCAGGAATGACTGGCCTGCCAACATTTCTCCAAGGGTGCAGCAACAATTCATTCAAGAAGTCACAAAGATCCCATGAGAACACTCAAAGAACTGCAGGCCTCTAGTCTCTAGGCTAAGGTCAGTGTTCATGACTTCACAATAAGAAAGATATGGGCAAAAATGAGATACATGGGAGAGTAGCAAGCGACCACTGCAAATCAAGCAGTGGTCGCTTGCTTCAAGTCCACATCTGAATGGCTGAAAAGTTTTGAAGTGGCCTAGTCAAGTCCTGACTTGAATGTGATAGAGATGTTGTGGCAGGACCTGAAACGAGCCATTCATGCTTGAAAACCTACCAATTTGTCAGTATTAGAGCAGTTCCACGAAGAAGAGTGGACTAAAATTCCTCCACAGCATAGTGAAAGACTGATATCAAATTATAAGATGCATTTAGTGCAGTTATTGCTGATAAGGATGGTGCAACCACTTATTGGGCTATATTTTGACGATCTAAGCGCACGGTCTAAAGCGCATGGCGCAAGTGCATTTAGGGCATGTCCAAATCCACTTTTGCTAGTTTAACGGCGGATAATATGAGCGCAAAGTAAGACGCATGGTTCAAAGGGGTTGTACTTAGTCTCTTAATTAATCATAGGTGTGTTTTGGGCGTAACATGAAATAAACCAATCAGAGTGTTGTCTCCCATTCCCTTTAAAAGCCAGGTGCGCTTGCACCTTGGCAGACTGCTATTATAATGGCGGATTTGCCAAGTAGTAAGAACGCTTCTCTGCAGACATTATGACATGTATTTCTTTTTTAATATTGCACGTTGTGCATCCGCCTATGTAGCGCATATTACTATCTTAATAATGTGCCCTTAAAATAACTGTAAAATGCTGCACCATTGACTTAAAACCAGGTTTTTGTTGGTCAATCGCGCAATCGCTTTCCGTTGCCTCAAAATAGCAATGCGCCGACAATGCGCCTGACCACACCTCATTTTAAGACCAACACGCCCATGGGGACTCAGATGGGCACAAGTACATTTGCTATTTAAACAACGTGGGCGCTGGACGGGAAAATGACTGTGTTGGTCTGAAACTAGCAAAGAGACTTGCGTTGCGCTTGGCGCCACTTTGCGCCGGGTGTATGATAGAGCCCATTAAGTGTAAGGGGGTAATTACATTCATATAAACAAAATCATAATTTAAAAAATGTGTTTTCTGTTTGTGTTTTGTTGGCTCCCTTTGTCTAATATTACATTTTGTCAAAAGAACTGAAACCGTTCAGTGTGACAAATATGCAATAATAGAGGAAATCAGGACACGGCACTGTACATGCAGCATATATTTAGACAGAAGTCTTGTTTCTAGGCAGTAAATGCAATTCAGATGGTTAGCAACAATAAGGATAGGCACTGAGGCATTCAAAGCAACAGCTTTTGTTTGATTGTGAACTAATGACCTGACCACTCACAAATATGTTAGTGAAGCACTTCTCCAGCCAAGATAGGCAACTATACCCCATGGCTATTTTTGGAATTCAGATATCCCCCATTTCACTCTTCCCTGCTGTCATTGTCAAGGCACAACATGGATCTGCTCTGGTTAGGGTTTGTAGGCTATATATTTATGTCCTGTAGCATTTACATAGTCATTTGTTTAGCATATTTGCATCCTGTCATTGTCAAAACACCTGGGAAGATGCTCGTGCATATTTTATTGTGACCTCCAAGGTTCCATGTTAAGCACTTTTACCAAGCCATTTATATTTCTTCAAAATGTGTCCCCCATCTAACCCAGACACAAGTGAAAATTAATTGCTTCCTTGGGCAAGCAAGAGAAAATTCTGAAATTCCACTCTCCTGAGAAAACAGCCCCGGAAAGGGGGAAATATTAATTTTTGAAGTAGAACTATTTGAAAAATCACTTAAGAGTGTCTTTATATACAGAGGAGGACTAAAGGGCATTCGTCTGAGGATGAGGGGAGAGAACAAAATTGAAAAATATCTGCATATTCTGATCCTTTTTGCCACAGGAGTTGGAATGCAGAAGCACTTTTGGCTTTACAAAACAGAGTATTTGTGAAGATGTGAGGATTGTATACACATTTTCTTTATTCAGGAGCATTTTTATCTACATCTCTCTATGTAGCACTATGGCTGTGGAATACAGTTCAGCATAAATGCTGATAAGAAATTCCCACTCAGTCTCATACATATGAAAGGCATGAGCATAGATTTACTGAGCAGCTCCTGCTTTGATTTGTTTGTTAAAACTCACTAATGGTCAGTTTCTCTGGTAATTGTGGGAAAAACAAGCTGCATGCAAGGTCATTACAATTTTGCAGCTTCCAATGACCTGTTCATATAAATCAAATATTGGATTAAAAAAAATATATGAGCTGAGAACAAATATGGCACAGTGAATTGGTGTTCGAGTTATAAACATTGATAAAGGTACTTCAATGGTGTTATTCGATGGTATTTCAAATACGTATGGTATGGTTGGCTTTATTAGTATTCATTTTTCAGGTTTAAGTTTCAGTATTACATAAATCCTTCAGTTGTGCCAATCCGCGCAGTCGTGGGACAAACTGTTTTTATTGTTCTTTTTTGTTCCTTTTCCCACACAGTCATTTATCAGGCAATGGGGGGTCTTACAGTGTAAGCAGCTTTGTTGCACCCAATATAAAGCAAACAAGCAAACGAAACACCTACTAAAGCTACGTAATGCATAGCTCAGTATTTATGAAGGCAAATGGTGAAACACTTCAGTCCAGGTGTGGGTCCTCTTCAGGGAAACAATGAGTATCATTGTAGTTTACCCACAGCTTGATGCTTCTCAGAATGTGACAATGTCCTCATTATTGCATAATTACTGAAAATAAAATGGCAAAAGGTCTTCAGTGTGTGTCACGTTGAAACACCGCAATTACTAGAGGGCTCTTCAGGAATGTTCCCATGCATCAAGCCTTTAACTGTTTAAAAATAATGTTATATTAATGTAGATAGAAGTGATGTACTTACTTCTCGGCTAATGATGTGCCCAAGGTCAAAACTAATACAACCTCTCTCCCATGGCCACAGCTGAAAGTGGAAGATGGCACTTCTCATGACTTTATATTTCTATATCTCTTTGCTTTATTCCATTTTAAAACAATGAAACAGAAGACTTGTGGCATGCTCATCTTTATGTCCCAAATGTTTGTGGCAGCATGATGCTTTCCTGTGGAAGTAACAAACTGGCCCTAATAAAACAACAAAATATATTTAAATTGCAAGAAGCACTTTCTAGGTTACTGCACTGTTTCCGCAGGTTTATAAATAGATGCATGTATTATTCAAAGCCCAGTAAGATTCTGGCAGCATTTTATTGCATAATATTATTGACATGAACAATTCCTTTCTTGTCTGTTGTCATGTTGAAAAATGAAGTGTTGGAATTAACTAATTATTTTACATTTGTTTATTTCAATGACACCATAGCAGTATTTCTTTTTTTCTTTTTTTTTTTCTCCAGCCTCCCAGTTCTGGGAAAGCCAAGACCCATGCAAAAGGGCAGTATGGCTAACAGGTCAACAGGTGATTTTTTTTTTTTTTTAAATACATGTTAAAACATGGCAACGTACTATGAAGTTCATTAGAGATATAATCTCTTCAATTAGTTGTTTGTTCATATTTTGCATTCCCCAGACATCGACCTCATCATCATTACATCCATCATCATTACAGTTTCACACCTGTAATCTACTTTTAAGGGAGACAGAAATTAGATCCTGCTGATATTCATATTTTAGATATACTTTAAAAACAGTGGCAGTTACCTATCAAAATCAGTTCGAGAGCTCTTCTATACAAAGAACATTTAGGTACACCTCTGAAGTGCCACAGATAATACACAATCGAAAACCATGCTAAATTGCTATTCTGCACCATTCAATAGAGAGAGAAATGGCACTGCTTGCCATTAAATTTTGATAAGACAGATGGATGAAAGCATTCTCAGAGGAAATGGCTTAAATAAATAAACTAGGACCGAGCTGAGACTAAAGCAGTTCGGAGATGAATCAATTGACTATTACTGCTGTAAACCATGCATGAAAAATGCATCTACCTTAAGCTGAGATTCAGAGGTCATTGATGACACTGCCAAGATGTTAGTTCTTCTCAAGCACATTGTCATCCTTTGTGGTATATTTCCTTTAAATGGCTCCATGCTACTAAATAAATGCCTGCGAAGGATCTACTCTTGTTTATAGCACCATTTATAATGCCTCTCATAAACAGTGGTTCCATAAGAATGTGAGCCAAGATAACATTGTTTGGCCCTTTAATAAGTTTTAAATTTCAAACAGTTGAAGGTTTTCTATAACATTCATTTCTGGATTATTCTGATTTTATGTCTATTGAAGCTCTGAAATGACAGAACATGGCCACATGGTCAGGTCAGTTTTGGATGTGAATAATTGTAACATCTTTTTTAATTTTTATGGCAAAATTCAATTTAATATTAATAATCATCAAACAGGAAGTTACAATTAGCATAAACATCCCTTACGAAAGAAATCACATGTGAAATTAACATTTTCACATGAGAATTCAAATATTCACGTGAAAAAAAAATGTCACGTGCACTGGACATTTTGATATGTGATTGCTTTTTTTCCCATGTGAATGAAGATTTCCACATGTGAAAAGAAAATTGATCATATGAAGTAATGTGAAATTTCTGTCTTCACGTGTAAATTACATATGTTCATATGTGATTGACACATGTAAAAACAAAACACGTGGCATGAAATCCACTGAAATTGGCATCTTTGCATAGGAATTCCACATTTTCACATGAGACTTAATGTTTCAAATGTGAATTACAATGTTCATTGTTTATTTTTATAGATTTTTTTTATAGTGGACTCTTCACATGTTGGGTGTTCACATGTGGTTTTTGAACACAGGTTTTTTTGTCTTTTTTTTTTTGTTTGTTTGTTTTTGTTTTTTTTGCAAGGGCAGTCACATGTTTGAAAATTCTGTTCCGTGAAGTTGCAGCAAATATACAATTAAAAATCAGGATGGTGTCATCAGCTTATCTTAATCTTGACCTCCAGGCCTCTTCATTTATTTCATATTTTCATTTTGTATCAGAACCATAGGAAATTATCTAAAATAAAATTGCTCAAGAAACCAATTTAGTTTGGGGTTCAGTTAGACCACTGATCTGTTGTTGCACAATTCACGCTTTAGTACCCCTGGCAACCAGTTGTCATGCTATGATAAAGGATACCGTTTGCTTCTTGCTGGAAATGGCTGAACAGCTGTTGCTTCCTGCTGTGGGGGAGAAGCAAAGGATTACAAACACCTCCATGACTGAAAACATTTTTAAAAAACTCACATGAGATGGTGATTAAGTAAACATTTATTGTAATCCTTTATTGCACAAATCTTCTTCTGATGTTTTAAATATGTGCATTCACCAGACAGGCTGTAATGACATATCTGACTTGCTACATTGGTTTTTGCCATTGTAAAAATTGTCTCTTGGGTCCTGATTCAATTAAACAAAAATCCTGTCTTTCCTTGACATTGAATTAATTGTACTGAACGTTTTCTTTTTTTGTAACCAACATTTGTTTTGACAGTGTTTAGTCAAGGTATTTTTGTAAATGTTATCAAATGTGACATGCAATTACATATTTCAGACATTAAACAAATATCAAGTAAATGATTCATTCATTAACTATATCAACTGCAGTATATTTTTATGTTATTTTTTAAATATTTCAGAATGAAATGTCTTTAAGAATGGACATGTATTTTGCAAGTTTGTAAGTATATTGTGAGTATTAGAGTATGTGATTATAATTGTATGCGCTTTCAAACAAAGGACATACTTGCATTCTAATGTCACATATACATTTGATCCCATTTAAAAGAGACTTGTCTATGCAGATGATTAAAATTCTAATCATCTAAAAACTTCCTGTTTTCCACGTGTCACCAAATCCCTCCTTTATAAATGATGATGATTAAAATGGATTCCCTTTCAATTCACCCCATTAACACCAGTGTCACGAACAGGCTGACCCATTTAATGCAATGTCATTATTCTCTGATTAATCCAATAAGGCAAGGCTAACATTCTTCTGTAACAGAGATCTAAGGTCTGGGGCAAGTAATACTTTTTTACTTTTTCAGTCAAATGAATAGTTTGTTGGAAGGCAGACAGAAGGACATATAAACTATTGCTTCTGCACATCAGGAGATAACGACTTCCACAGCCTTTCACCCACGCCTACCAGCAAATTCATTCGCATCCAGATATTTAAAATGGCTTTTCAATCATGAGATTTCTTTTGAAAAGAATTTTTTTTAAAGCCGCTAACATTGTGAAGATGGTATGTCGGAAGTGCACACAGCATAAGGGAATATTGTTGACAATGATCTTTCCGAGAAGCTTGGGGAACGAGTGACGTTTCACTCTCCACACAAATCATATGATTTATTTTCTCATAGCAGAATCAGGACAAGGAATGGAGGAAATCAGCACTGCAAGAAGCTCCAATTACATCATATTTAAGCTATTTGAATTTGCTTTAATTTTACATTGTGGAGCGGTGCAATCTCTCAACAGGACTGCAGTGTGCTCTCGCTTCGCAAACTGACTGGCAGCTGGTAACAGGTCCCAGAGATTACAGGCTCCATGGACACCTGCTATCCTGTTGTATTCAGAATGAGAGAGGTGCTGATTCTTTCACTGCCTTATTATCCTGGTAGTTCCATGCCAACAGAGGAATGGATGTTTCATCACATTATTATATGATTAGCCAATGCCTTTATCCTGGATAACTCAATTTGCAGTTGTATTTCTGAATATTTATCAAAGCAGGGCAGGAAAAGTCACTTGCCCATGCTCAAGGATGCAACCACAATGCTCCGCCCAAGATTAGAGGTTGCGCCATTCTTTCGAATAGACCATTGTGGGTACAAGTCCCATCATTACACCAGACTGCTTTCTGAAGCATCTGATATCTAATGCTGTTACAGCTGGGAACAAACTCTGCCAAACCAAAATAAGAGGAAAGGCCACCCTGGTCGCTGAGGGTCTCTGAGAATCACCTTGGTGATTTAAGGAACATTTCATCTACAGTTTTACTATGATCAAAAACAAAAAAATAAAAATCATATGCTATAAACTGTAATGTTAACTAAATTTGCTTAGAAAAAAGGTAGAATTTACATGCATTGTACCCTTGCTGCTTCTGCATAACAATCAATAGTTAAGTTTAATTATGTTTGAATTGACGCTGAAATAAGCCTTGTGAGCTGTGTTTATTTGTAAAGACATGATCAGAATTTGAATTTCGATTTGTTTCTAGCTAGCGAATGATAATCATTTTCATCTGTGATGAAGGATAAATACCAGTATCAGCCAAATACTCTACAACAGTTTACAACATATTGCAGGGGGTCCTTCATTCCACACATTATGATTTGGAGGAATTATCCCAAATATTCCAATTCAAAAATGCTTTATTGGCATGACCACACACTGGTACATATCACAGAAGGAAACTACACAAACAAGAACTTACCAGACCTCTCTCATTATATGGTTTGTAAATATTCTTACGAAGCCAGCATAGTGTTATGGAATACTAGTGAAAAGAGTCTGCCCCTCCTCTCTGCCAGTTAAAAGGAGTAAATAAAGCAGTGAGTTTCAAATCACAAGTGTTTTTCTTTATTAGGCTGAAAGCTAATCCTCCTGCCCACACATTAGACCACCGCTGAAATGATTTTGTACCATAGTGTATAATTAAACACAGTTCAAAAGTACAGATTCCTCTCTAAAGCTGCAAGACCCCACAGGGGATGTTGTAGGTTCCTTATTATAGAAAGGGAGAGGGGGAAGTGGTAAGCATTGAAGCTAGATGGATTACTAACTTTAGCTGTTCAGATTTTTGACAACTTCACTGAGATATCCTGTTGCCTGGCAACAAGTTTTTTATCAGCTTTTGGCAAAGCAATATACCATTTGCTTCATAATTAAATATTTAGGCATGATATTAAGACATAAATATTTAGTTCTATTATCTATTAGTTATTTTACACAGAAATGGTAGCACAGAGATTCACGGAGGGGGTGCTGGGGAGCAGGAGAAAATTAGATCAGGAGACTCTTCCTTAGCCCAAAGAAATCCTGAAAAGAAAGTGGATGACAAAATGTACAACACTCAGTGGCAGAGTCTGCCCAATCATTTTTGGCCACTCAAAGAACAAAATATCAAGGAAATTAGCAAGATTTTCCAAATTGGATGGCATAGTGGGAACCCTCATCTTTTCATTATACAATCCATAGACTGTGACCCTGGCTAGGATGTACTGTAGGCTTATAAAGACTTAAATACAGCGTGCAGTCAAGTTATTACAGCTGTAGTATACTGGACAGCTACAATGTACTTGAATGTTGTACGTGTGGCAAAAGAACACACATGCACATGGCCTACACACAAATAGTTAAAACAACTGGAAACAAAGCTATTATAGACATACAAACACTTGCACTCACCATACAGCTGTGTTTCAAACTATTATTAGATCTATTTCCCACAATTGCATAACATTTTTCATGATTGTACAAGACGTTTCATGCTGGGGTGTTCTTTGCCTTCGCATTGGTCATTATTTCTGATAGCAAACCAGCTCCTCATGGATTATCCCATTCATTACACAGCTAATTACCTTATGAATTTTTTTTTTTTTTGACAAAATACATTTGACTTTTATTGGTATTCAAGCTTCCTCTTGCTTCTGCACTGCTGCTATGGGTAATGAACCACATTAACACAGAACTTTTCGTATCACTCCGCAGAAAGAAGTGCCACAGCTGTGAATTTGACCATGGACACTCTAAGAAAATAAATCTGCCGTATGTGCTTGTGTTGCCTAGTAAATCTAATTGTTATTACTGTATGACTTATACTGTATGCTAGCTATACAGAATATTCAGTCAGATTTACAATGGCAAAGCAAAACTGATCTAGTGGCAGCGATGTCAGCGAAGAGGTGTAAAGCGAAATCAGATGCTGGGGAGGCAAAGCATGCCAATGGCACTGACAGTGTCAAGACAGTCAGCCAGAAATACAGAAGCAGAGCAACAGAAAAAAAGAGTCGTCTTTCGGTTATCGATACAGCGGTTTTGTGTACAGCTGTTGCAGTTAGTGTTATGCCATCGGCATCAGGCGAGAGTTCACCATTACATTTTAAATAAATATGTATTACGGATAGTCTGTTAACTTAATAGTGTTACAGGGGTGGTGGTGGCAGTGCAGTTGCACCCGGGCCCACAATAGGGTCGGCTGCCCTATGAACAGTCCCCTGGCCTCAGCGATTCTCTGAAATAATTTTGCGATAATATCGTTGGGGATCACTGTCTGGAGAATATCCCTGGGATTTAAATTCAGCATTCATGCTTTCCTGTATATATTGTTAATGTGGGTGATGTTTCACACTCAATTTTGAAATAAATTCAACTTCTCTTTAGTATAATAATACGGAGGTAAAAAAAAAAAAAAACTTTGACATTAAAAAAGTTATGGCATTTATATTTCTCGCTTTTGTCGTGATCACCTTTGTTGTGACTTGTGGGTAAAATGAATAGCATTGAGTCATGGTATTCCCCAATGCCTGTAAAAATGTCATCTGTTATGGATTCCCAAGAAAAAATGCATTCACTTTGACAGCACACAGTGAACAACAACCACCCGAACAGACAAGACAATGGCTTTTACGTTTAAGCTTAAAGTGAAAAGGAAAGAGTGACATGTCCACAAAAAGAAACTGTAAAACTTCTGAATAGGTTTGGGCGATATACTATAAACAATAATTATCGAACGCAGTAACGGTTTTCACCACCATATGGTGTATTACTTTTATTTTTCTCTTTTTCTCGTCGATTATACCTGATGCGGGAGTAAACAATCACGCTTCAGAGGCCGTATAAAATGATTGAGGAGAAAAAAACATAATGACTGTTATCTATTACCGTTATCGTTGTTGCATTCGATAAATACCGCTGTGGTACATCGCCCAGCCCTACTTCTGCGTCTTTCTGAGACCTTTATCATGCCATCTTCTGCCAGGGATTTTGATGATGATAAAGAGGACCAGGCAGAGCAAGCTAACAGTAGCACTGCAGCCTGCTTTTTGCCTGCATCCCTGTCATCAGATAAAAGATGAGCGCACTGACAGATATGTCCATAGTTGTAACCTAAGTACATACTGTATCTCTATCTCTTTGTGTGTGTGTGTGCGTGTGCGAGACAGAGTGTGAGAGAGAGAAATCTGATAAACCCAATATATCTATGGTGATACTATGCCATATGTTTCATAGGATGTGTCAGAGTTCTGCCTTTATCATTATTGTTATGTATTTGAAAGGCAGTAAAGTTTGCACACAGGTGACATGTCAACCGTGTGATCTTACTCTGCTGAGCAAGCAAGGCTGATATAAACAACATTAACCAAATGGACTCTATTGCATGTTCTCTTTAGTCACCATGCCCAGTGTGTTGTTGGAGAAGGACATGCTCCACTTTGTCTCTCTCTTTAATAACCAAAAAGCAACATTTCATTCATGTGGCATCTCTGGTTCATTTTTCAGGGAGCCACGGTCATATTGTGTCATGAAGTGGATGATCAAAATGAATCAAATATCTTCTCAATCAAGTGAATTCACTAGCAACTTCATTAAATAAAGCATAAAAATATGCTGAACCTGCTCTGTCCTACACACTTCACCATCTTTCACCACAATACCTATAACTTAATCCATAATATTTATAATGTCATATCTCAGTTTCTTTCCACAGCTATTATTAAAGGGGTGGGGGGACTCATGCCCCTTTGTGCCATATTTGCTTTGTGGCATACATTAATAAAAACAGCATTGTTTCATCTAGCAATTGCCAATTTGAGACAGGGTAAGGAATACGTTTACTAAAAAGACCCATCACCAGTCTCCTCAGTGTTACGCATTGGAGCAGTTTCCCTTTATTGTCCTTCTGGGAATGTTTAGAATTCATCTCATTTAGAAAACGAATGTCCTTTTGGAACTAAGAAGTTATTTCTTAGAGGAATTGTTGGAAGGAAACTAAAGGGTATAACAGATAGCCACATTCATTAAAGAAATCTACTGGTGACTTCTGTCTTTTCAGACCTATTGGTAGAAATGGTAGAAATGATGCTTGTTTTCAGAACAGTCATGTGTAGCATGAGATTATTTTGTACTCAATTTTTTTTATTTTATCACATTAACATAATCATCAGTTCATCATATGCAAGCTCTATTCAATTTCTTTTTGTCACATAGATGTACAGGTAAGTGATAGCCTCTAGTCAAGGGGATGTGAATGGAAATTAGCATGAGGTACATTTTGCAGGTACTAGGAAGCATGTTTTTCAGTAGTCACTGTGTGAAATAGCCTGCCAGGTCATGTAGTTGAGGCAGAAACTCTTGGGGTTTTCAAGACCAGGCTTGATACAGTGTCACAGTAGACCCAATCTAGCCTGTAGGTAATCAGACAGAGCACTAGGTAAAATGCCAAATGGCCTGTTCTCATCCTTATGTAATATCGTGTTACGTTATTTCCAATCAACACTGAATGCTGTCCTTTTGAAAGGGGGATTGGAGTGAAATCCTGTGAGAATTGTCTGAAAATATGTTTAATGATAGCAGGTAGACACATCTGTTGGGTGATTATTTGGCATGTGCGTTGAGAATGATCATTTAAAGCCGTATGCCTGGATTCAAACCATCACATCACCAAACCTGTCTATATTTGCACAAATACACGTACACTATCACTATCACTATGACAGCACCAGTTTAGTCTGTGTCTTTTGAGTTGTTTCTTGTAACAAAACATGACATTGTTTGTATAGATATTAATTGAGTTGTGTCAGATAACAGCGCCAAAAAACTAGGCCTATATTAGAATCACAGAAATACAACAAGATGTTCCAAGAGGATTTAATGAAGAAATTAACATCACACACTATGAATCCAACAACAAATTCTGCATTTGATACAGTACAGCATTTGTAGAGCAAGCGGAAAGCCCATTAAAGTGATCAATAGTGGTGGCAAATAATTTATGTTTTATAATAGCAGCAATAATTTCACTGACCTTGCCATGAACATAGAAAACAACACTCAGACTGATAAAGGAAATTAAATCAAACAATGATGCTAGAGTTTGCTTTGCAAAACTGTCGAGCTAAAGAAATATCACAGAGCAAGGCAGGACACAGCTAGAAACAAAGAATAACAAATAAAAAAGCAGATACTACCCTGCACTATTAGGTCAATAATTAAGAAGTCTAAAACCACAGAAACAGTGATAAACCTGCCGGGTAAAGTGTGTCTTGTTGCCACTCACAGTGACGTTGAAAGCCACAGATTTTAAAGTGGGTGAACACTAACGGGAAGTTTTCTAACAGCACTTGTTATTTCTTACTGCATTTTTTTCTGTCCAAATTGCAGTTCAGATACTGCATGTGTGCGTATTATTTTCATAAACCTATTCATTGGCATAATATTGGCCAAATTAACATGCAGTCACATTACAGAAGGTCATCTTTACTTGTGGAGACCACAGTTAGCAATCATATTTATGTTACTATTTTAGTATTTTGTATTCCTTATAACATTCAATTTATTAATTCAATATAATTTTATACAAGTTCAAGTTACAACACAAAACATTTGAGAAGCTCTGGCTGGCATGAAATTAACTTTGTAAATGATCTCCATTCCTCATGCATCTGTAGCTCTAAGATTCTAGAGAAGTAGCAGGAATACAGTAATCAATACAAGGTGATGAGCATTAGCGATATGAGATGGACTGAATGTATTTTCAGAACCGGAAGACGAGGTACAGTAGGTATTTTGTTTTTAGTCAACAGCTTGCAAATCATTGTTTTATTGCAAAAAAAATCATGCATAGCTCTGTTTCAAGGAGTTTATTTATTTTTATTTTTTTTTTTTTTTGTTTGTTTGTTTTTTTTGTTTTTTTGCTATTTCAGAACTGTCCATTTTTATACCTTGGCAGAACTGAGCCTACTCTTTAGTTTTCTGTTCATGATAGAATGAGCAGCTTAGGGATCTTAGAATATACTTGTTACTCCTCCTGATAGACAGATGGCAGCTAAGGTGTTAAGAGGGGTACTATGCCCTTTGGAAGGTTTCTTTTGGAGTTATATCAGAAGCCCCCCTCTTCCAGGCTGACCCAGGACATGCCTCAAAGGAAATGCTGGGGGGTCCCGTCGGATACCTGATAGTAATATGCTCTCAGATATTCCCAACCCAACATGCTTATACCATAACTCTCACATGCAGATGTGCAAACATGCATGACTATATTTCATTAGATGCACAAGCACAATAATAATGTATGTGTAAAACATGGTGAAGTTCAGACTTAAACCATTGTGCTTATTCAAACCCCAGAAGGGAACCCATATACTGAACTATAAACAGAATTATTGAGAACAGGCCCTCTTTTTCATCTGTTCCAGGCCTACTACCCCACATTGCACTCTGAACTCATCACTTTTTCAACCACCAATCTGAATTTCTGAGGTGAAAGGGAACGGCAGGTAGAAAAAGCGCTGTTGCAGTCTTTGATGGTTAGAAATAAATACAGAAGGATTACATGTGGATGGCCTGCTGGGTACGACTTTGATCTGTTTGTTTCGAGGGTTGGACACTCCCAGGTGTTAGTTTTGACAGGAGCCAGAAAGTACTCAAAACACATATGCCAGACCCAGGTCCCACAACCTTGCTCCTGGATCCTAAAGTGTTAAGAGTAGAGAAAAGTGGATTTGGAAAAGTTAGGTGTGGGAATACAGCAATTCAGCCCCTTCATGCAGATGCCAAATCTGGCCAATCCTCACCTATTTAAGTAGATTTCTATTTCAGGCCACAAATTTTCTCCTCCAAATGTAAGCAACTTGGAAAATGAAATGAAGCAAGACACTTGTACCATTTTCTTTGCAATTATTTTAAATTCTAAAAGACACATAGAAACATAACATACACAGTTTACATAGTGACCCCCAGGACCTTGAGAAGTTCACTATTATGTCTATCAGTTTCATGTTCAAAATATAAATTCTTTGAGCTTAATTGCCTTAATCACTCACATTTAAACAATTAACCATTAACACACGCTGTTGCTGCATGTATATAATATCCAGCTTGGGATCCACTGCCGACACAATAGAGTGCGTGGGAATTTCTAGCATAGAGCTACCATTTTTTTGGGCTGTTGTAAGGCCAGATAACAGGATACGATGAGACAGGGTGGGGGTGCTTTTTGAAAAACAATCTATGCAAAAAAAGTTGAGCAATCTCAGGATGTTTCCTGACCACTAGGGGGCTTGTTTGAAGGGGTTAGAATAAACAAAAGGGTTTGGATTTCATTTTAGTATAAAAAGATCACTTATTTTTGGAAATATTACTTTTCTATAACTAATTCAAAATGTCTGGCCTGCAAGATTGTAAATAATTCTCTATGAACATGTTTCTTTGTGTTGAGGCCAAATATGGTGAGTGAGAAGGCCATGACATACAGACGTCAGGGTCATGCTCTTAAAAAATTGAACAATAACGTTTTTATGTGGACTGGGACATTATCAACATTCACTGCAGGAAAGAAATGTTTTAACACAAGGTGAAAGATGCTCAATCAATACCATTAAGAAATGACTTTAACCTTGCCCTCTAAGAGTATGCTAAGAAAATGTGCTTGAACCTAATACTAAACCACTAGAATCCTTAACTGTTGTCATCCTGATGTGTTTCCATTTTGTTCACAACACGTGTGTGTGTATATGTGTGTGTGTGTGTCTGTCTGTCTGTCTGTCTGTCTTAGCAAATATGGGATAGAGCTAACTGTTAAAGTTTCACGCTGTAAATGCTTGATGTGATGTAATCCCCGCCTCCGCCCACCTGCTCTCCTCACCAGGCTGAAGCCAGTCAGACAGAGATGAAAGTGGAACACTGGTAATGACTGAGGCCTCAGTCTCTTTCATGATCAGACTCATCACCATTCCTCATTTGCATATCTCCACCCAGGGAGCCAGAATGATGACAGATTGCTAAGTGCCGGCATGCTGATGTGAAGATGGAAATTCTGAAGCGACCAAATTATATCTGAGGTAGAAAGTCTGTTTGTACGCTGAGATGTGCAGAATCTCCATGTTTTAGGAACAGTCTTGAAGATATTACATATCAGGAAAAGTACATACAGATGTGAGCAACATACATCCATTTTTCATCACACAGATGTCATAAAAATCATCCCTTTACCTGCACTCCAGATAATTTCCAGAAAAGTACATCATTAATGTAACCTATACAAATGCCTTTTTAATACCACAATAACAGCAAATGGGTGTGTGTGTGTGTGAGAGAGAGAGAGAGAGAGAGAGAGAGAGAAACATTCAACATGTGTGTTTTATGATCAGTTCTACATATCAGACTACCTCTAAATTTCTTTCAGGCTTCAACATCATGTAAAACCATTGACAGTGTCTGTGATTTGTTGCCAAGGTGAAATTTTGGCAGGGAACTTTTCAGCTCATGAAAGTACTATTTGTGTCAATACCCGCATCATAATCCAGTAGGATTTTTCAAGACACCCTGAAATGTATGAGCATACAAATATTCATAATGTACAGATATAAGAACAAATCAATGATAGTTTGATGAATGAGGCTCAAAGTGTGTTGCAAAAGAAGGCCTTCCAAAAGCATGTTTCATGTACATTGATAGTGAACTCCAAGAGGGACCGTTCAGTGAGGAATAGCCTATTCATCAGTGCATCATTCCACCCATTGGAGGTCCTGAGTAACAGGGTCCATGGGCCTCCATAGGATGAAATCCTGAAGTCCAAAGTGACTAACAAGAGCAGCACATGCACACTGTGGTACAGTAGCACAGTAGCAGTGGAAAGTATGCTAATCACATCACTGTATTCTTGATAGCATTGACATTGTTCATACCAATTGTTGAGATATTCTTACAAGGTTACCACAGAAAAATAAGTAAATGTACTGTAACTGAAATGGAAAAAATATAGAATATAGTTAAAACCACTTGTAGTATTGTGCATTGTATCAGAGGCTCACTCACACAGTCCATGCAGTGATGTAATTAGAATGGACATTAAAGGTCAAAAAAATAGTCTGTTCATCTGCAGAAGTGAACTTTTTCCTTGTGCTCTTCAGGTTAGCCAAGACTGTTTTATTTCTTTCAATATAACATTTTTTTTCCATTTCCAATGGCACATCCATTTTCTGCTACAGCCATCGGACCTGTTCCTCCTTGGGGCATGGGACTTTTTTTCCATCCCTTGTTCTCCCAGCTGAGTTCCAGATCCCTAACTACAACCATCACCTTGATGCGTGTTGGGAATTTATCAGTACAACACATCAATTTCCTCTACTAATGTTGCGCAAGGCAGTGCAGCCCTATGGTTGCTAAAGTCATCGCATCCCTTCTCATGGTAATGGTCTGAGCTCTCCATAGGTCTTGCTAATTTTTAGCTCTGTTGCCTTAATGTTTTCAGGACCCCTAGCAATCTTTGGCCAAAAATGATGGAGGCATCCTGTTTTTTTATTATTTTAAAAAATGTGATTTAATCAAATAATTGCATTTTGGATTTGCAGTACTGCCAAATTCATTTTTGTTTTCTGAGGACATGGTGTTCTTCATTCACTCTAACAAATACAGTCTCAAGAATTTTAAGAGGTTTTGTTTTTCATTTCTGTCTTGCTGGATGACATTATGATGAGAGGTTATGACATTTTTTTCTGAATCAACACAGTCCATTTTTATTATATTTAGTTTTCAAGGTTGAAGAACTATTGAGAAAATAATTCCAGTGAAATCTCTGGTGACAAAATTTTTTCACCAAATGACAAAACAGATTCCTTCAGCCATCTGCACATTCATCTGATTGTAAGCAATCAGTGCACATATGTTCACTGATTAATATAAGCCATAGTGTCAGACCAGGCTAATAACATTCCCAGCCAGGAGAGCATACTGTAGATCATCACTAAAGCACCAATGCAAGTTAACAATACTAGCCATGAACCAAAATAATGCATCTGTATATCCGAGTATCCTGCAATTGGCTACTTTGATCAGATGTTGTTATCGGCAGATACAGCTAAATGCCCAGCGGTGAGAATTATTGATTGTGGGACTGGAGCATTTGTAATGATGAAATCGGCAGGAAAAAAAGAGAAAATGCAAAATAACCCAAGTTTGGGGCTTTATTGTGTGGACATGTGAAGTTATGTGTGAATTCTTTGAGTTTTTATGAGGTCAGAACGTACAAAATGTAACGTTCTGAAGGGCTGAGAGTCCCTTCAGACTCCCTTTTTCCACAGGAAACCCTGAGCAGTGCCCAACTCTCATTGCTGTATAGGTATAGGGCATGCTCCACCAAACTATAACATAGCGGACAGTATACCTGCTATCCCAATATAAATTG
Source organism: Anguilla rostrata (assembly GCF_018555375.3). NCBI lineage: Eukaryota > Metazoa > Chordata > Actinopteri > Anguilliformes > Anguillidae > Anguilla > Anguilla rostrata. The sequence continues at coordinate 16,498,396 of NC_057936.1, forward strand.
GCCGAGGTTTAACTGTATAACTTGGCCATGTGGCATGTTATACTTGTGTCTTCTAAATGGGTCTGTCTGTTATTCAAGCCCAAATTTAGGAGTTGTGCTCAGACTAGTTTTAGGTCAAGGAAATACTCCTGTAGCCTGTTACATGTATTACAGTTGGTGTTTAACAAGATTTTGTAATAAAAAGAACTGAGTTGCAGTCTCCAGTACACTTTGCTGATGTAGGCCAAATTAACATTTATTGAACACTTCGATAGGCTGTCATACAGTAGTTCTTCAGAATTAATGATAATTTCAGCAGACCTAACCCCATTCCAAAGCAGTCAGCTATACAGCTATAGAATGTGGACTCATTGACTACTCAAAGTTAATCACATTCCATGATTCACAATTTGAAGGGTTTGGGGCTAATGACCTGCCTGGCTCATTTCAGGGTTATTACTACTGGACAGCAATTCAGAAATGTATTGAAGAAACAGGGCTGTGAGTCGACCGTGGTGCTTGACATCCACAATTAAAATGAGCATAATCACCTGTCAGAAATGTTTTGGGAGTGGGAATGCCAAACGTAATCTAATAAGTGGTCTTAAAAATAATTAAATTGAATAAAATCATGTGGCCATCTAATCATCTGACAGTGCAGCAGTTTTACCTAAATGGTGTCCAGGTGTTCATTCTGTCAACCAAATTTCAATTTTTTTCTTGTTAATTTATTTACGGGTAATCTGCTTACTGAAATTACCCCGCAGATTAAAACAAGGGATGTATTTTTCAATGCAGTCGTGCGGCCATCTAATCATCTGACAGTGCGGCAGTTTTGCCTAAATGGTGTCCGAGTGTTCATTATGTCGACCAAATTTCTATTTTTTTTCTTGTTAATTTATTCAAAGGTAATCTGTTTACTGAAATTGCCCCACAGATTAAAACAAGGGATGGATTTTTAAATACAGTCAGTTAGAGTGGTTAGAAATATGAAGATGGTCACAGCTGTGAAAACAGTGGGCTCTGTGTTTCTGGGCAGAGATCTGCATCCTCAGCTTCTCTTTCCCTGTAGTCCTGGAGGTCATATGGGAGAACTATCTGCCAGGCTAGATGTGGATATATTGTAGATTAGTCCCATTCCAAATGTATGCCAGTCTGCCCATGGAAAACCGATAATAGCATGGAAATTATAGCACTGATTGAAAGACATGGACACTGTACCATCTAATTCAATATAGTATATACTGACTTGGCACTGTGGTGCCTGAGATGTGAACAGTGTCTTGGGCTTGACCGTCTCCCTAATGTATACCTCTCACAAGTAATAGGAACTAAACTTACCTGGATACTGAGCCAGTTATGCTGACATAATCCCCCAGGTGGTGTATAGAAACTGCACTGCCTCGAGCGCAGCGGGAATTGATGTTTTGGCATTAGGGCTATGTCACTCACTCTGTCATGACAGATTTCCCAACAGGGCACAGATGGAGACCAAGTTCCATCCACTCTTGTTAAATGTGATTCAAGCACAAAATCCATTACCAAGCCCCCTGGCCACTAATTATTAATGAAAGCAGAAGTAATTACACTGGCTAGACTTAATCAACATCCTCCAGGTTTGGGCTCATGTGAAGTTGTGTCGAAACATTATTCAGAGCTACAGTTTGATAGAGTGACAATAAGAATTTTAAAAGGTTATTAAAGAACCTTCTTTTAAAGATCCCAACATACTATTTTGCTTTTGACCTTACTAATTATTCAATTGTCATTATGGCAGGTCAGTGTGAGCTTACATTGATCGATACCACTTAGCAAATTTAATTATTAAGGATGTATTAGAAGTTCCTTTCGTGGAGGACTAGTGCTGAGACAGTGCCTTACACACAAATTATGCAAGTGTTCCTGCCCTGAATTATTTGCCTGTCACATTTTGAAGGGCCTATTGCTTTTGTACTGTTATAAAACCACTCATGAATACAATGTTGCCTGTGAATTTAGTATGACCTATTAAATAGGCTGTAAATAGACAGTAAGCTGTTTTTCTTAGAAATAAGTGTTTAATAATGCTCCAATGTTGTATTTTGAAGACATGTGAGGTTTTACCATTGATATTTTAATGGTGGTTATCTGGGGAAGAGTTTGATTCAGCTATCACTACATTATGGAGCTGTCATTCCTGCCTTGAACGTTGCTCTTGGATTCACAGGAGCTTTTGTTTTGATACAAAGCCTTCTGTACAAGTCATAAGGTCTGGAGACACTGCGAGATGCACAGCACATCGCCCGGGATTTCATGGTTGTGTGATCTCATTTCATTGTTTTTTTTTTTTTTTTTTGCAGTTGGGTTTTTTTGCCCTTTTCTATTTCCCTTGCTCTCTTGCTTTGACAAAGCTGCCTCAGATGCCACATGCACGTCTGTGATCTTTCTGTCTTGTGTTTAAATCTAATTGAACAAATAACATTTTTTTAATTTTTTTATGAGAGGGCCTGACAAAAAAAATCATGATATAGGTTGTGTTGACATGTTCTTTGTTCATAAAAACTTAAATATATCTGTCTTTGGGAAGTCCCTTTGTCAGGTAGTGACAGTAATGGAGACAGTTAATGAAAAATCAGGTTAGATCCATCGTGCGGTGATAGCAATGAGTGTGATGTTGAAGCAACGAAGGGCATGCTCCACATAAATGATGGATACAGTCCATGAGAGTGAGACAGTGAGAGCACAAACCAATGTGTGTAAAGTGCAGACTGAACTGATATCTCTTCCCCTTTTCTGCAGAGAGGGGCCTCAAATGATTTACCTCACCACCCGCAAAGGGCATCTGCATGACAGCTACACATCAGTGAACAACTGCATCCTTCTTTGATCCCAGCAAAGATCAGATGGGTTAAAACGTTCCCCAGAGCTTATGAATAAAATCACAGCTAGCCATGTCCAGCTACTTAATCCCCTCTCTGGAAAAAAAAAACACTATCAGGCATTTGAGTGGATATTTCTCAAGGCATGACCTCCATTTGATTATTCAGCACTGAGAAATATGATTACATGTTTTAAAGTGGTGTTACAAGGATGATCAGGTTTTAAACCAAAAATACCACTGTACCCGGGCAAGGAGATCAACTAAAAAGCAAGCTCCATATTGCATAGTAAGGGAATCAATGTTGTGCAGGAACATTTCCATGTGATACCAAGCACACAGCTCATGAGCACATCTACAGTATAAAGCTGAATTTTTGTTTTTGACTGAACGCAGTCTCAGGGCTTATGAAGACGTGGCTTGACAAATATGTTCTATTTGCTTGTATTGTGCTTCCAGAGGGGAGTTCATCCTTGTGTACCAGAACTGTGCATGAGTATTCCACACAGTACCTGATGATCATTAACCATGATCACTATCTGCCCTCATGGTACACTTTGTCCCTTAAACCATTTTCTTTGCAGTATGCTATTGCTGCATTTTCTTGAATCCTCTTCCTGCCATATGAGTAATCAATTCAGGTGGCAAGTTTTTTTTTTTTTTTTTTTTTTTATACAATATAACACCCACATTGTGGAAGTGAATGCCCTTTCACTGAAATGTCCAGGTTTATCTCTTGCTAGAAACGTGAAATGAATGCTAGAAATGCATTCTCCAACCTTTTAGCAAAATGGTAGCACAGCTTTCCAGAAAACAGAAATTTGATGCAGGATAATATTAACATATATATATATATATATATATATTTTTTTACAATCCTTGGTCACGGTGTTGTGAACAAATTATAACTACAGTTTATGTTCAATGAAATAAAATGAACCTATTTACATTAATTATTTATTCTTTAATCTATTATTCTGTATAAAAAAATTTTAGTGTACAATTGCAGGTGTTTCCATTTCATGCGCTCATAGTTATTTAAAGAATACTATATTCTTTGAAATTGTTTTAACAAATGTCTTTTTAACATTTTTGAGGTTAAATCTCAAGGTCATCAGAGTGTGTTTCTCAACTTAATTTAGTGCAGCATTACCACAGAATGGAAAAATTACTTATAAATGTACAAATTATGACTGATGTGCAATCAGTGAAAGTAGTTTTCCTGTGTAGATGGCTACCCCAGCCATTGGCTTTAAGAACCCATGGTGGTGAAGCTTGGCAAGTGCAGTTTCACTGCTGGGGACCATTGACCACAGCAACAGAGAGGCTTGCCCCTGGACCTTCCATAATGATAGATTGAGGAACCTGGGGCTCTGCCTGTGACAGTTTGATGGTAGCAGCCTTTTGAGGGGTTGAGGGGGGATCTAATTGAAGCTTTAAATTCCTGGAAACAGATGAACATGGTGGTTAGTACTTCAAAGGCAGGTCCTTAAATAGCTCCTGTAGAAATCGTGGGCATAAATGGACGCTTACTAAAAGCAGATGCGGGATAAACGTAAGTTTTGTACTTTTTTTTCCTTCCTGGAAGAAGGGCAGCAAATGCTGTGTGTAATTGAAATGAAAGTGGCTGTGTGCAATCCCTGATTCTTCAGTCATTTGATACTTATTTTTGGTCTGCCTGTTGGAGAAATCGATACTCTGCTTTTGGAACCTGTAAGGCACTAGAGCCGTTTTTATAGTTTTCAGATAGGCCTACAACTAGAATTTCATTAACCGCTGAAATCACAGAACAGAACGCGACAAGCACCATATGTTTTTTTGTATATAGAAATTCTTTCCTGCTGTTGTTTAATAGTAGGTTTCATCTGTTTTGGAACCTGCTTCTTTGCCTGCTTGTGGTAGATCCATTTCTGAAGCTCTGACATTCCAGACAGGCAAGGAGACCAATTGCAATGAGGCACACCCTGAACATGTACAGGGGTATAAACAAAAGCATACACAAATGGATCATGTTGTGGTTACAAAGATGTTTAATGTCTCTTTGATCTGACAAGTCAACCCGTTAGAACTGATACTTTTCCCTCTGACAGCTAGGCACAGTCTTCGTGTAGTACATGGTTTGGGTCACAGAGGAATGCAGGGTGTGGTAGTATGTTCACTTTAATTTGCAACCATGCCTCTAATCTCATCCCCTCATGCTAATTACTCAATTAAAATGTCTGTATATTTTCTTTTCAGACTAGTCTGGGAGACCAGATACCTCTAAATCAGGCAGTTCTCCATCCAGACACTAAAAACAGCTTATGTTGAAATGTTTCTTTTTGTGATTACCAAACTGTAACCAAACTTATATTTAAAATGTCAAAAAATAACCAATTTGAACCTATTGTTTCAGAAATATTTTGAAATATTTTGTTTGCCACTGTCGTTACTTTTGATAAAATATGGTATATGTATATTTACACTCTTTATATGTAATCTTAAGGTAATCTGAATGGCAATTTGACTGACAGGCCAAAAGGGTTATTTTGTCATTTGAGATTTTTTTTTGTTCAGGCTGATATAGGCTATAATAGGAGGCTGCAGTGTCTTATTTAGATGAATGGAAGCATTTAAAGTAAAGCTGAATCTCACTGAAATGACAGAACTACCATGATGGCTGATAAAAAATTCCATTCAGGTAATCGAAGCACCCACTGTAGCATCTGCAAACTTAAATACATTTTTCAAAAATATATTTGTAATTTTTTTCCTTGTAAATCATTAAAATTGCTGCCTATGCAGTTTGTAGGTGATAACTGAATCATAATAGAACAAATTTTGTAACACCATACGTACACATGCATAAGCACTGAGCAGTAGTTGCTCTAATTAATTCATCTCATCTAATATTTTCAGTTCAGTTAAATCACTTATCTATCGCTATCTGTCATAAATTTTACATACAAATAAATATAATGATTTGTTTTTTTCGTCATAAAAACAATTTGGCAAGTTTAGAAATTATCAAAATGAACTTATGGTAGTGCTTATAAACAAAACTATTAAATGAATCCATGCCTAAGGCAGCAAAATGCACATTTCTAATCAAGAGAACATCAGATTATGATTTCATAAAATTATAAAATGCCACATTTACAATTATTCAGTATGATTAGAGTGGCTTAGCAATCAGAGGTCTAAATGGAGACAAAGTAGAATTTTAGTATTTTCTAAATTTCCTTTGATTGAACATGGCAAACTGGAACTGAGGATTTTAATATTCATGTTTTCCAGTGCTGGTGGTTGTTTTGAACCAGAGTTCCAGTACATCAAAACGATTATACAGTCTGAGGAAGGACGACTGTGAAGGGTGTATTGTTTGGGGCATTGTTTTTCCCACGGCGCGCAGAAACTGGCGCCGTGGACCATGGATGGCAAATTGTGGTCACTCACTCACTCACTCACTCATTCACGGACAATCTGAGAGGGACGTTTAGTAGGACCCATGTGCAGGTGGTGCTTCGTTTAGCAGGAGTAGGTGAAATGGGACGCATGCGCAGTTGATGCTTCGTTTAGTAGGAGTAGGCGATACACGAACATGTTAGGGTTATCTACAGTAACATTAGGCGATAAAGCTGTGCTTAAAAATGTTGTGCCGTTCGAAGTAGTGATTTCAGGAGATGCAGGCGGCTAAAGGTGTCGTGCTAACCTAGTTAGCGTGTACGGATCGCCTACTTTAGTTAACCTAGTTCACACGTACAGATGCTATCCTGCAGGCATGAGTGGGAGCTAAGGACACTCAGCTACAACCACCGATACAGATGTATGGTCACACGGAGGACAACAAATAATGTTACAGAGGTGATGACGTGCCATAGCTAGCTAGCTATATAGTACAGTAGCTAGTAGCTAGCTAGAACTTTAGAATGTCTCCAGCAGTGTATGCGCGTAAGCTCAACAACACATCTCTCATAGAAAAGGTAGTTTGTAGCCTTTTTTTAGTTAATTACAATGGTGGTACAAGTGACAAAAAGTAAGTGGTACTGTGCTGTTAGCCTTTATTGATCACCGTACAAGGTTAATGTGAAGTACCTAGCACAATCTGACAGCACTAACCCATAAAAATGTACTGTGAATGGTACTTTCTCAATCGAACGGTAAATATGAAAAACATTCCATTATAGTCAGCGGCACCGAAATTTTCTGTCATACCCACAATAAACGGCAAAAGTCCCAGTAGAAGAATTACATCTTTTAAACTTATATATTTTCTGAAACATTATCGATTCCACTTGGCCACAGTGAGTGAAACTAGGCGATCTGAGCTTATAGTTATGTAAATTACGTCTAAAGGATTCAGCCTTGTTGTTTGCTACCTAACTTTCACAGCACAGTCATATATAGTTCGCCAAGTTGTGCCGTGGGTCTGGACGGTTTCGTGCTTGTTTTGTGAAGAGCCTCACTCCTCTTCAAGGACTCTACAAGGAACTACAGACAGTGTTAGTGCAGTTAAGTGTATCACTTCAGTGTATTGGAAGTGTTTTGGTGGCCTGGATTCCTGACAGTTAGAAGTCATTCTTCCTTTCATTCAACAAGACAGAAAAGGTAAGCCAAAATGGTTTATTGTCTTCTCTCTCTCCCAGTTTACCAGTTGATAGCGATTCTAGATTGGGTGGTGATCCAGGTCAAGCCCTGAATGTAAGACAATGCAGTAATTACACTACGACCAAAGCAAACTGTGCTTCAGCAGCATTGAGTTGTTATTCTCCAGGGAAGTATTTCACTTTGTCCAGTGTTCTCTTCTGCAGCATTAGTCCCGCATAGGCAATCCTTCAGTGACAAGCCTGGACGAGAAGCAGCAGTCGATGACGGATAGCAAAAGACTGCATGGCTCATGGCCCATGTTGTACTTACTGTACTTGCACGGTGCCCTGATCTGCAGGAAAAAATGGCAGCAGTTTGTCTTGGCCACAAGTGCAGGTATTTAGAATTTTACATTCAATTCCTGTGCTTATCTTTGTTTATTTTGTTCAATATTTTTTCCTGCCCTGTAGACAGTGGGGTCACAATCTGCATCATCGGCTGTTTCCATGTTGATTTTCTTAAATTGTGAAATACATTTTTTTCTTCATTGTCTATGGCAGTTGCTGTGGCTGCATAATCATTGAAAATGTTGTTTGCCCGGTTTTGGGTGGCTTTTCCTGGGGGTGGTAGTTGACAATCACCTGTGGCATTTTCTGCCCAAATGTCAAAATTACTGTGTGTAGCATTCTGAAAAATGACAACTGTTATACATAATATTTCAGAATGTCAGCATTGTCTGCCAGCGGCAACACTGATTTGTTGGTCCTCATTTCACCCTTTTAGTTCGAACTGTCATGATGCAACACAGTGCAATACTTGTCAAATGGCAAGAGGAGAAACAAAATATCATGAATAAATCAATGTTTGATGAATCTATGTAAGCGTATGAACATATTGAAAGAACCGACCATATTCAAAAGGTCTGTTTGTGGAAAATGAAGATGTTGTTTTGAAAAGAAAACAAACAAACAAAAAACACATATGGCAGCTGCCTTGAAATGACCAAGGAAGAGAAAATAAGGTATTACTTTGGATATCAGCCTCTGTCAGAAAATCAATACAGCTCTGTCATGGCGGTGTCGCAGCCAGCTCCAGCCTCCTTGTTTTGTTTTGGTTAAGGGCATCAGCGAGACACAAATAGCCCCTCCTCATTTTCAGAAAGGCCAGTTCCTATTTCATCTACGCTCACCTGCTCTCCTGTCGGCTGATTGGGCATGGCATCTTTGATGTGAGGCAGTCCGGCGGTGCCCTGATAAAAGTTAAATACATGAAAGATAAGAGACAGCGCTGGCAGCTCTGAGCGCCCGGGCTGCTCGGTGCCAAGCGCGCTCCGCGGCTGCTCAGTCCTGACTGGAACACGCACTCTATGCTGATCGCCCAGGTTAGGCGTGAATCTACACTGATGTATAATCCCTGTCGATTATGTCTCCGGGCTACGTTTCTGTTTCTGTTAATCAAGATCGCCACCCCTCCCCTCCTCCCCCCACCCCTATTCCCAAATAGCACCGTAGAGGGCCTGTTTTGGAAAGGCTTTGGACATTAAAAACACATTTCTAGTTTCCTCTTGCTGCTTTACCTTCAACCATACTGTCCAAAAATGCCAAATATCAAAAGTACCAGATATATCCACCCACCAGATGCTTCCTGCTAAGCCATGAAACTCTTCAATTCTATAATTATTCTTACCCTTCTCTTATGGCTGTGTACTAAGGTTTACAATTTAAGTTCCTGATTTACTAAGACCTTTTGCTTGTGCAAAACCTTTTAGCACATTAGTTTTGTGTGTGCTAAAAGGTAAAAGAGTACTGCTGAGAATTTTCATCTTGAAAAAGAATCTCGAACCTATACTGTTGAACAGAGACTGTAATACTGAATCAGCACCAATGCACCAGTGCTTTGAATCTTAGACCTTGCACGTAGAAGTTTGCTTCTTTCTTTAGCCATTTTTTGTAATTATGAATAATTGTGCTATTTGTTGTACTTAAGGGCATTTGAATTGGTAATCCGTTTGTTAAATTGCACTTTTAATTGCACTGAAATGAGAAAATTTAAAGGAAAGAAGAACATGCTCAGCTGTATGGCTTTAATCCACTGCAGGAGCCCTTGATGCATACTTTCATGAGGCTGATGTTTTCACCATTAACACAAATCATAAATCTATTTGCAGATTCTCATCAATAATGCACATGGGTGGGAGCCTTGCAAAGTGGAAAAGACAGAAATGCAAAACTATAATATAAAGGAGAGTGGGTAAGGACATCCACTAAAACAAGAAAGATGGGTGGCATGACAAGTGTTTCTATGCAGCAACACTGTGTTGAAGAGTTATTGAATTATTGGAAAGGCTTGTTGTGAAGCTTACCAGCATGAATGTGGGCGGACATAATGTTCCCATTCCTTCAGCACTGAAATTTAAAGTTTTAACTGGTCTAAATGTCCTTTTCAACTTTGGTGAGTCATGAACATTGTGACATGGTGTATAAAGAGGAAAGCCAGATGTTATTCTAATAAACACTGGTTTACTCACAGTGATCACAAAATTCGCTTGATATCGGTTTGGTGGCCCTACAGTTTGATTTTGTGAGCCTTCTCGGCACTGTAGAATCACATTTTACTTTATAATGGCATCACCATATCAATCTCCTTCGCAAAGATCAAGTTCAATATCAATGGTGACACATTTTTACTTGAGGAATGCTGTTGCATTCTTATAATGGATTTGCTTGTTGAACTCAACAAGCTGATCATGCAATATTGGTACTAAGTTATGAATAAGAAAAGGCACTGAGTAGTTTGTAATAATTATGCTGTCATGTATTTTCCTGATTAAATACAACCAGGTATCAGTTAACATTGTCTCAATTGTGTTTCACAGTCAGAAGAGTTAATTGAAAGAGCTAATTACTCAGAAAATGTGAATGAAAATAGTTAGTAAAACCAATAGATAGTACCCTTAGTTGTTGTGCCACTGCACTGGCCCTCGTGAAAGCAAAGGTTAATAGACCTGCCTGGAAAGTGTTCAAACAGATTAAGGCCATTCAGGGCACTAAAGCACACCTGTGACAAACAGTTTATCATTCTTTCATGGAAGAGAGATGATACACGAATAGAGCCTTGTCACTCCATGCAATGTCTTACTTGGTTCACCTGAAGGTCGAAGACTAGAAATTATAGTGCTCCTAACATCCCATCATCTTGAGCTACATTTTAGTGCTTTCTCCTTAGCTGATCTTTTGGACCTCTTCTCAAGGTCTTGAATATTATTTTTTAACAATTCCCAAAGCTCTGTGCAGGCCAGTGACTAGGAGTCATAATTCTTCAGGCTTTGACTGAATAAGTGTTGCCACCGTGTCCTCGGTTGGGAGCAGGGCTGCAGTTGTTCAGTGTAATTTATTGTATACAGTAAAAGGAGGACAGTAAATTTAAAGGACAATACTACAGGTCATTCATCAAAGCATGTGTTCCAACACAGCAGACAGTCATGATTTAGCATTGCATGTATTACAGAATGGTTTATGATTTCAGAGCTTAACTTGCTTTGAAGGAATGAATTAAACTGTTAACTTGCATGGTTTGAAGATAAATACTGTATAATTAAGGATGAAGGCACTGCATGTATAGAAGGATTGGGAGCCTAGACCTCTAGTCATTAGGTGCAGGGAAAAATACTCAGGAGAAATGTGCTTGCTTCCAAAGCAAACTGGAAAGCTGTTTTTCATTTCTTATACAGTATTATGTCTTTGTGTCTTTGGTTGCTTCTTAAACAAAAATGCGCATTAAAAATGCAAAAATGACCTCTTTAGAATAGAAGTATGCATCTGATATCATGATGTTCAAAAATATTGGTCTTGTGGTTTTAAGTCAAAAGTCTGTTTCTAAATGGAAGTGTTATCAACAAAAAATAAATGAATTAAAAAATAAAATTATAAAAAGGGAGTTTATTACTTTGTTTTGTACAAAGAGGCAGCCAGTCAGAAATGGTATCACTGCATGAACTGGTACTCCTAGTAAGATTCAGTCATACAATGCAGCTCCTAGTTTCACATCACAATAACAAACTTTAGGAGATTTTTTTTTGACCCATGGTTTCTTTGTTAAAAATAACACAGTGAATTCTTTCTGGAAATAAAATCAAGTCTGTGAAGTCACATATGCATGCTGTTTTGACTCATGAAGCAGATGACAAACCATCCCTGCTGGACTATGCCTGCTCTGTAAAAGACACAAAACAAGATTTACTAGAATGATGCAAAGCTGGAGAGTGCTGCACCAGTTCCCCACTAAATGTATCCCAACCCACTATACTATTCCCACCACTTGTGATCTTCTGCTTTGATGGGGTGCACTTGGAAGTCCTCTGTGAGGACAATTCAGGGAAGCCTGCAAGTCCTGGGTTTTTTTTTTTTTTTTTTTCCATAATTGGGGAGGCCAGAAATATATTGTAAACGGAACACCTCAAAATCTCCCACGAACAAGCATTGTTATGACAGGCTGAAAAAAGAGATCAGACAGAAAAAGAAATTACTGATGTGGAAAATGGACTGATGTGGTCCTGTCTGCCTAACACCTATAATAAGGATATAGTTTGTCTTCATTTTGTGGTTTTCACTTCCAACTATGTGTAAAAAAAACCCATCTGATTTATTTAAAGGTTTATAATGTTTATTTCCCTCAAGGGTAAAATAATGGGTGTGTGCATTACTGTTTAATAACTGCACATCACATATGATTCATAGCAATGATACGTGATTGTTTTTCTCTTTTAACCCTATCACATTTTATTTAGGTATCAATATAATGTGTTGCTAGCTGTAAAGACTGACAGACTGAGGAGGTATAGCTCTGTGAAAGTATGTGCAATTTGTCTACAAGCCAATGAAAGGTAGCAGGGAATTAGACCTCACATAGTCTAGATACTCTATGTATAGCACTCTTTTCTGACTTAATATATGCAGTAATAACTACTTTTTCATTTTCGGGTTGACTTTTTTTCTGGATCAGTCTGACTTGATGAGCTTGAGTTGTCAGGTCAGAGATGTGCACTTGTGGCATGGTTTTATTTCAAATGGGATGTACGGTCTGTTTTACAGTTTTACGCACATTCTGACCTTGTCCTTGCATATGATTAATATTTGAACAGGCAGTGTACCTTGAAAGGTGGAGTAAGTAGTACGTAAAAATGGCAAAAACGGTACAGCTTCAGACTGGCACTCATGGCTGCAGAATTGTTAAAAGAAACGGGTTGCTCCCGCGTTCAATTTCTGAAAGTTATATTACCGTTGTTGAAATAATTAATATAGAGTGCATGTGCTCATTCATACCTAATTTAATATTCAGTCAGAAATGCATTCTAAAATTGTTCCTTTTGATACAGTTCTGTTCTCAAGATGGTTTTGTCCAAAAAGTGGTGTCTTAAACCTCACATGAATATGCATGAGAGAGCAGGTTAACTCACATTGCCTTGTTGCTTCTCTCCATTGGCTGGTAAGACCCACGGCTCTTGTTAGTCCACTAGCCACAGGTACTGATTCCAGTCAAAAGATCGAACAGAACAGCATTATTCTTACTGCACGAGAAACAAATAAGGAAGAAATCCGTTTCACATGCACTTCATTTGCTAGCTTGCTAGTGTTTTGTCCAGTTGGTTTTCTTGCTTGTTAGCTTGCTGGTTTGCTCAGTCTATCAGCCATCTACAAACTCCACCATTATAAACCTGGCTGACTTGACAATGGCCCAGTCTTATACACTGTACAAGATTAACTGTATATGCTATTCCAGATTAAGTGGTATGGCGTATACAATGAGCTCCATAATGCTGGGGACAAAAACATATTTTTCTTGATGTGGCTGTACTCCAAAATTTTAGATGCACCTGTGGTTAAAGTGCAGATTATTAAAGGGTGTTTTTATGTAAACTTTTCAAGCTGCAGAGGCTTTGCCTCCACTCACATCCACTCACAGTTTTGTGAAGCCACACTATTTGGCAAACACTGTATTGATTACACCATAGTCATTAGCAGACTCGCAGTTTCTGCCCTTTGAGAAATTAAGCATTGATTGTTGTTCTTTTCCTCCTTTGTCTCCTTTGTCAAACCGTCCAGACAAAAATCCAATTACCAGTTTGTACTCGCAAGGCTAAATAAATAGGGAGTAAATAATATAAGTATCTTTTTACATAAATAACTGAAAATGAATTCCTATACACCACATTCAAAGTATTTGCTTTTGTCATCTTTTTTACCTCATCTGTTAATATTTTGCATGCCATTCATGCATAAGTAGCAGGAGTTGTCTGTTTTCTGTTGAAGATCTTTCCCATTTTTGAGTGAAAATAAATAATTCATTTTTAAAAACACAGTTAGTATGTATGTTTCCAACCAGATGAGTTAACTGCGTCATCTAAATGGCAACCCAAAGTAAGCGGTACAGCAGTTCAGGCACCATTGAGGTTTTTTATCTGAATAAAATTACTGAACTTCCCGCAAATTCTATCACATCACTTCGACTAGTGCTACAGTTACACGTTTTTCCCTATAAGTGTTACTAGAAGTGCTAATGTATTGACATCCTCTTGATACCCAGCAGAAAAAAAAGTTTTAAGCATTTAAATTTTTTTACATAATGTCAAATGTCTTTTGACATGTTGCAGTGAAAATATTTTATTTTCTGCCATATCATTTTAAGGCCATTCTAACACTTAAATTGTGAATATGGATATTTTTATTTATTGAAAGTGTATAGAATGTGTTTGTGCTAAGTTTTGTTGTTCACAATAAATAAATAAACAAGTATTTAGTATCTTTGAAAGTGCTATTGAATTGAGTCCTGATATGTTCATGAATAGCAGAATTATTATAAATGACAAATATTTATGTGCACCACGTTTTATTTTTTGATAAATCGGATACATTCTTTTCTACTTATTTGCTGGCAAAGATGGCCTCATTGGGTATATCTGTCCAAAAAAAGTTATTAGATTACATTGCAGGCATTTACTGTAGCAGACATTCTTATCCAGAGTGACTTACACAACATTTTGACATAGCATTTACATAGCATCCATACAGCTGGATATATACTGAAGCAATGCAGGTTAAGTACCTTGCTCAAGGGTACAACAGCAGTTATAATATTAATGTATGTATGATATGTTTGCATGTATAGTTACATGTATAAAACACATTTATATTATTTATCTGAAGCTATCTGCATTGTAGTCCATGGACATTTTTTTTATTCCTGCTAATATGGTTAAATAGATCCAACCCATATTTGGCATATATCCCATTTTAAATGAATACATTCAGATTTTGTAACATTTCACCTAATTGCTTCATTTCCGCAAATCTATAACAATTATCAAAACTGAACCTTTAAATTTAGATTTCAAAACTCACTTGTAACAGCGTGACACAAAATGAGTACAGTAACCAAAGTAATTAATGAAACATTTGTTATTGTTCAAATTTCAGGAGTTTGAAATTGGTATGTAAAAACCATGATGTGGATGGACTATGTGATAGATCTTTGTGTTTCCCTGTGAAAAAAGTATTGGTTCGTAATTGCTGTTGCTGAATTGCTGTTGTGACTTATTTTGTATTCAAATCATGCAACATTTTACTATGTGAAAACCTGCAGTGCCAAATCAAAGAGAAAAAAACTGGGAAAAATCCCACTGGATTTAAAGCAATTTTTTAAAGTATAATCAGTAATGCACAAGAAATGTCCATGGCACTGCTTCAATCAGGTATAGTAGATTTACATTTACCAAGAATATTTGTCGAGATATTAGTATGCAAAACAAGATTCCCTGCATCCGAAATGAGTCAACAGTGTTCAGAAAAAAAACATTGTGTCCTGAATGCAAAATTGATAATAAAAAAAGAGCTTTCATTAAAAAAAATAATAAAATCACTATCAGTGAAGTCCATTTAATCAAATCCAGGAAAGCGCAGCAGATCAGACAATTTGCCTGAAACTAGATAATGACTGAATTAAAGTCATAGATCTCAAAGGAAGTAGCACGCCCTTAAAAATATCAGCTGTCTGCAAAGTACTGAACTCTTTTACCTGGGCACTGTCACGGCTCCAGTTCCGGACCACTAATTCCCTGTTTTGTTTTCACCCTGCATTCCATGTGTCATGTCTGCATTGGATTGTTAATTGGTTTATTGGCTTCCTACATTCCACGCTTGTCTGCTTGTTTCCTGTGATTGTCTGCACCTGTTCCACTGTGTATTTAAGTTCCGGGTTTTCCTGGTCTTTGTGTTTGCTTGTGTACTTCCTTTTTCAGTAAAGGTGTATTATTTGACTTACGTTTGTGTCCCTGTGTGATCTCTGCACTTGGGTCTTAATCTTCCTTGTGAGTCCTGGCAGGCACTTACCCTGAAAGCGTGAAACTTCCAGCCTCCATTATGGGTCCTATTTCAGTAGCATCTGGTAGACAAAATACACCCAAGTTTGTTACGTTTAACATAAGACAACTTTAAGTTCATGGTCCTGCCCACGGTGGTCCTGCCCACACAGCCACACCCGCATCTGACAGCCCACCAATAAGAATGTCAGTATGAGTGGCATCGGTATGCTGACCTGAATTTAGTCAACAAGAGACAAGAAGACGCCAATCCAGAAACTGAATTAATCAAGCCAGCCTGGCCCAGTTCTTGGAAACTAATAAGCGGGCTTGACTGCTAGTCCTGTGTGTGGAATGGTGAGAATAAAGGAGGTTTATTATGCTTCCAGGAGAGTGGAGATTGAAGTAGGGGAGCATTGGGAAACTGGGATCAATCCATTGTGTGGAGAGGAAAGCAGAGGAGAGCAATGGAATATCCACATTCCGCCGGTCGAGTGAGAGGATTAATTCGGATCCAGCGCAAATAGAAAGCACTTTGATGTCCCCATGTGGAATTCAGTTGATGCAGATCAGCTAAAAAAAAAAACTATTTATATTTAAATGTAATATCGCCATTTGGTTCTTATAGGAAATCCTTTTCTCTGAATTCTGGGAACTGTACCAAGAGAAAGACTATGTGGTTTAAAATAGTGAGTGGTAAAATAGTTTCTTTACTTCCTTCAGAATGGCAAAAACAACACTAAACAGAGATTAATTGTGTTAATATGCCAGTCCCCTATATAACCAAATTCAAATACCACATCTTCATTTAGAACAAAGCAACATTGGCCACAGTATAAATTAATGTAGGTTTTATTTGTTTTCATGGTCAGGTATAGCACTGACTAAATGACAAGGGCAAAGCCTAGCATTTGAACCCACATCTCTCTATTCACAACCCCAGTACCCCATCTTATAGGCCACACCACTGGAAAGACCAGTGTCCCTCAGACAACATTAACTGGCAGCTGCCTACTCAGAGTAAATGTCACCATGGTGATAATGAAGGACAGAGGGCACTCTGAATCCTTACTGCGGTGCCAGTAATCCTATTTTATTTGCTTGAAAAGCTCAAAGCTTTGATTTTGGATATAATAACATGTAATATATATATATATATATAATATTTAGAATTAGAATTTTAAAAGAAAAGTATCCTTACACTCTGAATTTATCATATTGGCAAATAAAGGGAAGAATGAGCTGAAAATTATCTTCTAGAGTCACGTATTTGAAATACCTAGGCAAATTTATTCTGATAAATTGGAAGCAGTGCCGTATTCTATTCTCTATTAATATGCTAATTGGATAATACTTGTTTAAAATAAATTATTGTAAAATAGAAGCAAGTCTCTCTACCAACACCCTGTGGAGGTGAAGTGCAGCTCTGCAATGCTGCACTGCATTCTATTTATTTATGTATCCATCCATCCATTATCTATACCCGTTTATTCTGGGAAGGGTCGTGGAGGGTTCTGTATTATTTATTTATTTATTTATTTATTTATTTATTTATTTAATTATTTACTTATTTGTCAGGGCTGCTAAACCCTGTTCCTCGAGATCTACTGTCATGTAGGTTTTCACTCCGACCTTTACAAAATACCCCTCTTTCAGTAGCTAGAGATGTTGTTGCGGGGCTAACTTGTAGAATCAGGTATACCTAATTAGGATTGAAATGAAAGCCAACAGGACAGTAGATCTCCAGGAACAGGACTGGGCAGCCCTGATTTAAGTATGCATTCATTTTTCTGCATTCTCTGCATTTCTCTATGTGGTGTGAAAGGTACAAAATGCATTACATTGTTATCCTTTTGCTGAGAAATACGTTCTGGAATAGTGTGTTTAAAATAATGTACCTTCATTAATTATAACACATAAGGCCCAATATTTACTCTGAATATTACTGCTGTAAGGCAACCAATAACTGAATAAAGGAAAAGCCAATTATTATGCAAATCTATATAAATATTCAATTTGATGGAGGTGCTGATTTTGTGCCATTTGTAATTTCAGCCTTTAATAAAACAAGAACAAACACCTCTACCTCATATTGGAAAGTTGCCTTTTCCAGAACAGGATTCCACCAATAAACAGCTATTCAGAGGATCATCCCTTCATTTTGACCTGCACTGTCTCGAGCACGTTTATGCGTGCGACGGAAGACAGTTATCTCGTGAACAAATCCGGCTCATGTGGGAAGCCCTTTACCCAATGCGCCACCGTGATTGATGTAACTTTTGATCTGCGGAGAGTTCGCGTGCTCCACCACTCCAGTGAAATTATGCATAAAATATCACGTTTTTTTTTTTTTTTTTCCATGGAGCGAGATGCAGGACCATGCAAGTGCCCGTCCTTTCCCAGGCAGCGTTACGCTGGCATTTAATCGCTAATCTACCAGGACAGCGCTGCTGTCCCAAAAAAAACCCTCGGGGATCTGAGGCCAGGGATTTATCATGATATTTCATAGAATATTATTGCAGACTGTCAACAATTAACCTTTCCAGTGAAGGTTTATTTCACTCATTATGTCTTGATTGAGTATTTGGGCACTAGTTACACAAACACCTGCTTTTTCAAGGTACGTCGTATGCATTGTGAGTTAGTCAGCAGCAACACAAACCCCCGTAACATAATGATAAAAAAACAGTCAATTAAAAGATGTTATGTTGAAATAATTTCAAATTGCATTCTTGACTTTCATTAGATCAAACATGTGTATAAATACCAAAACTGTAGACCAGCATTACAATAACTGGTAGGCTGATGAAGTCATAAACAACATTTAAATATTCCTGACATACAGTATAGCTTTTGGTCTGCAGGGCCACTTAGTATTTTCTCACAGCTTGACACCGACAAAGCCCTAATGTATAATCCCCATTGTTCGACGTCATTATGAGTCCTATTGAGTCTGCTGCCTCAGAAATCCTGCCATAGATTTATGGCAGAGCCCCAAGGTGTACCTGAAATGGTCAAGACTACAAAGGGAGACATGGAGCCACTGCAGAATTTTAAAACTGAAGTGCCAGTGGTAATAAAAATGGGATTCTGGCAGAGTCCTGTATGATGATGCGCTCATAAATAACATTGAAATAACATCTCAGGAAATTGAGAGCATAATAATCTGTACTGTATCTGTACTAGGACTGTATCTGTAAGCTAAGGCAGACTTGATGTAGTTTAGTTGAATATAATATAATCCTCTAATATATGCCCTTATCCTTTTAATCTGCTATATTTTCATCAGGTACATCATCAATTTGTGATAAGTCTGTTATAAACAGCTTCTCCAAAGGTATTATTATTAATATGCTTCCGAATTTAAAATCATTTTTAAGTTTAAATTCTGTGCCCTCCCCCGAGCTATTCCTTCCCAATGCCACCGAAATTACCACCAAAAGAAAGTGCAAGCTTATCATCCTTTTCTTTCGAATAGCTGA
Source organism: Anguilla rostrata (assembly GCF_018555375.3). NCBI lineage: Eukaryota > Metazoa > Chordata > Actinopteri > Anguilliformes > Anguillidae > Anguilla > Anguilla rostrata. The sequence goes on from NC_057936.1 coordinate 16,517,633, forward strand.
TGACTCCATCCGTTCCCCCCAACCCCCATCTGCCAGGTCCAGGTGTAGGGCAGTGATAATAAATACAGAAGTAAAAAAAAAAAAAGAAGAGAAAGAAAAAAAGGCGCAAACACAATGTGTTCGGCTGCCATCCTCCCCGGGGTTTGAGGATTTATCGGAAATAAATAAATAAGTCCGAGTCTCGCACACACAGCCTCCCCCCGTGGGAATGTTATCAGCGCGACAAGGCTGGCTCTTGGCTCCCCCAGCACTGAAATGTCTGACACACTCATTGGTACGCCGGCCAGGTCTCCACGACGCCCAGCACCTATAAACCTCTTTCGTCGCATCCCAGCTATACCCCCTCTCTCTCTGCAAATTCGGCGCGCATTTGTATCGTCGCAAATTCTCGCAATTATATGTCACCGCGTCGCATGCGAAATACATGTGTGCTGTACGTTGGAGAAAAATTAAAGGAGTGAGTGATTCGTTTTCTTTCGCAATGGTTGGGGTGAAACCGTGGAGTGAAAAGCAAGTGATAAACTGAAGATTAATGGCTTGCAGGAAGACAATAGGGGATGGGTTTTGGTGTCTTGTTCTCATGCCACCGTAGCTGCAGGCGTACAGTGACATGGAATAGATTTGCAGATGTAAATGCTCATGGTCCCCTCCATATCAATTGCCACAGTACTATAGGTTCTCAGTCCTATGATAATTTTTACTTTACTTTCCTTCTGTAATACAATGTAGCACTTATTTTTCAGGTATACATGTTGCACACAAATGTGTGTTAGAACTGTTTGTCTTATTTTTTTTTGACAAAGTACTTGATGAACCTAGATGAACATCCCTTTGCTTCTAAGATCTGAACATAAGAATTCAGGGTGTAAAGTGGGACTGGCAATTTGGGTTCCTATAAAATATGGGATGAGGAAGCTGCCTGTTTGTTGAGATAGTAATGGTGGCCGCAGTCAAAGGAGGGAATCCACAAGACGGAAACGTAGGCCTTCCGGGTCTACAATTATTTCTTTTTGCCTTGAATGGAGGGCGGTCGTCTGTTCTTGCCTCTTCTGCATCGTCTTTAATCTCAGGCGATTGGACTGAGCGTCACTCATTTCATTTTACCAACTCAGAGACACCGTGACAGTTTGAGCTATTTAAAACAGCTGGACTACATTATGTCAGCGGTTCATTAAGGAAAGACCTGTAATTACAAAGTTAAGCAGGACCTTAGATCTGTAATGGGTTGTTGGGCTCTCTTGCATGTTCTTTTTTCTTTTTTTTTCTTCCTCCCCCATGCAATGTTAATGCGAATTCTCAGCTGGTGGCAGTGTAGCAGAACCGCTTCAGAAATAAACACTCCTCCCCTCCTTTTTGAAAAGCAGGGACCACAGGGATACAAAGTCTGGAGGCTGCGATTTGAGTGTACCTACACTGTGTGTGACTCGCTACATAAGATTTCACATGAAAAGGGTTACATAGCCGCATACAGTTTCAGCTCAAGTGCAGATTGCTGATTCTGCCACAGCAAATTCTGGCCTCCAGTCTGATATAAAAAATAAAAAATCTACTCCTGTCCTTGAGTCTGTGTCCAATAAAACTTGGCTGTGCAGGAAAGTAGAATCCTTTATCTGAGTATTGTCTCATTGCAATTTCGGGGAGAGAAGATGCACTTTTGTTTCAATTCAGGTTCAGCTTCCTATTGATAAGATCTAAATCCCATGCCACTGGCTACAACCCAACTAGAATGCAGGCCTACCAGCCTGTGTAAAGATTGTTTTTTAGCTTGACTAATTCTTTAGCTTCAAGCGGTAAAAAAAGTTGTGAACAATGGGCTCAATTACAACCTATGAACAACACAGAATGCGAACAAATGCTTTAAAGCCAGTGCTTCATACAGCTTCCCCAAACCAGATATATTCGACATAAATGCCGTTCTTCGTTCGCAATTTGTCTTCCTCACAAGGTGGTCTCCTGTAAAGCATGCGATTAGCTGTCTTGCGCTCACTGGCGAAGTGCGAACACAATTCCTCACCAACAGTGCTGGCTTTCCTGTGTCTAATGAGGCATCAAAATACCTCCAGAGATGTTGCACAACCCTTCCTTTCCGCTCTAACCTTTGTCTACTCTTCATTTTTCCCCCTTTCCTGTGTTATTGCTTTTGTGGCTTTGTGCCCTGTTTTCAAGTGAGGGGTAATCAACTCACTGTCATCCTTTCCACCCTTAACAAAGCCAAATACTTGTCTTCAGTTTTCCTACTTATTTTTTCCTTAAAAACACTGTTGTTTTGCTCCATCTTTCATTATAGTCAGATTAGAACATGCAAACTGGAAGCTAAATTATTCCGAGTTCAGCACCACCCCACCAAAAAAAAACATTGATGTGCTGCAAGGTCGTGTTACTTTATGTTAATCAGTTTCCATTTGATTATGATTCTCATTGGTCTGTCTCATTAGCATACAAACCATCTACTTTTGGGAACAAAACAGAAGAGGAAATGAACAGTTTGGATTAATTATACCCACACAGGGAATAATTTTCTCTTCAATATATTAGCCTCATTTTGACCTACAGTCTACAGATGAAAGGGGAACACAACATATTGACAGCTAATGCAATTTAAAGGACCGGAGAGTATAACATTTCCGAATAAAAACCATCTACGAGCATTGACGACACAGGCACGGCAGTTGACATCAGAAAAGAGGGAGCAGTTGACATGTAAAAAAAGAAAAAAGGGAAACTGAAAAATGGATGATAAAAGCAGAAATTGGGTTGTCAGTTAGCCCTGCTGTCTCTTCATCCTCCTCTTTAACGGCAGTGGTAATAAGATCTATGCGCCTCGTTAGGGGGAAACGGTGGGTTCTTTGGGCGGGAAAGAAAGGTGCTGTAGAGGCAACATGCATTGTTGTGCACACCCGGTTAAGAAAAGATATAAATAGGACTCCTTCTGCCGTCTTCAAGGAGCTCCGTTATCAGAGGACGATCCGATAAGGGAAGTTTTGTTTTCTGTTTCTTCTTTTTGCGTTTTGTGTTGTTGTTTTCATGCACACTGCTTTCTGGCTTCCGTTACACTCTTGACGTGAGTTCTCGGTGTGTTCAGGATGCTAATGAGACTCAGGAGTCTTCAAAGTGGGAACCGCTTCTGAATCCCTCTTCAGAACAGCGTGTTCCTCTGAAGACGGGCGGCATCGCGGGGTCAGACCAGTCTGTGGGACATGTGATCTGATTTGAATGAGAAGAAGCTCCCTGGTGGTTTACTGTGATGAGAGATGAGAGGTGCTGCGATGCTGCACTCTGGGTGGATATGAGAGCTGTCATCAAACACTAGCTCATAATCAAATTCCTGGTAATGGAGACTCTTCGGTTGCAGCCTGTGGTCCTGATCAAAGGTCAAAGTTCAGTGGTAGGGCCATTACCTATGCAGCGAGTGGGGGAAAACTCATGATCCATTTATCTTTTTGTTCATCAAAGCTTGTATTAGAAAGTCTGTGAACTTAATTCATTAATGCAGGTGCAGTACAAGGTCAGTGGTTGAGTAGATTTTAAATAGGGGGTTCAGTCCTTAGATGCATTTCATATTAACGTTCAGCCTTTTGCTTCTAAACTTTAGCCCACCTGATCATATATAAATACAACAAATTCACTAATGGTATGACTGTTCAAGTCCAATAAAAATTCCTTTATATTAGGGTACACCAATAACCTCACCAAAAATGTGAAAATGCATGTATCTTAACTTCAGAGCTTGTATGGTGGAAAGTCAGCATGTTCCAGTTTTAGCTGTCCTGCAATACATAAGACATTTATTTTTAGTGTTGAATTGGTTTATTTCCATTATAGCTGAAATCAAGCATTATCCTTGTACTGCTCCTGTCTGTCCCCAGAACTTCACTGCATATAACAAAAAAGCAAAAACGATAAACTAAAACATTTACAGATATGAAAATATGTGCTCATTATAATAATGAATACACTCACAATTGCAGAAGCTAGACTTACAGTTCAATTAGAAATAGCCACAGGAATTCACTGTGGTATGCAGGTAACGGTGCTTTCATAATGACAAAAACATGCTATTTAGAAGTCTGTACAACAAAAGTACAGTGCCACGCAGAGTGTCAGATAAAAGAAGAAAAAGAGAAAATCGACCGATTGTCCAAAGAGGCCCGCTCTCCACTCTTCCAAAAAGAAATCAATGGCCCTACATAGGCTTTTAGCTACAATTGCTTGGATCAGCATTCTGGTAAAAGGCCACAGCGCAGATCTTTTTTTAGTAAGTCTCAGGACATGCAATTGTGGCTTCCAATTAAGGTACTGGTATCATGTTTTCCATTACTGTGTAGGGGAAACACCTCTATGAATTGTAGAATAGTGAGGATAAATAATTAAAATGTGGTTTAACAATTCTCACAAGTAGGCAACAAGGAATGCAGGAGATCAAATGGTGCAAAAATATAATCAGTCCCGTTATTAATCAGTCTCATAGAATTACTTATTAGATCATGATTATAAATTTCAATATTAAATATTAAAATAATAACCAGTGATTTAACAACGCTCAGTTCTTTGAGGTAGTAGGGTCAAGCATTTATCCGAATAATAATCAGACCAATGAAAATAGAATTTATTAAAACAAACAAACATCTAAACTAAAATCTTTAAAGGCTAAATAAAGGAGGCTATGAAAGGGGGCTAGAGTGTTCTGTGTGTGTTCTGTGAAACGTATCAGCATATCAAATTATTTTAGCTTACGTAATGAGCATGTAACCATGCAATAAGCACTGTTGCAAATGCAGTATGATGCTTTGACATTGCTAAAGTAAGTCAGGAAGGATACACACATACATTTCAATGTATCGCAAAAGTGAGAAACCCCTCCAGAGAAAAGGACAGCAATGCATTGTGGTCTTTGTTTGGTGGTTAGGCACCCTTGAAATTGGTTATGAAACCACAGAAGGAATTATAAATAGCTTATGTTATTTGTCATTAAAATGTTTAAAAAGTATATGCACACCTTTCTAGCCTTTGGCAGGTGCAATGAAAAGAAAACAAACCATCATACAGAGAAAACCCCACAGTACTGGGGTATAACGAACAGTTGATTCCAATGGCAGGTGATTCCAACAATAAATTAAGGTATCAGCTAATGAGGCGTCATAAAAATAGACCAGTAACATTATACGGCTATGTTTACCCATTTTTATCATGAGGAGAATTTCAACACGAATCATAATCAATAGCAACTCCATTTGTCATTTATTTACATTACATTCAGCCAATGTTCACACTCTCTAGGATGATTTTTGTTGCTGTGATGAAGATCTAAACGCTTGCAGTGTTGCGTGGAGTTTCTCTATGTTCTTTCATTTGCCATGAAAATAAAATTGGCTCTCCTATATGGATACTGTCTATATAGTTAGGAAAGATATGTGAAAAGTGAAATTAATGGTGAAGTATTTCCTTAATAAAGGGATTTAAGTCACCTGGATTAATGACACATGTCATGTTAAATGGCCTACATATAAAAAATGAAATGCAAAATAAGGACACCAGACAAACAGAAGGTGTGCACGCTGTCAGCGATCACTGAAAACCTTGAAAAAGCAGACAGGGAAGAAGTGGGTGATGAACAACTATTTTTGGAAATAAATGTCGTGTACGGCACGTCTATTGCTTACATCTTCTGAGGTATCATCCCACTGCAGTATACCTAGTACTCCAAAGGATCGGTTTCAAAGGAAGAATAACCTGTCATGTTTTGAAGCACTTCAGGAAGGACTCGCAATCGAACACAAGAGAATGCTATTGCATATTGCATGAAGGAAAAAAACTGAAATTTATTCTGTTTTGCCTTTTAATAGAATATTGTGAGTTTTCTTTGTGGAAGTCATTGTTATGTTGGATTAAACCTGCACCCTCTATCTCTTTATTCTTGTGGAAAATGTGACGCTGAAATCTTTGACCTTGACTTTTTTTGAAAGAATTTTACATAGATTTCAGTCACAGTCATTAGGAAAAGGGTGATACACACTGATGGTAGAGTTGTAATGTTCAGAGTTTTTGTCTTACTTGAGATCATTGATGGAGCTACAAACATGTATAACAATTTAACTTTCCCTGTTCAAGTGGTCTTAGCTAAATTGTGATTCTGTAATCTGAGTACGTATCTCAGAGGTGAGATCAAGGGTTTCCTGTATCTGCTAAATAGGTCATGAATTGAAGATGGGGGTTGTTAGTTCTTCTCTTCCTTGTTCAATCTGAGAAATGTGCAATATTATGTACTGCATTATGAAATCTGGGTTGCATTTTTTTGCGTTTTGCTTCTTATGCAACCCACCTTGCATAGCTCTTCGCATTCATGTTTTACCACTGGCGAGGCATTTGTGTAGACTATTTATGAAGCTTCACTCTCCTGACTCACTTTCACTCTCTCACTCACTGATCTATTCTATGATTAACATACATTCATTACCATGTTCATCACAAGCATCCTTCAACCGATTTACTTGATTCATTGAATAAGTGTCCGTATAAAAATGTGTTCCTTCATTATATCACTGCTATGAATTCTCTCATATAATTGAGTCTCTGTACTTCACAAACTAGACATGGCCCATGACAAGTATGTTGACAGCTTCTCTCTAGCTGTGCTTTTCATGAACTTATCCACAACTGAAGCAGATTCCCTGGTGAGGAATCAGAGCATATCACTTCACATTCTTTCCCCCAAGTTATAGATAATTAGCTGAAATCAAAGTGTGGGAGAGACATCTGTTCTGCTCATCACTGAAGTTCGAGTATCAAGGGGAAGGTACTGGGCTCTGTTCAAAAGTTTCTAACCTCTCATCTCCCACATTTGCCCATACGCCACACTGTCTTCAGAGACTGTCAATATATTCTTCAGTAGACTCTCAGATTTGACATATGGGGATCAAAGTCAGATGCCACGAACTGAACAACAAGCTTGAACCCGACTTTAGGTCTCTGTTTTGATTGCTTCATATTTAGATTTATGGTGCTCTTTTGCTTTATTCAATCTCCGCAGTGAGCTCCTTGCTGGGAGCTGAAGTTACATTTAGAGGCCAGTTGGAAATCTGCCATGAGTTCCCGGCTGTCCTTCCATCCTACCAAGCTTACTGTAGCATTTTCTTTAGCGTCTAATAATGAAGCCGACCCATTGATTTGGTCTCACATCTGGGACCTGGTTTGTTATCAGTTCTTTGGGTCTCCCCCTAATGAGCCGATCAGTGTGAGATAAGCAGTGAAGAGACCTTACTCAATCCAGTGGTGCGGCAGGTACTTGTGATAATGACTATGAAACACAGCCAGAAAGCTGGGATTAATGTCATCACCACATATGGGAACTACAAAAGAGACCAGCATTGCTGACATTTTCACATTTGCAAATCTCAGGTACAATAGAGCACTGGTCGCCAAACTCAGTTCCAGGGGCCCACTGTAAGCAAGGTTTTGATACGACCAAATTCGTGAAAATGAAAACAATAAATTTTTTGGTTGTACTATACTTAATAATTTAACACAATGCAGGCTTGGTTTGTTGTTATTTGCTTTGTCTTTTAAATCTTAGTTTCAATTACCAGGGGGCCACACTTTCAACACTAATGACCTATATGATTTCTCTTGCCAGTCTTTTATGGACTCAGTTAAAAACATGATCTTTTTCTAAAGGGCACCATGTTCAGATGTTCAATTTCTGCCACCCACTGAGGAGAAGCAAGAGTGAGAGGGCGAAGTGCATGGTCAATGGGATTTGCATACAGTGGTCATGGGAGTTGTAGTATCATGTAGTATCACCACAAATAAACTGAATTGTTGCAGATGCTTTTTGTAAATTACAATATTTACTTTTTCATAGAAAATGCTGCCGAAAGGTCAACAGCCGAAGAGACTTGTAAGAGAGTTTAAAATCAAAACAAATTATTTATTGTCATCATTCCAAAAAGGCATAATAGTCACATTACTGTCTTCATCATCGTCATCAAAAAATTGGGCATTGACAAAGAATTTAGTCATAATTTCAGTTGACAAAAACAACACTGGTTTGTGCAAGTATGCAGCTGCAGTTGCAGATGATTGGCAATTCCAAATTCGGGTGGAAATTGGATATGCTCAGCCCCACATTGGACGACAAATAAAAAATATTTTAAAGAAAAAAAATTCCCTCATTTCATCAATCTTGTGTCCATATAGGACTTTCAATCACAGTTCCCACAGCCCTGAAAAACTGTTGAAATATTTAATTTCTGTAAAGCCGTCAAAGGCCCCACTGTCCTTGAGAAGTCAGGTAGAATTAATCAAATTAAACCTTTGAAATCAGCCTTTAACAAGTTTTTACAATGAGTGAAGTGCATCCATCTTTCTTGCTAACTCACTGGCTTGATGTCACTTGCAATCTAATCTCACAAGATCAATTGGACAGCTCATTGGTTTGTACATTTAATCAACTACCAAAGGTCACCAGAGAATGAAGAGTGATATTTTGAAAGTATTGTGCCTTGAATTTTACCTCAAAAGTATCCAGACAGCCCAAAATTGGCCCATTTAGTGGATCAAAAAAACACTCATCCTTACAATGTTATTGAAAAGTCATCTGAATTGAGTTGCAACCCTGGAAAATATGAATTCCATCAGTGATTATTTTCACATAGGCATATTATGGTAGCTGTGGCATGTTGTGGAAGCACAATTAAAATAATTATAATTAGTATGACATTGTAGCAGTACTAATTATCAAAATATCTCTATAAGGCTGTTAAGACTACAATGTATTACCCTCACCAGTGATTCATGCTATGGTAAAGTCAATGTACTTTATGAGACTAGCAGAAAATTTACACTGAGACACAGTCTAGATAAAAGTCAGGGATATTTTTGCATGTCATCCCCAAAGATAAAAGCTGTAGAAGCCGATTTTTTTTTATTTATTTTTTTTAAGATTGATGCAATCCAGATTGCTGTCAGCATGTTTGACTGCACAATGCATCTATCTTTCCCGGTCTGCTAAATGGCTCGGAAATTATGTGAACAGTAAAGATGTTTGTAGAACGAGAGCAGGAACCCGTGGCACTTCAGGTACTTAGCAGTCCAGGGTCTCCGAAGGTAGATGCTCTCTGATGGATAGCTGTCTTAAAGAGAGGGCAGGGAAGCGATCAGGCGAGCGTCTGTGGCTCCTCCGTGGCTTAAATTAAGCTTCAGCCCCTCTTATTATCGCTCGGCTTTTCCAGAGCCTGGGCCGGGGTTCTACCTCTCCACGGAGCCGACTCTAATGAGATTTCTCCGGTGGGTGATTCACCTGCTAGTCTCCTTCAATGAAGGTCCTGGAGTCAAGCACAGACAAATGCAAACAAATAGACAAACAGACTCTCACACACAGCTCTGGAGGTGGGCTGACATTTACAACTGTAAACCTGGGAGGTGATTCAAGTGAACTTGCCTTTACTTTTCCTTGTTACTTCACTCACCTCTGTTACTTCACCCACCCCTGTGATTATGCCTCACAATAGAGATAATTGAGACATTAACTTGTATCACTTTCAAGTTCTTCCATCCCAGTCACAGCAGTTATGAATAACAAGGTAGATGCATCCTTTATAGATAAAACATTTTCAGCGTAAAACAGCCAGGTATACACAAAGCATACGCTTTTACATAGATCTGTAAAAATGAATAAATACATTTTTAAAAACACTAAATTTTTAATAATCTGTCTACTTGAGATTGAATGTCTTCTAATTTTAATGCAACTTGAGATTTACAGATCCTGCTGCTGGCAGCTTCTCTCAGTGTGGTTTTGATCCAGTAGAAATGGCTGCTTCATGCCTACTGGGCCTACCAGCCCCAGGGTGATCTGGGTTGATAACAATGATAGGTTGTTGGGCTTTTGAGACGAAAATAAATGAAATGCGCATTTTAAGAGGCTATTTTAGGCTCTAGCCCAGGGGACTCAAACTACAGTCATGGAGGGTCTCTTCTGGCTTTTGGGGTTTCATTTCAATCAGTAGCCAATTTAGGCCAAGGTGTGAACACTTTACCCAATCAATGACTTAAGCACTTAAATACAGGACCACATAAAAAACCAGCAAACACAGCATCCCTCCAGAATTTGAATTTTGAATGTTCCTGCTTTGACCTATTCTAGCTTATATGTTGTTGTTTTTTATTTATTTTAATTTTTGTTTGTTTGTTTGTTTGTTTAATTTGTCAGTCAGAATGATCAGAGGTTTTACATTTCTTGGAATGTGATCATTTTGTGAAGCAAAAAACAAGATAACTGCCAATCAAGGCAAACTCTTGTAAAGATATTAGTGATGAAATAAGCCCACCAATCAAATTAGCACTTAAAATAAAATACCCAAGGCCCAAGCAGGAAACCCAGGTTGGCTTATTCTTTTCCAGCCCAAAATTGCTTACTTGTACCTTAAAAGCTGTGAACTAAGTTTTTAAAATTTTTGTTAAACCAGTTTACTGTTCTGGTCCTACTTTAATAAAAAGTACAATGCAATGTTGTATCCCAAGTATTTTTGGTCAAGGCTGTATTCTTCATACTGCATTTCCTATACGTGAAATTGCAGTCATTAAGTAGTAAACGTTCGTTAAGCTCAACCAATGTGTGCCTCACTTCAAAAAATCACAAGAGGATTTATTCTATTTCAAGGTATCCAGGTTTCAGTACTTTTGTAGGTTCATTTTTGCATAATCTGGTAAATACTCCTTACATTATAATTCTATTCCTACTTAGTTCCATACATGAATATCTTCACCTAGCATATTGTTATGGGTGGCCAGGGAAATCAAAATGAGACCAAAATCGGTGAGTGCTTTATTGTGTCTTCAGCTGAGGCTGGTGGGGTCGAGGTCACCTCCTTGTTAGTTGGAATCATTGGGCAGAGCCTGTTTGGGCCACCTGTAGATAAACAGACACAGGGTTTATAAGCTTGCTTTCTTTTCAGTCTCAGGAGGACTGAGAATGGTGTGAGGTGAGGAGCTTTGACTCCTGGGAATTTGTGATTCTCTGTCCCAAAAGTTGTTTAGTAGAAATAAAGTTTTTGGGGAAAGAACTGTGTGTTTCTGTTATGTGAGCAAAAGCCCTAAAATTGGTAATATCAATTAAAAGCTTATTAGTTATTTGTTATTTGAATTAATGAAACATTGAGGCTATGCTCATGTGAAAGAACAGCCCAAAATGACTTTTAAATGTGCCTTTGGAGGAGTAATGAGACTCCTGGGGGGTGTTTCAGCGAAGATACTCAAGTGTATCCTTTTGTTTTTTGGGTTTTTTTGGAACATGTGACATATAAATGATTGACCTATGATTCACCTCTGCTTTTCTCCCACATTTGTAATTGACATGGCTTAAAACTGAAGCTTGGCTGATATATATTGCCTTCATTCCACTGTCCTCGTATCTTTCCCTTGGGTCTTCTGTTGGGTGGAGCTAAGCAGCAAGGAAAGGACGCAAGGAAGAGATGCAAGGAAGCACTTGGAATGAGCTGGAACTCTTTGGTATTTGTTTTGTTTGTGTTAATTCCCAGTCAGGCAAACACAATGGTTAGGCGTGGGAACGTAGCATATATTATTAAACAGTTGATGCCTCTAACTCTGGCTCTGGTTCTGTTGGATTTTAATTATGCAGACACCTAAATATAGCAGGCATATTCCCAAGTGTTTATCACATTGTATTGTTTGCATAGTGTTTCAAGTCATAATTCCAAATAACCTCAGTGCTCATTATGAAACACAAGAGATGGTTGAATCTTAAATTACTAAACACTCAGCATTGTTTATTTGCTTTATTCAAGTGAAGTTAACCTTCAGAGAAATCTTGTGGCACATAATTTGGGAACAGCCATGAATGTGTCGGCTCTTTTTTCTTTTTATGTGACTATTTTAATTATAGTATATAAAAATATTAGTTGGTCAAAAGTTTTTTTTTTTCTCAATAAAAATGTACTCTTTAGAAAGTAACACCTTACTTTCACCATCTATTTTTATCAATTGTTTCCAACCCTGCTATTCTGCTATTTTTCTTTCTTCAGTTGTGTACCTCATTGGTGTATCTAAAGCTGTCCATTTTTGATGTTTGCTTGATGTTCAAACTCAAGAAATTGTATCACATGATGTGAAGAGCTAAGCTCAACCCACAAGGTCTATATAACAGAAATTCATTTTTTATTACCTGATGGGCAGCTCAGTTTGCAGATAAAAGGAAGATCGAAAACATAGCACTGCCTCCCACCTCATACTGCCATACTCGCCTGCCTCCAAGGACGAACATCCTCCACAGCTTCACTAAATGAACCCCCCCCCCCAGATGTCTTCAGGAAATCTCATTGTCCTCTCAACTGAAAAAAAAAGGAAAATAACAATACACACAACCAACACTGTCAGAAAATAATTACAGATTGTTGCATCCAATAGTGCCAAAAGTTGTCAGCAACAGATTCTTTGTCTGAGAGATAAGTGGCCTTGACCAAAAGAAACAGTGTCTCCCAAAGCATTCTGACTTTGGAACAGCCTTGTGTGCGTGTGGTTCTCCACTGTTTACAAAATAAATGTTCCCATTACCCACAAAGTTTTTAAAGAAATGGCTTTTGAATTGGCGTGGAGCACTTTTGCTCTCTCTGCCTCTTGTTCTGTCTTGTGGTAAAGCTACATGAGCACTTGTATTGGTAACAACAGCGCTGGTAAGATTGGAGGCTCAGAAAAAACACAGACTGAAAACTGGATATGATGGATTCGTATTACAGGTACAATACATACAGTAACTGTGTATTTTCACATTGAGAATGAAATCCAACCAGATGAGCAAATAGGTAAATGCAGTACGTGGGATGGAGGAGAAGGGTAACCATAGTTGAATGATGAGATGGGCATATGAAGAAAAATTGATTTTGCTCTGTTGCTTTTGAATGGAAATAGTTTAGACGTTGCTGTTATTAGTACTGCTGTTATTACAGTAGAGTTATTATGAATTCCCTTTAATAACCCTATACAGTGGAGGGGAAGAGACTCTCCTCAACCACCATAACTGTGTAACAACTGGGCGATGCACAGCTGTCATTTTCTGGTGTAAAGGGAGGTATATATTTGACTAATTCAATAGTCAGGCACAGAGAACCACATTGAGAATCTGGCCAGGACATTAATTACATTACATTACTGGCATTTAGCAGACGCTGTTATCCAGCAAACACAAGTCTAAAGATCAGGACCCCCGCTTCCATTAGCGATGTGCAATATGCTGTTCTGTATGTCATGACCACAGTCAGACATGATATTTAACACTTAACACCAGGATTTTAGCTGGGCCAGCAAAACTTCAGGATTATCCCAGTGACTGCCTTTCAATGACTGAAGAATTTTTACTTTCATTTCTTTTCTTTCTTTTTTGGTGGAAATATTGACTATTTCATAGGAGAGCACTGCATGTTCCATTACTGCATGTACACTCATTACATTTATTGTGGAACATTTCACATTCTGAGCTTCACTTTTCTGCTTCCAAACAAAATAATTGCATTTTTGCCATCCTCTGTGCTAGTTTATGACCCTCCTGGAACCATAAACCAGTCTCTGGTTTAGAGCTGTGAAACATGATACCATGTCTGCAATGAAATATAGGGAATCAACTGAATGGTAATTACTTTATTTTAAAGTCTATTGGGAAATTTTATATTTCATATGTCTTATCATGAAACATGTTACAATGCCCATTGCTGAGTCTGATGAATTTAGAATTTCTCCTGTCCCTTCTGTGACTTGCCAGTATATAAAATGTATACTTTTAGCGGTATAAACTATAATACACCCCCAAACTGCTAGATGAGAAGCCCACCCCTGTCAATATGTTACATGTGACAAGATTGTGTAACATTCAAGCAAAGTAAGACCACAATGAAATTTAAAAAAAAAAACAATAAAAAATTGATATGATTTGTAATAAATGCCTTTTATATATAACTTCAAAGCAAAGCTCTATGGACCCATCAAGCTGTCTGTTTTGGAAAGGGCGAGAGACCTGATTATTTTTGCATTATTTAGCAGTACTGTAGATCTGAGAGATGCTGAAGTAATTTCCTGACATGGGACCGATGTTTGTTTGCTTGTTTGTTTTTACTTTTTGCCATGGGTGCAACACCTGCCAAGTAAACCGGAACATTGTGCATATTCAGAGATACCTGAAAGATATAATGTGGAATGGCACCTGACGGCATAGCTGTGTGAAACCCAAAGCTAAACAAACAAAATATTTAAACAATCACAGCGTTTCACTGTGGAGAAAAAACATTGACTGGTTCATATCATACACACATGGTACATTTATGACTGTTCATGGTTTATAGCTTAAATGTCATGAAGGTTGTGGAGACCCTCACTTAACTGTTCCCGACAGAACAGTATTCTGTGAAACTATTACTTGCTCACCAGTGGAAACCTCTGAATGAATTAATAGCTCTTTCATCCTCTGCAAATTCATTATCGTATTTAAAATTTATAGCTCTGATCATTTTCCCACTTGCATTCCATTGTAGGCCTGCCATACAGTAGTTTTAATCCCACACAGACTGTAAATTACCAGTGCGCTGTTTCTCCTCAACTGACTGTGAATTTGATCTAATCCCTTCAAATCTTTACTTCTCTGTGTGTCATTTCTTCTCTCTGGCTTTTAGCTTAATAAGACTTTGAGAGGCTTAGTTATCCATGGACTATTATGGAACAATATATTATATGTTAAAAAGGTATCCTGCCCTCCTTGGGGGAGAAAAATAGTCTACTCTTGTCTCAAGGGCCTGTGTGAGCAGCAATTAAACACACTTGGAGGAGAGGCATTTTACTGCATGGTCCTAGCACTGTTTCTCTCATGGCCTCAATGTACAAGTTTATTTTCAGAACATTTTCACCAGAAAAAAATTAATGCATTTTTACAACTTTTAAAAAGCGCCGGGAACAAAAATAGCTCTTTGAGAAAGTGGCAGGCACATGCTCCTGCTGTTGCTGGCAGAAATGATGCCTATGTTTACAGGTTAATAAGAACAGCAGCACTTCAGCAAAGTATACCAACAAAAAAGAACTCATGGAGCCAGTGACAATTTAGCCTTCAAATCGGCAGTACTTGTTAGCAAAGTTAACTATCCTGTCAAACATATTCCAATAATGCATAGTTTAATATTAAATTAAAAGCAGATGTTTATGGAAAAGAGCCAGAATTATGAGAGCTTAGTGTCGGTTCTGCTGATTGTCTTATCTACTGTATATTTAATATAAAAATAATTTTTTTCAGAATTTTGCAGTGCCAGGTGTGATAGCCTATATGAGTTTACATGGGTGAGCTGAGTTCATCAGGTGAACAGGACCAAAAGCTTTCTGAAAATATGTTGATTTCAGCTTACATGAATGTAGACACACAGTTCTGAAAAGCTGGGGGGATTTTAAGGGAATATGCAGAAGTGAGACTGTTGGCTGTTTAATGCCAGGGGTTCACAGCACTGTCTTAGGCATCACACACCGAGTCTTTAGATGCATCAAGAAGCCACTGCATATTTTTAAATTCATTAGTCTTAATTCTAAAGTGAATCACGTTAGCAATGATGGTGGCAAGTGGAATCTGTATAAATCTTCGACATTTTCTACCATTCTGTTTCTTTACTTCCTTCTGACTTCCTTCTCACATCCTTGCATTTTTTTCTAGTTTCTTGAAAATAAAAAAATATTTTGAAATATTAACATTCACAGAGAGATGCTGTCCACGGAGGCAGTAATCCCCAGTAGCATTGAAGTCTGTTTTTATTCTGTTGACCACATTCTCTGAGACCAAAAGCAAAGCGCCAAAGGATTCAAAATTAAGTGCAAAAAATGCAAAACAAAATTATAATTCCATAATATTTTAACAAATCCAGTAATGGACGAACCAGGCACATCAATTCTTTGAGCCATTGCACTCACTTAGTAACATGCAGTGTCAGCAAAGTTTTGGAACAAGCACAGGATTTATAGGTTTGTTCCGAGGAGGGCCACCCCAATCCCCCCCCATCCTGACAGCTTCCAATTTAAAGCAGTAGGCCTTCTATTCTTGAGAACCAGTATTAAGACGTAACTGCCGTCTGATCATTGAAAAGGGGAGATTCTTAACTACATACAGTATGGTTATGCTTATATAATGTAGCAAATTGGTTCACGCATTATGTTAACTAACTTTACAATACTTTTCTAATACCCCCATGACAGCTTAATTATGTGTAGTATGACAATTTCATATTGGACGTACAAATTCACATGAACACAAGCTGCAGCCATCATTCTAGATCATGCCCTTTTATCATGCCAAGGTTTTATGTATGCTTTATGAAGTCATGCTTATTGTTTTGTGTATCGATAAACTGCAGTGTGTCTATGGTTGTAGAATTTTGCACTCAGTCACTCTGCTGTGTAGCACTACACGTGATGCTTCTGCCTCGGTGGTTGGGAGAGGGCGGTGGTTCAGGCGAACTGATACCCTGGATTTGATGTGTTCAGAAGTCACCCTGACTTTCGTGACCTTTGAAGTGGAAATTGGCCACTTGTTCCTACTCTCTTGCAACTTTCCCCCCGTGCATCTGACAAAGTGCTGAAGCACAAATGGCATTATACTTGCAGATGAGATGCCTGGGCTCGCTTGCTCACAGCCATGTGTTAAATGAAATGAAACGATGTACCTGCGCTTCTCTTCTAAAAGAGGCCTGCCCTCTGTCGCCATTGGGGAAGACATGCAAAGCTCACAAGAAGTGTGGATCATGTAGGTGATCATTCCAATCATAAGGATTTTATACTGCTGGTTATGGCAATATCAAAATATGCTGCTAGAAAAGTCTGCTAAATATCTGAAAAGCGTAGCCCTATATCTGTAGCGCAAATCTGCCTCCTGAGAGCATAAAACGGCATTGTTACGGTAGGGTCCCTTGCAAACATAGAGAGTATTGTCTGTGTTCACCTTTGTGTGTTGTCTGAATCTTTTATCCTTCTTTCACTGGCCTGTAACAGGGAGGAATTGACTGTTGGCCTGAAACAGAGAGCACACACTGCATCTGTCTATGTCCTCTAATGCACTGTTAACTCAGTGGCGAACGGCAGCACTGACCTACATTCTCTGGACATTGATTCCCCTCGGACCCGCTGGCCTTATTGAGCGTGCAGCTCTGACCCGCGTGAAGTCCTTATGGAGGCGCAGTGCCACCATGAGAGAGTTTTCTAATCGATCACCGCCTTCCCAAAAATAAGACGGGGAGCCCAGTGCTGAAACATAAACAACAAGAAGCAAGCCCTCGGATCAATTGTGACCTAGAAGGCTCTGTTCAGATCAATAAGCCAAACTTTCTTTCATGATCTAATGATCTGTGCAACACGTCTCATTTTTTTTCTTCCGGTCTCAGATGTAATGTGAGGAAAGATGGAAGACTGACACAAATCTCCATAAATAAATACACGTCCTTAGAGTGCGTCGTTGCCGGGTGACTTATTTTGGGGCGTACTTTATTGCGTGACTAAACCCTGGACAAACACATTAAGACATTTTGATGTGTTTGCTTGATCGTGAGTGACAGTGTTAATGGGTTAATGGCGATGAATGCTTGGAACAGAGGCATCAGCGAAACGTAAGGAGAGTTAAGGCTGTTGTACTAGCGGCACTGTGGACCGACTAGAGAACTCCCTGTTGATTCAACCAAAAAGAAAACACACATTTATTTGACACTTATTAACTGCAGAAACAAGAAAATAAGTTCTTCTATGCAAAAAACATTATTGCCCAATTTTTTGTCATCCTTTCACACTTATTGAAATTTCCCACCCAGCTTCATGTGCTGTGAATGTCTCATAAAACAACAAATAATAAAGCTGGTTCAAAACCCCCTTGTGAATTTCTGAAATATAAATGGATAAAATAAACTGTCTTTGTTCCTGAGAATTGCATTTTTTTTTTTTTTAAAGGAATGAGGCATTGGTGTAAATGCATGTGAGAACAGCATTAGCAAGGGTTGTGGCACAGAAGAGCAAGCAGCACATCAGGAAAAACAGCCTCAGGCAGAAAAGCAGTGCAGTCAAAACTGTTATAAAAAATATGCGTACGTAGCATGTGCTCTTCTTGCTAATTGCTGACAAGGAACAATCGATTACCTTGTTAAACTAGCTGAAAGGAGCCAAGTTTTATGGACAAGCAGCCGTGAGAAGAAAGGTCAACCATTTCAAGCGGAGTACGAAAACAGCCAAAAAAAGAGGAAGGGGTATTGTTGAAGGGGACCACAAGGGACCATGGGAGATATGCTTGTTGTTTTGATCCTCTCCTCTTTCCTCTACTTGAAGATAATGGCAGCATTACGCCTAGACAAAAAATAATGGTTTGAAAATAGATAATGGATAAAATTAATCTGAAATAAAGGAAACAATTTAACAGCACATATTGCATTGATATTTCAAAGATCCTCAGGTTTTTGACCTTCATTGCAGAACTGTTTCCAAAGAACAAGCAGCAACTATTTTTTTTATTTTTTAAAAACTCTGCTATTAGATATATTATTCTACACTTGGTTCAGAAGTTATCGGTGTTTAGTTTGGAACAAAGAATGTATCTTAAAAATACCAACATATATTTCACTTGATGCATCATATACATTAATTAGCACATTTAAGTGAATAAACATTGAACAGTGGCAGCTTGCTTATTTTATCACCCTACTATTTCAGTTAGCTTACTCAGTAAAATGTTTATTTGTTTATTTTTTTAATTTTTGTAAAATGTGTCGTTCTTTTATCTGCCTTTCTGTTTATTTATTGGGATATACTTTCCATTCCATAAAACGGCTGTCAAAATTTGGGATTTTCCTTTGTCAAAGCTAAGTAAAATGACTAGTGGGTATCTATGGAGCATATTTAAATCACAGAGTAAGTAGCCTCACTCACCATAGATGTCAGTCACCAGGGTGATGGACTGGGGCCATTTTCGTTCATAAGTTATGACATCCATTGCAATTGAGAGGCAAATTTAATTAGTTCTCTGGATGGCAAAAATTAGGGTCTCAATGGGAATATTACAGAGACAGGTTCCAAATGCTTAGTCTTTATGATGGGTGCCATGGGAAATTTATTGATCAAAAGGAGTCAGCACTTTGATTTAAAATTCATACAGCAGATCATGAACCATGAAAACAAATCAGGATTAAGCCATTTAAATATTGAATTCAATCTTGGCAGCAAAATCATTTAGTTGTTTACTACAAATGAGTACTTAAATATAGCTATCAAGCAACTACTGCATGCATGCAATTAAAGAGTTGTTAAAAAGGTTTTTTAATATAATTTCTACTTAAGTAAAATTGTAAGCACAGCATTTTTAAGTCTTCTTGTTAATCTGTTGTTGTTTGATACTGATATAATGTAGTTGCATTGTATTTTGATTACATTAATATACCTTCCCTTTTGGATTAAGAAAGTGTGCTGTAATCTATTTCCAGAAAAGGTATTATTAGACAGCACTGCCAGACATTATTTAATGGCGGATTAGGGTGTAAGGGTTGGTGGTTGGGGCTCTGAAATGGTTATCTTCTGTTTTGAGTGACACTGTCACTGTCACTCAAATACTGTAAATGTCTCCTTCAACACAGTGATGGTTACTGGGTTTAAATAATACAGGTTCAATTAATCGCCATTCAGCTTTTTCCTTTGGACAATCAATGTTTTTAAAACCTTAAAGTATGTATGACATATGGTGGTCACACCACAGATTGCATTCCAGGGTTCAAATGCAATCAAGGACTCAACTCCAGTCCCAAATACATTTAAATGCATGGCAAGTTGGATTAAGTTAAAGTGCAGGTTTTACTAACGATTGTTATTAAAGTATGCACAACGTGTCACTTCAACTCGAATAAAAATGGAGGAACCTAAAGTTTGCAAATGGGAATATGTGTTGTGTAAGCCATCTGTCTTATGCAGCAGAGTGCAAATTAAAATGTCAAAAATAAGGCATTTTTGTTCATCAAATTATCCATGTGATGTGTTTCCCACCATTGCTCATACAATTTATTTGTTTATAAACAGCTAATTCACTTAATATTTCAATCTTTCTTTATTGTACGAGCAATGTTCTTATGTGAACTGTGCCCTTTATCTGCAGCAAAGTAAAAGTTCGTAGAAGGGACTCTTCTTGCTTGGGGCTATAAGCAGTTTTCAGTCATTGTTTTTCCTTTTATCTTGCACTTCAAATGTATCATTATTGTATAGCAACATTGCCTAAGGCCTGCAGCCATTTTGCCCAGAGACCATACTTTTCTCTGTACAGGGTTTGTATTTAAAGAGATAATTGTGCCTGAGCAGATGTTCCAAGAAAGGTTTTGATCAGGATATGCAAATTGCACTTATTAACTCTTTATAAGAAGGAATTAACACAGGATTGAAGGAGGGTCATTATCCAGCAATGATGATGAGTAACCATATGCTTGCCCATTGGTTAATGCTAAGACTTGCAGATAGTCAGTATTGATGGATTGGTTAAATTATTTGTCATTGCACACTGAGTGAGTTTAATTTTTCAGCCAGACTATTGCTTTGCTCTTGAACAGTGACAAGACGCCATCCCTGGCTGCATGGGTGGTCCCAGTGACGGTGATTTGAGCTGACAGAAATTTCATGCCCGAGGACTCCTGTCCGTCCACCTCAGACGAGCCAGATTAGGGCATAAATATTAATCTCCTTGTTTGCATGCAGCTGACTTGATGCACTTTAGCTGTGTTTAGCAAATGATAGAAAATTTTGTCAATTTCAAAGGTTGCTGGCAACACAGGGTGTAATTGCCTGTTGAGAACAGGCTGAGAACAGTATTATGAAATAAATGGCAAATGGCTTCAAAGACAGCTCTCAGAGTGGTGCATAAATCAAAATTCACAAGCGCATTCTTGAACCAATCCATTTGTTTATTTGGAAATGTATAATTAGTTTGATGTATCCTCCATGAAATTACTTTCTGAGCACTATAAACCCAATGATAAACTTTCGAAGCCATGTGTTATTTCAGCTCTCCAGTGGGGGCATGACCACATCTCTTGAGATATCTGTCACATCTGTCCTTGTGCATGCATAATGTCAATCAAAACATTTTTCTCAAGGAAATCATGAGACTGAGGTCCTGAGGTATTTAAAAAGTAGTGTCAACACAAGATGGCAATTGGTGCCCTAGAACAGGTGCTTGAAGTTCAGATCCAAATCCGTTACATATAGCTAGGATTGCCAGAACTAGAATTTGTAAAAATCAGACAGCATGTACAACTGAAAGTGTAATCATTAAGTGGTGGAGCTTTGGAACCGATAGTGGAGGAGCTTTGGAACCGATGGAGGACACAGGAAGGGGGGGGGTGGTCACAACTGGAACCTTTTGTGGGCCAGTCAATAGTTTAGATGCAAATTCATTACAAACTAACACACTTTTTCAGGATGGAAGGATGTAACCGTGGCAGAATACTTATTTGGAATTTACGACTTCTAAAAAAAATTTAGTTTTTTACATTTTTGTTGCCATTTGGCAATTGAGTTCCAAAAAAAAAATTTTATTGACATTCTGAAATTGTGACTACAGAAAAGACTGACACTCTGACAGTTGTTGTATTATTGAATTGAGAGCCATAAAGAAATTTGACCATACTGGCATCTACCAGTTTTAATATTGCAGAATGAAATTACATGTTGTGTCACATTGCTGACACTAACACTGTGGTGAAGGCCTGCCCCAAACATTGTTCTGTGAAGTATTATACATAGGTATCTTCCAGTTCTGGTCTTGATAATCTGTTCCGTTACTATCACTATCTCTGGGAGTTTCAGCCTGGAACGAACTGATGCTGACAGCTCCTCTTGAGAACGTAAGGGGTTAGTGGCAGCTGGTTTCCCCAAAGATGGCTGTCTCATGACAGTCATCACACACTGATGGGGATGGGACGAGATTGTGGTGGTGGTGGGGGGAAGGGGGGGGGGGGTTAATCTTGAGATAGAGGTGGACACAGAGACTGATTCTGACAGGTAAGGTGGAGGTGGGGAGCAGCAAATATGAGAAAAGGAGGCGTAAAATTCAACAATGTTAGGTCAGTCCCAGGAGTGGGGGAAACTTCAGGCAAGGCAACTTCATGAAAGTCAAGTTTTTTGCTTTTGTAATAAAACATGACTTCTGCTACTACACAACGAAGTAAATAATAGAAGCGCTCACCATCAGGTTCAGCACCATTCCAGAAATAAAGATACCAGTGACCTGACAGTTTTCAGGTTGGGAAGTGAAGCAGCATCAGCTATAGTTTTTGATGAGCCTGGCAGCGCCACCTCAAGGCACAAATATGTGAGACCAGATGGTCTTGGGTACTGCTGTTGCTCCCAAACAATGTATTAATGAACAATCAGAAGGACAACACACAATGGTCTATCTCAAACCCTAGCCTCACAATAAGCTGTTACTCCCAGTTGCAGGTTAGTTAAGCTGTCAACCTGCAGTGTCACCCTTACTTGGACTAGTCCATTTAACTAAGTAGTTTTTCTTTCCAAGAAACTGAACAAAATATTACAGTTCAAATATCATTGAGACATTTCTTCAACAGCAATGTGAAAATAATATTATCCTTATGGCTAGCATGATAAAACAGTTGAAAAAACAAACATAATTCAAATTCTGTTTTAATGCTACACTACAAACTCCCTTTCAATATTCATATCAGGGTACAAATATGCTTCCTAATCAAATCTCACCTTGCAAAGAATGCATAACTTTTAAGCAGCAGAAAAGACCAGTTCCTTCTGCCCACTGGACCAGGAGCACGACTTACACTGGTGACAGTACTTGCTACTTTTCTAGTACAAATAACAAGTAGATTTGTACAGATTTTTTGTTTTGTTCTCGATTAAAAGTTTAAAATATTTTTTTTTTTTTATTACATTTCCATGTATAACTGTTGTAGCCATACAGGCCTACAGCAATCTACTTGAGCAAACCAGCATAATGTCCCGGGAATTCAGTTCAGGGGGTTCAAAAGTCCAAACCATACTGAAAAACTTATCATTGGACGAATGTTTCCGTCTCTGGTGCACTGTAAAGCAATACAGAGTATTCATTGGCAGAGGATTGTAACTTCATCTTTATTATTTCATAAAGGTAAAAAAAAGTAACATGCCTTACAACACATTATGGTATGGTAAAAGCACTGACATTTGTACTTGTTGATGTACCGATTGACTGTAGATACCCATAGTAGGGTAAAATAATAACTTCATGCAGTTACTTGTGTCTCTTTTGATAGGTCTTTCCTGGGGCACAATGGGATGGAATAATTATTGCTTCTTTCTGACAAAATTGCTTCACATCTGAGAAGGTCACTAGCTAGCGCTGATGGACTGCCATCCTTACATCTCACAAAGAAAATTTTCCTCTCACACAGGTTCTGTTTTGCACCATCCATGTTCCCTCCCCTCCATTAAAAATGGCCTCTGAAATTGTTACTATTATGGAAAAAAGACTGCATGGTGTATTCATGATTCTTCCCTCCATAAAACTAGAATCTTGCCGATTAACTTTTTTTCACTTGGATCAATCTGACAGACAATACTGCGTGATGTTGGAGAAAGTCTAACTTGCCCTCACATATAAATAACAGTGAATAGAGAAAAACCCTGGTGCAGCAAAGGAAAGTCAATAGTTAGATAGCTGATAGTCCAGCATTCAGCGAGCAGTATTTTCAGCCAATTATCATGTTCAGACAAGGATTGGGTACAATCCCAATATAAAACAGACTGCTTCACCTCAGTCAAAGAATGTAAATTTTCAGGGTGAATGACAGTCAATAGCACTCAGTCAGGAAGAAAGCAGCCATTCTTGTTGCCAGCTTGAAATGTAATGTACAATTCTGGAATGTGACCACTGAAAATACCGGCACACAAACTATGGCAGAAGTATTTTTGTGTAACTTCAATAGCTAACAATCGATTAATCCTTTCCGCGTTGGATGTTGCGGTTTCAAATTTGTGGAAAGAGCCTTCTGTGCCATTGCTAGCAATT
Source organism: Anguilla rostrata (assembly GCF_018555375.3). Classification (NCBI taxonomy): domain Eukaryota; kingdom Metazoa; phylum Chordata; class Actinopteri; order Anguilliformes; family Anguillidae; genus Anguilla; species Anguilla rostrata. Next base: position 16,541,691 of record NC_057936.1, read on the forward strand.
CCAAAAGTAGAAATGGGTTTTAAAAAAATGTCCATGACAAGCTTGGAAAAAAGTTTTTGAACCTTGGGAATGGCTAGGATTATGTTTGATTATGTGAGACCACTGATTTCCCCTGGGGCACAAGCATGCCTCAGTTAATATCTGTCAGCTTAGGACAACATTTTCAAATTCATTAATGCAGGTGTCGGGATTAATCTGTGCTGTCTGTATGCCTGATGACAGTATTGTTTATTGTGGAAGCCTCACCACACAAAATCAACAATAGACTGATGTGGAATAGCACTCTAATGGCACTAATGACTGCAAATGACAATGCAATGACATGGCAGATAAGTTGTGTATTGAATGAGCTGCCAGTATGCAAAACAGTTCTGATTCTTAAGGAAGAGAAAGGGGGGAAATAAGCTTTGTTGTAACCAAGAAAAGCCAGGCTTTCCAGTTTTCTAATTACTGGCAAATAATTTTAAAACAAAAAGTACATTTTTGTTCCATCCATTTCCATTGAGATTCCCTGATTAACCTTTACTTTTGCCTCCTGCTTGAGAGCATACAAATTTACTGTTTTGACACCAGTGTAATTCAGAACATTGTACAGTTTTTAATCTTTATCTTTGTCAACACTCATTTCCAGAACTGTTTCAACAGGGAATCAACAATATCACAGCCACTGTTGATCAGATATTTTCATACTTCCATATACAGTATGTCATCAATGAAATAACAGGAAAGGTTATTACCCTGTCGCTATATAGCTAGAACAGAAACATACAAAGGAATTCATAAACGTCTTCCATAATGCCAGTAATATACGTCTAATTAAATAAGCACAGGCATGCTTTCAGCTGGTTATATGGCTATCTTTCTGCACGTTAAATAATAAATGTTACAGATGTTGAATAATGCCCGCTAAGTTAAAAGGCATATCGGATTGACAGCTAGCAAACCTATGCCCAAATAAATAATGTGATCATTTATTGTAATCAATATGAAAAGGGAAACATGCACATTTTATGAGCATTGGCAGCTGTGTAAGAATCCCACTGCCCAACTGCACATAAAAGTGTACATCACTCTGAGGTGCACCAGCAGTCCCTCTTGTTCTTTTTATAGATCTTGCCCTACTTTGTCACAAAGGAGGCCCACGGACGCCTCCCAGATTTTGGATTCGTCACAGCACTTCCATCATCTGCGAGTGAGAGGACTGAATAATGGCCTACAGATGTTCCAATTAGAATATTTGGCTATTTCTTCTGCCCAACTCCCTGTTAATGAAAATATATGGATGAGAGGCCAGGGAGGGATGTCCACTCCTTCCATTAAACGTGTGGAAGAGCATTTCCACCAAAGCTTAATCATACTGCTTCGTAATGTTGCCTTTATTGATTGCCTACCATCTGAGCTCAGTGAGGTAGAGGGCCTTGCTATTTCAAATGCAAATTGCATCTGGAAAAGGTGAAAGGGTTGAAATATTGTGGATTATGCTAAGAGAAAAACAAAACAAGTCTGAAAGTGTCTGCCTTACATATGTCATTATAGTTGAGGGGGTTCAAAATATAACGGCATGTCAGTGGAAAGCCAATAATAATGCACAGCCTGAAATAAGGTGAAGACATACAGCTTAAACTGGAGGACGGTTATGGAAGTTTACATTGTGTATTTATTTGTGTGTAAATACATTATGTATTCATGTCAAAATTTCCATGTATATTGACCGACTGCAGTCTCTGTGGAACTGCACTAATGGTGGCTGCTATAGTGACAGACCGTTAGCTCTCTTCCACAGACTCGGCACCAGTCACCACACCATGGGGGTGAATGTTATTTGAACTGCAGAGCTGAGATTATTTCTGTACTTGCTAATTACTCTGGAATAACGCTGCCTAACTGTAATTATTTACATTTGTCCCAAGAAGCCAAACAACACTGACTCACCTGAATGGAAATTTGCAGGGGCTTGTTTGTTTCATCTGGTGTCAGACAGTCTTCGCCTTGGGTGGAATTGCGGTGGGGAAAAGGGGCAATTTAATTTTTTGATAAGCATTCATAAGGTCGGACTCGATTCAGGGGAGATACGGTTGTCTAGTTGAATTGTAGAGCTGACATTTGAGATTCAGCCAATTTTTTTTGCTTTATGGGTGAGGCAGGCTTTACGATCAATGGAACTGAAAGGAGAAAAAATGAAGACCGAAACCTTTACGAAATGGAAATGCAAGCTTTTGCACACAAGCAGGTACTTTCCGCTAGGGTTATTTGATGTGTCATTTACGATGAAGTGAATAATGTTTTTGCTGTTTACATTTCTTGGTCCTTCTCAAGGCTTATGACCAATTCAGTTGCTCCAGCACAAATTCATCTCTGAAATTCACTGGGGGGAAAAGACATAAGTGAATAAGTACATATTTGAAAATGGTGTTACAAGTGCAATATTGTTATCTTAATCATGCACATGACTTGTGCTACAAAAGCTTGTTTTTAAATACAAACAGGGAGGGGAGACATGACTTCAATTTTAGGAGCATGATTATGCCAGGTCTTCTTTACTAGTATTGAATACAATGTCTGACTGATGTGTATGTTTGCACATGGTAGATATTGTAGACCATATATAGTAATTAAATCATCCTTACTGGATAACTGCAAAACTGTGTATAAACAAGCTGTTTTGGATGCTTTTGTGGCTAGTGTGTCCTGTAAAAGGGGGCATTTTTTGAGATGTTGATGGACAGGTTTGGGGTGTCAGTTGGTCACCTAGCATGATCAATTTTATAATTTGACTTTATTTTTTAGCTTTTTTACTATACGGTCTATTTAAAGGAAACATTATTGACACAAAAGTGCATGCAGACTAAATGGCTACCCAGAATGCAGAGGGATGTTATCTGGTGTGAAGGAACAGCTATTATACAACGTTTATAATAGATAAATAATAAGTAGTCATTGACCAATAAGAATTGACTATACTGCTAATGCAAAAAAGCATGTTTTGGTTTTATAAATCACCCAAATAACACTGAAATATAAAAGTTAAGGCAGTTAACTTTGGTAGTTCGGATGGTCAAGATAACCAGCTCCGGTAAAAAAAAAAAAAGTGTTCATGTTCTAGAATACTGTCTAATAGCATGGTGTGACATGAACAGGGGGAAAAGAGAATAATATCAGAGTGTGACTTCTGGTGTGTATCTTTTCTGCTAGATTTTTGTAAGGACACAGACAAATAGGAAGTGGGAAGCCTATGTTGTATTCCACCAACTTGCATAGTTAATCTTTGGTTGTGAAATAGTCACTCCAGCCACAGGTTTCTTTATAAATGGGAGAATTGTTTCTTTTTATGGGGAAGCCATTCTTAAATTCTTTACTGTTGGAAGGCAATCTCTAGAGCTGAACTTGTTATTGTTTATATAATGCTTCAGAATAGTACAAAACAAAAAGCAATACAAAATTTGCCCTTTGACTATAAATGTGAAACTTGCTATTACTAGGAAGACAACCAAATATGTTTTAGTTTGTTCAATAAACTATTTAAATTATGTAACCTAAAAGAAAATATGGCTATGTACCCTCTGTAAGAGGGAATTTGAAAAAATAAATAGAAATGGAACTATTCCATTCAGATTTATGGTACATTTATTTTGTAAAAACTATTTTAAAAGCAAAAATGCTTCATTAGCCTTTAAATTCTTTACAAAAACATTCTACAGTGCAGACATTTCGATCAAAAACATTGCTGTGCTAAGATAGCCATCATTGCTGCAACATTCTGTAGGTTGTTTCTGGATTAGCAGGAATATCTCTGATGGAATCTCTGTAAAATGATCAGTAAGATTTACCTGGTAAGGAATACAATCTGTAAGCTTAACTCTGGGAAGAAATACTCTGTTCACTCGCAAAGAAAAACATCTCAGATAACAGGGAAGACTGTATGCCTATCAACTGCTTGACAGCTCTGAATCAACTAAAATTAAATTAGACATCTGGAATTTGTTCATTCATCCATTTGCTAAAATATGGGGACATAATTAGCGTATTATTGCTCTGTAAAAGCCATTACGAGTACATTATGAGTATAAGGCTTTGTGAGTACCAATTTATAGAGCACTCACAAAGCCTTTTTTATGGAGCTCTTTTATATAATGTAGCCCATGTCATATGTGTACAGATGTATTTGCAGTAAAAAGATTTTCTTCAAAGCAAGTCTAAAATGAGCATTTCAAGAAATAAGGATATGCTGGAGAAAAACATAATACCGTGCCATCACGAAGCACACATTTTCCAATTAATTTTGCCCAATTCCATTTTTGATGGATGAAATTCCAATCTGTTTTGTGTGTGTGTAACGGTGACCTGCGTAAGTGTGTATGTGTTGAGATGTGTGCTAAATAAGAACAGACTTTAAGAAATCTGCAGAGATCTGCTCTACTGTGAGTATGGAAATGATGGTCAGACAGCTGGAACACTGGCAGGAGCAGTCACCCATGGTCATCTCTCCATTATGTAAAATTAGGTTTTTTTGACAGCTTAGGATTCATTTTTCACTCAGTAAATCGGTTTTCTGAAAGAGCAGCTGCAACACTAAACTGGCTTAAACATTTTCTGTTAGCGTCATAAGCTTTCATTAAATTAAAAGGGAGCTTTAATAGTTGGCCTCTTACGGTTGGTGGTTGAGGACACTGCGGGTAAGTTTAATCAGAGAGAGATCTTCTCTCAAAACTGCAGCTGTAAGGAATCACTGACTTTCTAAGATCAGAAAAAGAAGAGCATTTTTGTGTTTGTGCAATGAATAGTGATTGGATAATTAAAAGAATTACATGGTCACACTTTTTTTACTATCTTTTTTTTTTTTAGCAATTTACAGTAAATACAATACTTTAAAGTGGTTCTTTAGAAAACTAGGAATGTGTACAGCACTTCTGTCATAAGTCTTGCCAGTCCAAATAAACAATGGTTAACTAAGAAAGTTTGCTGAATCCTACCTTGCGCACTGCAGCTGTGATGGAGAGCAGGATGAACTCCAGAATAAGGCTGTCTAATTGTGAAAAGAAAGACAAATGGCCCAGGCAAAGGAGATTGGGTGGAAGAATAAATCAACGGCTGAGCTGATTGTAATGTGCACTTTTATTGTGAATTAATTTGGTTTCTCCCGCTGAGCGATTACCGAACAGACATCCCAGCTCCATATTAATCATCTCAGACATATAAATCATCTTTCCATTTCCATGAATAATATGGTGCGATACACCAAACCAGTGGCTCTTCAGACAGAAAATAAACAACCACAGGCATCTGAAATGACAGAATTGCATTACCTGCCCCATAACGGAAGCAAGAGTCATGCCCCTTTCATAAATGATGGCCAGATTCCTTCTTACATTTTTGCAACAAGCAACAAGGTAACTTTGTTCATGCGATTTCTGTCAGTAAATAGACAGTAAATTGTGAGTCGAGCTGCAGAAAATGTGATATTCTCATAAACCTTTTCCGTGTTTCACAGTTCTGTGCCTTTGTCTCTTTTACTTACACCCTTGGGCATGGGTCAGTGAAGTGGTCGGAATATAAGAGCCAATGGCATTTGTCTTGAAGGAGGAAGAAACATGAAACTTATTGACGGTGGCAGGCTATTTCATACTTGAAGAATCAATTTCTTTGTGTACTCCTGTAGGCAATTCACCTTATTTCCAGTGTCTTCCACAAAGGCTTTTGCTTAAGGTATAAATAGATGATGATCTGTCCTGGTCTCCCAACAGGTATAAAAAAATGTGTTCCACTGCACTGTTGTCACATTACATGTATTCTGCTTCCTGTTGATTGATACAAACATCCAGGCAGACAATTTACAAGCAGGAATGGTAACTCCTCATTGGAGACAGTGACAAATGTAACCGGTAACTAAGCATGATTGTTTTGGCGGGGAGGGGCTGCTCATCCAGGACCTTGCGATTCCAGTTGGGCTCACGTTGCGCAGCCTCTCTGCTGGGACATATTAAAGGACTCAGCCACACAGCACACACAGAGCGCCTTTCACCTCTCGTTCTGCTAAAAAAGAAAGAAAGAAAGAAATAAAGAAAACAGGATGTGCTCTTCCCACGTAACTGCAGGGCCCACCAAGGAAATATCCTCAGGCTTGTATTTATGTGCTAGAATGACCACCAAGGCGAGTGCCCAAAAGAGCATTGGGCTCAGCCTTATGTTCCAACTGGTGGCAGGACTCACTAGGTGGCTCTTCGTGAGTGGAAAAGTGGGCGGGAAGTGGCTATTGCCAACGTGGCTGTTAAAAACACAAGTACAAATGTGCTGCGGTACCTACAGTATTCATATCCTCTGGGTTAAATCTTCACACCGGAAAAAATGTTCTTCTGAGCTTCCAGGCAGATTTAATGAAAAACTGTAGTGGGGGGGAGGGGAGACCTAGTTGTGGGAAACCATCAAATCCTTCATCTATAAATGTCCAGTTGTGGTCCCCAGTGATAATTTAACTTTAGTATGGCTGAAGACAGCAGAAGCCAAGCCAGCACAAACCACTCCACATGCTCAACCATTTCTACCCAAGACTGGTCAGAGCACATGGATTCCAAACAGCTTATGCATCATCAGTATTTGAGCATATCTGAGGAGATAATCTGGGTATTAACAGGTGGATGAACTGTAATTGTAGCTGAACCGTTTCTATATTCTGACCTTTCACATCTATCTACTCATCCTAATTTTCTTCCCTGTGTACCTATCAATGCAATCTCTCATAATCTGGAAACAATGCCATCTCAGAATGGCAATCACGACTCAAGAAATGGTTTCTTTTCAAAGGGTTGCCATGTCCAATTAAAAAGCTCTTCAAATGGAACATCTCTTATCACACATTATATGGAGCTAAGTGCACTGCATTGCGCACATAGTCTAGTGCCTGATTACCCAAGGATGCTTCAACAGAGTGAAGCTCCAAATTACTGAGAAATAGAAGTGACAATTTTGATGTCACATTTTCATGAACAATGCCAGAGAAGAGATAAGGTCACGTCCCCCTAGTTGTTTACAGCTTTCCTTTCCATGGTTTCGGCAATACGACATGATATGAGCAGCTCCATAATGAACTGAATAGCTGAACCTTACCAGCAGAAAAATTAGAGGGAGGCACACGAACAGAAGCATGTTTTTTTTCTAGTTTAAAATTCCATGTGTCACATGTCAACCATGCCAGATGTTTCTGAACTTTGTACGCATCTTGAGCTTGTGCTTATGGCATACTGTGGACTGATTAAGGGCGTAAAAGACTGATCGGGGAGATGCAAGCATGCGCTGGAACACGCACGGGTGCATGTGCCCTCAGCCATCCGTGCCAGCACTGATGTGAGATGAAAGGGTCTTGAGACTCGCAGTTCACCAGAGTGTGTTTCTATCAGAGGTGGGTAACCCGGCTTCAAAGAGTAGAAGTACTAACCATGTATTTCCTCCGCCAACATGCAATAAACCAGCTGATTCTAATTAGCACAACTCTAATTAGCCAGGTAGGAGAACTAATCAGTGTAATCAGCTGGTTTAGTGCATGCTGGTGGAGCAAATACATGGTTAGTACTTCTACTCTTCGAAGCCACCTCTGGTTTCTATGCAGCCATACATTGAGGTTAGGCAGATCCGGCAGAATTTATTTGCTACTACCCTCCTCACTGCTATTTAGCAAAAGGCAAGGATTCATGGCACCTTAAACTGCCCAGCGTATTAAACCCTGTGGCTTATGGGCAGTATATGCCGAGGAGGAATGAGCTGATAAGCACTCAGCCTAGAGTGCATGCAAGCTTGTGCGTGAGAGTGCGGCAGCTTAAATCCAGCCAGCAGAATCCGTAATACTTTTATGTGTGCTTATCCACATATAATGAAATATCTGGGTCCCTGAGCCATGAAAGCTGTTTTTTTTTTTTTTTTCAAACAATCAGGCTGTCGGCCCAAAAATAGCCCTCAGCGACGACTATACACGTGTCACCATCCTCAGGGGCGAACACGCCAGGTAAGTCATCCTGAGCAGTCGAGGGAAAAATGTCATTTCCCAAATGATCTGAAATGGGAACGCCAAGCTGGAACCCTCTGCTGTTAACTGTTAGTCATCACAGTGTGTAACGTCGCAATGCAAGTTAACGTCTTATCCCCTCATTTCATAAATGATCAGGAAAGAGGAAACCTGCACAGTGTGCCTCTGCGGTGAACGGTTAGACACCCTGGTGTATTAAGTTATGTTTAAGAGGTATTTGATTCACCCTTTAGTCATAAGGTTGTAATTTGTGGATACATGCAATTTGGGAATATATTTTTATGTCCTCGCTGTGCTATTTATTTAGGTAATCCCTGAACTGCTGCACCTCCAAAGTCTGTCAAAAAAAATCTTAAACGCTTGACAGGAAAAGCAGTTCATAAACACTATGCCTTCCTCTTGCATGATGATAATTCTGTGCTTATTTTGTGCACTTTTGGTAAATTATAATTGCTTTCCTATATATCTTTACACTGTGCACAAAGTAAAAAGTTGGAGAAACATAAGTGTGGCAAGTGGACAGGCTAAAATGTATTCCATATATTTGAGCAGAGAAGTGCATCAGTGAACCATTAAAGTTCCACATCCACACGAGGTGTGTGTGTGTGTGTCTGTGTGTAATTCTGAATTTAAAAAGCTGGTGAAGGGCCAGCTTAGACTCTTAGAAAAGGAGGTAGGAGGATGGCTCAAGGCCAGAGGATCCCATCACCTGAGACTTGTAACTATTGTGGCAGAAAATAAACCGAGGGTATTGGCACACACTTAATCTGGCTCCACTAAGCATTGGATTGGAGCACTTCGGGACGTGTTTGGAAAGAATATTGTTGTGGCTAAATGCTGACAAACAAGCATGTGTTGTGTCTCGAATACATACGGAAGCAATAACAAGAAACAATGCAAGACAAAATGATGCTTTTACTCATATTTCAGAGGGACTTTGAAAAGAAAAGAAAGCACTCTGACATGGTATAACTATTTCTGCTGAACATTAATCTGGGTATAACACTCTCATCATTTCCTGTTATCAAGGCATTTCACTCAACTTAACCATTTCAGTTATATTCAAATAAATATATGCCTGGTGGGTTGCTGGATGACTTATCCTGTTAAGGTATTGTTCTAGTGTATGGATGTGCCTCACCATCTGGTTGTGAATCTGGACCATACCAGTTCTAACTATGGCCACAGCCCTGCAGGGGCCGTGGTTCTAGCATTGGGCAGAGACAGTGGCATCTCAGTGTGCATTAGATTAGATCGATAGTGGAGGCTGTAGCAATAAGCAGCCATAACTATAATTGGCCATTCTGGGGCAATAAGGGGGTAGACCTTAAAACGGTTATTCCTGGCGGAAGAAAATGCAAGATACACAGGACTAACAGTCAGGACGAACCTTACAGGGTCCTGGAATAATGCCTGCAGTCCTGCTAGACAACACCAGGGAATATTGTTGATTGGGTCATGAAGTAGTAAACGCCGGAAAAGCTAACATCCGGAGAATCCGCCCCTTTCTCACCACCTACTCAACCCAGCTCCTGGTCCAAGCAATGGTACTATCCTGCCTGGACTACTGCAACTCTCTTCTGGCTGGACTACCGGCATCTGCCATCAGACCCCTGCAACTCATTCAGAATGCTGCAGCTCGTCTGGTCTTCAACCTCCCCAGACACTCCCACGTCACTCCCCAGCTCACTACCCTCCACTGGCTGCCTGTTATGGCTCGCATCAAATTTAAAACATTGGTCCTAGCATACCAGGCAGTCAAGGGATCAGCCCCAGCATACCTCCACAAGATCTTCAAACCCTATATGCCAGCCAGACCGCTCCGTTCCGCTACCTCAGGACGCCTGGCACCTCCCCCTCTTCGCACCTGCGCTTCCCGAACATGTCTCCTGTTTGTTCTGGCCCCACGATGGTGGAATGACCTCCCCGTGGAGGTCAGAACAGCTGAGACACTGACCCACTTCAAGCGACAACTGAAGACTCACCTCTTCAGGCTGCACCTCTCCCCATCCCTCCCTACCTCCCTGTAATCTCTAAATTGACTGTAAGCTTAGGGTTATAACTAGGTAGCGGTTTCGTAGCTGACTTAGTTAATGCACCCATCTTAACTACTGCTTGTATTTTTGCATAGACTGCATTGTTGCTGTTCTCGTTTGTGTTAGTGTTAATCAGTTTAACCTACAGGGTCCAAGTTGAACTATGCAGTGTTCCCTGTACTTGGAACGGTACTTTTCTCTAGGGTTTTCGACACACTTGTTCCTGGTTATGGTTATACACTTTGTTGTACGTCGCTCTGGATAAGAGCGTTTGCCAAATGCCTGCAATGTAATGTAATGCCCATTATTTACATACATATTCCAATGGGTGGCATTTTATGCTATCATAAATGGGCATTCCTGTGTGAGCCATATTTGGAGGAGTGCTCTGGCAGCAAGTTTTGTGACTTGATGAGCCTGGTTGTCGTACTTGACCTGCACTAGAAATTTATTCAAGTTACAACACCGCATACACCAGATCAGCCATACGGGCTTATTGTAATTGAGCTGAGCCTACAGCTACATTTATTCAGTTAATTAATTTTGAGGATAAAGAAAGGTCCAGCTCTGTCGCCCTGTTCTCAGGGCTGTCTGGACACTAACTTCGGGATAGGTACTGGCTAAGCTGAAGCATCTTCAGACAAGCTTAGGAGACATACAAACAGCAGTTAGTAAATATGAAACTATCTGTGGATCATTATTAATAATATTGTACCGGAGTAGGTGTCTGGCAAGCCCGTCTAGAGAAAGAAACTAAGGGTATTGTCTCTATGAACTCTTTCTCTTGTCTCATCCTTTTTGAAAGCACGCAATTCTTCCATTGCTCTTCAGGGTCACACACTACTCAGGACAATTAAATCAGTACTTTCTGACTCAGTGTGGAGACAAAGAAAAGCATGCTACCAAATTATAACAGATGTACATTTTCGTAGCAGCACACTGGCCCTTGTGGTTTTACCCACAAAATAATTATATGCGAAAACCTCAGCCATCGCTGTCAGCAGTGGGATGTGAATTGGTTTCCATGGCAAGTCTGCTGACTGACCACAACAACAATTTTGTCATTTTAGTAACAGCACAGGATAGGCAAAAAGCATTGTAACAAGTGCAGCCCTTTGACAACAACCCACTAAATTCTGGCTTTGTGTTATAACTGCGCATTTCACATTTTACATAGACGAATTTCTTGCAACATGCAAACCCCTGCTACATCCAATTTTTATAACTGGCAATGTCTCCACTTTAATGTGGGCCTTAGCTCACAAATGAACATTTGTACCTTGGGCAGGACTAGGAATAAAGAAAAGCAAAATATACTGTATGTATATGGGGTGGAGCCTTGCTCCTCCTTACCCATGACACCCAGGTAAATCCCACAGGTGTAAAAAAAAAAAAAAAAAGAAAAGTCATTTCCTCAAATCCTGCCCGTAGAAATCCTTACATATGATTATTTTTGTCCTGAGTTCAATTAATTTGGTTCGGTAGAGCTTTGATTGAATATTGACCTTGATTTAGCATCAAGTTCTCCGTAAAAAAAATGTTGTCAATTTTTTTTAAGGAGCTTCTTGAACACTTATCTCAATTAATTATGCTTCATTAGTAGCTGAATTATTCCCATTATCCAACATAAGTAATTTTTTACCTTTAATTATCTTGAAAGTACTTCACTACTAAATGGAGAGACTAGCTAAATAACAACACATACCTTTCCTTTTAGCTTTTCATTAACATAATTGCTTTCCCCCAAAAGAAAATTATGGGAAATTTTACTTAAACTGCTACAAATTAATGCATGTATTCTGGAAATATGTGTAAGTTCTCGATTTAGCAAGGTACTTCATGAAGGTAGAAATGTAAATGACTGTGGAAACTTATAGTTTCGGGGTGAGGAGAATGTTCCAAGAGGGTTTTGTCATGTTTTAAACCCATGCTATTTCTACCTGGCACTAATTACTGAAGCCATGCCAATGCTCTTATGCCAGTTCCAGTTATGCACTGTTTTTGCCAGGCAGTAAAAGCATGTGATTAACTTTCATAAAATTGTGGCCAGCCTTGATAAATAGCACAATTTACTCCACATGAAATTATCTGTATGCTTTCTCTGGTATTTGTGTTCTCACATCAGAACTCCCAAAACAGCACAAAATGGCACGCCAGATTAGTATATATGGACAATCAAACTTAACTGTTGCAAAATCAGTGTATAATGCATACACTGTCCCTGAACAAAAGTCCTGGCAGGTCAAAGAAAGGGAGTGAAAAAGTGAGCATGTCTAATGTGTCAAAGTAATTAAAATGCTTAGTTGTGTATGCTTTGTTTAAAACAATCCCATTAATATTATAGAGCCAATTCTACTGAGATCACTTGTATTTCAACCAAAGTGTGTCTCACTTAAACTTACGTAAAACTAGCTTTCCTATTTAACTTACCTGGTAAAAGAAAAAATCTACCAGGTAATCTGTAGACAAGAAAAATACCGCAAGCTTACCAGACATAACTACCTTACCCGAAACATCTTATAACAATGCAACTCGCAAATGCATAATGGTGCAAGTGTTTACACACACAGTTTTTTTTAACTTCCTGCAAGTTTGAAGGTTACAGTCAATTGTACGTTTTTGGCAGAGTGATTCTTATTTTAAATCAAAGGAATTAGTACATGAAGCAAATTACATTTACTTGGTATTCATCTGTCCCTATGTTAATAATGTTCCAAGCTAATTTAGCCCGTTCATGATTCTTCTTCATTTACCATACAATAAGATTCATTTGCACATAGATGAGCTAAATGAGCTATAAATTACCTTTTACATGCTGTAACAAATGTCTCTTTGCCATGAAAGGTTCCTAAAAGAGATGTAACAATAGCATTTCATTTTGTACAGTAATTCATCTGTAAAATTACTTTGCAAGGAAATTGGGCATATTCATGCATCGGTCTCTTTTCTCAGAACTGAAAAAAACCCATTGGTTCATCGGCATTACATGGAAAACCAGCTTTCCCTCCATTAACATGGAGCTGACATTTTTGTAAGTGTGTCAAAAACAAATTTCAGCTTTAAATCGTCAATTTTTACCATATTTCCAAAGCTTACCATTCACTCTGATTAATCTCTGGGAAAAAAAATTATGATGAATTTCATGATCAACAAAAAAGAACTGCAGTTTCTCTGAGCGAAATGTATCTGTGGTAGTCACCTTCCTGACTAAACAGGAAATTCTTGCCATTATCACCCAGGCCCGTTGGAAAGCAGTGCAAACAAGAAGTTGCCAAGTTGTTTAAATTCATCAGCGTATCCAAAGTTCCAACTCTGTTTCTCTTGTCTTTTTCAATCCTAAAGGTCAGATGGAGACATTCAAGGCACTGGACACTAAAGACCTGACATGCCTACGGTGAAACCAAATAAACTGAAAGGAAATAAAACGCTTACCGCTCAATAAATTTGTTACAGTGGAAAAGTCTATTTTTTTTTCTTTCCGTAGGGACAGAGAGAGGGTAGGAGAGTAAAAGCGAGAGAGAGAAGTCAGCAAAAACGAGAGATAAGGAAAGGGTGAAAATATGCTGAGGAGAGGATGTCAAGAGGAAAAATATTAGCCTGCTGTTTGCTGGACAAATTGGTGTAAGTAACAGGGCAAAGAGGCTTTATTTCAAACCCAGAATAAACTGTGCCAATCTTTTTCAGACTGAAAAGTAGGTTTGCCTTGTTCAGAATGCAAGGGTTTCACAGTTGGACATCGGTATTCATCATTTTGAAACTGCAAACACTATGCGGTAGTTCAGAGACTAACAGTCTTAATCCAAAAAACCCTTCATTATGCAAGGATCATGAAATGAGATTCAGAAAACCAGCAACCATAAGACATATTTGTGCAATATATTTATTGCAATGTGCTTGCTATTTTCCTTTTCATTTTTTATAAAGTAGTTACTTATTAAATAACCTAGAACTCAAACTTGTATGCAGCCACTTGGACTTGGAATTCAGTGCATTTTGTAACCTGGGAAAAGTTGCTTCATTTGTTTTATATTTGTTTAGCTTCCTCAGACTTCTTGGGTTGGTCCTCATAACCTGGAACCCCTGTACATTACAGCAGAAACCATTAGCAGACACGGTACTAAAACCTCATAAAACAAGTCAGTTTCCTTACTCTAACTGGCCGCCTCTGTATTTATAAGTATTTGTTTGATTGATTGGTCTCCAAGGAAAATAAATAGAACATAGTTCCTGCATGGGTGACTTAACACAATATTCAACTAGACCTAACTGACAAAAATAATAATAAAAAATAATAAAATAAATAAAAATACAATTGTATGCAAAAGAATGGTCAATGTGTGGACCTGGGCAACAGCGATGACAGATGAAGTTGGCCTTCACACAATAACCGTTTTCACAAGGTGTCGGTATATCGTAATCACAACCCGCGTCCTCCGCCAGAGAATGCTTCAGTTTCCATGGGGACAATAAAAGTATCAACTCAGCAAGACCCCGATGGAAAAAAATCTGACATTCTGTAACAAAGAGTTTCATTAATCAAAGGTGAAGCACTTAGACACCGCTGCTTGGAATAAATTGTGTGATCTGGGACCTTCACTAGCTGCAATGATTTCCAATGGAAATTTCAACAAAGACCCACAGATCACAGTGAAGTACAACCAGGAACAAGTTCCTCAGAAAGAGTCCTACTCTTTCCTAAAGCCAAATCTTGCTTATTTTTTTGAGGCTTCATATCACCTCTTTCCCACCCCTCAGATCTCCACACTCCCATGAGGTGGGAGCCAGATCAGCCCTGACTGGCCAATTATATTACCGTTCCAAAATAAAAGTTTAGAAAACGTAACAATTAAAAAGGTAAACCAAACAAAATCTTGTTTTTTGCAGGGTGGGGTGTTGGGGAACAGACTACAAGGAGGGGGAGGGGGGAAAAAGCACTGATATTTTGAAGTACTGTTACTGAATGTAAGCCTGTTCTAATAGCAAATTCCTGCGTTAATCCACTTTCTTTTCGGCACTGCTCTTCTCCTCCTGCTCCTCCTCTCCCTCCGCGTCGTCCCCCGGGCCTTCGAGCTCCATGGGCCGTGTCTGGCCTTCGTCGTCCTCCTCTTCGTCGGTGAGGCCCTCCCTCTTGAGCGGCTCCAGGTCTTCGGCGCCGTCGTCTGTCTCGGCGGTGCAGATGCCGTAGCACATGAGGCTGATCACGCCCAGGGGCAGGCCGAACAGGAAGCAGCCCAGCAGCGGGGAGCTCTGGAACACCGACTGCGGGGGCGAGAGGGGAGACCGATGGGCGCTCCGGTCCTGGCGCGCCCGTAACCCGAAAGTAAACACAATCTGGGCGCCTGCGCCCCCCAATCACTTTTTGTTCCTGTCAAAGTTATCATAAGTTCTGGTGGTGCTCTGAAGCACCCCGTAGAGACACTATTTGATGATGCTTTGCTTCAGAAGTATTTATTTATTTATTCATTATTATAGACTATATTAATTTCTCATCATGTTTTAAGAAGCCAACAACAGCCTGTGAAGTTAATGTTGGGCAGTGTGATGTACGATATGTAAATCCTTTTTCTAGCCGCAATGTGATCAGATACGTAAGTTTAGTTTTTTCCATGCACTTCTGCATAGTGACATGATAAATAAAGGCAGGTGTTGGCAATTCTGCTGTTAAGGGGTGTCTCGAAGGTGCACATTTTCCAAGTCAGTCCAAATAGTAAATCACAGCACAGGTTAAAAAAAAAAAAAACTGAATTTTTACCACACCTGCATTTATACATCAGAATGACTTATCTAATCACGTTCAGACAGAGCAACAATCAGACTCATCTCTGGAACTGCAGCCCACGTGATTATGTGGAAGGGATTTCTTTTTTGATATAGACAATGCCCTTTTCCTTACAAAACTCATAATGAAGGTAATTTCCCCAAGATTTTACCCATCCAGGTGCCTTTACTTAAATCTCTCACACTGCTCTATTCATTTCAAGTTTTTATTCACACCATCTGTAACCAGCTCATCCTTTATCACTGAAACTTTCTGCTCTGTACCTTATCCTAAACTCACACTCGTGAATTAGGAAATGGATGGTCGGCTGTGAAATAAAAGGCAGGAGTAGGCGAGAAGAAAAAAGTAATTAGCATACGGCTAGTCCAGGTCTCCTGTGGCTCCTTTCTTGTTGGCTGGAAACGGTGGTCTCTAGTGGCTCGCTAGGAGCATTTGGACAGACTTGCATCAATCACAAAGGGCTATTTTGCTGGTAATGTGTGACCCTGTTTACCTCCTTATCGTGAAGCAAACGCATCTGACGCCGCTTGCAGTGATTACATTTGCAGGCGTCTTCAGTAATGTGCTGTTGCTAACTACGCTAGCAACCGCGCGGATGCTTTCTGCCTTTTCGCGTGTGACTGAATTTTAACATTTTTGGTCTAGCGCATTTTCCTGAAGAATAATAAGAGCGGCTTTATTCCCTGGTGTTTAAGGAGGGTGTGAAAGGAGGACGCGAGCAGCCTCTCAGCTGGAGTGACGTGGACTCCTCCAGAATTCCACTGGGTGTTCGGGAGGCTTTGAGAAATGAGAAAGCAGCTTTTGTCTCCATGCGTCTTGTAGAATCAAGAATAATCAAACTGTTTTTCACAGATTTTTTTATTTTTTAAATGGGGGGGGGGGGGGTTATTGTCCCATTGGGCAAGAATTCATGTTAGGCTGTCCTCTGTTCAATGAGGTCACAGTAACCTCACCACTGTTGCATATGCATTATATCAGAGTCCGGAGGTTACTTCCCGCTACCCACGTTGTACGTGCTACAGAGCAGCTCCGACAAACTGCAAGCCGCTGAAATATGCAGCCAGTTCGGTCAGCCGCGCGGCTGCATTTGCAGTCAGCGAGGGAACAGAGAATGAGGGGGAGCGGGGGAGATAGCTCCTGCCCTCCAGACGACGGCTGAGAATGATGGTGATTGCAGGCCTGGTTTGTGGGATCAGGTAAGGACGGGCCAGCTCGGGTAACACTTTCACCAGTCTCGTGCGCTAACGTAGCGTAGCCGCTTCGTTGTTATGTCGGACGCGAGTTCGGGCTCCGCGGCGCAAGGTCGCGGAGAACAACGGCGAAGGCGCCGCTCCGGCTGGGGGCATCCTCCCTTCATCACGTTCCCTGAAAGTCGGCCGTTCCGAATCGCCGTCCCGACTGCGAGTTTTACAAATGAAAAGCGACCAGCTGTGACGCTGGAACCAAACCAGCGGTTTTCGTTTATATATGAACGAGGAGTAACAGAAGACCCGAGACGACTCGCTGGCGGTTACGGCCGCGGCCTCGAAGTCGCAGCGCTCACTCACCATCACTGTGGATTTTGCGTCGTAAGCCACTCGCTTGACACGCTGGAGGAAGCTGTCCCCTCCCTGGGCCTGCTCGCAACAGGAGAAAGCGGGGTTAGCTTTTCTGAAAAGAAGCCACGTCCTCTCTCCATTCACTCGGGGACACGGCTCTCAAACCCAAATCCATTTATACACCGACAGGCAAACTGTTTACTGGCAGTGACGTTCGCAGCATGGTCAATATTGTTTATTTGGTGCGAGCATTTTATTTTTGGAAAGCTAAAACAACCAATTCTTTGGATCTGAGGGATGCTTGTTTTGAATATGGTTTGGATGTTTTGGATTTGCCCGACAGTAAACTGAGCATATGCACACACATACACATACACATACACAAACACTGCACAGCTGTCATTGAATTCAATTTTAGCTATTGCTGCAGAAGCACAAAGGGCCTTTCTCAAACTCTCCAAAAACATGTCAGAAGGTTTCCTTCATTTTTTTTTTTTTTTTTAAACACATGCAAATCGGCAAATACCTCAAGAAGTCAAAGCTTAGCTTAACTTTATGTGGAAAAACTGCATACAGAAGAAGGCTGCTTTCTGACCTGAGCGGTTCCATCCAGCACGCTATTGATGAAGTGGAGCAGCTGATCCATAGTCTCCACCGGTCCGCTGGGCAGGAAATACTGCTCATTGGACGTGTTCAAAATGATGATGGAGGGAACCGCAACTTCACTGGGAAATGAGAATGTACCCGTTATCCATACAGTACTTGTATTTTGCTTATTTTATTCAATATAAAATTTGACATTATTTCAAACAAGCACTGCTTAGACACGACCACAAGTTACCACTTCCATTGACATGTTGCAGAACCTACATACATGAAACTTGTGAGCTGCATAGACCTATTCCTGCCTCATCACCACATAGCAGTTCATCACTCTCCTAATGGTGAAGTCTCCTTCATTAATGTAATCTATTATACAAATTGTCATTAGGGATTCAGTTGGATCCAATAAAGGCAGAATATATTTGGAACTGCTGCACCCAAATTACTTACCTGGACACTTTTCCTAGGCCAGGTTCCAATTCATTGAATGAAGCAGTACTGACTGTTCAGGGTAACCATGGAGATGGTATATACATGTGAAGAAAACTGAATTTTGAGCAAGCAATCACGCTTTTGTGTACATGATGAGGGTAAATAACTTAACGCTATTCATTGCGTATAGTGAAACATCACTGTACGCAAAAATGTACGAAATCAGCATACCAATAGCTTGTGCATTTTATTACATCAAAAATGTATCTAATGTACCTGGCAGGTTTATTTAATTTCATTGAACTTAAATTGTGTGTTGCTAATTTTGTGTGAATTTGTTGTAAATCTATTCTTCAGAATTTGCAATAAAAATGAGTATTTCAATCTTCCCATTTAGTTAGCCAGGTAAAATGGCCATTTCCATACAATTCCCCAGCTGTAGGAAGTTAAACCAGAAGCTGCAGCTAGTCATTTCAGTCCACACTTCAATAAAATCATCACCAGGATTCATTTAACAGATTTTTCATATGCAGGTAAATTTGATCATAAGTTGAATATAGGTTAGAAATGAGTAAAACAGGCAAGGTAGCGAGCAAGCTAAAATGCATTTTCACAGATATGAAATCTACACCTGCACTTATTGTATTTATTCAATATTATTCAACAAAACAGACAGACTCTAGCTATTTTGTAAACTGGTTTTCTACCATTTTTGTCAATGCTATTAAGGTTGGCTTTGTGTAACTCCATCAGAAGGAACAAAAGCAAAAATTAGAGGAGTCTTAACCCTCTCTTCATTCAATTGACATGGATTACAATGACACTCCAGATAGCAATGAATTTATATGGATGGGATTCCCCCATCGCTGAATATCAATGGCGCCCTGGATTGCCACAGCATTGTTGGCTGTGCATCTCTTGACAATTAAGTTTGGTGGCTTGCATCAATTCAACATTTCATCCAATTTTATCATTAAAGAACTGAATGCTTTACAACCACATCGACAACTAAAACTGTTCAGACTGCATTAAAATGCCTGTAGCATTCAGCTCCTCCAGCATCATCACCCACCCTACCTCGCCCTTGCATTCTCCATTTGCTCTCAAGACCATACAGGCATTTATCTTTTCAAGATAGCCTTGTTATTCACTCCGGACAACAGCCGCCCGTCAAATGGATAAAAAATAATAAACAGCACCCCTGGTGCTATAGGTCCCTCCCCCTGCTGCAAGGTCAGGTCATTATATATAATCACCACTGCAATAGTACAATAGTTATCATATTACATTTAACTAAAATCGTGCAGATCCATTTTTGTCTCAGGGCCTATAGAATACCTAATGCAGTAGTTAATATATTGTTTCGACAATCAAACTGAACAATAGCAGTAACTTCAGGGAATTATCTAATCAGTCCATCACCCAATTTCTTTCTTGCAAGTAGATGTTCAAGGCATCCCAGAGGAACAGACCAAGATGGTCTTTCAGATCATAACCTCTATCTTTATGCAAACAGTGCTCCGCAGTCATATTTGAGCAGGGAATTGAAGCGCCATTCTGTTAACATTTCAGGAGACCTTTACAAATTACTGCTATCAACTAGCAGACAGAGTCCGGTAAGTTCCACCGAACTGCTCCGTCAAAGACCGCAATCTGCTGATAATGGGCCATTTGGCCGTTAATATACATCAAGATATCTGGCCAAACAAAGAATAGCTTAAATAAGAATGAGAGCCATTTTAAAGCAGGAGATGTATTTAAGTCCATGTTCCAAGATTATGTTTTCGATTTAAAACGGCTTCATCCACCACGTCAGCAGTTAGTGTTCACAAGTTCAATCTTCATAAACATATTTTGAATGACAACATATTAATAGTTGTAGTACATAAATTGTTTTAAGCCTTCATATTATCATTTTAGCATTGTGCTAAGTATACGTATTTTTAATGCAAAGCTCCGCAGGAGTTATTTTTTTTAAAATTAAAATTCATACTCCTGCCAAATATGTAGTTCTCTTTTAATCTACTAGCTATGCAAATGTGCTCCCAATAAAATATGTCAACATGTTTCGTAACTTGCTTTGCATTTTACAATCTATGAAATATGAGTCTAAGTGACTGTGCACGCTAACTGCTACTTCTACATTAAATGAATAGTAACACTTTCCCTTTACACACGTTATAATGGCTATTCTATTCATATCATTCTATATTTTGTGCACAGATTCATCGTGGTTAACATTTACCTTTGCTATTTATACTATTGTGTTTGTGATGATATATTGTCTATGGAAATGAAAACACCCAGTGGAGGTGTGCTTGTTCTAAATGCACAGATATTTATGCTTTTGAATTAGGTTACTCTTTTTTTAAGGTTTGTCTTTAGATTCAACAATACAAAAGGCTACAAGCTACAAGGCAGAGATGCCCCCACCACAGAGTGAATAATCTCCATGATAAAATGGGTTGAGGAAAAAAGCTTCAGTTTTATTTTCACCTCCCGAGGGACAGAATTAACAGAGGACACTGACAAGCATGGAGTTGCTCTCTGTAGAGGGCAATTTATTCTCAGCAGTTTGACCAGACCTGGTCCAGAAAGCCCACACCGCAACACAAATATCACATGCACACAGACACACGCACACACATGCACACACACACACACATACAGACACACAGACACACGCACACACGTGCGCACGCACACACACATACAGACACACAGACACACGCACACACATGCACACGCACACACACACATACATTACATTACATTATAGGCATTTAGCAGACGCTCTTATCCAGAGCGACGTACAACAAGTGCATAGGTTTCATGATGTAGAGGCGCAAAAGAAACACTAGAGTGAAGTAAGGATCGTAGTGCCAGAAGTGACCACATTGATCAGGACTCCAACCCTGTAGAGTAAGCTTGTTCAGCAAGCAAGAATCCTACCAAGTACAAACTAGCACTGGAATCACACCTAATCATACAAAAACAATCCTGCCAGATACACTAACATAATCAAATTATCCTAGCTAGGTACAGTACAGACACAGAGACACATGCACACGCACATATGCACACACGCACACACACATACAGACACACAAGCACACAGACACTGACACACACAGACAACAGCCACACACACACACACACACAGACAACAAACACAAACATTCAGACACACAGACACAGGCACACAGACCCACACAGACAACAGAGACACAAATTCAGACAGAGACACAGGCACTCACACACACACACACACACACACACACACACACACACACGTACACACACACACGCGCAGGCAAGCTTGCCTTCAGGGACCGAGGGTTGCGCTCTTGCCGCCTTGCGAGGTTACAAGGCCCGGGGACACTTCTAATTAAAAAGCATGGGTCCAAACACGGGGGCTGCCATGCGTGCAAGCAGAACAGCCTGACACCAGCCTTTCACTGGATAAGCAGATCATTAGGGAGATGGCTCCCCTGTTCATTTCAAAAGCTGCAGGAAGATTTCACACCAAGGCCATTAGCCCCTTTTTGAGAACACGCGCAATGAAGTTCAAGTGTGTTCGTCTTTTCAGACGCCACAAGCTACAGCTGTTAGCTGCGACAAGGCTACCAAAAACATAGGCGGCGTCCAGCTGGCTGGAGAATCTACAGAACTGCATCCTAATGGTTAGCGCCAATGGTGTTTTGTTTCTCCCCCCCACAAGGCCAACAGAAAGCAAACCTTGGTTTTCTGCGACTGCTGTTCATGCTATAGCCAGGGGAAGCGGTGAGACAAATGGCAGCTGGAGAGAATCCGGACACACTCACCCCATAATGAGGCCGTTGATGTAGTCGTTACCATCTATGTGGCCAAACTGAATATCCCTGGAGAGACAGAACCAAAACCTCAGCTCAGACAGTGCATCATGCGGCATGACCGTGGTACAAATGCAAAAAACAAATGGAAAAATTAGTCATGAAAGCACATAAAAGCCATTAATCAACTGTGTAAAGTATGGAACGATCATTAAAAAAGGTTAAAAGAGAATGTTGATCCAGTAAGTCATGTGATATAGATACTACAACATGATGTTCATCAGTCAGTTGGGTCATTTTATCTCTATCAATATTTATGTGCAGCAAAATTAACATATTAAAGGGTTGGATGGTGCTTCACAAAGAAGGAAGAGGCAGAGCAGGTAACCATTGCACTGGAAATTTGTTTCTTGTTGGATCTCCACTTTTAATTACATAATTGGTTCTATTGTAAGGCTTTTTTGCTGCACATTCCCATGAGTTCAAGGCAGTATTTCACTACTCAAAGGCATTTTTCCCAGGGCACTTTTGGAGAACTAGGTTTAATACCTTTTTGGTTATGTGTATTTGGATCTCTTAGGCTAAAACAAGCTAAACTAACTTGACGTTGTGCAAGGAGTTGTCAAAATCCAGCTCTGTGAAATGTCAGGTACACAACCCAAGAATGTGTTGCAGTTCCTTGTTCACTTCAGCTTTGGCAATTCAGAGGGCCAGCAAGTGAAGCAGGACAGGGTCGTGACGGCTCTGCAGTCTGCCCTGGATGAACTGCCAATCGGACCATCCTTTGGTTTCGGCTGGCGCAGTAACAGCTGCCTCTTTTTCTTCACACTTCAAAGTAAGAATATTACTTAATTGTCCCCGTCTTTCCCCCTTCGGTGTCTGAGACAAAGCTGTTGCTGTCATTGTGTTTCCAGCTCCCATAGCTTACTGGCAGCCCTCACAGAAACGCTCCTTTTCTTCCCGTTCTGAAAAATGCCAGGAGATTTCCCCACGCGATAAGGCCGAGAAGAAATTCAATTTTAGCCTCATTGTATTGCATTGTGTCGGGGCAGAATAGCAGGAGCCGCGGTGCACTGTGGGAAATTCGAAGGACCGAGAACGGGCCGGGGACCGTCCCTGAGAAGCGGCGTCTTCCGATGGCACGGGATCGAGCCGGCGAGGCCCCTTCGCGCATTACCATTCCGTCCACGCCCGCTCGGAGTCAAAGGCGCGAACGAACGTCAGCCGCAATCAACTTCAGCGGCTTCGGATATTATCTGAGCTCTTTGCGCGGTTATGAAGGTGTTTGATTATAGGCCTTCCAGGGCCGACGCTGCGCTCGCAGGTAAACATTCATCAAAGCGGGAACATTTTTCCCATCCCAGAGTCGCCCGTGACGTATTCGATTTTGGACCGCGCCATTTTATATTCAGTAAATATAGAACGCATTAAGCCCCCTCCGAGCCCGGTGACTATCTGGCCGCAGCGGAAGTCGGCGCGTGCCGTCGTGAGCCCAAGCGTAGTTTACGAGACGGCCCGAGGCGCTTTTTCAAATGAAAAGGCATTATTGTCCGGGCTCCTAAACCCTGCCTCATTCTGGGGCTGACGCGCGGAATAAAGACCGAGAGCGAGCGCTGACCTGGTGCCGCTGTTGACTAATAAGGCTTGTTTAAATAGACGCGCGCCGTTGTCTGGGTGAGGAGTGATGAAGAGCTGGCCTCGAGGCTCTCTCATTGGTAAAGTCACCCTGAGAGGCACGCGCTTTGTGTGTGTGCGTGTGTGAGAGAGAGAGAGAGATGGATTGTCTGTGTGCGGTCATTACTCTCTTTACATTACCTCTCTTTCTCTCTCTCTCCCTCCTTCCTATCACCATCTCACTTTATAAAAGTGCTAAATTACAAAGGATGATCAAAATCTACGATACCCAGGATGGCTTTGAGAGATACCATGAGACTGTGTCCCAGAGTGAAAGTAATGTTAAAAAACACTAACCAGTGAACCATACATCTACAAAAATTGTAAACACAACAATTTTCCAACATTGAAGGGTTCTGGTGGTTTTATAATAGTGTGCGATGCACATACCTGATATGGTTATTAAATGTCAATATTTATGGTACCTAGTGATTACCTCCATCCCATACTAGAGCATTTATTTTCTGTTTCCTTTTAACTTGACACAGTAACATTTAGCTTTCCCATCCTTTCACAAATCAGCTTTACATTTTGAGCAATAAAGTGCCTCCATGTACTACTGTATGTGCGATAAAACCGGTGTGTCATGAAATACGCAGCAACATTAGCCGGTAATGTACTGTGGCTGGTAAAAATCAGTGTGGCATGTACTGTTTAGCAACATTAACCTGCAATGTACAGCGTGTGGTAAAATTGGCAAAACCTTAACTCACCTGCTAAAATGGTCTCTGTACTCAGCTGCCACTTTCTGAACCAGAGTCTTTAACCTTCGGGGACAGGAGAGACCATCGGCGATAAGTTAAATACACAGCCTTAGGGGACAGAGGCCTGGAAGAACAACTCATCGCATACATCCAGAGCCTAAATAAAGACTGAATTATTCAACTGAAGTTGACCAGATTGTGCAATCAATGTAAATCACTCGGCTCTCGAAGTCTGAAAATGAGCCGCAGCTGCAGGCTGTGAGAAGTCCTGAAAGCGCGAACAATCGCTTCCCGCGAGCCACTCTCGCTTCTAATTTGTCTAAGAGACGAGCTGCGATTTTTTTTTTTTTAAACGTTCTTTGTACCTGATGCTTTCTTCCGTCAGGTTCTTCTCATCAACGACTGCCATTGCCACCAATTTGCCTGTTGTAAGGGAAATACATTACAAAGCCTTTCCCTTTATAACTGGCACAAGGAGAGAAGAGAAAGAGCAAAAGAGATAAATGGCTTCAAGGAGCATGTCGCCTATCAAGAGAAAATAAGCCTCAGAGGGGAATTACGGCACAATGAATTAATCACACTTCCCTTCTAACTACATCAGCTGTTTTCTGGGGGGGGAAAAAAAAAAGCAAAAAGCAGACAGCAAATTCAGTTCAGACTCTCTGGGAGGTTTAAATGCCCGCTGTGTAACAAACTTATGTGGACAGAATAACTTTTAAATAAATCTGCCCAAATCTCTTCGGGGTGCCTAAGGCTGGGATCCAGGCAGCGATCTTAAACGTTCCCAGCCCGTGCAAAAAACTTTGTGTGGCACATTGCGCCTCCTAGTGGTAGAAATATCACACTTCGTTTCAAACGCTACGGACTGCGCAATGTCCATCCCTGCCTCGATGCGTTTGGCTCGTTTTGCTCGACGGCGCTTTGATCGTGATAGCAGGGCGAGAAGGGCGTTGCTTGTTAAACGTATCCCGAGAGCAGCGAGTACACATTCATTTACGCTAACATCATTTTGCTCTTAGGCCACGCTAACCTCCCCTCCTCTCGTGAGCTGCGATGCACTCCAAGAAATTTATTTCTGCCATAAATTAGAAGTAGAGCATATGTTCCAATATATAACTAAGAGAAAATATAGATATGGTTCATGCACACTCTGCTCCGTCATTGTGACAGGAAGCAGACTATGAATTTCTCCGTAACTGGTTAAAACACAGACGCTCAGAAACTGCAGGTGCATTAAAATGGACTCTGGAAGGTTCCATGCAGTTTCCCTTCAGCCACAACTTATACACACAGAGATTTAGAATTATAGACAACATTATGTTATTGAGGAACTAGAAGGTAGGGAAAAAAAACAACCATCAAAGCACAGGCTCTACAAAATTACGTAGATAAACAAGAAAGCGCTCAACCGATGACATCATTTCCATAAAACTGCCCTGAGCCTACCACGGAAGAGGAAGACTGTAGCCAGAGCCACGTTTCCATGGCTCTGGTTGACTGGGTCCTTTGCTAAACCATTTTTGTGAAGAGGCTGAGAGTAGGAGTATGTGAAATTTCCAGGCTTGCTTAAACCACGTTTGCAGTGGTGCCTCCATGATTATAATGATAGTTCTGTTCAGTGCCAAGAGAAACACAGTATTACAGAGCTCTCAGGTAGGTACTGCAATTGTGCATGGCTCCACTGTTCATTTGCACCACAACCCAAACCTACCAATTTCCTCCCAGTCTAGCCGTGGCTATGGTTACCAAGGCACTTTACTGGACAGTAAAACCTTAGACTTGATGTGGCACATACCTGGTAGCGTGTGCAAATGCAACACGGATGTACACCTTATTTAGCTCCTATATCACCAAAGTAAAAATGCATAACTGGCACCAAAGTTGCCCAGGGAGGTAGTGTTTGAGCCAGGCGGGGAGATAATGTCTCATCGCGCAACAGCGACCCCTGCTGGCCGACCGCGCGCTCCAGGTTTGCCCGTTGCGCTGCGCATTGCCTGTCTTCCTGCGGCTAATTTCCGAGCAAGCCAGAGTTGGTGACCACGGAGTGAAAAAGTAGCGGGACTGTTTCAGAGGTGAGCACAGTGCCAATGACAGCGGGGCGCTTAAAAAAGGCTTGCTTGGAATGCCAATACAGTAAAGATAATTAACACTCTACTGAGATCTGAATTACTGCCAGGTTTATTACCGGCTATTATCTTTAAGCATTATAGCCACAAACTGAGAGCATCCTATTTGAAATAAGGCTACAATTCTAATTAATTAATGTTCTGAAAACCGGTGTGCTTTCTCATCACTTTCAAAGTTATGATAATTTCCAAACGACCTTCGTTGCTGATGCCCTTGTCACTCAGAAGTTCCCTGCTCGTGATTCCGCATTGCCTGATCCATTAAAAGGCAGCGCTGAGATCACGTGCTTTTCGAGTCTGATGAGCCGCACTGTACCTGTCTCTCCGAGCTCGTACAGAACGAACCCATCGATCTGGAGATAGCCGAGGAAGCGCTCCTTATTTACCCAGGTGGAGAGAGAGGCTTCCTGGTATTCTGAAAGACAAAATAAAGAAGTGGCATGTGATGCAAATGCATTTCTTTTTATAGTGTCAGTAAAAAGTGAAAATCCGAAAAATGCCCATTGCAAGTATCTATGTATATGTGTGTGTGTATGTCTATGAATATTTATGTGTATATATTGGAGTCAAAAGCCTTCACAACTCCGCCCGTGTAGTTGTGGCATTCCTACAACTAAGCATGTATGCATAATTTAAAAAATGTACATTCAATTCAATGTGTAGCTTATCTTAGCTTAATATTTTGCTCTTAAATATCTGCAAATTAATATCAACCCGACAAATGTATTCAAAAGTTCCTCGCAAATGGCTCCCTTTGGGAGAAGCATGAAAAATTACTGAACCAGAATAACCACCGATACAGGATGAACAGGCTGCTAAAGATGAGAGAAATTCATACAAATGTTTATAGTTCCTTTGGGGTCAGAAAGTGAAATCAGGGTATTAAGGCTATGCATGACAAGCAAAATGAAAAACCATGCTTTCTAGCCTTGAAACACACAAGCCTTTTTTTTCTTTATGAAAAGCATTCTTCGGGGGCCTCATATGACTTAAGTGAAACCGAAGCTCGGTATGCTACGGAATTCATGAGATGCTGAGGAATTAGCGAAACCACTCAAGGTTACCTGGACTAATTGACACCAAGAGACAAACAGCAAAAGGTGTTTAGTTTTCAAAAAGTTCAATTAGCCTTTTTAAAAAACGCTCGACACCTGTACCGAAACCACTCCTCTATACCACTCCACCTGAGACACAGAAAATCTTAAATGCAAGTGGTGTGGAGATCAGGCCGGTATCTGGAATGGGTGGGCATGCAGGTCCTAACTTCACATCAGAACACCCCCTCTCACACTCGTATATTTCTGAAGACAGAGTATGGATGTGAACGCCGGGCCGCTTCTGACTGGGTTCGCGCGGAATGTGGCGGCGCTGCGGTCGGCGGTCTGTGAGTAACGCGCGGGGAACCAGGCCGCCGGCTCGCCCGGCTGTTTGATCTCCGTCCTCTCCGTCTCCGCCAGCTCCGAAGCCCGCAGCCCCGGCTCTGCGGCGAGCTCGCTGTCAGAAAGAAGCTTGGCGCAGAGACGGGGAGAGAACGCTCGTTCCTCTCCCTCCGGAGTCGAGCAGTGGGGGGGGGGGGGGGGGAGGGGCCCACCCACTCGCAAAGAGAGCCCTGGAGGGGACTCTGCTAAACAGACGATGCCCCCCCGTCTTGGAGCCCTCATCTTCCTCGCCCAGCGATCTGCCCGCGGGGGGCATGTTCTTGCATTAATTTGAGAGAAGAGGTGCACCTGCTAAGCAGGCAGAACCTGGAGAAGGATCACCGGTTTGCGCTGGCCTCTTGGTAACTGCTCAGCAGGCACTGTTTATCAAGCTAAGTTGTCCTTGCAGCACACCTGCGAAAAGGCATAAATTTTCTGCCCAACGTGGGGCCGAACATGTCCTCTGCCGGTTCGGGAGAGTGAAGACGTTTGCGCAAAGCGTGCGGTGTCACGGACGGCTTCTTTTCACACCACGGCCCGCAGCCGCGCTCGCACAAAAGAAAACGTTTCCTACACGGCTTCAGCATGCAGCCCACAGGCACCCGCCCGGCCAGCAGGGGTTGCCAGAGAGCGATGAAACACAGACAAATCAACTAAAGTCTCCCGTACACCGGGAAACGCAACTTCCTATTGGCCTAACGTCGGCCTATGGCGCTAATGACCAGTCGCGCACTGGCACAGTCCAGATTCGATCTGAGACCGTAGGACTCATCCGTGCAACACAGAGCTGTGCCTTTACGGAATGAGCCACCCAGCAGCCCAGGAAGTCACTTTTAATTCAATATATGCAGAAAATGATGCTTAATCACTCATCTGAAATGAGTATGCAGGGATCGCAAAACCATTATATGCAAGGAGTGGAAAAAATGGGACTTAATCTATTCATTTTTTTTTACAGCAGATGAAAGATGCTTCTTGTGTGCTCAACAGTCACGTCTTTCTGTTCAATCAACAAGTTATGTTGGAGGAAGTACATTAAGAGCAATTATGTTCAGTTATCCTCCGCCACTGCAGTTTCTAATGGTTGAGATATGCAAATTTTGAGCGCTGCTAAATGCTCTCCTCGCTGCGTTGGGGTTCAATTAGGAGCTACCGAAACTCATTTAGCCTTGCTGCGGGCTGCGATATCATTCACAGTAATTCTGCGAAACAATGAAACATTGAAATCAGAGAGCTCAGCAAACAAGGCCCGAGCAGATAGGAAGGTAGTGACCTTCCAAATGCTTCTGGCGCTCTGAAAATAATGAGCAAGATGGGAGAGGATGGTGCTATAATGCTGACAAATCTACCACTTAAAAGTAGGGAGCTAAATTTAAAATGGCAGGAACGGAATGTGTGATGAGTCTAAGCAGACGGTGTACGCTGGAACTGGAAAACGATCAAAAGCAGCTATTCATGATTTAGAATGATGTGCGTGTGTGTGTTTGTCTGTGCGCCTGCGGCTGTGTGTCAGAATGTGTGTGTCTGTTTTCTGTGTGCTTGTGTGTCTGTATCTGTGTGTGTGTGTGTGTGAGAGAGAGAGTGTGTGTGTGTGTGTGTGTGTGTGTGTGCATGTATGTACTGTATGTATGTACAGTATGCATGCATTGTCGGCCTACTTCTTGTCCATTAGTAACATGATGAACAGAAAATTGTCTTATACAATATACAAGGACATCTCCTTGAACATTTACCCAGTCAAATTACTCTCCTGCATGACATTCCACTTATACCCAAAGCCTTCCAATACAGAGCTAGTGACTAGGAGACATAACATTTGTATTCTGCAGAAGGAAACAATTACACCTTACAACAGAAAAAAAAGGAACAGACTGGATTTCAATGTCTACAACATATTTCACAATGTATATTCATGCTTGCAGGCTTTCCTTTGGTGAGGTGCGAATAACAGCGCAGGACACCTGGGTGAGCAAGCGGGGTGGATGCCATAAAACCAAATTAGACCTGGCGCTATCTTATTACCTTTTAATCCACCCCATGCGGTTCCACATTCTGCCTTAGCAGGGCGGGATGCAAAAATGTCACACAGCAGTAGAGCGCTGAATTCACCTTGTGAAATTTAAAGTGGAAGGAAACATTGATCGGGTTCCGGGGGGGGGGGGGGTTCGGTCCCCAACTCAAACACCACCGTGGTGAAATAACTCCCGACAGCAGGTACTGCAGTTCATTTGATCAATCAACAGCCCTACTGGTTGTGCTTTTAAGGAATAATACCCTTCAAGGAGCCAACGTTAAAAGGTAGCATGCCTAAAATGACTTAAATAAAGCCCGTGCATAACCACACATTTCCACAATGCCAGAGGAATTTCTCCCTTTATAGGGCTTTCCTTCCGTTTGTCAGGATGGAATCGTTTCTCTCTGTGTGGGTGAAGTTTGAGATTCGAGCGCGTTACGCATTGCCCAGTGTCGTAAGTATTCAGGGCAAAGGGGTAAGGTAGCTTCTGAAGAAGCTAACAACACACTGCTGACTCACTGTCCCCTGGCCTATTGTCCTTACAATGTTGCAGAGTTCAGTGTGATCTTCAAAACGACAGTACCGATCTTTTGAATTTGATCCACAAAGACTGAGCGGAAAATCAAAAATATAGCCAGTCTTCTTGAGCCTTCATCTTTTGCCGCCCGCTACAAAAAACACTAGGGATGTGCGCACAATTAATTGACTAGCAGATGAGCCAACAAAACTGGCAAAGCCTATATTTGCTTACTGGCATAGTAGACTAAGTATTTCATATGGCTCATACTGCGCAATCTTTTTTTGAGCATGCTAGGCCTAAGAGATTTATAAATGTTGCCAATTGACTGTTTTCTCGAGCATTTCTAGTTTCAGACTAGTCGGTTAGCCGTTTACAAACCTTAAGTCTAAAC
Organism: Anguilla rostrata; assembly: GCF_018555375.3. Classification (NCBI taxonomy): domain Eukaryota; kingdom Metazoa; phylum Chordata; class Actinopteri; order Anguilliformes; family Anguillidae; genus Anguilla; species Anguilla rostrata. The sequence continues at coordinate 16,572,752 of NC_057936.1, forward strand.
GTCATGAAGCTAGTGGAAAAGCCCGTCGCTAGAAAACACGCAGTATCACAAATCACATCACAAATAATCTGACCACATATCAGTTTAAAAACTCAAAGTAGTGGTTTCCTGTGAGGAGATTAAAATGGCGAAGGATATACTGAGGCCATATTCACACCTCCCTTTATGTTTGCTATCCATTTGTTTTTCACCATGCTGGGAGCAGTGAGCCGCAAATGGAACACAATCGAAAGCAGGCATTTTGAGTCTCTCAAATGCGAATTTTAATCTGGGAAACCCATTACCTTTTACAAATCTGCAATAGATGAAATTCAAGGGTCAAGTCGGCGTAATTTTCACAAACCACTTTAATCCCCAAGAAGGTTTCGCCGGAATGTACTTTGCATCTTTTTGCAACGGGTTGCAAAAACAATCAAAGCCTGACAGGATTGTGTCACGTTGAATTTACACCAGCTGGGTTACTCTATTTCGATAGAAAGCCAGACTCACAGGTATATAATATTAAATTTAAAAAAGCTTTAATACAAGATGGGAAAACACAACAACCTTCTAATCCATGTACATCAGACAGATGAGCGTATGTTCTGCATATTTTTCATGACTTACAGGTGAGTTCACAAAAAATATTCTGCACTATTTTTACTAAGGCAAACACCAGTTATAAATTTCACAAACTGATATTGGCTCTACGACTGAACGCAGCACTACAGCCATTAAACAGGCTGAAGAAGTAAATTCAAAGCTTACCGGCAATTGCATAACCTGAATAAGGAAAGTCATCAAATACAACGTAAAAGAATGGTTTCAAATATGAAAGCAATTCTTGGTATTATTATCTGAAAGTCAAGTGATGAGATACTATACTAGAGGAGCATGCGGTGTTATTCGTTTACTGTACCAACCCAAGACTTGAACCTGTGGAACCACCTGGAATGTTAACCTGCGTCATCTCGATTACGAGTCCGCTTCCCCATCCACTAGGCCACGCTAGTGTCTACTACAATGCCTGAGCTCTGCTGGGGCAGCAAGGGGTTCAGGCCCGAGTGCAGAGATGCGTTATGGGAACGGGAGCAACAGGAAGTCTCAGCACTTATATCAAGCTGCCTTTTCACTCTCCTCTCCATTTAATGAGCTTTTTATGACTCTGTTCCCTCCGGGCGAATACCGCATGCAAATGCCAGGCTCGTATTCGTCTTTCCACGGACGTTTAGCCTGATTCAGTGGCTCTCGCAGTTCCGAGCAGGACACGAGACAGCCCTGGGATTACTACAGGCCAATCTCTCTGCTAACCGACATCTTCAGCTGCACACAGGTACAGTAATCATGCAATGCTCTGGGCAGTGTGACAGCCAGTTAGACTTGATACTGCATCGCATAAACAAAACTTGTTTGTAAATTGCCTTTTATTAATTAGTTTTGCCCACACAGCTCTGTTGCTGTTGGGCACTTGGAAATTAGGTTGGTATATTGCAAGTTCAAAAGTAAAACTAGTTTTACACATGCCTGGCCGTGTATTTATCAAGTGGCTCTTTGAGGACTGCAATACGAAAGAACAAAAATTCTTAAAGGCGTAGTCCACATCACCGTTTGTTATTTGACAGGCAACTTCCTTTGAATATTGTTTACAGTAACTGTACATGGGATGCAGACCTGGGTCAAATACGTATTTGTTTTGGATTCAAATACTTTTCTAAGCTTTACTGATCTTGCCTGGTGCACTGAAACCAATGAAATACTTTCAAAAAGTGCAAACCCCGCCTTCTGGTCATATTGGCAGGCTCAATTACACCAGGCAAAATCAACAGAGCACAGAAAAGTATTTGAATCCAAAACAAATAGGTATTTGACCCAGGTCAGATGAGATGTTATTCTGTTACTTTTTGGATTATAAACTTGTTTCATTTGTTTAAAGAAGCTTAACTTATGCAATCACTCTTCTGTTTTCCATTATAGGAGAGCTATAAACAAGATGCGTTCTGCAGTTAATTCCTTCTTGGACAACATAACACTAGCGGTGCCAAGCGAGTGGAGAAATAAATTACCCCGCTTTGCTTCACTGCCGCTTGAGTGAACTGCCTTGCGATCAGCCCCAGCTCAGGCCCTCCCCTACACTCTGCCCATTCTCCAATCACAAGCCCTCGTCCTCACTCTCCTCCCCCCCGGTCGCCATGGCGGCGGCAGGAGGGCGGGACACGCTGCGCATCCGGGTTCTGGAGGACTCGGCGGTGAGCGCCGTGTTCGTGGTGCGGGTCTGCTGCCGCGACCCATCCCTGGTGGGCTTCTGGCAGAGCAAGGCCCTGTTCAGCAACGGGCAGGTGGAGCAGGCCGCCGCGCCTCGGATGGCGGAGGACGGCGCCCTGGAGTTCGTGCTGCGCGCGCTGCGCCGCTCCCCGCGCCTCTCTAACGCCCACTACTGGAGCCCCTTCGCCGTGGCACTCTGCTTGGACGCCATGTTTTTCCGCTATCGCCTGGCTCCCAGACGGGCCTGGATCGGCGACGGTCAGGACGACGTGAGGGAGGACACGCTGGTGCTCGAGCGCTAGAGGCAGCCAGACTACTGCTCGCGAACATGTACTGTTGAATAAAGAGTGTTGATTCTATGTTGCTTGGCTGCTCAAACAGGGCGGTGTGATAGACCAGGACCGTTAATGGTGATCCACGAGTTCAAATCCATGCCTGAACTGGTGTATATGGTTCTTGTGCTGAGGGACTGTAGAGGTGCTTGTGGGAACTTCCTCTTGGTAACCGTGGCCATCCAAGTATTACCTCTGGGTATGGATTGACCTTCCAGCAAAACATCTTATCACAAGCTTGCACAAAAAACAACTTCTATATTTTATCAATGCTTCCATGCCATCCAAGAATGTCAAGAAGCTACGACTATGAATGTCATTCACCTGTGAATTCCCGGCTATAATGAAGTCACTTCTATTTTAGGACCAGAGTACTTCGGTTTTTTTCCCCACAAAAGAAGCAGTTTGGTTTACATCCCCGCATCACACAGACAGACACTGCCTGCTGCTCACATGATTTTTCATGCATCATTCTGCACCTCACACCAGAGTTTGTAGGTAACTAAGGCTTACTACAGCACCCGTGTTCCGGTGTGGTCAAGCCAGAGGTCAGGTCTTTATTGGGGTTACATATGAGCGCTGAATCTAAGGAGTTCTAGTGATGAATTCTTGACAATTCCACTGTTGCGTGAATAGACTCACAAGGTTTGGACATTACGTTGTTGTCAGAGCATTCACAAATGCTCTCCAAAAAAACACCACAGAATCCAACTCTGAACTTGACCAATCAGTCACCTCAGGAAAGAATGCCACCACATCAGCACGGCTGGGATCATGACATGGCTTCTCTGGAGCATGTGATGTTCTGAAGGCCAGCCTGCTGAAACCACATCAACACAATTGCTTCTGCGTGCAATGCTGCTCAGCCCACATATCCATGAAGAGATGCCACTGCAATGGCCCCAGGCCACAGGCCAAGCATTTCCAAACACACTCATGGCACTGGATAACAACACTAAAACAGCATGTGGTAAGCCGTGAGAGAAAACTGTTATTCTGGTTTGGGGGTTAAAAAAAGAAACGTACACAACAAAAGAGGGACAGAAGAAATTACATGCTCTTCAAGTCATTAAATTAACATGTCCACTTTGCGGAATGCACTCTACAGAGAAGAAGTCGGATAAGGAAACATGAAGGGCGGACTCTCCAAACTGGGAAAACCCTGCAAGAAAGTTTAACGGACTTATTCTTCCACTGATTGTCATTTATTGAAGTGTCAGAAAGGTCACAAATGCAATTTTGCCTCTTGAGAGGTGTCAGCATTCTTCAGCAACATCAACAAGAATAGAAAGGACAAAAAAGTACAAATTCATGTGCAGGCACACTCTTTTCTGCAACTGTACCACACCAGGAATAAATGTGCACAATTAAACAACCGGGATACAATAAACTCTGTGCCTATGGCAAGACTTCCTACAATATTTTAGCCTTCAGAACTCCATTAACACAAAGAATAGCCCACCAAGTACAAGCAATCACCGCAGCACAAGTTACCCAACAGTAAGAGATGAAATCAACCCATTCACTCACCATCATAAGTAAAGTGGGTACCATCCTTGAAGACGACAACTGCTGGAAGCTCAGGTATCGTAAATTCCTGAAAGCACATACATCATTCGATAAATACATGTTACGCTTTAGTTTGAATAAACCTTTGCCCTGCCAACTTGTCAAAATGACCAAGCTGGAAACATTTTCGGCTGAAACACTGCTGGTTCTGCCCTTAAATGAACCATCAATAACCAGCTGCATCGGTCTGGCTTTCTGCCGGCACAGGGACGGCACAGATTGGCTGGTGTGCTGGAGGGTGAGAAATGGTGGCTGGCGACTCCCACTTCAGAGGAAGCATCCAATATCCCCCCCCCCCGAATGAATGTAGGACTGAGCCTGCTGCGGCTGCAGGTTGGGCCTAGAAAAATGCACTTAGCCATTCAAAACTGGGAAAAAAGCTTCTATAAATATGTCTTCAAAATATGAAAACATCAGATTGGATATCTGGCTCACCAGGAGAAATAATAAAAATCCAAGTTGAATTATCTTCCACAGAAAACTTCAGGCGAGGTGATCTTAATACTTCAGCTATTTTTAGAAAGTCCAGAAAAAACAGACAGATGTTCTGCTTTGGGAGGTTGGCTAGAACAACACTTCATTTGAGGCAATTCCAACAAGGCTCAAACAAGTGTTTTTTGTTTGTTTGTTTGTTTGTTCTTTTTTGTTTAAACTTATTGTATAGCAACTTATTGTCATAGACAATACTGCTGTGAAAGTAAAATGGTGTGACAAAGGAACAAGCGGCAGAGGGGCAAATTTTAAGTGGCAGAGCACCTTGCTGAGGCCTCTGGTTCATTCCCCTTAGCCCCTTCAAACCCCAGCCTCCCCCCCCCCCCAACCCATGGGTTCCTGCCACGCGTGAACATCTTGAACCTCATCATTACGACCTGTTCCGTTAATTCTGGACCATCGCGCAATCACTGGACTTACAGTAGTTCAATCAGACTGCGGCTGACTGAACTGCGAGTTCAAAATTACAGCCATCAGTGTCTGGGCACAATCAAGTTGTGCGGGTTCCAAGTCTGAGAAGGAGCATCCATTTATTTTTTTTCCCCCCAAGCAATCAGTAAAAGACGATTCTGGCCCAAAAAGATGAGTTACCTGCGCGGTATCGGAGAACGAATTGAGCACGTTACTGATTGGAAGGGGATGATAAAGCATTCAGCTCCTTCCACTGCTGATGACATTTTAGATGCTATACAGTGAGTCCTTATCAATGACCTTTAAATGAATCAGCGATAATATCACATACCACAATGTTTCATTTTGAACCGCCTAATTCTCAGCTGCATTTTCCTGACTCTGCCCATGCTGATAGCCTGTACGGTGAAGTATTGATCAATGACAGCAGGCGAGCTTTTACAACAAGTGCAAGTTCCTGACCTTAAATAGGAACTAATATATTTGTGGGAGAAACCCGCTATTTTATCAAAGGTACACACTTTCAATAGAGCTTGCCTTAGTCAATAGTACTCAACTTTGTGAAAAATTCTGCCTACATTACCAAGAACCCTTGCTGTTAATACATTCTTTTCTGACATTTTTGGCTGTTAAAAGTAAAAAGAAAGAAAAAAAGAATAGAACTTCATAAAGGAAAAAATAACAGACACATGACCTTGACAAAGCATATTACTGGATTTCTTACCCTTTGAAAAACTGAGCCCAGTTATGCGACTAAAAGAACACAAAAACTAAACGAATGCTTCTAAACACTGACACTTACATTACCAGGAGGGTATAAACAGATTTTACAATATTCTTGTCAGTAACCCATAATGATTTGTTCGCCATTAAGCCTACCTTAATGTCTTTTTTACCATCCGCTCAATGACTCCAAACGTCAAACTGAACTCGAAAATGTTGTTTTCAAAACTGTCGTTTTCTTTTCCCTTCCCAGAAGAGGAAAGTCAGTTATGAAAAGAAATGTTAAGAGGATGAAGACACTGCTTTCCTCTCCGGGGTCGCGTTAGGGGAAAACTCTCCAGCTGCACACTCTAAAGTAATGAATTCAGAGCGCTTAACCTCACCTTCGGCAAGACATCCTCCGAGGCAGCAAAGAAGTAGGTGTAGACGATGAGCTCGGAGGCCACCTCCGCGTACTTCTCCTGAAAGGGTGAGAGGGAGGGAGATCTCAGCAGAGGCTGCAGAGGTGGGGTCTCAGCGGGGCGATTCCTCGCTCCACGCCTCTCAAATTCAGACAGGTGGGTCAGAACGAAGGGACAAATAATCCAAAACCGCGCTTATTTTGCGGTTTACTTTCCTTCTTCACACTCGGAAATTTGTGAACACTCTGCACCTGGGCTGCCCAACCCTGTTCCTGGAGATCTACCGTCCTGTCGGTTTTCATTTCAACCTGAATTTGTTACACCTGAGCCTACTGATTAGCAGATCAAAGAGATCTCTAGCTTCTGAATGAGGTGTGCTTTGTTAGGGTTGGACAGAAAACCCTACAGGACGGTAGATCTCCAGGACCAGGGTTGGGCAGCCCTGCTCTACACCATGAACACTCACAGCAGAGCAAAGCAAAACTGGTGAACATTAAGCTAATAATAATAATAATAAGCTAATAAGATGCTCTCACACCATTACTGTTATGTTACATTCACATTAAGCTGATATCAATCCCTGAAATATCCAAGCCAAAAAAAAAAAAGAACACGGCATCCTCACACACAGGCCAGTCAGAATTAGTCTGTGATCAGTTGAGAAATAGATTTGATTCCAGCACAGAACAGCCCCAGGGAGAGGGTAACGATTTTTCCACTTTCAAACTCTGCATTAGACTCACAACCAAATGCTGAATGGCAAAAGAGGCCCTCAGGCCTTAGGTGATCCCAAAAGCAGGTATTTAAAATTTGAAAAAGATTTTACACAATCGCACGCCTCTACACACCATTTCCTCCCTTGACTGTGAAACGCTGTCTATAACACAATGTAATAAACTCTAAAAATGGCCATAATCTAATCTTGAAAAAGTTCACCCGGCACATGGACCATATGGCTAATGTTTGCTAAACTATCAGAGATCACAAATTATCTCATTTTTTAGTGCCCAACTGCAAATACGTGTATTGCACAAGTACAAGAGTAAACGAGCCCTGTATTTTCGCTCTTCCGTCTATAGGTCATTCCTTGACAGATAGTCAAAACTCACATCGTGCTATAACCAACACCTCATTGGTAGAGAAGCACTGCAGCACAAGAGACTTACTGGACTGTTTCCACATGAGCCCTTGATAATAGGTAAAGCAGGACGTGGGAAAGCGTGGTCAAACAGTGTATTGTAATCTCCTAACAAGGGTGTACATATCAAGTGTACTTCAGCTGATTCCCGGAATGTTCCAGAAGCCGCAGCCGCAGCCACATACCTTGAGTGGCGAGTCCCCGCCAATGTAGACGAAGAGCACGTCGTGCCGTCTCATGACGTGGTCGAACATCTGTTTACTTGGGAGAGACCGGACCGCTGGTCTATAAAGAACACACACACAAAAAACGTTCCATTCTGTTTCTACGGGAGCAATACACAGGTACACTTACAGGTGCTGGAGATGCAGTGCAATAACTCTGGGGTCAAAAATGTCAGTGTCCCCTATATATGAAATATGTGTACCTCCTTTTGTTGATACAGCTGACTTATTGTGCATGGCCTGAGACCGTTTCGTATATAAAGAATGACCAACCGAACCCTCGTGAGCTCAGGAAGAGTGAAAACTGGAAGACATAATGACCGTCAAGTACTTGAGGTGCCTCTGCCTGGAGACGGGCATTGCAGAGCGATCTGTACAAACCTAGCACCATCTAGTGGAGACTTTGAGAACATCGAGGCAAACTGAACGTTTTCGGCCACCAGTTCGAGAAAAATTGAAGCCTGGCTGAGTAATAAATCTTATATATTTCCCAGGTAGAAATGGCATTTCAGAGAGCAAGATTGCTGTGAAGTGGACTGTTACTGGGCTGGAAGTGCTCTGCAGGGGAAAGGGTTGCCTTTGTTGAGAGCCTCAAGGACAGCAAGGATTTCCATAGGATTTATGTTCACTCCATCCCATCTAATCCTACTTTACCCTCATCGGCAATCATCTTTTCAGTGTCAACACCGGAACCTGGTGGAGCCGTCGGAGTGATATACTGAACTGCTGGCAGGTGATGCAGAGCGTGCGTTTGTGTACTCAAAGTGCACTTGTATTTGTACGTGTCAAAACACAGGGATCCGATACCCACACATCTAAACAGCGACATAACTCGAGGGACAAAGGTTAAAAATAAAGACAGAAAATGTACATGAGAAAGCTGTGTATCTAATTACTGACATTACGGTAAACAGAGTAACGAGCTCAGAGAAGCAGCAAATATTGATGCACGCTAATGACCTGATTAGTATGGGGAAACGTAAAATTAAAGGGGGGGGTGGGGGGTTAGTAGCAGGGTGTGTGGTAATGAAAAAGCAAAGAACAAGATTAAACTGTGATAAAGCTGTGTCATTATTCCTGTATCACCATCATCGTCATCATCTGTACACTCCATAGCCCCGCCCATTCTCGTTCAGTCAACGCCCTGCTGAAACCGACCCTGGCCGGGGCTCAAAGCCGGGGGGGACGGATTCAGTGAATAAGCCGTCTAATTCCCGACCGCTTCCTGGCGTAAGCCGGAGGCAGGGTGAGGCCGAATTAGCCGCCTGCGAATGGACTCTCTGGAAAGTGCTGGTCCACACAACCGGGCGGAGCACAGAGCTCACCTATTCCATGTCTGGCAGTGACCCGCATTCACCTGGAGGAAATGTTACCTTTTTAAATGAAAGGGGTCAATTAAAGGGTAACTTCATCAAAACTCCCAAATATTGCATTAATCGGTTTTCAGTTTTTGATATGCAAATTAAAAAGGAACTAGTTTCACAGTTCAGAAATCTCGATTTCTTTCCGGTATTTGCTTATAATCAGTGCATTCATCTGAACATGGCATTTCCTTGGCCTAATGCAAGAGCAATGAGTCTATAATTGTCAGTTATTTACTACATTCAGAAATGAAAATTCTGATCATCATTCAAAATATCGACATTTGGCTGTGCAGATAATATAAGACAATTTTCTACTGAAATACGTGGAAGTGACTGTACTACAATTCACATAATACTTGCTTGCCAGTTCCCAGAATACAAAATGAAGCTATTTGCACCTGAAGTGTTTTTACCACACAGAAATCTCAAAGGAAAAGGGATTTAAACTCCGATTCAACACAAAAAGACAGCGTAGCTTACAGACCATTCCTAAAGCCTGGCTGAGTAGTTAAGGGATTAAGAGCTGCTTTTAAGGAATAAGTAACAAATCTATTAGCAAATTAAATTCAGAGAGGAGGAGAGGAGTAGCAGTGCATTCTGGGAAAAGTATAAGGGTAAGCCTATGAGGTCTTGTGGGCACAAAAGGTTTCACATTAGCCAGTCTATTTCATTCAAACAAATTAAGAGGATTTATATGGCTACAACAATAGGTACATTATTTTACACAGAAAATAAAAACCTTTGAAATCAAACCATCATGACTAATTATTTATTCATTAAAAACTGCCCTATTGCTGGACCTGTTAAAATTAAGAGGGCTTGCACCAAACAGAAGGCTCCACTGAAGGAAAGTGACACAGTCATGAAAATGAAATCAATGGCATGCTCTATTCTTCCTATACAGAATTGTTTTTTGAAACTATTTTTGAATACACAGGAGGCAACATCTTAGCAACTGTGAACAGCCCTTTATTAACACTCAATTTCATGTCTTGTCTGAAAACCGCCTTAGCAAACAGCTATTTAAGAAAAACAACTTGGAGACTCTATTGTTGGAAATTATTGATCCATTCAAATCTCCTTTTTCAACAAAATTAAGTTATTTCTGAAACAGTTAAATGACTCCTTTCTCAGTGCAAACAATATTTCTAAGAACCTGAAGTCTGGCTTTCATGATAATTGCACTGGTTAAACTGCTTTAGTTGACACCAATGCTGATTTGCACTTTCGACATTCATACTAGAAAGGCACTCAAAGCAGCATTTTAAGAAACACAGAGACTTCCTTTCACAAGCTTATGCAGAGAGCTTAAGACATACTTTCACTACCACAATAGTAGACTTGACAAATGTAATGCCCTGCTTGGGTGGGTTCTCAAAACAAACAAAAAAATATGATGAACTGTACGGTAATTAGTCCAAAATGCCACTTTCTAGCTGAACTACAGAGCCTATACCTCTCCTAAACACCCTCTCTGCACTGGCTCTTGTTGAGTTTTATAACTGATATTTATAACTGATATTGTAATATTTCATATCACTCATTGTGATATTTCATATCACTAAGTACAAGGGCAAAAATGCTACAGGCCTATATGGTTTATAATATGTTTGTTACGGGAAATTTTTTTTAGAAAAAACTGCTATAGCACCACCATGAGGTCAAATGATGAAGATTTCTGTTTGTTTTTCTGTTGGCAGAAAGGAAAAGAAAACTTCAGCTGTTACTGGGCTGCAGAGCACTTTCAGCCCAGTAACAGTCCACTTCATAGCAATCTTGCTCTCTGAAATGCCGTTTCTACAGTACCTGGGAAATACATAAGATGTATTACTCAGCCAGATTGTTTTTCTCAAGCTGGTGGCCCAGGAAATGTAGGCTATATCTATTTACATAAAACATTTCAGACAGGAGTTTGGACTAATACGCAAAGTTTAAAATGTAAACATTCAAAATTTCAAAATGTTCCTTTGGATTTAAATGGATTCAAAAATGGTTCTTTGAAACTGCAAGGAGAGTGGCTATTAATAGTGCACAACACAGTAGAATCCAAATCCACATAGGCCTAATAAGTATTCATCTTATGAACAAATTATGAATATACATGAAAAGAAGTCATCAAAAGAACTGCTTGTGCTAGCCATATTTCACCAGCAATGATAGGTTTGAAGGACATGCAATTGCTTGGATGAATTTCATTAGGAATGCAATTTAATGCATGATTTTGAGGAGACTACTCGAAGGACACTCATTTTGAGGACACTTAATTTCAAGCCCAACCAAGTACACCAACGAGGAAGTATGAAAGGCAGCAACAACCTTAGCCTCTTCATCAGCCTCTTCAGGTATCAGTACTTAACACTACACAATGCCATTTTAGAAACTTTCTTCTCCAGTGTAAGAATCAATTGAAAGAACAGCAAGGCCAAAGTGGACAAGAAGAGCAGCCTTATTACAAGTAAGCAACAGCTGGATAATGTTATGTAGTTGATAGCCAGCTGGTCAAACTAGTGTTTAGGCAGCAGGTGGCAGGCTCACAGTAGATGTCTTGATATTCTTTATATAGCCCGGATAGCAAGCAAACCAGTAGTCTATCAATCAATCACACCAGCCACATTCTTAATTTACACAGGTCTTCAGTAGCTAGCTCTTTGTCTAAATGGTTTAGTTAAAGTAATTTTATTAACATTCCCTATCATCCACTGTGGCAAGAGCCATGTTTATGATGCAGAATGCAGCAAGTTATCTGAAGACCACACAAAAACATTTGTTTTTTTAACCTGAGGGATCAATTGAGGGATTTTATTGAAGATCAATAAAATACAATAACAATTTATTAGGGCAAAGTTCTCTTTTCAATTGCTTTTATACTGCACAAACATATCCATAGTTTGATTCACGACTGTTATCTGTGTGCAACAAAGTTGTACTGTTCTCAAAATTCAAAGGTAAACCAAATGTCCCAAGGTAAAGGGATCCAGAGAAAGACTGATGGTGTAATAGAAGAAAGAGAAGCCCGTAACAACCGCTTGGAAAAAGGAGATGTAGAACAACCTCCCTTACCCTGCAACTCGGCTGGCAAACTCGATGATGTCATCCTTGGTCCTGGGCCCTTTGTAGTTGTAGGTCAGATCCCCCTTTAATCTACGGCGGCAAAGGGAGAGATACGGAAGGGAAAAGAAGCAAAACTGGAATTAGAATCAAAGGGAGAGTACCACGGCACATTTCTAATTGCACAACTGGAAACTGAAGGCCTCCTACTCGACCAAAATCCTAAAAACATACCTGGACACAAGTTTTCCTAACTACTCATTTGCCACGAAATGTGGTCCCACACCACATGGTGCAAAATTGGTAGTCTTGATCTGACAGTGCCGGTTATAAAACGCTAACCGCGAGGCATAAGAGGCCTCCATGCGGTTTCACATTCCCCAATTAGCGGGGCAGGGTGGTGTTTTCCATCTGGTCAAGGCCTTGGTGGAACTACATGCAGCACAAATACACTCGGGTGCCTGTTTTTTTCCTCCCCATTCAACACAGAGAGAATGAAGAGATGATTCGGGTCAGTGGTTCTCTAAGGGAAGGGGAGCGCTGGGCTGCTGTGGCCGTTGCTGTTGTTACAGGTAGACCCTCGTGGTTCACAAATACATCAAGGACTGTTCGCCAGGGTTACAGCGGTACACAAGCAGCCTATTTTAATGAACCAGGATGAAAATGGAAGCCTTTCTCAAAGGCTTTATTACACAGTAACCTCATGACAATACTTCATCAACCAAACCAGTATTATTCAACACCTGTCAAGTGTTGAGCTTAGTGATGCAAAAATGATCCTGTTACAGCTACCGAATGAGGCCATAACAACTAATGACTTTGCGAGCAGAACACCGTGTTCTATCTGTTCATGAATACTTGCTCAGGGCTAACAGTAAATCACCGGACATGAGAACCTTTTCTGAGGAAACGTGTACAGTTTTCATGAAATTCAATGCTTGCGGGATCCAGTGCCGTTTTGTTTCGTGCTGCTTATTTGTGATTTTTATTGTTCAGAGATTTATCATGCTTCAAGTTGTTCTGTGATAATAATAAATATAGTAAATGAAATTATGCCTCTATTACACTTCCCATTTGCTTTATTCTAAATAGATAACTTTAACACTTAAATCTCAGAGCTGCAAGGTGCAAGCTTCCACACAGACCAAGTCGTTAAACCACATAGGTGCAGGGCACTGGGTAATCCTCCGGTTAAACAAAGCTTAATATCATCAACAGAACAGCAACAAATAACTGGCAGCAAATTATGTAGCATAATTATGCTATTAGAGAATCATTCAGGTGGCATATCAGTGATGTTAGTTTTAATTTATTCACATTAGTCAAAAACAAATTAATATAACAATAAGTCAGCACGAGCCAGATAAACCTTGGGGTCATTTTAAAGTAAAACACCACCGGTGATTATACCCCTACTACAGTAAAGGGTCACATGCTTGTGATTATGCTACTTATTGATTATGCTACAAATTAAAATAATGTTATATTCTTACAGTTAACTTATGAACACTTACAGCTTTATTGTTGGGTAGCCTCTCACTCCAAACTCTGAGGCAATACCTAGAAAACAGTAAAAGTACAATTTGACACAGTTATTGAATATTAAAAACAGAATATATTGATGATTAAAAACAGAAGTATTGATGCTTCCCTTCATGCTTAGAAATCCTAGCATCTGTAACAATCTACATATACCTCCTATTTGCAGATTAAAGGGAATAATCCAATACAACTGAGGAATAACACAGCATGATATTTTGGTTGCCCCTGAAGGATTGTTACTCCCAGGTTTAACATTACACATTTTGTATACTTAGCTCTCACGCTCTTGGGGGCTGTATACCAATTGCTTAGCCTACCGCCTGACAGTTCAGCTGCAATAAAGTGAAATTATCTTGGAATGAAACGAACAGCCCAAAAATCATGAGTCAAGCACTGGAACTCAACGGGCTATAAAGGGGATCCCTAATACTAGGCAAATAACCATGGTAACCCTTTTCCTTTGTGTTCCATTTGACCATTGTCTGTCTCTTAGGATGACTTGAGAGGATTCATGACTACAGAAGATAAAAACCAGGATGATCCATTGCATTGCAGTCCAAGACAGAATGAACCTTGTTATCTCATAGGAATTACCACAATTAAAGGATTTGCATAGAAAATTATCCCACAAGCAAAACTCCCTAACCAAACCCTAAGCCAATTCCCTATTACCTATCACAGAGAATTATACCAATTTAAGAAACACAGTAATCCTGTCAGTGAACAGCTGTGGCAGTCTTGACTGGGCACCTTAAGATGTCCATGGTCTTATAAGTTCTGGCCAGTAATGTACTTCTTAAAACAACCAAGAATATTTACAGATACTCCTGCAAGCCTTAAGAGTCCACTATTCCATTGCAAACACTAAGGTTTTCTGGCCTATGAAGATCCAGTTTTACCAAAACTGCAGGTTCACATCCTTAGAAGTACATACTTAACATTTGTTCATCTGAGCTGTCCATCTTAAGGAGTTCAAAATGTATTGGATTCACCTAAACACGTTTATTCAAGGTTGGCATAGTTAATGTCACTGTGCATTTCAAACATAAATGTTAATGTCCGCCAAGCCTACAAAAAACAAAATTATTTGATCAAATCTGGAAAAAGGGATCAAGTCACTTAACCCCTAATGTTACTTAGCATATCTGGAAGAACAAAAATGTTGCCATTGTGTGTATTTACCAGAGAAAGCAGTAGCGTCGACCTTGCCCACACGAACAGGTGATCCAGAGCTCTTCAGCTCTGCCCCCACTTCCTGCCACACAGGCTCCAGTTTCTTGCAATATCCGCACCAGGGTGCATAGAACTGCAAAACACAACCCACACGTACTGAATAAAAGCAGCCTCTACTGTGGTCACAACTGTCAGTCTTGCCTGTTTTTGTTGCTGTAGGAGACCATTTCCGTGCGTCTATATGATCCTTCAGTAAACGTCCAGGCCACTGCACCACATGCAAGTACACTCCAAAAAAATAAATAAAAAACGAGCCATGCTGTTTTAGTCATTAATGTCTTCTGAATTAACGCAAGTGTAATATAAATACCCACGTTATGTTAAAACAGCTTTCTGATCTTCCTGAGCCTGTTTATCAATATTCATCATCAAAATGGATTTATATGATTTATTCTGAATAATCTGAAAATACTGAAATGTCTGCCTTCTCAGCTTTTTGCTTACATATTCATTATCTCAGATAGGCTAAATCGCAAAAGTAAATCATGTTCTTATCTAAAATTTCAAAATTAATATATCCTGGGTTGTAAAATATAAAAAATGAACAGATTGGAGCATTTATTGTTTAAAAAGTAGAGCCCTAAAGGTCTGTATCATTGTTAATAGCTGCTGGTCTCTATGAAGCAATGCCTAATTTTCCTAAACATGAGTTGTGAAATAAGTCTGAACAACGCTTCTTATATTTCCTCTGAAGGATGTGGCTGTCAAGAATCGACTAGCTGGTCTTCATCAAGCCCGCAAGCTTTATTACGAAATCTACAAAATTCTAAAGGCTGAGGAAATACATATGTCTTTATCAACAATCAAGAAAATAGGCCTGAAGTTTGAGAAATTTGGTTCCACAGAAAGGAGGAAAGGCTCTGGAAGGGCCGACAACCACCGACAAAAATTTTTAGTTCCTTAGGAAACAAAGAAAAACGCACGGAAACTGGCAGATGAATTTAAAACTACTGATAACAAGACTGTTTCCAGAAGAACAATTTTAAGAAGGCTGACTGATGCTGGTTTTGTCTCAACAAGATGCACTAAAAAGCCACTGCGCTCTCTCAGAAAAACATTTGTGGGAGAATGCACTTTGCAGCCAAAGATGGGAAGTGCGAGTCAGACTTGTTCCATGAAGTCCCATGGAGTGATGAGTCAAAATTCCAGCTATGGAATGCCTCCAGACAGCTGCCTTCATAGATCAGGGAAAACACTGAACACTGAATGCATCTCAAAGACAGTTAAGCACAGAGGAGGTGGAATCATGGTGTGGGGGGCATTTTCATCTGATGGTGTCTGTGAGCTGGTGTGGTGTGACAAGTCAATCAATGCAAAGGAGTACGAGAAAGTCTTAGAGAACGGATGGCTTCCTAGCATCCACACGTTATTTTCTCAACAGGAAAGATCAGAAGTCATTTTTCAGCAAGACCATGCTCCTGCCCTTACAGCCAAAGCAACCAAAAAGTTGCTACAGAGAAAGTCCCTGAAACTCAAGTTTTGGCCAGGTCAGAGTCCAGACTTGAACTCTCTTGAAAATATCCCAAATTCAGCATAAGTAAGACAAAAAGTTTCTAGTTCTCATCAGCTGTGGGAAGCTATTAAACATCATTGATATTTCATTGTGCAAGAGACTTTCTGAACATTTGCCCAAAAGACTAAGTAATCAAAGGAAATCTAATGGAAAAGCTATCCCATACTAATTAATTATTTGTTTTCCAGTTCTATTATTGCCCTTGAATTTATGATTAAATAACAGCAGGAAGAAAATATTTCAATATGGCATGGCTCATTTTTTTGCCCAGGAATGTACATGCACTACATGGCCAAAAGTATGTGGAGACCTGACATCCAACAGCTCATACAAAATTATTGGCATTATTATGAATATGGTCCACCCTTTGCTGCTAATAACAACCTCCACTTTTCTGGAAAGGCTTCATACTAGATGCTGGCCTTCCCATTTTACAAAGGTGCTGAATGAGGTTGAAGTCAGAGCTCTGGGCAGCTCAGTCAAGTTCTTCCAGACCGTTCTTGACAAAACCATTTCTATATGGACCTCGCTGTATGCCCGGGGGGCACTGTCATACCAAAAGGGCTTTCCCCAAATTGTTTGGGAAGCACAGAATCATCTAAAATGAGATTGTGTGCTGCAGCATTAAGATTTGCCTTCACTGGAAATAAACGGTCTAGCCCAAACCGTGAAAAACAGCACCAGACCAAGGGGTGTCCAGATATTTTTGGCCATATAGTGTATCTATTGTTTCCTGCACACTTTGATCCTTCAGTGTCCATTTTGCCATCTGTCTATCAATTCATGCCTTCCTGTTTACCTGCCAGCCTACTCCATTGTGTTGGTCAGGCAAGCTCTACCAGACATTAGACTAAGCTGTTATCAGTGCCAACTGGACAGCTGGCTTTGCAAAGGGCCTAGTCTATGAGAGGGAATAAACTCTGCATGCATGACTTCACTTATCCTAAACACACAATGCAGCCGACAGTCACTTCCGTTTGGGATGAACTGAAATGCAGCACTGGAGTAAACTCGTTGGTGTGCTCATCAAGATAGCTGGGTCATGAATAAGTAGACAGTACTTACATCCACCAGCCACACATCATCCATTCTGCTATCCTTAAACCTGCACCAGAAACAATATGTTTAATAATGGCTTACAATTGGAAATATAAAATGAGAAGAAAACATTGTATTATTGCTCATGCAGAGCAAATGTAACATTTGCTGATTATTGCCTAGTTTCTATGAGTCAAAGCATTAAATTGAAAAGGCTTTTTAATGAAACATCTCAAGCCACAGTTTACAGACAAGTCTAACGATATTAAAATAAAAACCAACTCGGCACCTGTTATTTCATAATATGTTATAATGATGAAAGACAACTGAGAAAACAGAAAATCCAATCCATCAGTCACACAAAACATGAAAAGCATAGAAAATGTGCAAACCAACGACATCATATCTCTTCTGAACATAAAGAATTGGTCTTTGAAATGCATGAACAAAGAGGGTTTCAAAGTTTTAATGGAGTTATCACTTCCCTATATCAGATCAAAAACTGACAACTTATCAATTAGCAAATCAAAATCAGTTATGCAACGGTCTGCACAGACGTCTTAGGTTGTAACACCACAGCCTAAGACGTCTGTGGTGCTGTGACACCACAGCTACACAGGCTTCCGTTTAAATCTGTAGCCTGTATTTGTGAGAATGCATTAACACATGGAACGTCAATTTCTGAATTCCAGCTCAAGGTTACAAATAAATTTTAGTGACAAGCAGGCTGAAGGACATGCAGGTGCCCCCACTAAAGTTGCCGTAGAAAAGGCAATACTTTAACATAGCCCGCTTGTATTCGATACAGAAAGCAAAATGCATGGGGTCCACACTAGTATAATCTCAAAATAGTACAGAAGCCACGAACTGATACAGACAATTAAATAATGAACGTTATTACCAATAAATGTTACATTAACAAGCCAGTATTGTTCACTTACGTGTCATCGAGATCTTCAACAAATGCAAAGACCGCTGAGCTTAACAAAACCACTGCAGTAAAAGAAAGGCGTATGATAAATACTCTAGTTGCTTACACTGTCATTTAAGATAGAACACATTTGCTTGCTAGCTAGCTAGCTACGTTCTGTAATTACTGGCTAGCTCCCGAGCTAGGTAGGATTCAACCTCGTGAAATACCAGCTAAGCACAAAAGGCAAAACAATGTATTAACAGAAGATAAATACTGTAAATAATGTACAGACACGTTACAGTCGGCACAGTTAATGGCACAGGTGTAAACCGACAGAAAGAAAAATAATAAAAATCTCAGGAAAGCTACCTGCACAAACCAATGTGGATCTCACTTCTGCCATCTTTACGAGTGGAAACACCAAGCAGGAAATACAGAAAGTAAAAGCAACTGTCGTGAGCATGCGCTGAAAAACGTTTAACAGGAAGACAATTTTGAATTCAGAAAAGAGGCTACTCAACTAAGCAGCCAAATATAAGTCATCGACTGGATAAAAATTCATTCAGTTTCAAATACAGTTTATAAGAAATTATAAAAGTGACGCTTCAGCAACCCCCCATAATGCCATTAATTGGCGCCAAAGTTAATCCATTTAACGGTAACTTGTAAGGAAACAATGTTGTTGCTAATCGTGTTGTTTTCGCTGTTGCTCTTCCTCTGTTAATGTATTATATGTAGTACTAGTAGTAGTATCGTTATAATTAGTATTATAAGACTGTAGGCTATACCCCACTGTGTGTTCAAGATCACCTGCTGTGTACTTATCGGCTGTGTAATCTGTAGTTGTAGTACTAAAGGCGCGTAGCCGTACGCAGTCGCTGTTTTTGTATTTTTATTATTGCCGAATTCCTAAACCTTCAATTTTACTTGGTTTAAATTATCCAGGTTAAATGTTGTATGGCACTATTTAACGTTCAAAAAACTCTGAATACAGTTTTGAATTCGATATATGCACATCATTTACAGGGGTGTTACATTCTTATGCAGGATTTCCCTTGTCCTGGAAAGGCACAGGGTCTACTGGTTTCCGTTTTTATAAAGAGACCAGGTAAACGAGTTAACTGTATATTAAACTGCTCTAAATTATTAGTCTGAGTAACGGGGGGGGGGGGGGGGGGACAAGACGGCCCCAGGGCTAGGATTGGGGACCCCTATACAGTAAAATGTTCAGCGTTAAATCAATTCTTACAGAGGTAGTTACATATGGTCCCTACTGGACACATATGTTGCCTACTCTGTTAGAGTCGAACGAAAACTGGGCATTTCTGTGTACCTAATAACTTAATACCATAGTTTCCTGGATTCCTATAGCAAAGGAAATGGAACTGAATGTGATTCACCTTGGAAAATGTTGTGTCATGAGGTACAGTGGTCTCTGTATGTCTTTACAGAGCTCTGTTTTCAAATCCTGTTAGTAATTTTCACTAGTGAAATTGGTGAGATGAAGTCATTTTAAATAATATGTGAAATTATTGCCTTTTAATTCTGTGGTTTCCTGTCACTGCTTTTTATACGGATGTGAAATTCCAAAGTTAAAGGAAAAAGACATTTGAAAAGGAAGAAATACAGCATAGACGTAGCATTGAAAATACAGCATAGAGGCATTGATGCAATGCAAAAGCAATCTCCAGCTGAATCTCTGAACCAGGTGGAGTTTACATGAGCTTTTAATGTTGTTAGTTCTTAAATGTCATTGCTTAATTGCATAATTGATTACCCTAATTCCTATGATGCCTGTGTATCAGTCAAAACCTACATAAAAGAAACTGCTGTCTCTGTGTAACGGCGTACTAAGGCACAGTATAGTAATAGACATACGGGCTGGTTTTAAAAAGCTGTTATTTCATGCAGTTTTCTTCAATACATTTTACATTTTGTTCAATACATCATGAGTTTTAGTTAAAAAAATGACAAGGCATACTGACAGAATATTTTTCTGTTGAAATCTTTATACTGTGGGCCTGTTGAGAAACACTCCTTTGCATCTTTGTGAATCGTAAAAGATTATTAAATTAACGTTTTGTGTATATGATTTTATGCCATCATAACTATTAGTAACGTAAATCTGTTACTTTCTTGCTAAAAATGACTAAAAGATAAAAGGACAATGAATGCTGTCATTTTTTGAAGTTAATTGTGTATTTCCTGTCTTGTACATGGGATTGTGCTTATGTGTGTGTGCGTAAGATCCTCAATGGGGAAAAATGCTCACAATAAGGCAGTTTTAGTTAAAGTGACTGTACGGGTAAATCTGTTTCAGCAACAGTAAGATAAATCAGTTGCATTGCAATATCGACCTATATCAGTCTAAACGTTTCCATCAGTTCATGTGCAGATTGAATGGGTGGAGTTCAGTTTGTTGCTGGGCTCTGAGCTGTTGGGTCCAGGTCGTTCATGAGGTCATGAGGACATGACGTAATAGCCAATAAATATCTCATACTACTTACAGCCATATATCTCTCAAGGCTAATGAAGAAAGAAAAGTTGAGACATTAACATCAATCATCTTACTTTAAAAATGAAACTATTTAACGGTCTCAACGTGTCAAACGGTCCTGAATGGCTGCAGCATCTGCTGGTTTTCGGGGTGCTCATTTAAGTCATTGATCGACTAATGAAACTACACACCTTGTTCTCAAGGCCTTAACTGGCAGCTGACAGAAGGGAAGTCACAAAAGCCCATAGACACACTGCAGCCTCCTGGGAATTTAGTTTGACACCCCTTGTAACCTGTTGCAAAATAAGAAGTGCAGGAAATGTGCAGGATGTAAACCATCTCTCAGTTTTACAGAATAGAATTAACCACAAGGTGGCAGTATTACATAAATAGGACTATGTTGCTCTGAACAATATTGAACTGTTAAATGGAACCTGAATGCATTTTGTCTGTAACTTCTTTTTTTATTGAAATTACGGTAGGTGTCTGTGCGTGTGCATGAGTACGTGTTTTTTTTTTTTTTTTTTAATCTGTTATAGCTTGAATCTAATTAAAAACCTTTCATTTGCCCTCTGGATAATTAATGGAACAGTTCGACAATAGCTCCAATTGCATTATGAGTTTTTTTTCTGATTCTAAATTAGAGTGATTGTAGCAAAAATAAATTATAAACAAAAATTGGAGGAATCTAAAACCATGTCCCAGCTGCTAGTTCCTGAAATGCGTGTGTTTTCCTGGAATCCATTTGAAATTGTTCAAATGTTTAGAATACTGTGACATATCTGGGCAATTATGGGAGGATTCAATGATACTACAACAAGAATTTGTTTTATTAGAATTGATTTTTAATAGATATGTTACACACTATTGGTTCACAAAATCATTGAGCAGTTGTATTAAGCAATTTATACAAGTAATAATACTGAACTGAAATGTCTGTCACACGGTATGCTAAAATGATATGTGTAAAGTCAAAGTCCATTTTATGTACACACAGGTATCCATTCAATAACCAAACATTGCACCAAGCTTGCAATGCTGTGCTTCAGGTGCAGAAACAGCGATTCTAGACTGCCAGTCATCTTAGACGATAGAGAAAGGCTTTTTGTTTTAAAGTGATCAGTAACTACAAAAATAAATATTTTTCACATTATATTAAATTACAATTTTAGTATAAAATCTCATTTCAGTTCATTTATTCTATTAATCTACTATTAACTGTACGTTTGTGTGGTCCAGGGCATCTAACATCTAAGTCCATTGTACTGGATTTCAGCTTGATAAAGTCACACCAATATAGCAGATGTCAGGTGGGACTTTGATTATATTGTGTTTGAAAATCATAGTCATACCTGAAAACTTGTGTGTCTGTGTGAACTTTGGTATGACTAGCTGACATCAACAAAAAGTGGATAGAGAACCTCTGAAATTCTCCAATCAGAATTTAGCAGCATGTTTAAGGATCCTCAGGAATAGAAATTATCTCCACTGGGGTATCACCCTCAACCGGAGAACATGAAGACAATGGACAGTATTCAATTTCATTTCAACACAAGTTTCCCAAATAGGTTTTTTCAAACAACATGTAAACTTTACAAATCCTGGGAACCTCTTGATTCTCTTCTCAGTTGACGACCAAAAAGGAAGAAGAAATCCATGGGAAAAAACAGGAATGTTTTCACATGGAAAGAGAACAGCTATTTTTCATGAGTGAGTAGTAGACATGACTGCTTTACTAAACAGACTAAGCGAGGATAGGCAAGGGGCTCCAGTGCCAAGTTTCTGAGTGTACATTGCCGTGATAGAAGCGGTTTCTTCAGTAGAGAGCCCCCTCAGCAGAGTAACTACACAAATGCAGAAAAAACAGCAGTTGGGGAACAGACTCTGAGCAGACGAGACAGACGCTTTGTGTAGGCCTCAACCACCAACATCCTTTCAATGAATAACAAGTCACAACAGTCCAGTAAGAACTTGCTTGACCCAACTGCAAACTGCAATGAGAGATGGACCACACGACCTTCCAACGAATACTTACGTCATCTTTTAATCTCTTGTACTAATCAGAAGGGCTATATTCAATCTACCCATATTGTGCTTTATCCTTAACTCTGTAAGCCTATTCTAGGCCTTATTTTTTGTTTATTCAGTACACTTCCATACTATCAATACATTGCATTGCTGAATCCATAATGTTCTGTAAGAAAAAACATTACACTAGTTGCAAATGTACTGTCGAGGGACAAGGACAAACCGAAAAAAAACTGAATAGCCCAATCACACTCAAAATTGTACTTGAATTGGCACTGTTCCAGTTATTATTACATTCACATACACATCATAAAAGCTCTCTTTTTTTGTAAATAAAACAATTTACCTATGTACTTACTGTATTTTCCACCCAAAACGGACATGTGCTTACCACAGATAAAGAAGCAGCTTATCCTTCTAGCTTTGGAGCATGGGTAACAACCCTACACTGGCACTGCAGACGGCTTTCTTGGCCAGAGCCTTAAAGGAAGCTTTTGCATAATCAGCCTGCTCTCACAAAAGCTAAATTCCCATTCAGCTCCCACTATAGACATAGAAGAAGCAGGGCTTTCACAAGAAAACAAAAATCTCACGTAATACTTATCAGAATAAGGCAGCACATTATTTTGGCTTTAAATTACGCATTCCAAATCAAGTTTTTTTTTCTACGTGTGAATTAGTCTTGACTGTTTGTAAGACAACAAAGGAGAACAGCACCATCTTGATTCACCTGACAGACAGGAGCCCAAGCAATCTCTCTTAATGGCACTCTTGTGAGGTGAATTCCCAGACTGGACAGTTTTTGTGTGCAGCAAGCGAAAACAGGACTGAAAGGCGATTAGTGTGAGAAGCCAGACTGTATCCCAAGGCTTTTCTGATCGTTCACTCCATTTTTGTGGTGCTTGCCTCTAGTGGATACAGGTTTGCGGATTTTGTCCCTCTGGAGGACCGACTTCCCCAACCCCCCACACTCCCTTAGCGTTTGAAATCCCACACACTCCCCCAGAAACACTGCATCCTTTCTACCTTGAAAATCCAGATGAAGACAGTGTTGCTACAAGGCAGGATCACTTAATGTGCTTAATTTCTTACAATACCTTTCCCATTTTGCACTGCAAAGCATTTTGTGAAAGTCACTGTAGGAGGCATCGTGTTAAATAAAATGTGAAAGATAATTCATGTACGGATTACAAACCAAGGTTTTTTAACATTTAAGCCCATTTTTTGATTTTCGTTGAAACACAACAGGTGAGTGCTATCCTGATGAATCAGCCCATCCATGTCTAAACTGATAAGATGTCAGATTCACTGGAAGAGCAGAAGAACAGAAATGCAGACTGGAGTCATGATGCGTTGAAGAGTTACGGGGGTATATCCTGCTCCTTCATATGCCCAAATGTATTTGACGAGAAGGCAGTGATTGGTCCAGGGGTAATGTGAGGCCCCTGGTTGTGCTCCAAATGAGAACATTGCCACCGCTCTCTGTACATGTGTGTGCAAGTGTACGTTTGTTTGCTTATGTCGATGAAAATATGAGGCACGTTGGTGATGGAGAGAAAGATGTTGGGGACTCGTCCGTACTACTGATCGGATTGACTGAGCTTAGTGACTCTGAGAGTTTGATGTCACGGATCACAATCTCCACACAGCCATGGGTGTCCAGAATGCCTCTCCACCCTCCAGCTACAACCCCCAAATGGCAAGCGACGCGATGGCAGCACGGTTGGCACACTAATGCAGCCGGGATTGGCAGCTGGACTGAGCGTCTGCACAGCTGGACCGTTTCTATGCAGGTGTGGGTGCGGCCTGCGTCACTCCAAGATGTCTGTCTCAAAGGGTACCAAGTGGTAATAAGACAAGTTGGTTACGTAGGCCTCTGGGTCATCGTCACTGTTGTTTGGCTCAGTTAGAAACTCTTCGCCATTGTCAAACCTGTAGAGAAACAAATCAATGACTACAGCGGGCACAGAAATCTTAGCCTTGTCTAAAATGGCATTTATTATCTGACTTATGAACTAAAAACAAGTGAAAAAATCAAGACACTCAGAATTACACAATTCAACTCTGACAGGTGTAAACGACAAACTTAGTGCGCTGCCATAAAACTGTACTAAAATATATTTTCAGAGTACGCAATCTGATCGCTTCGGTTTTGTTTGAGACGTCCCTGATATTGACATCAGGGATTTCTGGTGAGAGTGCACTGAGAGTGCTCCCCCTGGCTTCCTGTTCACACCCAGGGAAGGAAATGCAGCTCTGAGCCACTTCCTGCAAACGAGGGGACCCTGGGTTCAGACTGCATTCCAGGAACCCCAACCACACACGACATGCAATTTTACGTTCTATCCCCAAAGTATTAAGTGTAATTAGGATTTTGAGGAAATCCTGCATGTTAGATTTGTCACAAAACACTGCATCAATGCATTATAATGAAAGTAACAGAAAAAAAACACATGAAACAGACTGGATGAGCAGCATGGCAGTGTTGACACAGCTAGAACGCGAGATTTGCACATTCAAACACCCAGTTGGAAACTGTGGATGAATTTTTGAGCAAAGTCAAGCACCTATTGCTCTTCCCCAGAAATTGTTTGAGTGAAATGTAAATTATTGAAGGTCGTGTAAAATTTTAACCCGCAAGAGATGTCCAGGATAAATGCGTGCATTTAGCAAATCGTTTAGGCCCTATATTCATGAACAGCTATCAGCGGATGTAGTTTATCATTAATTAATAATGATGAAAAGTTAATAACTTACACATGTTCTGCTGAGTCTGTAGATGAGGGTCTCTCCTTTTCATGTGACAGACTGTCGTCATATACAATGGTCTCAGTGTTAGCCAGGCAAAACCCGTTAGATCTCATGATCTCTGCAAAAACACATTACGTGAAATTCACTTCAAATCTGCAGATTTGGCCGATATCTACTTATGATGTGATCATTCATCATTTAGTATAAAAAACTGATATCTAATATATGGTGAGCTCCATAATTTATTGGACAAAGACATTTCTTCTTGATTGGTCTCTGTACTACGCAATTTTAGATTTGTAATAAAACAGTTCATGTGTGGCTAAAATGTACAGCTTTTATTACAGGGTATTTTTATACATTTTTGGTTCCACCATGTAAAATTACAGCATTTTACATTACACATCTTCACTTTAAGATCTAAAAATCTAAAATTGTGGAGTAAAGACCCAAATCAAGAAAAATGTGTCATATTATAAGGAGTTCAGTGCATATAATATTTAAAGCTGAAAACATACTTAAATGTAAACATACAGCAGTGTTCCTTGAGTAAAAACTGTTATTCTATATAGAATTCATGATAAGTGAATGCTAATGCAAACCATACTGAATGCTAACATGAAAAATAACATTCAGACTCATTCAGTATTTATATAAATAACACACTGCATTTATATTCTAGAGAGAAAACAAACTGACCTTTTGTTAGTTCCCTAGGCTTACCTTCTCCCCACAGTGCTAGTACATACTTATGCTGTTTATTTATTCTGATGTGGCTTGATATTTTTGAGAGAATACAACTGAAACATAGTTACTTTTACATAGATTAAACAGTGAATCAATCAATTTTGTGAAATGGATGCAATATTAAAAAAAATTATACATCCAAATTCCCACAAATATTCATTTTACATAGAATATGTCACCTTGTCGTGCAATTGTTATTTCTGTAACAAGTTAACAAAACTAACATTTTTACAGATGTAAAACAGAAAACCCCAAATATTTTGAATGATAATGTCAAGACCGTGGCAAACAGGACATACCTGATATCTTCACTGGACTCTGGAAGCACGGTTGGATCTTGTGAACATCGTCATTTTTTAGCACCTGGTCCAACGGTGATCTCTCAAAAAACGTCAGCACCACCTCTGACCTGGAAAACTGAGCACAAGAGGATATCACACACAGTATTGTGATGCTTGTAATGGAGACATTAATGTTTATGATTTGAAACTTTATTGTTCCCTTTATTGTTTTTTTTTTTTAATTAGTAAGAACAGGTCAAAACCTAGTATATGGCTGGACCTAACACACGTGATCCGGCCGAACAATAGTGTAACTTCATCACTCAGTCACTCAGTCACTCACTCGCGTTTGTAGGGCTGGCCCCGCTGTTTCGGTCCAGCCAAACAGATAAACAACAGACCTTTTCGTTCAATGAGTATAAAACCACTTAAAGGGTATGTAGACACAGCAGGTACTCAGTGTGTCCATTCTGGACTGTTACCAAATTTCTTATTATTTATATTATAGAATAATATAATATAAAATAATCTGTGCGAGCGCACTTATATTTATGAATGTGTGTGAGTATACCCATGTGTGAGCATGTGCAGGTGTGTCTGTATGTGAGAGTGCATGTATGGGTACACCTCTGTGTTTGTATCTGTGTGCAAATACAAGTACTGTAGCAGAGGCACCCACCTTCCAGGGCATGTTGATAGCATTCTTCAGCAGTCTCTCCACCTCATTCAGCCTGACTTCAGTGTCATTGGCTTCTTTAATCTTCACCAATCCTGTTGAACCATATGTGCACAGACCAGAAATCAATCTATTCTTGCTGTTTGCCTACTTCACTTTATTTAACATTGAACAGTCCTTAGCTTATACAAGGACAAATCCATCTTCCTGATACATTTTGCACACTAGCCCATAGTTCATAGCCTTCGAAACAAAGTCTTTTTTATGTCAACATCAAAAGCATTGAGGCCATTCAAAAAGGCCATAAATATCAAGACTTCAAATACTTAGTGACACAAAGCCTTTGTTCCAAATGCAGGCTACGAGCCCATGAACATATCTGTGTGCTTAACACACTTAAATGTAGTCACCATTCATATCTGAATTATACACTCTAAAATATTGTGTATGGCCATTAATGTTGTTTCTATCTGGGTCCAGAGGTCTCCCGCAAAGGTCAAAGTAATGGCGCTATATTCGTGGCAGGAAATAATTGGGGGGAAAAATGTTGCAAGAACAACATTTTTACTGGGCAGCAGTGTAGCACAGTGGGTAAGGAACTGGGCTTGTGACCGAAAGGTCATAGGTTCGATTACTGGGTAGGACACTGCCGTTGTACCCTTGAGCAAGGTACTTAACCTGAATTGCTTCAGTATATATCCAGCTGTATAAATGGATACAATGTAAAATGCTATGAAAAAAGTTGTGTAAGTCGCTCTGGGTAAGAGCGTCTGCTAAATGCCTGTAATGTAATGTAATGTAAAAAAAGAGGGAATAGCAGGAAGGTCTGCAACAAAACAACCAATGTGTCCTGACCTTTCTTCTGTTCAGTTCTGTGTAAAAAGCATTAATGATTTGGCTGATATAATAACATCTTGGAGAAAGAAAGAGAGAGCTAATATAGTCCGACTGATTTCAAATGATAAAATGTACTCACACCACTCTACCATTATCATTTTTCATTTCCTGTTTTTTTTTTCTTCAGGAAAGCAGATCACAGACCATGGACTCAAAATGGCCAGCTGCTTGTCTTAATACAGAGCTCAATTTAACTTGGCCTAACACACTGGCATTGTCTAAATTTTATAAAAATCCTGCATAGTAATGCACTTTTCCTCAGTAGCAGGTTACATTTGGTTGTATTGGTAACAGCTCTTCAGTATGTACACAAAAAGGAATAAACCATTTTCATGTATGCAACACATTTGCATTCAATATAATTACAAGACTTGCATTTTCATTATCTCTGGAAAAATTATACCCATAGCTTGGTTATGTGTTCGTCTGGCAGTCATTGAATATACTGTACTTTAAAAATTGTACTGAACTTCCAGAGTAAGTTTGCTATATTTGTCTTTCCACTGAAGGAGAAGCAGAAGCAACTGAAGCTATGGTTGAGCAATAAAACCACACCATTTAAGAAAACAACCATTCAAAAATAACAGCTAAATATATGCATTTCTGTTGCAGTGGTGAGGTCATGTTTTCTCATGCAACCAAAGCCCACACATTTTTTAACCTGCCATTTTTTACAGTAGTGACATCACCTGCAGAGTTATGAGGAAAAATTTAATTATTTAATGACTAAAAAAAATGTAAATCTCATCCAGCATGTTTAAGGAAACGTGTTTCATCCAGTAGGATTGTTTCTAATTTAATTGGGTTTCCTTACGTGAATATATATTTTGTTGAATGAATAACAATAGAAAATTGTCAACTCAAACACTATTATTGGTATACAATTTTGTTGTATACTTTTTATATAAGGACATTATTTCTAGTAAAGCATGGCACATGGAGTTGAACAGGGATACTGTGTTTCTACATTACGACATTAAAGTTCCGAGACAGAGCATTCACATAATGTTTTTGGAATATGTAATACTGAAATGTGACAAAGCTCCAAACCGACACTGCTGTTTTCCTCAACCTCAAAAAATATGAATTGTTAACTTTTGGTCCATGATAGAAGCTTGAGATTCTAACCCACGACCTTCTTGCTGTGAGGCGACAGTGCTACCCACTGCACCACCATGCCACCCTTTTTACCTATATGGTTGCTTTAAATATAATGAGAATGTCAGTTCAGACCAATAAATATCAATAATCTACTGCATGATTTACTACTGCACGTATTTAATTTTAGGTCTTTATCACGAAAAATGAATGACACTTTCATTGTTAAATGCAATCTAGCAGAGGTAAAAAATAATATACATTGAGCATTTTTACATAAATCTATTTCTGCATTGCTATAAAATCCCAATAATGTCCTGGGCACTGTTAATTCTTGAGAGATACCACGTCTGGCGATGAGAGACAATTTAAACCTTAAGCTTATAAGTCATTAATTGGTCAGCTAGACGTTTCAGTGTAGTAAGTAAACAGAACACGTGGGTTAATAATTTCGTAATTGAAAAATATAAATAAATATATATGAAAATATAGTGTACATTTAAATTCACAGAAATATGAAATATGTATCACTCACAAGTAAGTTTTTGTTTGTTAAATGTGCATTAAAAAAACACTCAAGTTAGAACAGACTGATCTGTATAGGCCAGAATAGGCCCCTTAAAGAACCTTCATTTCAAAATTGCATGGTTTCTCATAAAACCTGCACCAAAATTAGGGCCTAACCCGTTGCCTCATCCTCTGTTATTCAAGTGTCCCTCTGTGAACATAAAAGGAGTGCTCTGCAAGGAAGGAAACAAGAGTGGTGCATGCTGGGAACTCTATCTGTCTTTCTTCCCACTCACAGAATTGTCAGGATGTCTGTCTCTTTAAAAATGGTGTTCCCATTCTCCCATTGAATAGTGTTATTGGTCCCAATGATGTTATTTTACAGACATGCCAGCAAAATACAAATGAATGGACACTTTATCAGGGACGGACAACAGGCATTAATACATATCTGTTCTTTGCCAGCGAGAATGTTTTGATGACATCATTTCACTTAGGTCAAATTTAATTTAATTCAAATTCTACGTGAAATAGTCTGATCTTTTGACAAAGATTTCAATCAGGCTTTGATTATATGTTAGTACAGATTTGTATTTTTCATCTTTTTGTCATATCTTCCCAGTTTCTTTAGGGTGAAAGACTTATATAAACAGGACCAGCAGAACAAGACGAACATTCACAAAAGTAAAAAAATGAAGGCAAATTCAAAGTAGTTATGGGCAAAATGCAAGAATTAGCATTTAAGACTTAATGGGCATGACTCTGACTGTTGCACAGATTCAAAAATATGCAGATTGATCCTCTGGTGTAATTATAACATTCATTGATTATGTGCCAGCCCAGAGAATAAATAGATAATTTGTTGTGTAAGAAACTCCTCAGATACACCAAACAGTGCGTAGAGGTCACCAACAGCAAGAAATCAAAACTTTTCACATCGAGGTCACAACTGTAAGAAACCCCTCTGCAAACTATCTAACTTGGTCCAAGCAAACATGTCTCTGTCATAGATGAAATTGTTTATCCTGCTACGACACTAGTGTACAGGCGAGTGACTACGGGGTGCAGAGTTCTATGTGTATGTTAGGACCTTAAAACTGTTAGGTGTGCAGTGGTAAGAGTCAAAGAGAAATGGCAGGTTAAAATGAATGCAGTTTATTGTTCAGTGTGTTCAGTGATATTCAATGTTGCAAAAGTGTGTGTGCACTTCTCTCTTTATATACAAGGAAAAACCCCAAATAAAGACATAACTATGACAAAACAGTACAACAAGGAAACCTGCTTGCACTGTCTCTGCAAGCATATCACACTGGGTTAACCATTGTAGCTGAGACTCCAACTTGTTCCCCATGATATCGGTTTTAAATCAATACAAAACATGATTACACTGTATTACAGAAGCACCTAAGTTTTACAATGCTGATCCAATCAGATGTTTTGCAACTGAGCACTGTCTCTTAATCACACTTGCTGACTCCCTGTCAGCAGTGAACAGTCTGTTTTCTGTTTGGGTCTGATAAGAGGCAGGCTTCTGTGAACTGTCCTACAGTTGTGTGTTGCTAATGTGTTAGAATACCAAAGATTATTTGAGGTTTGTTCTTACTAGGCTGGCTGAATAAACTTCCTGAGGGTACTTCCTGTGGGTATTGGGCCTCATTGAGAAAACCTTGAAAAGTATCTTTATACTAACTGGCCTCTTCACACTCACAATGTTGCTCAGGTTTTTAAGATTAATCTGCCACTGAACTGATAGGTTTGCCAAAGCCCTTGCTTTATAGTAATATTTATAAAATATTATTTAATTGTTTCATATGTTGGCCACATTAATACCATTACTTTGGGAAAATACTACCATGTGGTATTGTTGCAAATGGGTGTTTCCTAGCCAGTTCCTTATTTCCTCAATGGCTTTCTCTTAAAAGCATTTACAGAGTCAGTGGCTGGGAATCTCTTCCAATGACCGACCCTTTTCAACATGATTATTGAGACATATTGTTGTCAAATATGTAGACAATTGAACAAAGTCTACATTGTTTTAAAATAAATTTCTAAATGTATTTCCTAAACAAGGCAAAGTTGTTATAACCACTTTCATACAGAACATTTCCATATTAGCCTAACTTTTCCAGCAATCTATAGTGACATTTCTTGTTCATACAATCAAACATTATCTGTTAAGTAGTTTGCTAATGAAGACAAAATGAATAGAAAAAGCTTAATTTCCAAAACCTATGAGAACTTTAGGAACTTTGACAGCGTACTGAATACTGTGCATCCAGTTAGTTAGGTAGTTCATTTATTAGGTAATTTATTTTGTACATGTGCTGTGTTTTGGGTATGTGTTGCTTACTTATTTTTTGCAGTAAGAAACAACATCCTGGGATTCATTTTTTGGA
This sequence comes from Anguilla rostrata, assembly GCF_018555375.3. Lineage (NCBI taxonomy): Eukaryota > Metazoa > Chordata > Actinopteri > Anguilliformes > Anguillidae > Anguilla > Anguilla rostrata. Next base: position 16,604,812 of record NC_057936.1, read on the forward strand.
AAAAAAAGTGGAGTTTTGCATGTTTTATCCAGCAACGCTACGGCTTTGTTCACACTAATATCAAAATAGAACATTTCCATAAATGTTATTCGTTCCCACAACCTTCATTATCAATTCCCCTGAACCATATGACGTCTGCTACCACTTATCGCACTGCAGATTGCAAGTTGGGCTCACACAGACATGAGTCAGAGGCTCATTGACAGCTTAACACGTGGACTTGGAGGTGCCCAGTCAAGCCCAATACTATCATACCAGCCAACTGAAAATCTCGCATCCCAGGGCAACACTATAGCCAGCACTGCTCCACCCTATGGGGCTCCCACTCCCAGACTATAGATGAGGCCTATCATGAACGTTGCTGTAATTTGTTGCGGAAAACAAATCGTAATCGCAGGGTGGGGCACAGCTGGGGCACTGTATGCAATCATACAGTATGTGGCTAACAGAGATCCAAGTGACAGTGCAAGAAAATACTCGTCACCAAATGAGATAGGAACTAGGTCAATCCCCTGCTATCGCCACAGCACGTATCTCAAGGGTCATCTCTGCTAATGGGTCAGACCGCTCCATGTCACAGTGCACATTGGCCAGATTGTGCACATGGTTGATGATTGATGTGAACTAATATCAAGTCAATGTTTAGCCAAGGCTGAGTCTCGTCACCTACATGACAAATGTGAAGAATGGACACATCATCATGTGAGCATGAGCTGTTCATGGTATCCAACAGAAGGGCACAGTTCAACTGGCACTGAAGATAAACAACTGCACAAGCTATACACACACAAAATGACGTAATCAAAGCACACACACACACACACACAATATCATGTTTACAAATACACAAAAATGGTTTGTAAATGTACAAAGCCTGATACACATAAAGGCAAGAAACACACAACAAATGCACATTGCTTTCATGTGCAAGTTTTTGGTGTGGATACAGGAAAACACAAATATTTTCTTTTCTCATAAAGGCCACCACCCACTGCCGTAAAACTTGAGGATAGCCTCTTCAGCTTGCCAAACTGCCTTGTGGTGTCACTCTCACATCATCTTCCAATATCATATCCACAAGTATCCTGCCTTAAATGATTGAATTCTAACATAATACTGCAAAGGAATATATAGTCTTAAAGAATAATACAAAATAATATTACACCATTATGTTCAGTGAACATCGGTATTTGAAGATGTCGAAAACAATTTTGAAAATTTCTAAACCAGAGTTCCACCTACAGGTGCAGTTATTAATATTTAATGTTGTGGATATTGTTCTCTACACTTTTATAAACATTTGATTCTACTGTCCCACGTGACAAAATACAGCACCATCGTTCACATGCTGTTCCTGACATTTTCATTGATTTAAGAAGGCATTTAGGGTGTGGGTAAATGTAGGCTACATCATATCAGACCAGGAAAGAACCACCTGAGCATATTCTCAGATTTGAGCATATGCATGTTAATATGCACATGGATTTACACACATTATAGTGGTACTTCATTTCTCTGATGTCTGGTATTTCATTAACACATTTGTGCTGAAGTCCCAGGCTCCAGTGACTCAGATCATGTGAGCTGAATTTCAAGTGCTGCCCTGTGTATTTCCTTACCATGACAGAAATTCCTTCATCACTGATTACTTTCTGCTGGGCCTTCGTGAATCGGTTTCAAATCAGTCCTACCTTTTACTTGTATTTAGAGTAAAACCATTTATCTAAGAGGAAATGCCTGACATTCCCAGTCCCTGGCGTAATTAGTTCAGAAGCAATTAAGCAATGCCACAAACAAGTTTCCAAGGACCATGGCACCACGCCCACCTCATCAGTTGTTAGATACTGAGTTCCTCCAACTGGTTACTCTCCCTGTACGCGGTGGAGAGCTGGGTAGCAACAAACTTTGTGTTGGCCAGTGAATTTGTTAATTGCAATTTGGTGCATTGTGGGAAAAAGCCATTGAAATGCTTAAAAGCTAAAATAACATTTGCATACATTAAATCAGCGTAGCTTCATTTTCCACTGAATCACATTCTGCCCATGAAAGCCTTTGCGCAGGTTTGCAATACGGCTCAACAGAATTTATCTCACAAGGAATTTCCTGTAGCAATACATACTAATTGCTCAATGATACATCATCTAAGGGGTTTTAACTCAGATTTTTCAGGTGAAATTCAGGACAGTAACCATAATATCATTTTGACCTCCTGCTATCCTAAAGAGGTCTCTTTTTCCTGATAACGATTGAACTTAAGGCTGAACAAACGATTTATTCAGCTGTAGTGCATCCAACTTTCACATTTCCAAAAACACCATCAGTAGATCCCTACAAACCATCATAAATTCCAAGCATTGTTCTGTCCTTTGATACTGCAAACGAGGCAATCAAAAAAATGTAACCTAAATTATTCATACATCATGCTATTAAAACCCATTTTGTTCTACCTTTCAGTGATTGTGAGTTTGTATTAGTAAATCAACTCTATATACAAAGAACCTTGAATTATTAATTCATGAACCTTGGCATTAGAGGAGCGCCAATAGACAACTTATAGGCCAGTTCTGATGTCCGATATTTTCTCCTTGGTATTTGTCAATACCAATGTTGTTTCCATATTTAAATGGATTTATTTCAAATGCCAAAGGTTCAGTCACATCGATAGGCCTCATGTTATTTGTGGTACCTTCTGACTACAAGCAAACTGATCAAATCCTATGCTAATGTCTTAACATAGCATTTAACCCATATAGTTGAACAGTAATAGTAAAAGTATCAGAATTGCATTGACCATGTTTAGAACATGATCATTGAACACACTGTATTACTAATAGACTTGTTTTCAAACAGATCTAGTTTACTTTTGTATCCCCAGTGATGGTGCAGTACAGTAAAATCCTACATCCTTGTTTAAAAAAAAAAAAATCCTACATCCAACACCATATTGGTGTCAATGCATTCTCCCATCTATACAATAACAATTCATTTGGCAATGCCTAGACACTGACAATGAAGATTGCTGCTTAAAATTGTCCTTGCTGTTTAAAAAATCTAAATAAGTGGGAAAATACTCATTTTATCAATACTGTCATTCACAGTCCAAAAACCCCAGGACTAAAGGAGATACAGTACCAAAAATCTTGTAAGTTAAAACTGGGTTGTTCTCTCACTGAATATGAAGAGTCATAAATTGTTTCTATTTTGGAGAAATAGCCCTGGATTCACCATAGAATATGGCACTGGTACTGTTTAAGAACTAGGCTACGCATTTGATTTTCATTCATACAATATAAAATAAATCAGGAGGTGTCCCTGAATGCCACTCGATACTTGTCAATGGGCACTGTTGAATGTGAGGGAAAATAATTTTTTGCTTTACTTTACATTTTCTTCACATTCTGTGTCTGTGTCTTGTTCAAGTTCAGATTGTACAATAAAATGTCGTAACAACCTATGGGGCTGATTCCAGTGATAATATGATCGATCGGTGCATCCCTAAATGATATGATATCATATGCATTGGGTCGTATTGGATTCACATCAATCAACTGCACAGATGGCACCAAGGAATGTTTTTCAATGCTAGTACAATGAATACCAAACATGTTCCTGCCATTAGTCATCTCACTCTAACAGCACATACTGTCACTACAAACCCTTTCACATCAAATGACACAAACAAGGCAGCAATTTTCTACCTTCAGCCAGGCCCCATGTCGAACTCCCTGGTGTACACTGATCATTTACCCAAGTAAAAGGTGCTGTATTACAATTTTTCTGTATGAAACCCAGTTGTATAAATGGGACAGGGTATCTGCTATGAAAATAGCTCATCAAAATCACTTCAGCCTTTCCTATCTGTCTGCACATAAAATTTCCAGGAGTCAAAAATCTAGTGTTAGACAAAAAAAAGTGCGTACGTGTTAGATTTATGAGTTCATTTGCAGACATGTGCTCCAGCTTGTGTTCATGGCTCATTCTTTGCAGTGAATTAATTTGGGAGGATAGCATTATTGACTCCAGAGTCCAGACCAACAACAAGTTGAGGGGGCATGAGGCCTGGTGGCATGGTGGTGCAGTGGAAAGCACTGCCGCCTCTCAGCACAAAGGTCCTAGAATCCTGACCAGGGCCTTTCTGTGTGGCATCTCCATGTTCTCCCTGTGTCTGCACGGGATTCCTCCAGGTACTCCGGTTTCTCCACATGGTCTAAAAACATGCAGGTTAGGTGAATTGGAAACTCTAAAACTGCCTGTAGATATGAGTGTGTGAGGAAGGTCAGTATGGAAGTAATGTTTTAACTCCCACAAGAGTTCAGAAAAGAGTTAGTTTAACTCTGAGTCTATTCGATGGTCAGTCATATACGCTCAAATTGAGTTGATTCTAACTCCCAGGGAGTTTAAACCAAAGACCAGAAATTGTTTTTTAGACCAGAAATTATTTTGTGTCTCATAGTTATGTTCAAGGCTCAAAGCCTGTTAGCATTAAGCTCAGCTGTAACACCACTCAGTTAAAGTTTGGCTCCTGTCCATTCTCAACTTGCCTGCCAAGTGGGTATGCGACTGAGGAGGGAAGGGAGCTAAATTTATTTCAGGTCTTTAATCCAACCTGATTTGTCACCCTCACAAAATGACATCAGTTCCGAACCGTCCCGTTTCCTTGGTACCATACAGAAACAGGAAAAATAAGCTGCCCCGAAAAGCGGAGGCGAGGGAAAGGCAGCGCTCCAGCCGCTAACTTTTTTCATCACCGCTGAAACTGGATGTAAATTAAATATTGAATCCTTGAGGGAAAAAAAACCGACAACAGGAACATATGTAATCTATTGTCACCCTGGTCCAAGTAGAAGCAGGAACTAAATCCATGTTTCAATCAGTACCTTAAGCTATTAAACAGACCGTCGTGGCACAACCCTCATGACAGATGAGGGGAATCGAGAGAGCAGACAAGCAGAGAGAGACGTCTGCTACTTGCTTGCTCACTCCATTCCCATTGGCTATGTTTAGCTGCATAGAAACAGCTTTGACTGTATGGCTTGGAGCACAAAAAGGAAGCCAGGCAATGAAAACATGAAGCTGTGGCGTTTGTTACAAAGACACGTCAAGATATGTGATCCATGCCAGTCAACAGCTATGCCAACATTGAGAGCAAAATGTGGGAAAAAGGTTAGCGCATGTAACCCTGAACTTAGCATCATGCTGCCCTTTTACCCCAAAAATAGTGCCTTATATATTGAAAACAAATCTGGACCTCAGCACATGCCACGGTGACTAGGTATGAGTCTGGCGGGTCTCCATGATATTCATGTTGACATTAACAGTAAAAACCTGGACAAACCCAGCTGCAATTCACTGCCTACCAAATTAAGCCATAGCTACAGAATACAATGTATTAATTTAACTGTAACAGAGTCAAAGTGGGATCAAATGTGTAATCTAACAAAAGCTGATGTATTTTTTACTGTGTGGTTAACAAGTACCTACATTATTTTCTCTCTTTAGTCAGATAAAGTATAAGTATGATGTTACTAAACATTCAAAGCTATATTTGTTGTAATTTTGGCTTCAGTAAAATTTTACCAAGCATCGCTGAATCAATAAATAAAATAAACTTGATGCAGCAGTTTGTGGGGACACTCTGAAACGCTATGGTGCACAAAAGATTATCGCGTTGTGTATTATTTTCATGAATTTGAACACGAAGAATTAAGGAGCAGCCGCTCTTGTATATAATGTTTATGGTTCTTTTTTCTTTCTTTCTTTCTTTCTTTTTTGAGGTGGTAACAAAGAAAGTTTGTTATTCAAACGCTTCAATAATGTACTCGAAATGGACCGGGATGCTAGACTGTTCTCCGATGATAACATAATGAATTACTTCAGGCATAGGCCCATTCTGCTGCAAAACAGCAATTCATGCGAGCTGTAATACTTCAGATCAACAAACCAGTGCCATAGTGTGATAAGAACCGGAGGCGTTTTCTTTTTCCTTTTGTTGTTTTAAAGTATACCCAATGTGCGTTATCCGGCATAAAGAACTAGATTCAATTAGAATGCTGTCTTAAACCGAGCATTATCATACGATCAGAGCGTTTTTGACTGATAAAATAGAAATTAAAACAGCACTTCACGTTCAGAGCTCAGAAGTTACAGCATAATGCGACAGAGGGCGACATACCGTCCTTCAGTACAGAAGTGCTATCAACTTTTGACTGGAACTCTCCAAACTGTAAATATAGCCTACTCCAGAGCGACGAAGGCTAGTGTTAGAAGTTTTGCGGTTCCAAGAAAAAGTAAAGCAGCCATATCGTTTAATGAAAACTACAACGGGCAGCTGAATAGCCATCGTGTTAATGGCCTTGACGAAGAACTCATGATTATGAAAATAATTAGTCTTGGTTCTATCCTAAAAGTAAAAATATGGCTAAATACATTTTTAAAATAGGATGTGGCTCGCAGTTCACAAATTTATTTATACTTCTACAATCAGTTTCAATTCTTAATTCACAAAATTAATAATACAATTAATAAAAAATAATTTATGATATTAGACTGTGTTAAAAATCATGTGAAAATATTGCATCTTGTGTCCTTTTGTGATCTGAATTAGGCTAGGCCTACGTTTGATGGGGGACTATGATCTGTAATATTTAACCAAAATTGACATAATAAAATAATAGCGTGAATGCAAATTCTACTTTTAATAATGAAACACACAGCAATTACACTAATAAGATGATCATATTTCTAAACCTCAAGCCTGGTTTATCAATTAATGAGTTCCAAGTTGGGGACTTCGGTTGCATTTGCCATCATGCACTGACCACAAAACATATTAAATATTCTGAACATGGATAAATATTGTAGGAAATGCAGACTAACCTTCAATTAGGGGCGACTTCGTGAGGTCTCTTCTGTCCTCGGGGAATGATTCCACTAGCCTCTTAAACAACCTCCCCAAATCAGAATAACTCCGGTGCAGGTATAAAATGTTTCTGTCCGACCATTCGGTCCTGATCTCAAAGAACTCCTCTTCTTCGCCTCGCTGACTGATAATCAGTCGCCGGATCCCGTTCACCCAACAATCTTTGACAAACATGTTCACCAGCGACGTGCCCTCGAAAACCGCCGATGCCATTCCTTATCATTCAGTCCAGCATTCTGGGGCGAGGAGCTTGGCCGCTCCTGTCAAGTTTTCTCGGAGAACTAAAAAGCCGTGCCCACCAAGAACGATAAATGCCCTGGTTATTGACTTATTTATTACAAATGCACATCACAAACGCTCGTGAACTGCGCTGTTTCCTGTAGTCTATTATACTTCTGATATTGCTCTGTTATAGATGTTCTGAAATGAAGCATAACAGTTCAAATCGGTGTCTTCTGTTCAGTCCAGCGCATACGCAATTCTAAACGTGGCACTGACAGCCTGCAGTTTGGGAAAGGGCTGGAACAAGAAAATAACAAAACAAGCCGCACTCAACGATTGGAGAGGACTTGACCGTTAGTCACGGACTTTTTTATGAATAGGCTGTAGAAATTTAACACTAATAAGAATGCATGTTAAATTGTAACAATCGTGTAACACTGGGAGAATAGTGAAATATAATCTTAAGTGTCCAGATCGCTTTCGCTTTTTTAACTTGCCATATTTACCCTAAATTGTCTCCGATCTTAATCCGCAGTATTACTTCTCGGCGAACTCCTGCATATCATGAAAAGCAATTATCTAGCCAAATAACAAGATATCGAGTTTTCCTAAGCCACTGGACGTGCATCCCGTTTCCGTCGACAATTTATAAGTGTAGGCTACGTGTCCTCTTGCTTAGCCTTCAGCTTTCACTGTGTAGGCTACAGAAGTTGTCCCATTCCCCTCCCTCTTCCTCAGCGCGACTGGACGCTACGCAAGGAATGCTACTTTCTTTAATGTAGGCTAGCTATCATTTGACGGTGCTTGTGCCTATGTGTCGGTCATGTCTAAAATCAAATTTGGTATCAATGGAAATATTCATTTCCTTTCATAAATCGCCACATCCACAGCGTTATAAAATAAACAACGTAAGAGGTTCATTATAAATCTAGTTTGCCCAAACCCGCTCAGTGTTTCTATTTCTCTCTTTCATGCTTACACGCAAATGTGGTTCCCTCTTTTAATTTTCCTGAACATCACAACACCCAAAAAGGGAAATGAGCTAGCGTGTCTGCTCTTGACATCAGCCTCCTCAGGAATTTCGTAGCTCCTTTTTGTGGATACTGGCTCATGCAGTGAGGTCTTCCTGTAGGATTTGCTGAACAAAAGTAATACCGTAAAGCAGTTAGCCTACTGACAAGTTTGTCAGTGAAAAATTGTGTTATGAAATATAGTTTTGTTGTTCTCATCACTACCCTTCTGTGCTCCAGATAGCCTGCCATCAAACTTTTAAAAGAAATATCTATTGACTGTTTTACTTTTTCTCATCATTTTGAAAAAGTAAGCCGTATATGGTCCAGCCGCGTCAGCATTGACACAGCAGGATTTGATACCAAGCTGTTTGCTAAATCTTTACGCTCAGAATGAGTGAGTGCTTTAAAGGGATTTGTTTTCCAACAGCCCCTGATCCAACTAGTTCATGTTGTTTGTTGTAATGTTATTAAATTGCCTGAATAAAATAACACACTACTCTTGTCATGAGGCCAAATTGATTCAGTTACAATTTATTTGCCGGATAGGGCTTGCCGCAAACTACCATAAAACAAAATATACCCCTGCTGGCATGGCTTAAATAGGACCTCAAGAGTACACAAGACATCCAAGCATGTCAAGTTCCAGGTCTCATGTGGCTGAAAGTTCTCATTTCTGTGCTGTGTTTTAAATGAGACATGAAATTCAACTAGTATTTTAAAACTCATGTGTTTAATGAAAATAATCCTAATTAGAATTTACTATGAAGATGCTTCATTAGTCTAAAGACCAAGAAGTGTCAGGATGCCCAATAAGAAAAATCCCTTCCCTTTTTGTAAATATCATCTATTGATATGTATCGTTTCCTTAAAGCAGTACATATCATCACAACTCCATGTCAGTGATGTATTGGTATGTTCTTTTCTGTGACATGCAGTGTTTTATCATGCATTCCAAGCTACCTACCACATTCATTTTCATTTTCACTTTCACTTTTCCCAACATCTTTGCTACTGCATGTACCTCTTTATTACTTCTTAATTCAAACTGTAACTATTGGCATTACAAATACAAATGTTGCTCCTAAGCCTTCACAGACAAGTATATACACAGTATGGATGTTGTTCTAGAAATCAATCTGACAATATAAGTCTTGCTTTTGTCTCCTATGTTTTGTTTATTTTCAATCCCGTCCCTGTACAGTACCTTGTAATATAGTGTATACTTGTTCTGCATCTGATGTTTTACGGAACGGCTTTCTATGTGACATTTTTTTTTCAGCTGGGATTTTACAAGCCCAATTCACAATGGGCATAGTGCTGTACCATGCCCATGGGTGCAATACCGGTGCTCAGCCCCTGAACCTCATAACTAGCAGTTATGTGCATAGAGCTGGTTCCAGTCCTGACTCTGACAGTGTTGTGTGGTATGTGAGCCTGGTAAGTTTTCATTAAATCACTGGGGAGTAGTTAGGTCATCCTAGTTGGTTCAGAAGACATGTAAAATTCCCTTCAGCCGAAGGCTCTGTTACACAAACATTATGGACTGTGCTTCATCGGGTACTGGCTTCCTTGTGGCTACACTTGGGCATTTCTTTGTGTCAGTGCTGTGTCTGGGGGTATAGTCTCTATTGACCATATATTTCCAGCCTAAGTAATAAGAAGCAAAGCACACCCTTGTGACAGCGACCCTTCTATATTGCCATGCTCCTCAAGGTTGAAGGAATGATGTGAATTGTTTTGCGAATGGAACATCTGTGTCACTGCTTCAGTTTGCGGCACACAGTGTCAATCAGAGGATGTTCATCTTTTTCTAAATGAGTCTATTTGAAAAATCTCTGGCCCCTGACATTCAGGAGTAATAGGACTCGCCAGTCGAGCAAATAATTAGTCCAATTAAATACTGACGAGCAGAAGCAGAAAGAGGCACAGTGGCTGTCCAGATTTTATCAGTCATCTGAAATTTAAACTGGATGTGAAGATTTGGGGGCATATGATATGGGTGTATGACTGTCTGCCTGACTGCACTCAAATCTGGCTGGTCAATTAGAGACAATAGACCTAGTGCCAGTAGCTGAGAACTTGATAGTTTAAAACCCATTCACACATGATTCAATTTGCAATTTAATCAAGCACACCACTTTGGCACACACAGGAAGTTATTTTGGTCATTTTTTCTGACTTTATGTTTCATTTTGTTTTTTCCATAGACATATTTTCGGAAGTTCTTTTTCACCATATCGACAATAACCAAGCATTCATGCCCAGAAGTTACCGCCTTCACTTTGCAATGATAAGCTCGCTATGTCCCCTCATAAACAAATCACATTCCTAAGTATTTTTCCTACATATTATGTAGACAGTGGAAGTTATGTGACCTGGGGAAATAAAGGAAGCAATGGCAAATTGGATTTGCTACCAGATCTACACAAGGCCTCAGATACAGCTGCATATTTTGCTTGCTCACTCTCTTCATCTCTCTCTCTTTCAGACACACACATGCACTCATGCACACACGTTCACATATTTAGGAATAGGTCTCTCTGAGGATCCAGTCCAAAGGATGCCAAGCCGTGTCTCCACAAAGTATTCATCCTTCCGTTTGTATTTGTGAGGAGAGAGGAGCCAAGTTTTTTTGCGTGTAATGACCCATAGACAATTACACTGCTGTAATGCCTCACCCATGACATTATAAGTACCCTTCAAGTCATCACAGCAAGGTCCTGCCCAATGATTTTATGGGAAAGCCATAACCTTTTAATAGAATAATATATCATAATGAACTGTAATGGACCGTAACTCTCATGACTTCAATGAAGAAAGTGTTAATTATTGTTTTAAAAAAAACATTTTCAGTAATAAATATCTCTGCTCCTTGGTCTGACTTGTGGTGCTGCTAAGAGGAAAATCAAAGTTGTAAGTACAAACAGAAAAATAAACTCAGACACACAGAAACATATGCTCACACACACACACACCCACACACACACACACACACACACACACAGGGAACACCTAACAAGGGCAGTCAGTCAATTGCCATTTACTTGAGCTAACTGTCCATGTGTAGTAATGCATACCATAACAACATGGACTAGAGTAGGTCAATACAGTATTGGCATATGAATTAAATAAACAGCAAACACCTCCCTTTAAAGAATGCCTGACAAGTAGTTTATTAAGCACACAAAGCCTTTAATATTTTAAAAGGAGCAGAAATGTTGTCCTAAAGGTCAATGCACCATAACTATTGTGTGGCCAGCAGGTTAGCCCTCTTCTGCAATATCTCTTCATTAAGGGACATGTTTGTTATCAGAGAAGAAACATTTCTGTTACAAGGGTGCAAAAGAAGTACCCAGGAAACATGAAGGAAATTAAAATACTGACTTTGCTCTGTGTTTCTGGACCAGAATTTGTAAGTGATATGTAAACCATGACATGCCTCGCATGTATATATTAACAAAAAAACTCATCATTGAGCTCATATAAATGATCGTGAGGACAGCCTGTCGCTTTGCATCAAGTAGCTCGAGCTTTCTCTGAAAATAGTCTGGCTATGCCGACGCATTTCGAGGCGGCGAAGTTCTCATTCTGGTTGCGGCACGCGCTCACGTTGATGATTCACTCGCATCTTCTCTGTCATTTCATCCCCATCGTTTTGATTTCGAGGCACAGGGGACCAGGAAATGTGTCCACTCAGGTGCTTATAATGCAGCTGTGCACAGACTGGAACATAAAAATCTCTGCTTTAATAGCCTCATTATTCCAGGTTATCAGAGGAGGCGCCTGCTGCATAAAGAATCTTGGGAGGGAATTTTTTTTGAACAGCTTCTCTTCATTAGGTTTAATAGATGAATGGAGAAAAGATAATTCATATAATGTTTGTTATGGATTCATACATTGTTAAAGGGAAACGTTTGAAATCTTAAAATTGATGGTAACTGGGTAGCCATCAATTAATAGGATATAACACATTTAAGCAGTGGATTGAAACTTCAGTAGCTGAATTCTAAAATATTCCCCAGCATGCACCTGTGAGGAAATTCTCATTTTTGGCACTTCTTTATTTTTGTGAAAGTCCCTTTATATCTGTACCAATAGTACATGTGACAGGAGAGGGGCGAGCGAAGGATGTTAGTTCCATTGCATATTTAGCCTATAGAAAATCTATGTTCTATGAGGCACCAGTAAATGAGGTATTCTCCTTTTTCTAATTGCATTACAGTGCTTAATGTAAAGTCATTTTATAAGTAAATATTATTGTTGTACTTTTTTGTAATAGGTTATATAATTGGTTATATTTTGGAATGTACTTACAGGGTTAAGTTAACTGTGTTGAGAAGAATATTTCTAACCTCATTCGAGGTATATAGGTATATTCCCTTTAATTCCCCAGCCCTTTAAAATAGTCCGAATTTCTCCCATACACCCTGAAGAACCCACTAGCCGATTCTGAAATGTGTTCTCCGCTTGAAACAGGCCAAGAAGCTTCTGTACCACATTGGACAATTCACACCCAGCTGTGGGTGACATGTCTGTGCCACTGCACTGACTCACAAGATCCATCGAATGTACCCACCCACCCCCCCCCCCCCCTCTCTCTCTCTCTCTCTCTCTCTCTGTCTCTATCTTCCTTAAGAGTTAATCAATTAAGAATAAATGGATTCTTCCAGGATTGTTGTTATACCCTATATATTTAAAAACAAATTGTAACTATTTGTTTCATCAGTTACCAAAAACATTGTCATTGTTGTTTATAATTCTATCTGGAATGTCTCAAATTCATTCCATGGGATCATTTATAATATGTCCAAAGTGTCTACCAAATCACAGTAAAGAACAATGGCAGCTAGTCCCATGCTATATTGTCACACTGGCAGAAATGTGTTCCAAAGTGACACTGACCTATTGTTAATACAATTGCATTTGGCATGAAAGTGGGGCAATAAATCATCATTGCTTCACCTTCTCATGTTAACACAGAAAATGTCTACTTCATTCGTTAAACACTATTTTAATGTCACGGAATAGCAATGAGTGGCAATAAAAATCCCATTTTCCCTCAAGCACAAGTTAAATCTCTTCGCTGTCTCTAAGCGCTCTCTCTTTTTTTTTGACAGAGAACATGCCAAAATCTCTCCTGGGAGCATAGTAAATTATGCCTGGAAAAAGCGCAATAAAGGAAACATGAATTATAATTCCTCAATTTGGGTTTACACACATTATAAATTACATGCTCAGTTGCACATTGAAGGAATATTAAACACACGGTTGGGGATGATTCTTACCTGCAGGATAATGGAATGTCCTTTTAAACAGAATTGAAGAGCAGTTGTTGGTGTGACTGATGACTCTTGGTGGAAAGCTCCGGAAAACAAAGAAACTGGGAATAACCTTTTGTTCTTAGTGGCCATTTTACCTGTGTTATTACATTGATACTAATGCGTAACTAATGCATTACTGTTAATTGACGGAGGATCGTTTTTACTCCTAAAGGAACTTTTCAATAAGTCACACAACAAATGTGAATTGTTCTTTTCTCAGAACCTAACGAATATAGTGCATGCATATTAAAGACTCACTTTCTTGCTACAGTCTTCAGCAGTAACTGAGGAGGAACACATTCAGGGTTTACGTTTTGTATTTGTTATGTTCATTGTGTCTCTTATAGGGCTTTTATTTAAAAAGCGTGATTCAGTCATGTGTCAGTAAAAGAACTGACCGACATCCTTTTCAGTTTTCAAGGCAGGTTAGATGGTGTATGCCATGTTTTTGAGGCAACTTTTTGACCATTTTACTCTTGCAACTCGCCCTTCACTAGCAACATATTAAATCAGCACAATCAACTGGTAATAACTTTTAAATGACAGCGATAACAGGGTTCATTCATGGATCATTTTAAGGAATGAGGAGCTCATTTACAAAACAAAGTCAATGCAAATTGTGTTCTAATTGCAATGACTTCCCCTTGCATTTAATTATTACATATTTAAAACAATTTTGTATTTTTTTTTTTAGATATGCATTCCAGGGGACCTGAAAAAGACTTGTCCAAAGTCTGCCCAGAGAGCCCAAGGGACTGATTTATGTGGCAGTCATTTGGATATCGCTCCTGCTCTCTGTGCTAGGCTGGATGAATAGTTTTATGGGAGCTGCTGCAGGATCAGTGATTTGAATACAAATAGCATCTGGGAGCTCATCCTTGGCATCTCAGAGTTTACCACCTGGCCTCATCACCCTGAAGTGTTCTCATCCTACTGATTTCATAACGCGCATGGGCATTGTCCAGACTTAAACGACCTATGATTCTATGCTACCGCCCCTTTAACAAAAGCAGCGCAAATCACGGACTTTGCTTATGTCCCTATAATTCAGAACTGTGCTGTGAAAGAGAATGGAAACAATGGCTTGACGATGCTATGAGACATCAGCTGCAGACTCCTGAATATGTCTTGTTTACTGCTGGCCAATTGATTGAACCTGTTATCGTCTTCCTTTTAAATGCAGGCAAAGATGCTCACCCTATACCAAAAGGATGATATTTGACTTAAGGCAAATTCAAAAGATGAATGACTTCATGGACTATGGGTACAATAACCACTCGGCCAGCTCCTCATATAGAAATGACCAAATACTGTTTCTCACAATATGATGCAATGTTTGAAACAGCAGACTATTGTGTGTAACTGTTTTGGTGCTTTGGCTATGTTCCTTGCTAACAATGATATTGATATTATGAATGGATGAGTGGTCAAAAGTACCCAATTAAAAGCGTAGTTTCTTACGTGACTGTCTCAGCTGCCAGGTTAGGCTGCTCATGTATATCAAATCACTGACATTAACTGACCAGCATAACATAAAATCATGTAAACCTAGTAGGCCAGATCCAGAAACCTGTGTTTCATTCTAAAATCACAACAGAAAGTGACAGAACACCACATCTTGAGTTGAGACAAAGCTAGTTTGTGCAAAAATGTGCCTGAAACTGAGGGATTTGCTGTGCAGCTGAGCAGACAAGGCCTAAGAGGGGCTTGTCTGGGATTTGGGTGCCTCACATTGATTTAAAAATATCACTCAAACGCAATGCCTTTAACCCCAACTAAATCCACATAAATAAGACGGTACATTTCCTCAGACAGTCACCCATGGGTAAACAGAAATGAAATGTCATCCATAAACAATTATTATTACCAATTCAAACCACAATCAAAGAGATATTCTAAGAGTCCCTTCTAACTCACAATTTAAAGAAAATGAGTTTATGAAATAGAAGTGCCAAAAAAATTCATTATTTCTGGGTCCATTTCTGTGATTTATTGCTAATTGTCACTAAAATGTATTATATTTTTCACATGCTGAAATCATAGCTCTATTGGTATAACTATCTCTGTTGGTGCCTAGCAGAGCTGGGTGGTTATAGAAAAGAATATCTGTTCTTGTGTGGCAGTCATTTTCATACCCAGAAGCTTATATGGAATGTTCAAGCGTGAAATCCTGGGTTTTGAATACCATTGGTATTCCATTGCTGTGCACTAAAATGCAGAAGACACTATGCACAAGAAGACATTTTTATTATTACATTCAGCATTCAGATACTGTATTATATGTGTCAAAACATGTACTTTGGATGTATGTGTCAAAATTTTACTTTAATTCCTTTATCTCATTTTAAAGTCAAAATCAGAACTGCAAAATGAGGTATTGTGCTGAGACTGAATAAATTGTTGTGTAAATATGTGTACTATGAAGTAGCAGGATTACAACAGTTCTGTCCACAGTAATGTGTCATGTCAGTCTGATCTGCTGGAAACCAGCGTCCTTCTAGTGTTAGACAAGTTGGAGTCTGCATCATTTTAAGAAACACAACTGCTTAACGCAATTTCTCTGTTTGGTGATTCATGTGGTTGCACAAACATAGCCCAGTCAGGAGGATACTGCCACTCTGTTCCGGTCTCTGCCAGAGAGGTTTATAAACATCTCCTCAAAAATAGAACACCAGAGGTCCACGACTCATCAAGCCTCGGCAATTTTCATATTTAAAATCCATTTGTCTGTCATTATTATGGGCCTAGAGTCAGATTGGTGTGACGGATGGAGGAGGGTGGGAGGGACATTTGTTATACCACAGAAAAAAATGGGAGGTTGGGAAATGCCTTCCGATACACAAATGATGACAGTACCACGGCACACCCAAACCACAAAGTTCCACCAGTCTGTGTGTCTGCCCAGCATTACGTATTACCATGGCTTTGCAAGCATTAGTTACAACACTAAGCCAAACACCACATAGTGCCACATAATTTGGATCACAGTTATGTCAAAGAACTTCACCTCCACTTTGCCTACAAATTACGGATTATTTCCCTTAAGGGAACTTGCTAGTGTACTCTCAAGGAATGTATATTCAGTATATCACTATAATAAATCTGTACAATGCACCACACAAATACAGTTTCAGCATATTATAGAACACAGCTTATACACATTTACAGCATGCATTGCTGGAAGTGCAGTGCCACACCTTACATGTGGCCATGACTCTTTCCCAAACAGCAACTCTGGTAATACCCTACTTACTGTAACAAAAGTAATTTTCTCACAGTGGCTATAACACTAATAAAGGCCTAGTTACTGAACTAGTTACTGGCTACTGAACTTTCAGCAACATTTTACAAAAACTAGCTCAAAGAAAGAATGGCATGGTGCCAACAGGCGAATGAAAAATGATGAGATCCAGGACAAGCAGAAACAGGTGTGGAAGATTATCTGGGGATGATCCACTGTCAGAGCAGCAGATACTGCTGTTGCATCCTAAGGGCAGAGCAGATGATAGGAGCGGATGGCATGTCAATGTCAATGGCAGAGGCTGGTATGTTTAACAATTAGTTTTTACTGTCAGTTGGAAAAGAACATTTTTCATTCAACATTTTCCCTCTTGGCCTGATTAGTTGATGATGTCCTTTTTGTCACTATTAGCATCATGTAATTATATTTACATGGCAATAATATTTGTGAATTATCTGGAGTACTTCATGAGTCTCCCTGTTTTTCACATTTGTTCAGTTTGACAATGATGTGTTTCAACATAGAGGTACTCGTAACACTGTATAAGTGGAGAGTAACTGTAGTCACCCATTGCAATCACGTAATACATTTCCTGGGTGTATGATAACTTCAAAAAATTTGTCCTTTACATATATATCTCAAATTCATTCACTTTGGGGATTGATAGACCTCTTAACTAAGAGTTACATCTCTAATAAAACATGCTTTTTGTCTTCCTCAGTAGAGGACAAAAATATAAGAGATTGAACCTCCCAAGACTACCCATATTCTAAACTTATGTAGCTTGTGTAATGTAGCAGACTTGGGGGTATTGGTGGTAGGTGTTTGTGTCAAGGTGGAAGAACAGAGGTTCTGCCACTGGTTCTTTGAGTTTGAGGGAAATAACTATGATTCCACACAGGTGTGTCAATACTACTCTTTTTTTCTTGCTATCACATATACAATTCCCGATCTCGAGGCTCTATCCTAACATACATGGAAAAGCAAATATAGCGCAACGTTAGCTCTGAGTTTGAGAAGAGTTGGAACAACGTGCAGGTAGTTCATAGTAACATGGCCACTCTTCAATAGTGTCACCTTCCAGCTCCAGCACTGTCCAACTAGTAAGTTAATAGCAAGAACAGCACATAAGAGGGGGGAGCTCATGAATATGCTAATTACAAACAGCAATTGATTGAACGGTACAGAGTTACAAATCGATTGTTATGCTTGATGTTATTCCATTAGTTAATGTCCCATCCTCAGCTTAAATTAGCCTGTGCATGAGATTAGTTAACAATAGACAGAGAAATGCTTTATAAATTCATAAACATAATCTACAGTCTATGAGCATAATACAGACTGCTCGGTTGTTACACAGTGGTTATGTAGCATTTAAAATCCCCTCTGCTCAGAGACATCCCGTATGTGTCACAGATGCGGCTTGATATGACTGATCATCGTCTCGTAAAAAGGCCGCGCTGCTCATTATTTCCAGAATGTTCCTTGTTCATCAATACATGGTATGCTGTGAGACTATTAATCAAATCCAAAAGCAGATTTATTCAGCACAGGGGTGTAATGCAGGCAATACAATAAGCAGTCCAATTTCCCCTGTATTGAAAATGCAAGTCACAAGCTGTTACATATGTATGCCCTCAAGGGAGCAATGAGAAACTCGCATAGAATGGAAAATCTCCTGTAATTTTGCCTCAGTCTATTTCAATAAATTTGACTACACCAGAGTACTTGTGGGGGCCATACAAGCTGAAATAGAATGAGATGTGACACTTTTATTTGATAGGTTACATGAATTTAGCCGGAAAAAGTATTGTTCCGTGTAAACTCACTAATGGATGATTATATTGCATTGAACGCTTGAGAAAGTGTTGTTATTCATTTCAACAATGTTTTTCATTGATTGATTAATTCATATTTTCATATATTTATCACATAAGAAAAATCCTTGTTGTTTTTGGAGCAATTATAAGAAAATTTGGATAGCTTGACAAATAATGACGATGTGAACTAGATGAGAATGATTGGAGATTCTTCATTTCCAGAAAATAATCGTGGACTCTTTCATCTCATTGAATTTAAAACACAATCTCAGAAATCTGTAAAAAGCACCCATTCCTGAGCTGCAACGAAACAGAAACAAACTCTCAAAATTAAGTGAAAGTGTAATATCATCCTGCTTAAATTGAATGTTATTTTCTTTAGTTCGATAAAGGATTGCGCAAGGGGAACAGCGTGAATTCAAGAAACATTCAAATCATTCTTTAAGGGAACATGGGAGTCCCAGCATGCTTTGCTGCATATCAAATCTTTGACGTGAACTCCTTAGACCTTTGAATAGAACCGAAGTGCAATTTGTTTGGCCACTACCCTACTGTGTGTAGTTTGATTATAAAGTCCCGTATGTGTCCGTGTCCTTTACCCTTTGTACTGGTCCCCAGTTGCTCTTTCACACAGGGTGATTGTCAGCTCATTGCCCTGTGGTTCAAAGCAGGCAAATGTATCAGGGCTTGAGGTAAAGTTCCTGGTGATCTGAAAATTCAATTTTCTGGAGATGTGAAGCAGGCAGCGAGGAAAAACTGCATCAATACAGTTTGAGCCATTTTATGAGACCTGTAAAAGTCCCAGCCCTTGCATGCTGCAGTAAACAAGAGGGAAGTGAAGGCATCTGTCCAAGGTTTGCGCTGATATCCCTCACCTACCTGCTGGCCTTTTAAAATGGCTCCACCAGAGAGGACTGGGATTGATGTCTGAACCCTGCCAACTCCATTCTGTGCTTGTCAGCCAGTGGATTTTTTCGCTCAACTCACCTTTTGTTGTTTAAATATACTGGAGTCTGATCCACAGGAGCCATCGTTTCTAAGCATTCCTTGCTTTAAAAAAAAGCTTTTAAAAACACCAAGAGGTTCCTCCATCCTACAATCCAGCCATTTCTCTCATAAACAATAGTGTAAATCTTACCTTTGGTTTTGTCAAAGGTGTGCTGCAATTCAATGGCTTGGAAATAATATTCATGCACATTTCTATGTATTGCCGAATGCACCTTCATCTTCTTGTGGTTCAGCAAAAAATAATGGCTGAATGTGCAAGCAGAGGTTTCATGCATCACCTTGTTCTTTTTTTTGGCTTGTAATCCAAAGACAAGCACAAATATTAATGATGATGTGCTTTCTCTGTGTCCTTCCAAAATCCCGCCCTGCTCTTGGGAGGGTGCCATACCCCTTCCTCGTTTCCACAATGACACATTCATGCATCTGTGAAACACGGTCAAGTCAGCCCAATTTTTTATTTTGCAATGATTATGCCACATTTGATGTGGATGTACTGCAGACACCATTGCATGGACAGCCTGCCACTTTCCTGTCCTGGCATGAAAACGTGGCAGTGAATCTCTCTCAGGTCCGAGCCGCTTGACCGTAAAACATCAGGCGGGTTTGCTGCCGTTCCCCTGTTTAATCAAACTGTATTTCACTTCCACTGAGATCAGACAGTGGTCTAGGAAATGTTGTAACTCTTCGAGAAGGACACAGGCACACTCAGATGCATGTACATGCCACCACTCCACCTCCCCTACCCTCTGAATTATGCATTTAACTCATTTATTTGTTCTGTACTATGCTGCAGGGATGCTGGAAACATTTTCCTATTTTCTTCTCGCCAAACAGCAATTCACCCAATATTCAATATCCAGGTGAACAACGATGCCTATGAGACAGATAATCCTATCCATTTTTCCTAATAGAAACTACTAATCACGTCCATATTGATCTTGGGCATCATTAGAGTAGCCATTTTATGTTGAAACAAATGGTAAATATCTGGATTGGAAGGATTTGTTTCAAGTACATCTAAAACCCTGGTAAGGTCTTGTCTGAAATTACACACATTTCAAAACTGGCTTTGCTGCTAACATTTCTTTACTATTTAATAAAAGCAGTTTATGCTCATTGTAAGCAAAGCAGTGCTTTTGTGTTCCAGCACAAAACCACAGGCTATATGTGAAGCAGGATTCCTGGAGGCTCAGATTTTTCTTTGGCAGTTTACCATTTGTCCCCCTGAACCTGGGCCCATGATTTCGCCCCATCCAGCAGGACACACAAAATGAAGATGGGACACTATAGGAATAAATCTGCCAGATCCTCACACCATAGTCCCAGTGTCCAAATAAATCCCTCGTCTTGGACGAGGCCATATGCTTGGGGCGTATTTCCCAAACTGCCGCCTTCTCCTCGCGGAATCCTTCGCAGGCTCCTGCCACGCTCGCGGTCCACACAGCGGAACACCATAAAAATAAAAAGAAGAAAGGGGAGCAAAAGAAAGGACAAAGGAAGCATCTGTCAGAGAACAAAGAACATCTGCCTTTAGCCCAGGCGATGGTTTCTCTGGCTCAGTCGGAGGAGCGGCCATCCCGGGCCATTACTCCCATAGTCTGTGACGCAAACAAAGTCGACCGAAACCATAACTCTGCCCGGGCCCGTGAAGACAAAGCCCTTCCTGGATGTCCGCAGACGAGGGGGCGCCTGCCTTTTCGGAGGCCTTCTCAGGAACGGGAATGACCGCGGCAACGGGCGCTGCCCTCTACACGCGTGAGGGGCGGGAAGGCGGGGCGGGAAGGCAAGCTGGCGGCCGACTGTTGTCTGTTCATCACTGACCCTGTAATAGAGTGCGGCGGTGATCCGAGCATCTGCTGGGCCGCTTGCTTTATGGCTCATTGATTGTTACGCTGCCTTGGCCTGAGGCTTTTTAACACCCATTCCCACACAAGCAACATGCTCCATTCCACAGCAAACAGTTGTTGGGCTGAAGGACATCAGCTGCTAGTCTTCTCAATGCCTCCAGTACCTTTACTCAGGAACTATGGGACACGGAACTGAGAGCTTTGCATACTCTAAATTGGCGGTATGGTACCTTGGTAAGAGGCAATAATTGCACAGGAAAAGAGCAGTAAGTTCACCTATAGGTGTTCCGTTTGACATTCGAAGAACACACAAAGGCAACAAACCTTCGGAGGCAGATTCATAAATGCCTGTTACATCCCACCAGACACATTCCCTGGATTTAATTATCTCATAGAGCAAACTGAGAATCCTGAAGTCATTCATTTTTACCACATTATTGAAAAGCCTTTCTGGCACATTTTCTTGGTTTTGGAGTGTTCTCAGTCTCAGATTACTGTCTATTTTCGCAGCTTTTATAACAGCAGGATTCCAGCTCCTGTGCGGATAAACTTCAGAGAACATTTGTAGCAATTTACGGAATGTAAGCCAAAGAAAAAAAGTCTTTCTCAGTACTGTGTGTTCTTGGTCAGCACCTGAAGAACCGGTATCTAAAGAGGGTACAGTGTGAAGATTGTGTCTTGTGGCCTGAGGGGAAGGAGTATAACTGTTCTTAAAGGTTATGAAGACTACAAGCTAATCACTTGAGAGGAATCAGGGCATGTACCTTAATTACACATAAAAAATGCCTCACAGTGATACCTTTTTAGGGTGATTGCTCACTCCTCTGTCCCCACAACGCATCACATGACAGTAAGTTGAAGGATGACTGTACTGAAAGAACAACTTAGGCTGCACCTCAACATGATTAACTTAGAAGCATAACCTTTCTAAGTTCTTTAAAGGACTTGTTTGCCCTAGTGTTTCCATTTCACATACCTATCTCAAACCAAAGACGTTTCAATCATACCTCCATTGTTCATTTCTATGCCCCCACAGCATAGCACATACCATATAGTATTAAGTGAGATGATTGAAAATTACTTTGTCTGCACCTGAGCATGATTAATGATAAGATCTATAACCTTTTTGATGGTTTTAAAGGGCACACATAGTATACATTTCTATTACCGTGCAACACACCTATGAAAATGAACTTTGAACTTAATTTCAGTTTTTAAAAAAGCATTTATAAATCATGCTTAGAGAAAGTGTTCACACATTTGTCCGTACATTTTGAGTAAATGTGCTCCAATTAAAAGATCTGCAAATGCTTTCTAGGTGTAACCAGAACCTTTATATTTCTGTTGAATTTCTTATGAAACAACTGTCAATAAATTAAAAATAGAGACTATTTCCATTTGTTACAAAGAACATAAAGGACATAATGTGCAGGCATTTGTTATGTAATACATGATATGCATGATTTCACATGCTTCTAAATCCAAAATGTAAGAAGCCTTGTGTAATATGTGCAACTCCTTGGAATGTATACCTTCCCTTTTCAGCATAATCAATATTGATTTTAAGGAGAAGCACCTTGTGTCAAATCGTAAGGTATGTTGAAGTTCCTAAAGTAATTTCAAATGAACCTTTGGCAGAGTACCATTAATCTGTGTCCTTGTTTATTTACAAGGAAGAGTGGCCTCCATCTCAAAAAAACTGCGTGCCTATAAGTATGGCTTCAGCTACACATAAAATGTCAATGTTATAGCACGCCTCCAGGTGCAATGTGGCCTGTGTCAGAGCCAGCTTATTTTGTCATTTTAAACTCAACATGGGGGAAAGCAGATGACTGGAAGCAGGCATGCTTATTGTTAGGCTATGTAATTAGGAATCAGGATGTTTTTGTTTATATAGGCTCACTATATATAGACACAAAGACAGCAAGGAAATGTTTGTAATTATGTCATTGGCACAAACACTACAAAAAAAGGAGAAATGTATGTATTCAGTAACTGTAGTACAGTAATAAATGTTTCTCTGATTGACAGTCTACATAATTGCTTCTTGTGTCCACAGGCCATGAATAGAGTTACAGTATACAGTGTGTTTGGAAGCTAAATATATATATCATATAAACAGTGTATTGATGTTGAAGATCTTCTAATCTCACATAATCAGCAGTCATATATACATTTTAAATAAACCCTCTATTGTTAAAGTATGTGAGTACTTATTAAGTATTGTTTAATTACAAGTCAAGTAGGATTCACTTGACAGTGAGTGTGGCAGCAGTGCTGTAATTACTAAAAACAAAACACTCATTAGGCTCATTGACAAAATAAAAATACTTGCAGTACCATTAGCACATTTCAACTTTTAGCAGATGTCGTTATACAGAGCAAATGACACAAATCACATATATATAACTCATTTATATATGGAGAGTTTAATTGAATAAATTCAGGTTAAGCACTTTGCTTAAGTGTATTGTAGCAGTGTCCAACAGAGAGCCATATGCTACCTACACTTAATGTATGCAAGTAATTAAATCTAACTTATATGACATCAGCAACATTCATGAGCAACATTTTTGAAGACAAAAGGATGTCTTTTTTTCAGTTTTCTTCTGTCAAGTTACATCATATGTTAATCAAGCATATGTTGTAACAAGCTGAAGAAGTCTTTCTGACTTGATGTTGATAGAGGCATTTGGATTGAATTATCCTTCCTTAGAGCAGCATTAAACCAACAATGGCATATGTCACATGGCAGAGTGAAGAGTACAATCTAACCAAAAACCAAAATTCACCAAATTTGTCTAGAAATGAATCAAGTAAACCCTCGATACTGCTTTGGGAGGGTATGTAATGTGCTCTTTTCATCTCTGTGGGATTTGAGGACTGCTTCGTTTGAATACTGGCTATGTCATTTAGTGAGTCATCTAGCTTCTCTCCAGACAGACTTAGGATTTTCATAAGATGATACTGTTCCGAAAAAAATATTTTCTAAATCCGAAATAACTGACCAAAAGTAGAAAGGTGATGCTCTTGTATTGTAAGTGTGTCTGAATTGAAATATAATATCTTCAAGTGTGAATTCATGAGTGTCATTTAAAAAGTACAGGGGCGTGTTTTAAATTAAAACTTTACGTAACTATGTACAGTGTTGGGGAGTAGTTAAACTACATGTGGTTAAACTAGAAGTTTAAGTACTTTTTGCAGCAGTTTACTGGGAGTTCAGCGACTTTTGTGTCGTGATTGTAGTAGTTAATTATTTTTGAGGTGTAGTTAACTATAAGAACTACCAACTACTTTTGGCCCTAAATTGTTTTCCAAAGCCCTTAGACCAAATACCACTTCCTCTTTTTCTTCCCTCTCACTGCCCTCTAATCCTGATTGGAGAGAAGCACTACACTCCACCATAGTTGCCAATGGTCAACTGCCAATCGCCACACATTGTTGGTTCTCCCAACTGAGCTGTATAGTGGTTCTCCCCGTGTCCGTCATGTCTGGGGAACATGACAATGATCACTTTTGAATCTTTTTTTAAAAAGCTGAAATCAGCTATTAAAAATGAAAACTAAGTAAACTTTAAATGTGTCATGCTTCAAGGAGACTGCACAATAATGGCAAATAGAACAGTTTGAAAGCTGCAAGTTTTTGCATTTCAATGTAATTTTCAATGTAATTCAAAGTAAGCGTTTGAAATACAGTCTATTCAAAACAGACAAAAAAATAATAATAACCCAAAGTGTTCATAATAGACAACAGACAAGATGCCCAAACTGGTTCATACTGAGACAAAAGCTGATCCCACCCCCCACCCCATCTGACGATTGAAAATTACCACCCAAGGCCAACAACACTGTCTCTTCAAATGAAATAAAGCACCATATGTCTACTAAGCCATGATTTGCTGTTTGTTTGTTGATCAAGGTTTTTAATCAGGGAGGCTGGCAAATATTCCTAATGTGCAAGAGCTCTCAGGGGGTTTTAGCAAGTAGTTGTACTGTTCAAATAAGGATTAATTTTTTTTTCTGGGAAATAAATAAGTGGCAGTGTCTGTCCAAACACGAAGACAAAATGAGAGATCAATGGATATGGAAACCCATCAAATGAGCCAATCGTGATTAAAAGGGATGAGGCATTTCAGCTGTGTCATAAGTAGTCAGCGAGGCTGTCATCTATTATATACAATCATCTACCCATGTAAGTCTTCCTTTTTTGGGACTGGATCATTTTTGTATCATCATTGACCAACTGTTTCAAGCCCTAACAGCCAGCATCCCCCCAACTGTACAGTATATCTCAGTGTGGTGCTTTACTGTAATATTAGGAGGTGTCTTCTCTTCCTCTCCTTTGGCAAAGACTCCTGATCATAACTCAGAGCTCTCCGGTCCCATATGCACTCTGCATTTCTGATTTATAAAGTGAACATGCTATGGCGCTCATGCGAGATTAAAGTCTGGGCTTCACTGATACCAGACGTTCCATTAATACAGGGCCTCTTTCGTAATGTCTAATAAATCACATGCTTTTTACTCTGTGTGGGTCCGTCTGTGTGATCACCCTCACAGCTAACATGTAGCGTTCTCGCAGTGCTGCCCAAATGATCACTCTGCCAGATAAGATATACCATTCTTGCGACTACGTGATCACCCTCTCTGCTCACATGCAATGTTCTTGCAGAATTGCTCCAGAGTGCACCACTGTGAGGTTACGAGAAAGCCGTTCTGAAGTTTTAAAATCAAATGGGATTTATTTAGATTTTACAAACATTTTACAAAACATTTGTCACAATATACTGTATGTCAAAGCATACCTTGACCTAAAGCCCCAAGGAAAAACTGTCTGGGGGGGGGGGCAAATAGGAGGAAACTTCAGAATCAGCCTAAATCAGTACAAGACTGGTTCCATGGAGGCAAGAGATCAGCAGTTTCAGGGGGTGGCTGCTCTGTTTCATCCAAATACACACTTTGGATAAAACATTCACAAGTAGGGCATTATTTGTGTGTGTGCATGTGTGCATGCATGAGTGCATGTGTGCATGTGTTTGGCAGCATAATTGTATACTGGGACCTGAGGCCACAGCACCATAAGGGCCAGTGGGGACCTCCCACTGAGCCCTGTCCTGGGAGAAGGACTGCAGTTCCACAGCAAGGGCGTGTGGCTGAGTCTAACGGGGGAGTGGCCTGATTGCAGCAGCGCACGTTTCTTGTCATAGAGGGTGGGAACCTGCCCTTGAAGATGTAAATTTCCCAGCGTCTTTATTTATTCATTATCCCACATGACAGCGTGATCACTGTGGGGAGGTGGAGCTGATTTGCTGATTTTCTCAACTTTAAGAGTTTGTTGGCGATTTTCTCCACGCGTCATGCACCTTCCACAGCATTCTTTGCATTTTTGCGTAAACCTTTTGTCTAGACTGTACAATACCATCTCTATAATACCATAACCTTTCTTCTTTTTCGTAACAAGTGCTTTATACATTTGACGCATCTTCAAAGTTACATATCGAGTTCCCCAACCGTTAGACTACCCTACCAACTATCCCTACATCTTTCTGAGGAGCCTCTGTGGAACCCCCAAGATGAAAGAACTCTTGGTGTTGCACTGTCTTATAGCATTGACATTAAATAATACAGAGCAACCCTCTTGTTAGCACACTGGATGTGTACATAACCCAGATGTATTGATGAAAACTGGAGGAGGGAACTGCTCCTATTCAAATGCTGTTTAAATATGCTGCATGTAGTAATGCACTCCATTTCAAAGAATGATTTTCGACACAGTCGAAATATGAAATATTCATGAAATGCACAATCTTTTAAAGGAGAAGCATTGCCATAATTCAATGTTATTGCATTTTATTGATCTCTCCACTGTTGGAGGTTCTGGCCACATCCTGCATCCAGAACACACCTCTTTGACTCAGCTATGGGTCATTATTATACTGAGAGTGGGTGTGGCTGCCCCAAGGACATGGAGGACATTACTCCGGTAGATTGGCTCAGGATGGAAGCAGATTGATATGCTAAATACATTTTTTTGGCCCGATTATCATGAGACATATTGATTTACCACCGAAAATGTAATTTAGGGCTAAATCCCTGTTGAATGTCACAAAATTATTTCCATGATTTATTTTTCCTTTACTTTTCAGCATAATAATGGTACTCATGTATTTTAGTTATACATATTTTGTATCCTTTTTCATATCCAGTAGTATCTAGCAGCATCATATAAGAAATATGCAGTAATTTGAGCATCCTAGAAAATTAATAAAAAACAAGAACTTCCCATGGGTAATCAGGCAGGATCATCCCAGAAACAGGTATATCTAGGTTCTTGTGAACGTCGTAAGACTTCATGAAATCCAAGCTGTTTAATTAATGTTTTATGATGGCAGCTCTCATACCAAGGAACAGATCAACTACAATGGATCAGACAAAAGATCAAGTACTGGGAAATCCATTGTGTCTGGAAAAAAATAATTCCCTCAAGACATCCAATGCGTATGTACACCAAAAGGGCACCTTATTATTGTTATTTTCTCATAGAACTATGAGTGGTATCTTTTTAAGATCTGTTCATTAAGAGTTTGGAACCCATCGGAAATAATCACTCACAATAAATAGCTGCTATGAAGAAAGAAAATACCAGAATACTGGTGGCATTGTGAACTTTCATATAGTAGTACTAATCAGCACCAGTTTATCATGTCATGATATAAAAGTTTTGATATAAAAAAGTTATTTTTAAAAAATTATATGAAAGTTATATGAAAGTTTGTGCCTTGTGATATTGTCAACCAGTACACATAAGTTCCTGAAGACCCTGACATTTCTGCCCTCAGTATTACAGCATGCATTTTTTATCTATATTGTGGTAATCCTGAAATTTCTGTTTCTGTTATAATTACCTCCTGTTCACCAGGCATTGAGTTACCATGGCCAAAGGGGTGGAAACATGCCAGAATTGCCATGATTGTGTCCACATTTGCAGAGCAGAAAACGTTTTACTTTTACCTTATACTGTGTTTGAAATAAGCAGCCCCTTATAAATGCAATTGGAATGCAAGGGGAAATCTTAAGTGCGTACTTCTCGTTTTATTTAGCTAATTATATAAATGGAGGAAAACCACCAAAGAGAGAATAAAGTGGTCCCCAAAGCAGTGGGAAGTCCCAATGAACGTGAAAGAATGCTGCATGCTACACAAGTGCCGTTTTTCGATCTGTCTTCCATTAAGAAAATTAGAAGCGTTCCTCTGAGGAACTTTTTCTTTTCCCCAAGACGCAGCTTGTTGTCGTCTCTTACACATGCATGCTGTTAGGATTTCAAGCTGTCGCTGCAGCGGCATCCTGTTGCAGGGCGACGTCTGCGTTTAGCCTGGGCTTCTCCCGCCAGGAGCCCCGACGAGACAAGCATTTATAGGGGCCCACAAACCCGGCGAGCGCTGAGATCAATTTTAGAAACCGCTTACTGCCGCAGCCTGCCCTGAAATCCAACAGCCTGGGACG
The DNA here is from genome assembly GCF_018555375.3 of Anguilla rostrata. NCBI lineage: Eukaryota > Metazoa > Chordata > Actinopteri > Anguilliformes > Anguillidae > Anguilla > Anguilla rostrata. The sequence continues at coordinate 16,633,705 of NC_057936.1, forward strand.
TCTGTGTAACTGCACATTTCAAACAGTGTTTTGGTATTAGCCATTAAACTGATGCCAGGTGTTTACAGCCACGTTCAACAACAAGTGCCTTTTGCAACATGAAGGCTTATTTCATTGATTCTGTTGTTGTTAGTCTCCTTCCAAATTCATTTTCAAGTATCTCTTTTCCATATTTTTCAGCAAATGTTGTACTGATGTTAAATAAGAATAAATCTCTTTGGATTAATGTCTTAACCTCTCACACAATAGACTTAAGGACTAAATGATTTATGTAATTAAAATCAATCTGAGGATGCTTTTGCTGATAACAGATTAAACTGTGGTAGAATTTAGCTTGTTAACAGTTATCGCCCACTGACTAAATTATAGACATGAATCACTAAACTATCCTTTTAACCTTAACCATCTTCCTCACACATGCAAATTCCATCCCCCCGCCACCCAACCTCTCTCTCTTTTCTGTATTTATTTTATTTCAATCTCTCTCTCTCTCTCTCTCTCTCTCTCTCTCTCTTTCTTTCTCTCATCGAACAAACTCACAAACATACACACACACACACACACACATAACAAAATACACAAAGAGTTCAGAATCCATTCTCACGTGTGGGTTGAGAGAGGGATCCCCGCGCTCACTCCCACTGCTCCGAGGGAAAACAGGCGGATTTACCCCACACGCCGCCAGGTGTGAGCCCGCTGATGTGTGAAAAGGCGCTTTATCACTCCGAACCCCCCGGCCTCGCAGCAGCTGAAGGCAGGGCCAGCAAAGAGGTCCTCTCCCACTGGGAGATTTACAACTGGGCCCACAGAGAGAGTGAAAAAGAGCTTGTTGCCATTCACACAGGAAGACAATGGCAAATCAGCACCAAGCCTGGATTTCTTGTGCAAGTGTATGTGTATGGGCCTCTTGGTACTGTCCTCATGCACTAAAAAGTGTTTCTTATCCTGATGGCTATGAGTGTGCCTTTTAGCACACCTATCACTACTTATCTGATTCATCTGAACTTCTCAATGAGCAGCAGGAAAGAAAGTGAGCACCTTTCAGCGTTGGTTGGTTACCTTCGACTCACATTCCAAGCTTTAAATGTCTACAGGACAGCTTTAAATCCATGCATCTTACATGCTTCATTCAAACGAACAAAAGGTATTATGCGCGCATTGTTATTATTATGACAAATAAGGATGCCCTATTTACAGTCAAATATCTGAAAAGAGGTTTTGTTTTGGTAGCTTTCCCCATTTTAACGACATTAACTATTGCCTGCTTGAGTCATATGCTGGGTGGATGAGATAAACCAACACTGCTAAAACAATGAAGTTGGTTTATTTACATATGCAGATTTCAGGAGGAGCAGACTGTGGAATCCGTCTGTGAGAATGACCTGCCTGTCTATTACACACTGAAAAGGGAAAGGGGGTAGGGGGGCAGGTTTTGTAATTTGGGAGCCTTTTAAAGCTGGAGCTGGAATGAGAGAAGCTTGGGGCTTGACAGGGAGGGGAGGGGCAGGCTGGGGGGAAAACAGATTTAATGAAAGTAAAGAGTGCTGTGGGCCCCCAGGGCACCATGGGGGTTCCTCTTAACGAGCATCATTTGAGAGTTTGATTGAGAGCGCAATCCGGTGATTGGCTGAGCTCGGTGACGTAGCGGGAGCAAGGCTGAATGTTTTTCCCTCTATCCTTCGCTCTCACCTCTGACTCCGCTCCACATAAATGTGAAATCCGTGACGGATTCTCCGCAGCCTACATCGCCCCTGCCTGTCTTGGCGCTGGGCTTTGCTCCTGATTGGCTGCGTCCCCGAAATCCAGCACTTGACGCCCTCCCAGTGTCACAGGGGGGTCCCCCTCTCCTAAGAAAAGCTATTTTCTCCTTGCCCGCCAGGAGAGAAGACAAACAGACATCTTTCTCTCGGTTTGACACTGTAAATAGCGAGAGGCAGACATACAAATGCATCATGCGCTGAACCTCTCTTTCCAACACAAACATTAGCGTTGGCCCAGGAGGAGAACACCACAGCTAACAGCGTGTGGAAGGACCGGGGCAAAACAACCCCGCAGACTCAGCAGCCACAGCGACTGCCATTAAATTTAAAGGATGATGGTTCATTTATTACACAGACTTATACAGCATACTAAAAGGCTGATGATTCTTTTTATAAAGGGTGCTGCAGTTAGATGAATGTGTGTCTGAGTATGCACTCAGAAATGGAATGGCATTTGTAGGAACTGATTTCTCTTCACCTGATTATGCTGTATTTATACTGCTGCGTTATGCACTTGATGACTCTCATCTGTATGAATACAGAGCACTGTAAGTTGGCCAGAGAATGAGAGAGTGATAAGCATATCAATAACAGTAAATATGCAAGTCAGACAAAGCATTATTTTCTATCACACTTTCAGAATAACAATATTTTAAGCGGCAGCCTCAGGAACCAAAAGTTATAAGAGGTGTTAGTTAATCAGTTTCTCCTGCACCATGGAGATGGCATCCTGGCTGTAAACTTAACAAGGCCTGTGAGCCTAATTGTGATTGCTGAGATGGGCTTGGCAGCAGTGCTTAGACAGCATTAGGCTTCAAAGGCAATATCAAGGCTGTAAAACCTTGAATAAATACTGCATGTTCTACTGTCACCCATATTGTACAACTGGCTTTTAATGTGGAGATTTTAACTTAAGAAGTTGACCATATAAAATGTAGGAAATATGCCAGGGAAAATGTGAATCTGGCCGTTCTCAAACAGAAAATAGAGCAGCGATGCCACTTATCAATGATGTATTACAGAACTGCAATATTGTGCTTTTATAGTTTTATATAAAAAAAGTAATCTAAATAAACATTTTTCACAATTTAGCACACACTGCACATCAGAGCCAACCAAATATGGTAGCAAACAAAAAATAGTACACTAAGACAGGAGACATGCAATTGCAAATTAAACCGCAGTTCTCATCACACATATGGTAAGGGAAAAACCACCATCCACATCCTTGTACACATTGACACAAACACAGACCCATGAGATATAAACTCATATTATGTGTAACTGCAGCTCTGCCCTGCTTGGGTGGGAGTTGATGTCATACAGCTGGTAGGCTACTTCAGTGGCCAGCCCTAAAAACCTCACAGCGAGCCACATGTAGGTGATTCAAATCTGAACCAATCAGGGAGTTGAGAATGCATCTTGAGGATCATTTGAGTGTCCTTGTGATGTGTATGGTTATTAGTAGGGATAGGGCAGAATGATGGATCCACATATTGCACAGTGATGCCAATTAGGAAGAAATAAACTACATCTAAATAAATTCTGCAACATCCCATTTGGCACCATGCTATGGATATTTCATTGTCTCTGTTAACCATAATTCAAGAACCCTTGTAACATGAACACTGGCAGGAAAAGATACTGGCAACATTGGCACCAGTCAGTATCCAAACAATGAAGAGAAGACTAGAGGATCTGCTCTGAATTTCAGGGCTTCTACATACAAAACTGGAGCAGATGGTTACGCTCTTATTTTAAATCCCAGGCCCTAGTTTAACCCCTCACCTCTAGTAATTTCATTCGAGCCTCTGCTTCTGATCCCCCGTAATACATTTATAAATGCTAAAAATATTCCTTAGTATAAATTTTGATTGGGACAAGGAGGTCTATGCTTTTTTTATGAAACTAGACTGGTTATGAAAACTAGATTTTTTTAACCCAAAGAAACAAAACATCATCTCATACAGAGAACAATTGACACATCCTAATTTGTATGCAGGGTTTATGGATCTTAAACATAAAAATCTAATGCAAAACCATACGGTTGGTGTATTTGGGTTATTTTAATGTCTGGGAATCCCATGGTACAATGACCATTTGTAAGTGCATTGTATGTCTTTCTTATGAGTGGTTGTGCCAGAACTGCTGCATTTTGGGGACATCAGAAATTCAGATTTGACAGCACACACATCCTACAAGTCTGATCTGCAATAAACATTTCATACTTGGGATACTTGGGCTTTTGTGGTGTTTGTTTTAGACTACCACAAAGAGAAAATTTAGGATTTGGCTACTCCAGTGCCATTTAAATGATGTGTCGAGACTCTAACCTCCTTTGATTTGGGGCAAGTTGTGAGGTAGAGAAAAAATAATAATTATACCATATGTTTCCCTAATTCTGTTATATTCTGTTAAAAATAAAACATTTAATTCAGCCATCTGTGGCAGGGTTTTATTTTTGGATACTAATGGCTGAAGTAGAAAACCATATGTTCCTGAAATAATTCAACCCACTGGATAACTGCTTATATAGATAGTTGGCTTTGTCAATGCACATGCATGTAACATGTAGTACATCTATATTCATTGTTGCTAGCTGAGATTTCACTCTTCACTTGTGGGTGCCATGCAGTTTGGCTTAATGGGAAGAGACCAAGATGTAGTGATTTAAAGACAGGTGAGTTGCCTGCTGTGGACCCAATTCAGTAATCGACAGTGCCTGTAAAGGGAGACAGGTGGACATGGACAGGATTTGAAGGACCTCTCATCCACAGGAGCCAGGGATTTACTGCAGTGCTGCCTGCTATCCGTCTCTGCACAAGGCAGCCTTAGTAACTGCTGTAAGACCAAAACAAAGAGAGAGGGAATGAAAATAAGAGTGTGAGAGAGAAAGAGTAAGTCACAGGTGGGGCCCAGTACAACAGACCAGGAAACTCCATCGGTCTTATCCAAGCAAGGATCTTGATTAACACACATCACACCCTGACTGCTAATTAGCGAATGTGCAATGACTCTCTGGAATAGCTTTAACCCCTGAAGCCACTGCAAAGATCCATCACTGCAAAACAATCAGGTTTAAAAACCCCATCCTCTCTATCTCCCATACAGAGAACAATGAGGTCACTGCAGGAGAGGACTTTAATAATCATCATAAAGCAAATACTGGGGCGACTACCCCTGCCAAGGAGTTTTTCACATCCCGTGATTTAACCCCTTTCCGTTGCCATGGATATGCTTCCCCGTTGTATTCCCTCTGAGAGAGTGTGTGAAAGATCCTTCATTTCGGCCCCCTGAACACCAAAACTGCACACTTTTTTTCAGGAGGAACAAACAACTCTGGGCAAACTGTGGATGCCTCAGTGAGGCTCAGACAGAACTGCTTTTTGTTGCCTGCATAAATAACTGCCTGCCCAGCTCTGACTGTGAAATGAAGAATACATTTAAAATATATATATATTTTTAATAGTATATTATCACTAGTAAATTATACTGCAGTATACTATTATCTGATTGAAAATGAAGCTTTCTCTGGTCAAATAAAGTTTAGTTGAATATGCCAAATATTTGTAAGGGCCATTTTATTTTGCCTGCTTTTTGAATCTAATGAATACATTTACAAGCATTTCTTTTTCTTTTTAACCCTGAATTTAAGTAACCAAATACATTTTTAAAGGTAATTATAAGTGTAATTTTTTTCAGATAATGACCCTAGTGCTCTTTAATTTTATTTACCAATTTTGGTATGTGCATTCACATGTAAGGCACACATCAGTAAAGGATACATAGTGTATACACACCATACTTGTGTTCCTTGATTTACAATGAGCTGAGCTTTTGAACTTATCAACTTAGGGGCCTCTTGTGGTAATACAGTTGACAACAGGACATACTGTATCCACGCCAAGTCTCATGATGTACACTCATGTGTGCTCCCATTATTTCTCACATCCAACTGCAAGGGGGTCATACTGAATCAATGTCTTGTGAAAAACATGTGTCATATATCAAAGATGAGAGTCATCATGGTGCTGTAGTGCCCTTTTAAAGTATACAGTGTAATCCATACAATGTGTATTTGGCCCCTTATTTGTAAATTTGAATACCACCCTTATTCCACACAAGACTCATTGCAGTGCCTTTCTTTGAATCGCACACCATGCCCCACACAAGCGTGCTTCTCAAGAGTAATGCAAGTTCACTGAGCTCTCTTTGTCTCTAAATCTGAGATATTCAGTGCAGAGATTTGACCTTGTTCATTAAAGAGCACTAACAAGTATTAACAATTGATGAGATTATAACTGACTTGTCTGTCTGTCATTATTAATCACATGAAGACATTACAGGTACTGACAGATGGCTCCTAAGACATGGTAAGAGATTAAAGCTTTAGAGGATTCACCAGTACACAATGCAATGTACTTATTTTGCCATTTTGTCTTTCATATTATGCTAATACCAATCTATGGTTGAATACTCCCCTTCATTTAATGAAAATCAAATCAGACAATTTCCTCATTCATTTTCATGGAAGGTCATAATATTCAAGCAGAACTATACAAAAGACACTGACACTGGTTCGGGAATAGCTCCTTACATTAAAATCCCTGGTGGCATACTGCTGTAGCACTGTTGAGCAATGTACTTCATCTGATATGCTCCAAGGAAAATCAAGGTGCATATATGGAGGACTGAAATTATGCAAAAAAATAAAAACTAGAAAAACTCATAAAAGAGCTGTACGCCAAGTAGCTAAACAATGTAAATGTAATGCAATCACAGACCCGTTCTCCGTGGTTGTTTAAACAGTCCTCGGTGATTCAAGTAGCTGTCCCAGTAGTCACCATGCTTTGACCTACAACCTAATAGCCAGTAAAAGTAGGGTGTAAGTACACCACCTAACTGCTGGTCAGGTGAGCTAATATTAATAGCTTGTGAGGGGGGCTTTCCACAAGGCTCACTGACAGCCCACACAGCTCATAAAGTTGAATTTTTGCTTTTCCATTGTACCACAGACAGCTTTCATCATGAATAATCTGGTAGGGAATAACCTTTTACTTACAAAGAGGGATGTCACATTCTCTCAATAACAAATGAAATGTGTCTTGGAAAAGCTTTAAACATTCAATTTTGCTGCTGACGTTCTTCCTCCATCAGGCTCTCTCAATCTTGGGCTGCTTGCCCCCTCTAGTGGCTGAGAGCATTTTTCATGGAGCCAGACATCTGTCATTTCCAGACCTGGAGAAGCAGCATTGAGTAAGGAGCCTCCCCTGTTCTGAGCATTACCAGCAAGGCTGGTAATGTTCACTCCCCATAGTCTTCCAATCCATCTGACTTAAAAATATACCAATGCTTTAATTTGAGTGAACTGCATTAATTACCAATGGACCCAAAGGTACCTCCATCTAACTGTTCAGATTATGTAGCTCAAAGTTTGTTTTACTTTTCCTATTATAAAGTGCTGCCATAGCATGTCTTATTTTATATCAGTATTTTCATGTAACCACCATGTATCCTGCTCCTGCCAAACGGCTGGGCTTGGTTAGTATTAGTCTGTGGTTAGCACATGGATGGGAGACCTGGGAAAACTAAGTTGCTGCTAGAAGTGGTGTCGGAGGCAAGCAGGGGGTGATCTTTCTTCTGTTCAAATAAACCCAATGTCCCAGTGCAGTAATGGGGACACCTTTGCTGTAGGAGTCTCCATCTGCCAGATGAAAAGTTAAACTCACAGTTAAGATCCCATGAGACTCATCACAATGAGTAGGGGGTTCCCCGGTGTCCTGCTTAAATTCCCAACCTGGCCTCTCTCAACCTGCTACCTAATCATCCCCCAGTTTAATTGGCTAAAAATAGTTATCTCCCTCTTTAGCTCAACTGGTGTGTGGTGAGCATTCTGGCATGAAATGGCTGTTCTGCATCACCCAGGTAGATGCTACACATTGGTGGCAGTTGGGATGAGTTTCCCCTTGTCACTGTAGGCTTCAACCCATTAAGTTTAGCTCCACATAAATATATTCCCAATTCCCAGTTCATGGTCAGTTTCACAAATTCTTACTCTCGTCTTATCTTATCTTATTACTTTGAGCATAAGGTTTATCCTGATCCAAAATGATTTGGGGCGCAAATGATTTTCACCATCTCTGCCTCACCAATCTATATTATAATTCAACAAGGTAGTATATTTTAGGGAGTGCTGTGCTCCATCCATTTTTACTCACAAGTTTCACTGAAATATGAGATGCTTGAAAGCGGTAGTAATAATAAAGGAAATATCTATTTTATATAATAGATATTATATCATAATAACCCACTACAATTCTGTAGTCCAGCTAGATTTCTTTCGAACTGAGATGTACTGATTGTGACGCGACGTGTGTGGGTGTGTTCTGTTCCGTCTCTTAGTTGCCCCGTTGCGCATGTGCACAGCAAGCAACGAGGGATTCGCGAGCCGATGAAAATGGCCGACATGGACACTGAGGTGTGCAGCGAGAGCCGAGATAGCGGGAAAGGACAGGAGTAAGAAATACTGAATTCCATACATTTCATAAACTTGCATTTAATTCTGTCGTGTACGCTGAGGTGACCTGCCTTGTTGGCTGATAAGCAGCATTACTGTAAACAGGTGTCTGTAAAAAGTTGTAAGTTGGCGTTACTAGTTTTATTGGCTATGTCGCTAATGTTAGCCAATTAGGCAAACTAGCGAGCTAACGTTAACTATAACCAAAGTGATGGCAGATTAATTGTAAAATAGCCGATGTTGGCTAACGTCTGCCTGGATGCGTTCCACGAATCGTTGGGATTTGTTGAGGTTGTCAACTTGTTAGCTTACAAACTGTTATTGCCATTGCTAGCTAGCTTACCGGTGTCAGTTTATGTTAGCCACATGCTCTTGGCAGGTGTATTCTTGAACTCAAAGCAAACACACGCTCCTGGTATCCTGGTAACGCTTGATTTCTAGTCAACATTAGCTTGCTAACTGCCCACTTTTTATATTGTCAGACGCAGAAATTATTTTCTAACGTCGTCGACAGCCATTTGTGTAGCTTTAGACCGTTTTATGTTTGCCAATTGTTATAGACTATAATTAGCTAGCCATTTAGCTAACACCAGTTGTCCGTGAAGCATGGTTCTGTAGTTCGCGGTGTGTTACTTTGTTTAACTACAACTACTAGCTACTTGGTCATGTTGGTCCATGTGTTTGTTTGTTTTAAAGCTAGGAAGCGGAAACGTCAGCTAACGTTAATGCTTTATTACTTTGGCTTTTAAGGTTTGTAACAATTTGCTGTAGCATTTCAGACACAGCAGTTGCACTTGGATAGTAAGCAATAAAACAGCTATCTTGCTAGCTAGCCAACTAGGAACGAACCGTGGCTAGAGCATCGTAGGCCTAACGTTACTAGAAGTAGCATTAGCTGACGTTTTTTAGCTTGCTGTCCTGGTAACGTCGTGAAATCTCGGATGAGAACAGGCCGGCCATGGTCATTGAGCTTTTCTCGTTTGGAAATAGTTAAATATGGAATTGATTTCTTTCCAAGTATCTTTTAGTTGTTTTTTTTTCAGATCCCTTTGGCGCGATTAGCTTACATTAGCTAAGATATTAGACATTATGTAACTGCAAACGCTAATGACACCGACCACAGCTTTCAACCCATAAAAGTTCTCGTGTGTAATTTCACTCATAAGAACTGTATAACTCACAATGCAACCTTTTGTCAGGTATTTCATTATGCATAATGTTTATCCTGTGGGAAATCGGTTTCGAAATGTATACCGATGGCCAATAGTAATGTTGCTATTGTTCACAACAAGAAAATATTGCCTTGAAAATAAATTACTTGCTGCCTCCGAGTGGTTTGATTTTGATGCTAAAGGTGAAAAGCTGTTTGTTGCCCTCAGTTCTTACTGACTGAACTCAACAGGAGCATTACTGATTTGCTTTTCCCCCCTGGAACACCTCCTTTATCTCTTAAGTTGATAGTGTAATTGATCAGTAGGAGCTATGAATCTACTGTAATGCTGAAATGGCTGCATGGAAATTTTCAGATCAATGCAAGGATTATTTATGGACTGACAAAAAACTAAGGATGTTTCCACTGAATCATTAGCAACAAGCTAATAGGACAGTGATGCATCGTGGCAGCTATTATCTTTGACATTGTGTCCTTGTTTTTACAGGAAGGACGAAGTGGAGGGTCCAGAGAAGAGTGGGAACGAGGAAGAGAATGGGGACATGTCCGGAGAAGAGGAGGAGGAAGACGAGGATGAGGAGGAGAGCGGTGGCAAGCCAGAGGAGGGGGCAAAGCATACCGGCGGGAGCAGCGGCGGAAAACGCAAGAAGAAGAAGCACAAGCACCGCAGCAAGCACAAGAAACACAAACGCTCGTCCCCCGAGGAGAAGAACCGCAGACACAAGCACCGGCACAAGCACAAGAAACACAAGCGCAAGGAGAGCGCGTCCACGCTCGCGCCCGCCACCGACAACTCCCCCGGCCACGGCACCAAGGGCAAAGGGGACGCCTCCCCCGCGGCCAAGCGGCCCAAGCTGGACGACATGGCAGTGCTGGAGGACCTGGAGAAGCAGAGGGCCATGATCAAGGCTGAGCTGGACAGCGAGCTGATGGAGGGGAAGGTTCAGTCGGGCATGGGCCTGATCCTGCAGGGCTACAACTCGGGCTCGGAGGACGGCGAGATCCAGGAGCGGGCGCGGAACGGGGAGCTGCCGAGGAGGGCCTCGGGGAAAGCCCTCGCCCCCAAGAGCCACGGCGCCCCGCCCGCCGCCAAGGACGCCAAGGCGCGGCGGGAGTCGGCAGACGGCGGCAAGCCCGGCTCCAAGCGCCGGAGCAAGTCCAAGGACCGGGGCGGCAAGCAGCACAAGCCCGACAGGAAGAAGGGCAAGAGCGGCGCGGAGGCCGGGGGCAGGGAGCGCGGCCGGGGACGCAGCCGCTCCAGAGACAGGAAGCGCTCACGCAGCCTCGACCGGTCCAAGGACCACGCCAGGAAGTCCAAGTCCCCCGCCGGCAGGCGCCGCTCATCTACGGACAGGAACCGGCGGTCAGCATCCCCACCGGGGGAGGCGGGGCAGAAGGCCCGCCCGGGCCGGAGGCCGACGCCCCCTGGGGCCCCGGCGGCCGCGCAGGCGGATGAGGGCCAGAACCGCGAGCGTGGCGGGCGCAGGTCCCGGTCGCCCGAGCGACGAGCGCGCTCCAGGTCCAAAGATGGGAAGCCCAGGCGCCCCGAGGCGGAGCAGGACAGGGACAAGAAACCGGCCAAGTCCCCCTCCAAGGACGCGTCGTCGGGCAAGGAGAACCGCTCCCCCGGCCGCAAGCTGGGGGGCAGCGGCCAGCGGCAGCGAAGCACCTCCCCCCGCAGGAGGGACCGGCGCTCCCCGCCGGCGGCGGAGAGGACAGCCATAAACAGCCACTTGGCCCCCCAGTCCCCAGTCAGAAGGGCACGCAGCCGGTCCCTGGACCGCAAGCGCAGGGAGGCGGACCGACCGCGACTCTCCCCGGTCAGGTGGGGGCCATTTTACTTTCTCCCTGTTGTCTCAGAGGAGATCGCTTCTCCTGGTCGTGGTGGAATTGCTTCATTATTTTTAGCTGAGCCTTTAGGGTAGCATTAGCTTTTCTCCCCCTTCTGTTTTCCAGCTGTATCGGTACACCTGCGCTAGGCTAATTCAGGGGTGATGACAAAGGCGTGGGTGGATTCGGGCTTCAGTAGAATTCAGATGAAAAGCTGAATTGTGATCTTTGATGCAGTGGAGCAGAATGGATTGTCATTCCGGTAAAGATGCCTGGAATTCCCTTGTGGGGATAAACAAGCCACCTAGACCGAGCGTCTTAATTTTAGAATCGGCGTGCTCTCAGTCGGCAGCACGTTGGTTTTGACAATGAAGCGACTCCTTTCCTGGCGCTTGGTTCATTATGGAAACCCTGTTGTTCACACACTGTCCCACCGTACATAAAGTACACATCCGGAATTTTCCATGTAGTTGCACTGTTGTTGAATATTCTCCTATGGGTCACATTTACATTAAATATTAGCCTGCATTTTTATACCTCCATGACTGCACAGCCGTGGCCAGAGGCATTATGTTTTCGGGTTGTCCGTTCGTCCGTCCGTCCCGTCCGTCCGTCCCATTCTCCCGAACGCGATATCTCAGGAATGCCTTGAGGGAATTTCTTCAAATTTGGCACAAACATCCACTTGGACTCAAGGATGAACTGATTAGATTTTGGTGGTCAAAGGTCAAGGTCACTGTGACCTCACAAAACACGTTTTTGCCTTGGCGGAGGCATACAACTGCGAGGCGGTAGCCTATTTCTAGTTGGTAGTCATGTTGTGATGAGACTTTGAACAGTGATCGAATTAGTTAACGTGACTCATCTGAAGGGCAGTGTCGCTCTGTAGCTTAACAGCTGCAAAAAGGAGACTGTTTGGCAACCGGTTCCATATCTCCTTTAAAACAGTGGTAGCTGAATAAAGAACTTTAATTCACTTAAGATTATTCTCTGAAAAATGGTCACCCTTTGCGTTCATCACAGGTAGCATATGTGCTTATTGATGGTAATGGACTGCATTTATATAGAGCTTTTATCCAAAGCGCTTTACAATTGATGCCTCTCATTCGCCAGAGCAGTTAGGGGTTAGGTGTCTTGCTCAAGGACACTTCGACAGGCCCAGAACGGGGTTTGAACCGGCAACCCTCCGACTGCCAGACAATCGCTCTTACCTCCTGAGCTATGTCGCCCCATTGATGTGCTTTACTTATCAGTTTGTGGTTCCAGTGCTGTGGATTTTACCTTCAATGGAGGCAAATAATTTAGTCGGGTCATAGAGTAATTCAGCAATACACCTTTTATTTGGCCAAATACGTGAAACCGTTCAGGTACTCATTTCAGAGTTCAAGAAGAGAGTCTCAAACTTCTGTTTACACCTCTGTCCTTTATATCTCTTTCCATAAACCAAATGAGGGAAAGCAAAGCAAGTGTGTTCTAGCCTGGTTAAGCAGATGGACTGTTTTTACTGGATAAAGAAACTATTTTAGGATTTTGCCCAACCGGTTCAATGACTTAATTAACCGCAACCGTCTCTACAGTGGCATACAATGCTTAATTACATTACAGGCACTTATCCAATGCGGCTTACACACCTTTTACATTGCATTTACATTACATCCTTTATACAGCTGAAGCAATGCAGGTTAATTACCTTGCTGAAGAGTACAACAGCGGTGTCCTACCTGGGAACCTGTGACCTTTAGGTTACAAGACCAGCTCCAAACCCTTTTTTTTTTTTCTTTTTTACTAAAATCGTTATGTATTCTGACATTTTTTGGTCTGTCCCCTCCAGTTTAAGTCAGGCATAACAGTCTCCCCAGTGCCCTTGGGTCTGTGCCCTTGTGTCTGTCCTCCCTGCCCTCTGCCCGTTATCCTGACGCACAGTATCTTCTATCCGTCCGTCCTGCAGGATGCGTTCTCGGGACGAGGCCGGGGCGCGGTGGGACAGGTCCCGTGACGGGAGCCCCGGGCCGGGGGCCCGGCGCAGAGTCAGCCGCTCGCCCCTGAGGAGGAGGTCCCGGTCGCCGCTGAGGCGCTCGCGGTCGCCGCGCAGACGAAGCCGGTCCCCATTCAGGCGAAGGTGAGACCGCTCGGCCAGTGAGCCTCATTACCCCCCTCCCCCCCCATTCCCCTGCGTCTCCCAGGCTAAGAGGCAGGCTGGCAGGGACAGCCCCCCTGAGAACACTGTGTGTGTAAGGAGGAGTTCTTAATTGTGTTAAAAACAGGTCCTTCTATGACTGTGGTAACCAATCCAGTTCCTGGAGATCTACCGTCCTGTAGGTTTTCACTCCAACCCTAACAAAAGACACCTCAGTCAACGGCTAAAGATCTTTGTTGAGCTGCTAGTTAGTAGAGTCAGATGTGCCGATTTATGGTTGAAATGAAAACCTACAGGATGGTAGACGGGAACAAGGTTGGTTACTACTTTATGGGACTACTAACATGAGACTATGCAAACATGTTGACATGTACTGCTTAGAATATTTTAATTATTTAATTTTTTTTTTACCCTGAACTGTCCAGATTCAGTCAATATCCCTCAATTGTTGGGTAATTTTTGTATGCAAAAATTGATTCGACTGCATCTAGGTCTGTCTGAGAAAGCTGTTAAAAGAAATTTGAATTCGAATTCTTTGAATTTTAATTTGAATCGACCAAAAACGCTGTCGTTATCGCTTTTAACCAAAATGAGTCTTTAATCAGTGACATGTATTTTTCCATTGTACAGGACTAGCCGTCGTGTTAGGTCCCCCGCAATTTCTACTCGCCGCTTCGCACATTTATTTTTCTTTTAACGTTTTGACGGTGTGGACCGTATGAGATTTACCACAGGGCCCCTAATCGCTGCGGTGATTCTCCCCCCTTCTCTCCGCCACAGGTCATGGGACAGGGACAGGCTGGGGAGGTTCAGGCCGCGCTGGCGCTCGGGGTCCCGGGACAGGGGGCGGAGGCGCAGACGCAGCCGGGACGAGGACAAGTACAAGGGCAGCCTTTCGGAGGGCATGAAGGCCAACCAGGAGTCCTCCTCTGAGGAAGTGTGAGCAATTTAAAACTTTCATTAAAATTCTTCTTCCATGAGGCAATTTTTGTTATTTGACACTTTGATATGACTCACGAAGTTTGAATGACCACATTCTATTCAGGTGATAAAACACAAGGCCCTGTTACATGAAATAATTTAGGAAACACTGGGTGGCATTGCTTTGGAATAGAGCCTAATTTTCGTTTTTGGCTTTTTGTAGCATAACTGGCTTTTAAAGTTCTTTTTTGGTTTAAGCGTGGTTGTTAGTTTTTTCTTCTACTGCTTTTATTGTAAGATGATTAAACAAATGAAGGTCAATTATGTGATGTTGCAAGTTTTTACTGTGTACTTTCTTGTGAACTGTAGTTTACTTTAACAGGCAGCATAAATGTTAAATGTCGTCCATGCAGCTGATTTGTAACTCTTAACGTTCATTGCACTATTGTGTGGGTGTTTTGATCAGTTAACCAGTTCTCCCAGGTTAAATAAAGTTGTGTGCTTTTGTCATTAAATGAAATGGTGATTCTGAGACCACAATATAAAGTGGGTCTCACAGTGTATATATTCCACCACTTCTATTGCCTTTATTGTGGCCCGTATATTTTACTTGTAGCTGTTTATTGGCGGGCTGTGAAACGTGACCTGTTGGGGAGATCTTGTGTTTCGGGGAAATCCCGATAGATTTTTCAGCAGACTGTAGTGACTCCTTGTTCATTTAGGTTGGAGGACTATGATGTTGACGAGGAGGATGAAGAGGCAGTTATCGAGCAGCGGCGTCTGCAGCGCCAGGCCATCGTGCAGGTTTGTACGCAGAGTGTTCTCAGCAGCAGGGCTAACCGAAAAGACTTAATTCATCTAGTCGTACCGCTTCCCTCGTCTGAACGACCCACTCAAAGGGCGCCACTCGGGTGTCTGTCGAGCGCACTGAGACGAAGCCGCCCTTTTTTCCCCCACGCTGCGCAGAAGTACCAGGCGCCGAACGAGGACAGCATGGCGTCGGCGCCCTCGGAGCCCAGCAGCCCCCAGAGCAGCGCCCGCAGCCGCTCGCCCTCGCCCGACGACATCCTGGAGCGCGTGGCCGCCGACGTCAAGGAGTACGAGCTGGAGAACGCCGACACCTTCGAGGCCATCGTCAAAGCCAAGCACAACCTCATTCCCGTGGAGAAGGACGGTACACTGCCGAGTCTCGCTCTGCGTCGTTCAGCGGCCCTCGTTAGGAACGAACGTAGCCCAGCGCGAGCGTGATGCACTGTAAAAATATTTTTTATGATGTAAATTTGCTTTTAAAAGCACGCTATGCGGTAGTTTTACCTTAAAATAACCATGCTCAGTCGTATCAACGGTGCACTGGCAGTCTCTGTCTCTGTGCACATTTTCCCAGTCCGTGCTGCTCTGCTTGTATCTCTACCTCTAAGGATGTGTCGGGATATTACTGGCAGTGGCGCTCTTTTCTGTGTGTGTGTGTGTGTGTGTGTGTGTGTGTGTGTGTGTGTGTGTGTGTGGGGTGGGTGGTGTGGCTACAGAGACTGTGGTGTGGGATCAGGTTTCAGGACCATTTGTAGCTAGCTACTGCAATGGCAGAGGTGAAGAAGCATAAGTACAGCAAAACGACAAGCCGACACGGCTTGTTCAAAAACGTGTCGACCTTGGAACTGCTTTTCCTCGATTGCTACAGCTATCGAAAAACAGGAAAAAAAAATGGTATGCAAATGGATGTAAAATATTAAATTGGAGATGAGTGGGATTTAGGATGTAGGAGGAGAATTTGTTTATTGTAACCACTGGACCACAGCATGGCTTAAAAACCTGCATAGTATGCCTTTATATCATTCAAAAAACAATATTAATTTTGAATATCTGGGAATCCTGCAATATGCCAAAACATTTGAGTCATTTAGCCTTGTACAGAACACATCTGTTATTAATCTAGCTTCTGAAGTTCCTTTGTGTGCACAGTACATAAAGTTTTTACACATTGATTATCCCTTGCACTTTTAGCAGAGGGCTCCTCAGCTCTGTGTAGTGTGAGCTCCTACCTTACGATTTAACATCCCCTTCTGATGTCCTGAGACAAACTGCTATATAAATCTGATGGAGACAAATTGAACTGAATTGATAGGAGGCCTTCTGAAAACCTTGAAACAAGACCTGAGTGAGTCATGATCAGACAATTACATCACATCCATTTAGCAGACATTCTTATCCACAGTGACTTGCACACCTCTCACATTTTTACACGGTATCCGTTTTGTACAGCTGGATACACGCGGAAGCTACTCAGGATAGTCATGATGCTGAAGAGTACAATGACGGCCTACCTGGGAATCAAACGTTGTCTTCCCATCCCTTCAACCAGTGTTCTGTGTAGGAGAGGTGCTCTGCTGGGTCTGATTGGTCAGCAGCTGATTGGTTCAGTTTGGATCCTAAGGGTTGGAGCTGCCCAGGTTGAACTACGTAAGATATCTACCAGGGCTTCCAATGCAGCCAGCTGTTATCTCTACTCCACAGGACATCATCATTTTCATTTCTTATATACACAAGCAGTGCAGGCCATTCGCAATATCTGTACTTGTCTTTCAGAAAAAGGCTGCAGGGGATCTCATTGGTCTTTAAAATTAATGTTATGGTCAAGGACAATGTATGTGGCACAAAATTTAATCCCGCTTGTTTTAAATGATTGAATCTTATACATTTTTGCATCGTTCAATGTACTTTTCGCCAGATAAATGTCAAGAACTTGCAACATCTCTCATTAAAATATGTCCTTCACTTGTTCCAGGATCCAATCCAAAAAAGCCATCAGCCCCCGACATGTTTACAGAATCGGACGACATGTTTGCTGCATACTTTGATGTAAGTACTTAAAAGCCCCTGCTCATTTCCAGTTGCTTGGCATTTTGACATGGTTTATGCGTAACTACTTGAAGCACGGAGGTTACAAAATACAATTCTAGACCATAAAAGACCATGGAATTTTCTCGGATTCTCTCTGTAGTGTACTAGTGAGTATGTCAGATAGCAAGAATAGTATTTAACATGTATTGTAAAATACATGTTAAATACTATTGTCAAAAAAATGTTTAATGTAAATTAAAATCATTTAAAATAAATTATGTCAGATTCATTTTTAACCAATGATACAGCATTGCTTTTTCTTTGAAAATATAGGTACCCAGTAAAATTGCATGATACACACGGAATTCTAGTGATTGAAGTGCATGTGATGAACTACAAAATGAATGGCTTAGTTGGAGCACTGCATATAAGTGTGTTGGACTCCTGTAGCAGTGTGTGTAATTGGAATGCTGTTTGAATTGCAGAGTGCAAGACTGAGAGCGGTCGGTATTGGGAAGGATTTTAAAGAGAACCCCAACCTCAGGGACAACTGGACAGATGCAGAAGGGTACTACCGTAAGTGTTAAAGATTAAGCCTTTCATTCTATGGAAGGGTCACATCTTAAAAATGTCTCTTGTCATGTTGTATCGTTTTACGTAGAGTTAGCGATTTTAATATAAGTACATAATATATCAGGTCTTGCTTGTCAGTTTTGTCCTGTTGTATACTACTCCAGTTTAAAGCTAGCCTTTCCAAAGAGCAACTGAGGAAGAGGCAGGCCAGTTTTCAGGTTTTTCCTTTGCCAGCAGTTTAGCAGGTTAACTCAACTCGCCAAACTTTTAAGGACATTTTCTTTTACTTTGTGAGACAGTGTTGAGGACAAAAGATGATTAAGTCCAAGCCTGGGTTTAAAACTATTCCGCTATTTCAATTGGCAGGCGTGAACATCGGGGAGGTGCTGGACAAGCGGTACGGGGTGTACGGCTACACGGGACAGGGTGTGTTCAGCAACGTGATTCGGGCCAGGGACTTGGCCCGGGCCAACCAGGAGGTGGCAGTCAAGATCATCCGCAGCAATGAGCTCATGTGAGTCACACCACGAGAATTCAGTTTGGTTCAGTGCGGTTAATGCAAACCAACAGAGTACGAAGGCTGCTGTCCTGCATCAGTGATTTGAGGGTTTATACTGTGTTTGTGTCATAATGCTCTGAATCATAGTCTTGTCTCAGATCTGTTTTAATTTTCACTTCCTACCGATTGTTTTTGTGAAAATGTCATTGTTTTCAAAATGTGATGTTAAATGCAAAGCTCCATAGTGCAGAAATTTGGACCTCCCAAATGTGTAAAAATTTTCATGATTATGAAAGTTTGATCTCCCTCATACTTTGTATTTCGAATGTTAACTGTTAACATGTATCAGTCTGTCTTCCCTATCCTACGTAATATATCTTAAAATATTGCATTGAGATGGATTTTTGCGATTGACAGGGTTGAATTGTAATTCAGATGTGTCGTGTTGTACCATTTTGACTGGTTTCCAGGTAAGATTGTCTAACATTGAAAGTTTTGCGAGGTGCCGACTCACAACCCGAATGTTTTCAAACAGGCAAAAGACGGGACTGAAGGAGCTGGAGTTCCTGAAGAAGCTCAACGACTCCGACCCCGACGACAAGTTCCACTGCCTCCGACTCTTCAGGCACTTCTACCACAAACAGCACCTGTGCCTGGTGTTTGAGCCCCTCAGGTAACCTGCTCAGCACCGTAACCACAAGCAGCACCTGTGCCTGGTGTTTGAGCCCCTCAGGTAACCTGCTCAGCAGCGTAACCACAAGCAGCACCTGTGCCTGGTGTTCGAACCCCTCAGGTAGCCTGTTCAGCAGTGCCATGGCCTTCATAACTCAAGCAGTCTGAGACATAACAGCTTATGTCAGCTACGCTGGTACTCTGGTCATGAGTATTAATGAGCGCACGTCTAAAGTTGGGCTTCTGCTCTACCTGAATCCAGGCAACTCCTAAGTAAAAAAATCAAAATAAAAAAAAATCCTGGGTCCTTGAGTGCTGTTTGTTCTCAAGTGCAGTGTTATGCCCGTGCTGTTCTGTTGATAGATGGTATTGAAGTGCATCAGCTCATTGTTACTGTGTTGCCTCATCTCTTAACTGCTGCATTGTAGTCATCATTTCATTTGGAAGCCATCTCAGCTTTTTGTCCAGGTGTAAATAAATTGTTGTGTGAAAAGTGTCAGGCTCTTTCATGAATGGAATCTCACACCCCTGGGCCAATTTGTTCCAGCCATTCAAAATGAGCTGTATTGGAAGTGTTCAATTGAGAACTGGATAGGGCAGAGCTGCAGACAGAGTTCTCCCAATAGAGGAGCGGGATTTGTGACAACTGGCATTGGGGGGGCGTCGGCAGTCCTGTCCTAGGAACAGCTGTCTGTCAGTGTCGTGCCTCATTACATCACGCACGTCAGCCTTGTGTTTGAGGTCTTCGGGGGCGGAGTCATTCAGGCCCAACGTGTCGTCTGTCCCCGCCCCCTCAGCATGAACCTGCGGGAGGTGCTGAAGAAGTACGGGAAGGACGTGGGGCTGCACATCAAGGCGGTGCGCTCGTACAGCCAGCAGCTCTTCCTGGCCCTCAAGCTGCTGAAGCGCTGCAACCTCCTGCACGCCGACATCAAGCCCGACAACATCCTGGTGAGTCGCCGTCGACCGCCGGCTGCGTCGCGACCTGGCATCGGCCGTCCCTCGCCGGCGCTTTTAAACGTCCCGTTTTTGTGCTCCGGGCAGGTGAACGAGTCCAAGACCATCCTCAAGCTGTGCGACTTCGGCTCGGCGTCTCACATCGCAGACGGCGACATCACGCCCTACCTGGTCAGCCGATTCTACCGGGCGCCTGAAATCAGTAAGCTGGGCCTCCATTCTGTTTATAAGCGGGCTCAGACATTGGGTCATGTGCATTTATTTATTTATTTTTGCATGATTTGTCTTTAGCCTCATAATTGATACCAATCTCCTCTTGGGGGTTAATGGTATGGCAATGGTGATGGTCTTTTATTCTGTGGTACTGGCCCTTTAGGAATACTCTGGTGTGTATTAAACAGTTTTAAGGGTCTTCAGGGGTCTGCAATGCAGATTTGTTCTGGCTGAAGAGCTGAAGTCCCATTACAGACAGGTTTTGACTGTGCTTTGTGCCCCGGCAGTCATCGGGAAACCCTACGATTACGGGATTGACATGTGGTCAGTGGGCTGCACGCTGTACGAACTCTACACAGGAAAGATCCTCTTATCGGGCAAAACCAACAACCACATGCTCAGGCTGGCCATGGACATCAAGGGCAAGATGCCCAACAAGGTACTACCCACTTCAGTGTGTTGGTCGTTTAGTGATACATTTACTTTTCATGTTGAGATCTTGAATCTTGTCCCTAAGTTTCTCTTCATTTGGTATACTTAGTTGTTTTTTTTTTTTGCCCATTATCAAGGACACAATCCAGCACTAACAATATGCAGACTGACTTAAGTATTCCCGGTTTGGTGATTGCGATGATAAATTGTATTGTTTTTCTGTTCGCAGATGATTCGTAAAGGTCTGTTCAGAGACCAGCACTTCGACCAGAACTTGAACTTCCTGTATATTGAAGTGGATAAAGTGACTGAAAGGGTATGTGTCTCTTTGTTTAGTGTTTGTCTTTGTTTGTCTTCTTCGAACACCATGTTTTTATTTGTCACGTCAGAAAGTAGCACAGCAGTCAGAATCTTTTTGTTCTTGTTGCCAATTCAGTCTGTCAGCTCTTGAGTCTTGTCAACTTAGAATTATTGTTAACAAAGGGAAGTGATGGTACATAAATTCCAAAAACAAGCATAACATTTAAGTATAAAAAGAATGGTTCTAGTGAAAGCCGGTTCTTGGAGCAGTTTTGAAGTGTTGATAGTTCTGATCTGTCGCAACACTGCTTTCTGAGAAAACAATCACATTTTCAGTATTGCTTCCCATGCGTTCATACTCGGTAGGTCTTTGAGTCAGGGCTCAAGTGAAGCTTTATTGAAATCTGTTTGATTCCATAGGTCTTTATTGTCCCTGAGAGGCAATTTTGTTGCTGCCCATTTAAAATAAACAAGAGGACATCGAATACAACAAAATAGACAAAGAGTAAAATAACGGAAAATGCAGTCAATTATAAGGTCACAGAAGTTATTCATTCTCATAAGTATAAATTTGTCATGGCAAAGCAGACCCATCTGAGAGACCCATGTATATTTCTGTGCTATATGTAACAAAAAATATAACATCAGTTTTTTGTTTAAATTGCAGTAGTTCAATAAAGGGTGCTGTGTTCTTTATAGTCGCGTTCAATTAATCAGTGTACTCATATTGCAACCCACCCCCCTGGAAATATATTCAGGTTCAGAACGTTCTCTGCTTTAACCCATGTAACTTGCAGTTAAACAATTCTTCAAATTTTCCAGCACACTGAAATAGCAGTTAGAGTAGAGTACGTAGGAGGATACATGAATGGGGTTGATGCTAGATTGACGCAGTCTAAAGGATTGCCTTTATTCTGAGCACAGCACTCTGAATAACAGAATAACAGCAGTGGCTGAGTCATTCTGAGGCTGAGAGGTTTTCAGCCGGCGCGGTGGACCCACGCCAGTAAGGGTGAAGATCATCCGTGGTGAGCTGGACGGGCCTTTCCCCGAAAGCGTCCCACGTTATCTGTGAAGCCCAGCCGTTTGGCAGCACACCGTGTGTTTAGCTAATCGTTCAGGTCGCCAAGCCCTCAATTTTATGTTTGTGAAAGGGGAGTGGGCTACGGATCATTTTTTCCGTACAGATTTGAGTCTGTTCTGCAGCGATTCCCTCTTTAAAATCTGAGTCAGATGTCCTTCACAGCTGTGCGGGTGATGATGGTGGTTTTTGTTGAGCGATGCTTTATTATAAACGGGAGCTTGCTGCTCAATGTTAGAAGCGGTCACTCTGAGAAGGCAGTGTACATTAACTTCTGCAGGTAAAGCAATTATTGAGGAATTGAACTCTGCAGTTTATGATATGCCAGGTCAAGGAGATTTCCCAAAATTCCTTGAGATATGACACACCACTGCCACGTCCCCCTACAAGAGCACAGGAAACACCACACCCTGTCATCAGCCTCGACCCTACTTCTGTTCCCCACTCCAACTTTATGATTTTTAGTGACTCTATTGTGTGCAGTCTGTGACACAGCATTATTCAGACAGCCTAGAAAATACACCATAGAAAGTTTGATTCCCTGTCATTTTTTATTAAATGGTACTAATAATAGATCTCACTGCCATCAGATGAAAACAATAAAGTGGGAAGAATACCGGATATTTCTTTTGTCTTAGTTGCTTGTTTAGTTACTGCGAGGAAATATAGGAATGGATAGAATTAATAAGATCAGTCTGAACACCACAAGCAAGTGCATGCAAATGACATGTTGAGGAATCTGAAGGAGATATGAAATTGTACGCAAGTGTACGTGCTTCTTCCATCAGTCCCGTACACTTTGCCCATGTTATACATGTTTTCTGACTAGGCACCTTTTACTGTATGTGCCTAGTCAGGCGTGTGCACAGCCTTATGCCAACCCACAGTGTTCTCAGCCAAGCCAGTCTTTCCCTGAGCGTTCGCTTCATCTCACCGTCTCGGACCAGACCTTTCCCCGGGCTCCCGCCAACTCCTCCCCTTCACACCGCCTCCTCTTTCTCCCTCCTCCGTCTCCCGCAGGAGAAGGTGACTGTGATGAGCACCATCAACCCCACCAAGGACCTGCTGGCTGACATGGTGGGCTTCCAGAGGCTCCCCGAGGACCAGCGCAAGAAGGTCAACCAGCTGAAGGACCTCCTGGACCAGATCCTAATGCTGGAACCGGCCAAGCGCATCAGCATCAACCAGGCCCTGCAGCACCCCTTCATTCAAGAGAAGATCTGACCTGCCCTCGCACCACCAAGTACATGGGTCTGGCAGGAGGCAAAACAAACTGAAAGACATTGATGAAAGTTGAGGCTTGACTCAAGAATGTCTGGAAACAGGCTTATTTTTTAAGCAGTGTAACATTTTTAAAAATTGATTCTGATGCACGTGCATAAACTTGTTTGTTTTTATTATGAGCATAAAATACAACCAAAGTTGGGGTCCAAGAATATATGTATATATTTTTCTTGTCGGATGAACTACAAAGCACCCATAAATTGGGGGAAAGTTTGACCTCAGCCTCGCTGGTGAAGAAGTACTACTATTGTGTTTTGGCCATTCCAAATAGATTTTTAAGGTGGGGAATAAAAATCCTGTAACTTTTTTTTTTGTTTGTTTTTTAAATTCCTCATTTAGTGTTTTTTTCTTGGGCCCTGGAAGGTGACCAGTTGCTATAAATGTAAATAGGTGACGCATCTTGTTCAGATTCCTGTTATCGGGAAGGTTTATTTTTCTCTAAATTGGTTGCCTAGGTTTGCAGAAATGAGTGAAAATGAAGTATCAGGTGAACGTACTTTTTTTTTAACGTGACATGTTTGTTTCTCCTCTGTTGTGCACACAGAGGCGTGAAGGACGCGGTGCGTCTCGCGCGGTCGCGGCTCTCGCGCGGCGCACGCCAGCGTAAATGGCGTCCGTGGCGCGGCCATGCGTAGCTATCTTGAGCGCGCCCGCGGGGGACCACTGCCTCTATTAAAGCAGGTTGTGTACCACTTTCTGTAGACTGAAGGTAAGCTCCCCAACCCAAACAACTGCACATTTTAGCACTCAGAGCAGACTCCCTGGCCTCTTGGGCATTTGCTCACGCTTCTTGCATGTTTCAAAGGTTTAAGAAGATGGAGTGGGGGGGGAGGGGTGGAGGAGAGAGCCTGACAAACACTCTCTGCTCAAAAGCTGCAGACCGTCGGTTTTTTAAATATCCGAGCTTTACAGAACAGCTGTCGGTCCGTGTGTAAAATGTTAATGCTGTTTCTTTTTTTAAAAGCTCAGGAGTGAATTTGAATGGGTTTTCCACAAACCAGCCGAGTGCGTAGAAGCGAGGGGGTCGGGGGGTGTCTGCTAAGCTGTCATGGAGAAAGCACCTTCAGTGCACTACTTCTTACTTCTTTTGTCAATAATTCTACTTTGAATCCTTGCGGTTTACAACTTTTCAAATGTAACGGGTAGTCAACTGTTTTTCTCCCTTTACCCAACTTTCCGCTAAATTTTTAGTGGTCACATTTCAGTATGAAAGGGGGGGAGGCTTTGTACAGTTTGAGTTCATTTTTAAGATAATTCAGTATTTTTTTCCTTCCTTCCGTATTTCGCGTTCTCTCATGATTGTGATCATGTCTTTTGATACAGGGGTTTTCCTGCTCAGACCTCTATCATCTGCTTGTTGCAAGCGGTAATTGCTTCTTTAAGTTTCTCCTTTGTACTGCTCAAAGACTTTGGGGAATTCAGGGAAACAAATTAAGGAAATTAATTGTAGTTTACACAGAAATTTTGCTTTGTTTTTTGTCTTTGGCTACCTGTAATGTCAGATGTTCTTATGCCCACTGGACGGTGCGGAACTGTTGTAAATTCTCAAAAAAACATAATAAAATAAAGTTTTTTTTGTGAAAAACAAATCCACGAAACATGACTGTGCAGTATGTAATGCGTAAGCTTTGTCACTATTTTTGTTTGTAGTTTCTTGTATGCTATCTTGTTTTCTCTCTGAAGCATTTAACCTCAATCTCTTGAGTTCTGGAATCTTTCTTAAGCCTGAATAGAAAACAAAGATTGTAGTCAAAGAAGTAAAGATACTGCCACCAAGCCATGTACACTGTTTGTCCCCAAACTCCATTTCAGTATATTATTGCGTCAGTAGGGAAAAAAATTGATTGGATGTGTTGTTCACTCAACTCTAATTGATGTTTGTGATATCTTTCCCACTGTTTCCTGTGGTTGCTGAGAGACAGAAAGCAAGTTAAAACTTCCAGGCCTGGAGGCTCTGTCACCCATCTGCTACAGCCTGGTTCTGAATGAGAGAGACAAGATCTCCAGCTCCTTAACAAGGTCATTTCTGATGGCATATGTAGATAAGACATAGACTGGGAAAGTGGTATACACCAACACAGATCTAGATTACCTGTAAACAATACTAACGCCAGCTCTGCAGGGAACCCAGGTGTCGGCCATTTTGTAGTTGTCACCTTCATTTATTACCTTGGTACTACCACTTATGTTCAAATCTGCACACCTGCCTGAAAGGGAAAGCAATGCATTTCTTCTGAGCAGCAGTTACTCATGTAGAAGACACCCAAAGCCTTTGCCATTGTCAGTGCTGTAGCCTGTGTGGTACACCTGTGTTAAAGGTGTTGTTCTCTTTATATTCTCACCAAAAAAAGGTATGTTTTCATTTCTCCAGATCACATGTAGGAAGCGACCATGCCATAGGAAAAAGTACTGTAAAGGCACCAGACTTGAACTTGAAGGGCATTTACATCAGACTCTTTAAATGTGTGGAAGATTTCCCCACACGTAAAATCTTAATTGACGCAGCGTTCCTTTTCTTAGGTGATGTTTTCCCAGAGTGCTCTTAGATGCTCGTTGTATTCTCTGTATTCTAGGCGCGGTCCAGTGGAAGACCCTCACGGGGATCCTCACCTGGACAAAGGTTTCTGTTTCAGAGTGCAGACTGTTGTGCCCATCAAGTGTAAAAGATGTCATTGTTTTGATTAGCACTTAGCTGTGTGGGGTCTGTAAGCAATCCGGACGATCAACCCCCCTCCCTCTGACCTCACGCTGTCCATCTGAAAGTTGTTTCTCTTCTATCTGTGTGAACGGAAACAAATTTATTTTAGATGTGAAAGAATTTTAGATGTGTTGATTTCCAGAATGTGAAATATAGTGCGTCTGCTGATTGTGATGAAACCTGACCCTCCTTACAAACATTTATCTGCAAATTTTATGATGATTGGTGTTGGACTGTAGAAGCAACTTTAAAACAAAAAAAATTGTAGGGTAGTTTTGTGAGTTTGTACAGATATGGTCTTGATACAAGACATTTTGAAATGCTCTATGTATTAAAGTGATCACTGACAATAAGGTAATGGTTTTGTTTTTTTGTTTGGTGACAAATATTAAATATTATTTAATTTTTATTACCATGGTAATACCTTGACTTTTTCTTTTGTTTTGCAGGGTAAGTCACCATTTTCAAGTACCTTCTTTCTGACCTGATATGACTTCCATGGAGGCTCCAGTGGCAGTCTACTTACACTGACTCCGAACAGCTTGATTGTTGGGCAGTTTGCCATTCTGTGTGACCAGTATAAAAAAACTTTATTTGCATAGCAGAGGATTTTATCAGGATGACTTCCATAAGCTGTTATTTTTAGTATTTTTCACCAAGGTTTTTTTCTGTAGCAAGTCTAAGTATCTTGAATTGTGTGTAAAACTGCATAAAAACAGCTGTCCACCTGTGTTCATATAATAAAGTGCTGTGGGAAAAACTGTCTTGCATCCCCTTTTTTATGTACTGTGAGCTACTCTAATATAAACTTACTGTCATATCCCCCCCCCCCCCTTTTCACCTAATCGTATATGTACATCGACATCCATTGTTGTAACATCCACTCTATCTAATATCCAATATCGATTCAGGAGAGCGTAGATGAGCATGTGCTCCTTCACTGCTTGTTATCGTGCTGTAGTTGGTAAGTCAGGCTCCCACAGACGTGAGTCTGAGGAAGGGGCTTGACACGTTGCTGAACAGGTGGGTTTGCAGGCACTCAATCGACCAGTGGGAGTCTTTGGGGAGCGATGTGACTTTGGGGATGGCTGATCGAAACCCTCCCATCCTGAACCGGCTATATTGCCCTGCAGGGTTTGCCAGCCATAGTTGGCACTGGAACGGTCCAGATTGGACACCACACCGATGGGCTTTCCATGCACTACAACAGTGTCTTAACATGCAGTACCTAGCCAGATTAATTTTTTTTTTTCTTCATTGCGTAGTGTCGATTTTGTATCGGGCTGACCTAATCAGTCAAAAAATCTGACCTGCATTTTTTATTCTGCTTTTTTTGTCTTTCCTCCCAGTTAGGACACACCATATCTGTGGTATCCCAGAGTGTGTGGATTTCTTTCTCTAGAATACAGGTAGCAGTGGAAATGAACTGAGAAATACCTATACAATGTATGTGTAATTCATTTTTGCCTATATTCAGGATAAATTGGTTTGTCCATCCCTAGTGGAGCCGATCAGACTGTAATGCGAACATCAAACCCATGATATTAGTAGTCCCTATAATTCCTGCAGTTTTTCCCCTTCGGTCAGTGCATTGTAAGTAAGATGAATGTGAAACGTCTGGAAAATTAGAGCTGCAAGGGACTTCTTTGCAGATTCTGATTCATCTGGGAAATCCATGAATGGTACTTTTATGTGTACCTGGTCAAAATTGCCCTTAGTCAGTTTTCTTGTACAGTGACCGCATACATATTTTCCCCCACCTACAATTTGCATAGACCATGTGAAAATTGATACTATTGCATTTTCAATGAAGGATAACACCTACAGCACAGTGTACCCATCACTGTGCTGTGTAATTAGATTATTCTTGATTTAGCTAGTAGAGAAGCGTGCCTCCGAATGGAACAACAGCAACTCTTCCAGCCGTAATTATCCCTAGAGTCCTCCAAACAAGGTGCTAACCAAGTTCACACCTGCTATGCTTCGCGCTCTAGAAGGATACAGGGTGGTATGACTGTTGGCTAAATAGGTTTAGGTTGCTTTGTCCATGGAATTCTCCATATTATAATGCATTCAGCTAAAGCAGTAATTTGTTGGATTGCACCATACTCATTATGCTTAGTCTCTCTAAATGTAATTAACCGTGGCTTCATCACAGCCAATTACCTTGTTAAGTATTCAAATAGAGCTGCTGGAGTAATATATGGTGGATTTCAACCGCAATTCAGATTACTAAATCATAGTGCTGAGAAAGTACCCTTATTCATTACTGCTGTGGTTAATATGATTTTTATTTCATTTATAAGTTCCAGAAATAATGGAGAAAGTTTTTTTATCACTTAAACAGGAGCACTGCAACATGCACAATATTCATTTCCATTATGCTTTTCTTTTTATTGTTAATTTGGTCTAAAATACACCTATCATTCAAAGCTTAAAGAAAATGCGATGTATTCTAATAATTGATTGATTCGTGAATTTTGTGTATGTTTCTATGAAACTTCCTAGTTTCTACCACAAGAGGTCAGGCTTTCCATTGTCACCCATATATTGTGACTACCTGGAGGCCTTATTTTGTTGCCTTGAGATTTACAGCAGGGCCATAAACTCCAGTCCTGAAGGGCCAGTGTCCCTTCATTTTTAGTCTGTGACATCTACCGGAGCACAAGACAAAACAAGACTCATGTTAATTCCAGTAGAAGTTAACCAGACGTAAGTCATATGTTATGTTCAGATTGAAGTTATTTGTTCTGGTATGAAAGTAGGTGGAGAGAGTACTGCACCAGAATGGTAATACAGTATAGAAGGAGAATACCTGCAAGGCATATATACTGATGGCTCTTTGATTGTGAAATGCTATGGAAGCAATAATATAGTCTCAGACATTGCACTTTACATTGCTTGAAATGAATAAACTCACATTTGCATGACAACACATGACTACGCGTGTCATGCATTTGTCAGATGTGCTAGCTGATTGGAATATATCCAGACATAAATGCTTTTAAAGTCAATGCCACTCCAAGCGTGTGACGTTGCTAGCACCAAATACAGGACCCCCAAAATATTGAGCGAAAATGTACCACCCTGGATTTTCACCTCAGCTTAGTTGATTGTGACTGGAGAGATGAACGCTTCAGAAGAGCATCAGCATTATGAGGAGCTCCATTGTTCTGCCTATTTCCTTATTTTCTTCATACCGTGGGTTCCCTAATGGAATGGATGTGGAAAGGAGACATTTGGCAACAAAAAAATTCTAAGACATTTCTAAAAACGAAACCTTATTTTTAAGTGCACAAAGGCTTTTGAGTCATAACTCAAGGCTGCGATTTGCATTTATTTAAAGGACACCCACTTATGTTCAGGCAGCAAAATCATGAGTATTATTCTTGTAAATGCTGGTTTACAAATAGAAATTTGTCATCCTCCATAACATAGCTACAATGCGGATTGTAACATTGGGTAGAATTTTTTCAATCTGGCTCTGACCTCTTCTATAATAAAACAAACTACTAGCATTTATTAAATGAACTAAGTTTACATTAATAAAATGTATTCATTTGACCAAATGTCACAAATAAATTTGCAATTGTATATCATGCCATATAAATGTTTTTAAGCATTTATAACCAGATGGCATTATGAATTTACTCCAGATTTGATTTGTGCATACTCTTTTTCTTTTTAGTTTAGGGATCATTCTTTATTTGCAGTGACAAAGGCTGTCCCTATACTTTATGATAGTAAAAATCAGCTTTATATACCAACAAAACATAGTATATGCATGCATTTGTGTTTTGTGATGTAACTGTAGTTTTCCCAATTTTAATTAAAATTTTTTTTTTTTTTTTTTTTCCTTTTAGAAATCTGAGATGCCATAAAAACTACATATTTAGTCCCCCTCATATTTAAAAGAGGTGAGATGGCATGGCATTGACACAACACAACATATTTAAAAAAGGAAAGTGCTTGCATCATATAAATGTATATACTGCAGCATGCATATTTTATCTGTTATTTTATATAAATAAAGTTTACCGCTTTTAGAAAAAATTGTGTCCCTCAGTTTTATGTCTGTGGTGTTACAACAATAGAAAACTTCTCCAATAAAAAACAGGAAAATAAATTTGAACTACTTCCTGTGTGTAAAGGTCAAAGTAAGAGAGGATTGACCTGAAGAGTTCAGGGTGAGTTTAAATGCTCTCTTATTTTTCATAAATTTTACTAAATCTTTGACAATTGCATGTGCCACACTGAATTCTATCTGTTGTCTGTTGTGTTGCTACCTTAAATGTCAAGGTTTTAGGTCTTGTGACATATCTTAAATCGCCATATCAATTACTTAAATCGTGACATATATGAAATTTTTAAGTTTTAAAATGTGCTGTGACCTTGAACTAAGATGGTAGTGTACTCCATTTTAGAAAAGTCCAGCTTTGTGAAAATTTGTCTGTGGTGTTGCTACATGTTTTGGTAACACCACAGACAAATGTACACAAAGCTAGACTCATCGGTATTACCAGATATAATTAAGACACATAAGTGAAATAATGAATAAAATGCATATATTTTGCTTTCACAAAGATCAAAACTATGTCCTATTTTATCACTTTTGTTTGGTTAACTGCTACTGAAAAGCAACGTCTTTGCAGACAGCATAGAGGTGCAGACCCGGCTCGTAGAGTAGAATACCTGCAAAGGAGGCAGCAAACCTATTTAAATGACCTTGAATTTTTTTTTAATAGACAGAGAATAGGAGATCTCTTAGAGAGAGGAAAGAGGAGCAAAGAAGAAATTGTGAAAATACAGGACAAGAAAGAGCAGAGAGTCTTTCACAAAGCAGAGTCTTGACTCCACTAGCAACACCAGAGTAGACCCAGCACAAGGTCAGTTTTTAGGACAAGGGAGTGGAAGGGTTGCCTGCAATACTTCTGTGTCAGGGGCACACCTTGCCCTCGCTCAGGGGACACTCAGGGGCAGTATTGGTAGTTGGTAAGAGGAATTCACTCCCTGTTGGGATTTGAACCCAGAACCTTCTGGTTACTATGGGCTTACTGTGCATTTGCTCTAACCAACCTGCCACCCAGATTTTTTTCAAAATGAATGTTTAATGAAAATGCTTGTTGACCTTACCTTTGCTGTTTTATCCAATATGTTGTCTTAAATGAGCTATGTACTCTTATGAATCTATAAAGTATGAATTACATGACTTTGTTAAAAAAGAATATTCAATTTTGAAGTTTACCTGAAAAACTGAAATTTTAAATGAAGCGATGAGTAGTGGTGTTACATGAAGTCTGTGACGTTACTTCACAATTTATTTATTTTATTTATTTATTTCAGTTTGATTCAGGACAGGTGATTAACTTGGCCGGTCAAGAACATTCCACTTTTTGGCCCTGAAAAACCTTTGCAGTATGTTTGGGGTGACTGTCTTTCTGCAGATGAAGTGCTGTCCAATCAGATTTGAGACATTTGGTTGGATAAGTAGATAAGATGTTTCTGTACACTTCAGAATTCAACCTGCTGCTGCTGCCAGCAGTCACATCATCAAAGATCTAGTAACTGAGCCAGTTCCAGTGTCAGCAATACAGGCCCAAATCATAAAAGTACCTCCATCCTTGTTCCCCATATAAGGGGGTGCTTTGGATCATGACCACTTCCTCTCTTTCTCCACACTTCCCTCTTTCCATCATTTTGGTATAGACGGTTTCATCAGTGGCACGCGCGTTGCCAAGGTTATGCGCTTGGCCCTAAGTTAACTTCCGGTCTGTGTTTGTTTATTATTGGGTTTGTGTTTACTGGCTAATATGGCACCGATTACAAATGGAGTGAAAGTTAAACTGATGAACAGACTGATGTTGGGCTCAGGTTGTTGTGCTGTGGGGTGCAACCTGACCTCAGGAACAAACTATATTTCGAAAATTAGTAAAAATACATAATTTAACTTTGTAACCTCACTAGGAAATTGTGAAACGAATTGATGAATCCCTGCGATTATCATAGCTGGTGCTTGCCCGTTGTTACTTCGTATTTTTGAGAAATAACTGGACATCGTTACCTATTAAAATGTAAGTCCTGTAAAAATACACATAATAAACTGTATTTTAAAAAATCAACTTCATACATACACATTTAGTAATACTAATACAGCCTTATTTACTATATCAACTTAAGACAATGAATTATGTCATCGCGACCCATTAAAGTCAATGGCGCAGACTTTGCTTCATAATTTCAAACTGCTTTCCTAACGGCTATTTTGCGTCCTGCGACTTAGGTTACAACAGTGAATATGTACGGATTCCTAGACGTGCTGATGAGAGACCACCCTTTCTCATATTAACCTCCAATATGCAAGACAGGATACTAGCAAATTTATGTCAAGTTCCATTCATTTATATGGGGTGGTCGATACACGTCCCCTTAGCAACCAAATGCTAGCGCTGGACCACGTCTGACTTATTTGCTGGCACACAAAAAAACGTGAAAGTACTGAAAAATAACTACAGGAGGATAACAAGGATATTTTTCCTACATAACTAGGTACAGGTTGTTACCGATATTTCGCCTATTTCATATATAGTTGCGAATCAGTTTACGCTTTCCTGTCTGTCGAACGAAGGTGGTCGAATAGGTGCTCTCACTCTAGCACTTTGTTTCAGGTAACAAACTCATAATAAGCGATAACTAAGCTGACCAGTAACACGCCTGAAATAGTTATGAATTAGCTAACTAAATTGATTGTAGCTTAATTAATTCATTCTAGTTAGCTAGCCAACTAGCTAGCTAGCTAAACGTAGCTAACATTTTATAAATTATGCACAGTAACGTTAGCTCAATGCTAGTAGTTCATACGCTTTAGCTACGTTTTTTACTAACGTTATGATACCTGTTTCCAATGACTTGACAGCGTTACATTGCCTGATCATTTTTGTTGTGGTAACCTAGCAAGATGACCAAAACTATAAGAGCCACGATGTTTTCCCATCAATACATGCTATACAAATAAATAACCTACAGTAATTGCATTGGCTACACATGCTGCCCACTAGCCCCAGTTTGTGCTTCTAATCATCGTTTTTAAGCAATATCATAGAAAGAGTGCACTTTTTATACAGGAATGAATGTGCATGTAACCCAGAACAGTTATGGATTATGTAAGAAATGTATGATGCTCAGCAAGGTGCAATACTGTGAACAGTTATCTGTCACTTGATTTTCTGGTAATGTAACATTATCGCATTTCAGTTTGGCCAAGTAACGGTTCTTTTCTTCGACTGGTAACCCCAAATAATACGGGCTAGACATAGTTTTAACTAGCTAGCTAACGTAATTTACTTGTTATTTACTTTGCTTGTTATCAGAAATAGTCTAGAGGGACTCTGTTGTTATTGATTGTTTGCGGAAGTCTGCCGGAAGTCAAGTTAGGGCCAGAACAACGCACATGCGCAGTAACGTTTGTTTATGTTGTTACCGTTGAAACCGTCTATAGGTTAATACTTGTCTCATCTGTGCATAAGACTTTATTCCATAATGCTAGTTTTTATGTAATTTCTAGCAACCTGTAACTTGGCGATTCTGTTCTTGAGGCTTACCAGTGATTTGCATCTTGTGGTGAACCATCCGAGGTTATACTGCTGCAGTCTTCTCTTTATGGTAGTTTTTGACACATCAATGGCAACATCCTGGATAGTGTCCTTGATCTGTTCGACAAGAGGTTTTTTCTTCACAATTGAAAATATTCTTAGGTTATCCACTGCAGGTCTTCTGTGGCCTACCAGGTTGTTTGCTATTTCTGGGCTCACTGGTGCATTCGTGCTTCCTAACAATTTATCAGACTGTTGATATTGACCCACCCATTATTGACCATGTCTCTGATTTATTCAGATTTTTCAGCCTCATGATGGCCTGCTTTACAGGCATTGGAACTTATTTGGTCCTCATGTTGAGAGACAACAGCAAGACTCCAAATAGAAATTCCACACTTAGAATCAACTCCAGTCCTTTTGTTAGCTTTCATGTGCATTGACTAATGATGTAAAGACACCGCTTGCCATGAAACAGCTGGGCAGCCAATTGTCCAATTACATTTGCTCTCCTAAAATGGGGGACTATGTATAAAAACGGTTGTAATTTCTACACAGATTACCCTGATGTGGACGTAAATAGCCTAAAATTAAAGTTGATAGTCTGCACTCTAACCTCACATTTATTGTTTTATTTGAAATCCAATGTGCTGTGGTACAGAGCCAAAACAACAAAAATTGTGTACATGTAATTTTGCATGTAACTGTATATGCTGGAATTTATAATCCTTGTTAACAGGCAACCACAAGGACTTTGACAAAAAGTGTATGCTATGCCAAATGGCAAATATAATATGTAATGAAATGAAAGTACTAAGAGACAGCATTGACTGTGCAAATACAATGTAGTGTATTCAGCATGCGTACTGTATTGTTGAAAGCTACAAACATGTGCTATCTGCGTGAATTACTCTCTATTTCTTGTTATTTTTGAAAATATGAATGGATGACACACCCGGTCTGTAACTAATTTACAAGCAGTCATTAGCTTTTGCTCCTCCTAAAATCAATCTATGTTCACTTGTTGCAATTCTGAGGTTGCTCCCCCAGCATTGTGATTATTTGCTTTTGTCAGCACTCATTTTTCTCTCCACCTGTCATTTTCTGATGACATAATCAACAGTTGTGCCGTTATTTGTTATTTGTGATAGTTTCCTTGCATTCTCTTCTTTTCCCTTGCATTTGTCTCACACCTGCAATGTCTCATAATAATACCCCTTCCTCCTGTTTCAGCTTTTCTTCCTTCTCGAATTCGCTCCATTTACAAATTACAACAAAAATAAGAAATAATTAACTTTGTTGCAAATTATTTATTAAACCTTGACTTCAGAATCAAAATTCAGCAAATCACACTTTTTCTTTTCAATTAAATTTTCCATGTTTAGAAAGAATGACTTATAATGCCAATACTTTCTCATATGAAAGCACTATATATTCTAGTTAGCTATGTATTAAATTGCTTTAAAGCCTGATTTTGGGTACATTTGGTTTTTAAGTACTCATTATCCCCTATTTTTGCATCTCCTATTTTCGAAATCCCAATCATATTTGGATACCCATCCCATCATTGTAGCATCCACAATTGGACAACTGAGAAGAGCCTGGCTGGCATGCACTCTGAAGCACCCACTGTGACTCACCTCTTTTTTTCTGCAGTGCACCAGATGATCTGTGTGAGATGGATTACACTTCATGTGCGGTTGGCACAGCCAAATTGCAGGCACCTGATCAACCAGAGGAGTCACTCTTGTCCTAGAAGTGGGGAACCCCGCCGATGAAAACCCTCACTGTCGTCTCCCGTTGTCCCGCAATACCACCGTCCACACTGTCCGAACATATCACCTGGGAGACTAACACTTGGTGCATTTTTGCCAAATATCTACCTGTCGTGAATGAAAGGCGTAATCAAGTGTCTTGTCGGTTTCATAAATACTACATATTAGGAAAGTCCAATAAAAATTCATAAAACTTAAATTTGTAAATCTTTGGCCGTGTTGACACTGCATTCTACATTTTGAGTCAAAATGCAGGGAAAAAATACACTGCGTTCTATTGTGCAGATATGTTTTTTAAGATTACAATGGGTGATGACCCAGACTTGAACCACAACAAAATAATTACTCTTGTTTCTTTGAGGCAGTCATCTTTCGGTGTCTGACATTTGTGTTGTTTATTGATCATAATATTTACACAGCCATTGATAGCATCGTGAGATTCAAAAAGAAAGTTCTTAATTTGAAAGAAAAGTCAAAACGAGACATCACGATCGCTCCTAGGGTTTTAAAAATATTATTAGCCTATTAGCCTATATTAGTAGGGTTTCAAAAATATGTTTTAATCAGAACACCAAAACATTTAAAGCATTTCATTCCACTAATCCTACTATTTCATATCGCTTGTTATAACACCTGAACAACAGAATAAACTTAGAAGATTAATGTAATTTTAGTTTCACTTTAAAAGTAGTGCAGTGGAGTTTAGATAAGAGCATGTGAGAATGAGCAACTCTTTCCACTACCACTACCATGGATGAATAAAGTTAGACACAGCTTGAGAAGAGAAAGACATGCCTAGAGAGAGCACAAAAATAAGAATGAATGAGTGCACATCTGGTACTACTAAAACTGTGCAGGGCTAGTCTGCATTGTGGCAGGGTCGCACCGCTGGGGGCATGTGCTCTTCTCCTCTTCTCTCTCTCTCTCTCTCTGTACAGTTTACTCTGTTGTTTTGAGGGAACGTGGGGGCCCAGATCTGGAACAGCACCTGTGTCAGAGGACAGCCTCATTCATCTCCACACTCCCCCGCGGGAGGGCCCTGATCCATCAGGCGGTTCTGAGGCGGGGCTCCCCGGTGAGTAATGGGCCAGCCGCCGCAACCGTAAGACCTGGGGTGGGACGAACGACCTTCTGACCCCACGTGTCATGTGACATAGGTCTGGGTTCAATGCTTGCGCTCTGGGAGCTCCGCTCTAGGAAATGCCACGTTCGTCATAACTTTGTTAACACATTAATTACATCTTCTATATGACTTTCAGTAATTAAAAAAGAGTTTGTAAGTTTCATACAATGCAAAATTAGGTTTAAATGGCTAACCGAAATGGCTGGGCACTAAAAACAAAAAATAAACAAGTGAAAGTAGTTTAACAGTTTATCATCCCAATTGACATCTGTCATGGACTTACCCTTATCAATCCAATATATAATTTATTGTACCTGCTCATATAAATAATGCTAAAGAGACTGTACAGACCCATTGTTTTATACAAAATCATAATATTTAACTTTAAACTTTAATCATATTACCCATAAATGAATTGTGGCTGAAATGTCTGATCTGAATGTATGTTCTATCAATCAATGAGGCTTGTTGTTGAATTACTTTGTAGGAACAGATCATTAATCAGCCAATTGGAAGAGGTATCACACTTTGTTTGGGTAGCTATGCAAAAGTAGGATCTGATGCAGCCAACCTTTCATCTCAGTCCTAAAGCATTCATAAGACAGAGCTTTGGACAGTGCCTGAAATGCACTCACAAATATGGTATTCTTCCTGAAAATGCACCTTTACAGACTAAATGGGATCACCTCTCATCTAGTCACTCACACTGCTAATATTTTGCTCAGGTTCCAAGTCACACTCGGTGAGAGACATTTCCATTTCCACAGTTATTTTCCACCCTGTGTTGTCTGTGTGGCGATAAGTGCTCTGAGTGACTGTGACTGTCATTTATCACTGCCCAGCTCTGACTGACAGGAACAGATTCACAGTGATGAGTAGGGCACTTCCAGCCCAACAAGGGATGTTCCTTTCCCTCAGAACTGCTAACCACTGTGTCTGCAATACAGACCCAGTCAATGCCCAAATTCTATCAATGTTATTGTAATGCCACAATAAGACTAGATAGCCAAAGACTCTTTGTAAATAAGGTTTTAGAATATATGGGAAAGAAACAACTTTTTGAGACTGCTGATTTAAATAGTGTAAGTACTAAGCACAATATTATCTTACATGATTACATGCCATCACTGCAATGAAATGTTGCAGATTATTTAAAAGGTGAGGATTCACACACAAACTATGAACTTATAGAAAAAAAAAAGTTGTGGATGAATATATATTCAAAACATAACTGAATTGAGGACAGGATATGGACATTAGCTGACTATATCTTAAGCTTCATCAGGCTATTCATTAATCCAGTTGAATACAAGCACAATGCCATTAATTGCCAGCCCCACAATTCCAATTCTCCCTAAATGTATAAAGGCTTTTGGTTAACCTCTCTTTCCCTTTTCCTTTGCTGTATCAGCTGTTTTGTGGCTCCCCACTCCTCTCTTGTCCCACCTGTTCATCAGTTTATTGTAGGTTACTCTTTAAGGTTAGTCCATGGGGCCATGCCACTCTGGTCAGGTGCTGGACGTAATCACAGTGCTCCACACCACAGATTGGCAACATGTTTTTTTTCTAATATTAGATATATATTCTGACTGACCTGTACATTATGATGAAACTGATCCTTCTGCTGGAACAACAGTGTATGTATATGTCCACACTAAACTGGTAATCTGCCATGGTTTTGTCAGTTAAATATTGCTTTTTGATGATGTGCCTCGGAACAGAAAAGTATCTCTGTGATGTGCAGATTTCTGATCCAACAGTCTAATCAAAGTAAAAGTAGTTAACCAGTCTTCTGGCATTAAACTGTGAAACTGTGAAAAATAAACAGGGGAAACAAAAGTGGGCCTGATGATTGAATGATGTGTAATCAGGCTGTTATTGTTTTTTAATGCTCATTTTATTGTTCCATTGTTCCAGCCAAGGCTTGAACGCCATGTCGGCTGCACTCTACCTCAAATACAGATCAAAAAGACATTCCTCCTACTGTTATTATTTATTTATCTAGTAAATGTTCCTATCCATTAAATATATACCACAGGAACAATAAGGCACAGAACAACCAGCATACAAGAGTACATTAATAAGCCTACACGTAATACAGGGCTATGTATAACAGCAGCATAACTTTGCCCTTACTAACTTGCAAATAGTACTGTGTTAAGCACAGTACTGCCTAATATCTGGCAATGCATCATTATTTGCTATTTGTTATTCACAGGCATGGGAAGAAAGATTCATAAGTCTGTCTTTTGTCACCATTTAACTTTCATTACTGCTTCTAACCTCAGCTAATATGAACCCTCTGGAAGTCCATGTGGAAAAGCCAATAACCCCCCTCCATAGTAATGGGTTCAGTGCCCTAACTACACTATAGACTGCCATCCTGCCTCTACTCCTCACAAAGGTATCACCTCTTCAAAAAGTAAAGTCATTAGAGAAGCCAGAATGATTCATTGAAAATAACAGGGTTTTGAATGATAGAAGAGCCATAGCTGTCTTATTCAGAGAAAAAAATGGGGTTCATCTCAATCTGTGAGATTGTAATATACAGCTGGGCTTTGATCCTGCCCAAGGACTAGAAAGGTGCAGTGTGATGAAAAATTGATATTTATTCTTTATGTTGCCATGTGAGGTATCTGTCAGTCCTTCTCAATGTATTCGTCCAAAAGACCAAATACATCTCCAGTATCAATCAGTCTATAGAATCCTAATTGATGATAATGGTATACCATGGTATGCCATACCTTGTTTTATCTCTGATTCTGTGATTTTACATGAGAAGAAATTTTTATGAGTGGCTTTAGTCCTAGAGTCTGGAGCTCCAGATTAATCATCGGGTCCCTCTAAACTGCATTAAACTGAACTATACAATTTCAACTTTTACTACTCCAGTTAGTTTATTAACTCAACTGCTCAACCCATTTCAATTGCTGTGATAGATCCCTTATTCCATTTTTGTTACATTCCAATTCACCACTACTTTACTCCAGGCCAGCCAGTGGAGGATGGGCTGGGTTCTTCCCAAGATTTCTTCCCATCGGGGAGCTTTCTCTCGCCACCGTTTGAGGGTTTTTCTTCCCACATGTAGTTTTTTTTAATGTGCTTGCTTTTTGGGGTTTCAGGCCTGGTTTTTGCTCTTTTTCTGCTATTCTGAAAAGAATCTTTGTGACAATTCTCTGTAAAAAGTGCTATACAAATAAAATTGATTTGATTTGATAAGTTCTCCTTCCTTTGGTGTTCCACAGGGCTTGATCTTGAGACAAGTCATTATATATGTCACTATATCCTTAATTCAGATCATATTTTCAAAGGTCCTGGATTGGGATGGCAACTTTGGAGCAACCCAACTTGTGCAACCCAAGTGTGGTGTTTTATTTACAAAGTGCCCCCACCTATTATACAAACATATATATATAAGCAGGCACACACACAACAATTCAATAACACTCGTCAAATTACACCTTCCTACTGCCAGCCCCTACTGAGAGCAAAATGAGCTGCTTTTATGCACTAC
Source organism: Anguilla rostrata (assembly GCF_018555375.3). NCBI lineage: Eukaryota > Metazoa > Chordata > Actinopteri > Anguilliformes > Anguillidae > Anguilla > Anguilla rostrata. The sequence continues at coordinate 16,673,589 of NC_057936.1, forward strand.
ACATTATTTATATACGGACTATACCATTTCCATACAATATTCAATTATCTCAGATGAAACTACAGCATATATTTTTACATATACAAATTATTATATATATATTATCCGTTACTACTTTATATCTAATAATCACATATCTAATTGGGTAAAAGAAAATATTACGACTGCACTTTATGGTCTCCCCCCGTCTAAAATAGCCAACTATCCTTGTCCGGCGCGTCCAATAAAATTGCACAGAATCGTGACGTTCAGAATACGTCATGCCAGTTTGAAAATGGAACAAACGGAATAAACCACGGTTGGTAGCAACTCCTAACATTGTGCTTTTTGAACAGGGTGTTTTCATACATCAGTTTAATGTTTGGAACCAGATGTGTACGTTTAAGTGGTTTGCAGTATATTGTGGTGGTGTACAGTAGTGAATATGTTTGAGTTGACAAACCGGCAAACATAAATGGCGCGCAATACATTTATGAAAGCGGCGTACTTACGCCGAACAACCGCTACCAAGCAGATTTTTTTTAAAAAACGTTCGCGTTTTAACTGTAAGTGTCCTAGCAGGAACGGAGGGTTCACTCCGTTACACTAAGTGTCGAGATATCGTGTCGATATTTGTGTTGGTTTAAACTGTTGGGGGTCAATTTCACAACTAACATAAAAGGCGTCATAAAATTTCAATATAATGTGAGGGCTTAATGCAGCAGCCGAGAGTATTAAACTGCTCCATTCACAACCACATCACCCCCTCCAAATCACTTCAACATCGGCCTATCTTCTTATATCTAGGGCATTCACAATCTTGCAGATTTATTCTGTGAATGATCAGGTTCAACATGTCACATCTTCTTACACCCAGTAGGCTAAATCAGTAACAGTGAATATTAAATAACAAATAAGACTGTATGCTACCTTAAATGTTTTGTCACAGTGTTTCAAGACATTTGCAAGATTTGGGGCAGATCACTGGGCTATCGATTCAGGATATAGCTACTGGGTTAAGCCTTTTTACAGTCTCTGGGTTAAGACAGCGTAATTACGTAATTGTATCCATCCACTAGCCAGCGGGCTACCAAGGATAGAATGTAGGATAAAATGTACTGGATGTGTGTACATAAGTCTGGGTCTTGTGTGAAGGGCGAAGACCTGGTTCTTACCCGTGACCATATTATGGTGTGCGTGGGTCAAACACAGTTTTAACCCATGTCTTATATCCAATGTGAACCCCGGGCTTTGTGAAAGGATTATTTTCTGCACAATTCCCTAATACTGAACTTCTCACTGTTCTCAAAAAGACTCTTCATCTGAGCTATCCAACCTCTTCTGTTGCAAAGTTCCCTCTTTCAGTAATTTCAGTAGGACCTACATCAGTACTATTAAACTGTATCTAAAAACTGTATTTTATTTTTTCCCTCTTGCCAGTTCTTATTCATTATTCATACTTGGTTTATTGACTTTCTTTTTTGTTGCTTATTCACAGTTCTGCTGTGTTTAATTATGGCTTTGATATTTGTTCTTCTGTAGTGCTGTCCTTATTTTATTTTGTTGTATCTATCATTCTTTCCTTATTTGCTTAACTATTTTTTTTTTTTTAATAAAATAAAAACTGTCTAACTGACCCTTTTAACCAAGGCTTTACAAACTAGTGCTGTCAGAGTGCTCTGAGTTTTCTAAACATGAAAGTCAGAGCTTTGTTGGCGCTACTTTCAGAGGGGAGAGGGTATGGTGGGTCTTGAGTTCATGTATTTTGACTTTCTGAGAACCTAACCTTAGTTACACTTAAACAAGAGAAAATGACTCTGTTTAATTAGCTATGAGTTCAAAAAAACAGATCAACGATTTAGTATTGCTGTCCTCTGCTGAGTCTGCTCTCACACTGAATGAACCACAGGAGGCTGCAAACAGGTGTTCAGTTGTAAGAGCAAGTGAGCACCTTTAGTAATTATGCTCTCTGGATGTAATCTCGTCGTTTTCCATAGTAAGATGAGTTTTCACCATAGTCTCATATCATGAAGCATGCATTTGCCAAGTGTAGGAAATGCTTCTGACTCAAACTCCTTTAATTAGTCAATCAGTTACAGTATGTAATACGATTTACAATAGAGACTAGCAGGGAGGGGGGAAAGGTGATCCGTATTCTCAACAGTGACAAAGAAGACGTTGTACATGATATCAGAATCTTAATGTATGGATAACCGCATTGACTGCTTTTGTCTGTGAGCTGGAGAGGCACATTCCAGTCAGGAAAAAGAAGGGATTCTTCTCGCACGCTCACGTAGCCAACGTATACACAGATAGACGGCTCACGCTTAAATACTTTTGCTGAGCGCCGTGATTATTTCAACTTGAAGGGAAAGAAAAAAGGGACTTCTGAGAAGCCGGGGGCAGGAGATAGGCTGGGAAAGGTCTCGCGTTTAAGTGGAATTAACATGCTTTCCCTTTGGAGGCCATTAGATAATATATTCATACCACACAAGGCTCCAAACCCCCTTCGTTTCATTATTTCGTTTTAATCCTTGCCGATAAGGGGTGCAGGCATCTAGGTTTCATTATGTCGTCATTTGGAATCCGCATGAAATCCCTTGGGACGTTATCACAGAAATTGCTTAAATAGCCAAAGTGGATATAGTTTTGCGTTTATTATTTCTGAAGGATTCAAAATAACTCTAAATATCCCTTCCGATTATGGGAGAAATCGTCTGTTATCAGTCACGCACACTAATGGCCTACTCGCAGACCCCATACCGACATACCTCCAACCGAATGCGGAGAAAGCTCTTATCTTCACCGGTCTTGACTGTTTGCTCTTCAGCGGGTAGCGGGGGGGCTTCGAGAGTATTGAGGAGCACTTCGCGGGGACCTTGTGTACACAGCTTTGACGGAGGCCTAGCACACTACTGCCAGTGTAAGACGGGAGTAGATTAGTGGCCTGTAATCGCCTCTTTGTTGTTATTTATCTAGATCAGTTTCCTCCTCCCATTGGCAAACACTCGGGATCAGCCTTATGAATTGGTCCCGTTTGTTTGCCTGGCTGTCACCCTTGTCTAAGGGCAAGGATGAGAGGCAAACAAGGATCATAGCGGGCTAAATACAAAGGCTCCTCATACAATCACGTACTGTCTTGGTGAATTTTATGAACTGGATTACGCTGCATCCTATTGTTAGGTGAAAATGTAGTGTTTATTTGTGCACCCGTTCATGCTATTTGTTTAACTTTTGTACTCAATGTTTATTGTGAGGTTAATGTGTAAACAGCAGTAGTTTATTCTTTAAGTTGAAGGCCTAACATAAATGTTGATGCAATTGCTTTGTGTAAATACGGTGGTACATTAAATGAGTTTTGACATATTATATAACTAAGTATTTTTATGCACAAACTTCCTATTTCTCTGTTTTTTAGTATTTGGTCTTTTTTTTTCTTTTTTTTTTCTTTGTTTTTTTTGAATCACCAATTGAATGTATGTAGATTATGGTAATGTCCTGTGAAACTGGAATTGTAGTCATGTTTGTAATATATTTAATAGCAGTTTTTTAAAATAGGTTTAAATAGGTATCATTGCACAGAAGAAAAAAACTTTTACCTTATGGTTTTGATATTCCCTTGTATCTCTCATGTACAGCCTTTATATACACATTATGCTGTATATGAACTTTAAACTGGAAGCAAACAACTAAGGCTAAAGCTTGGATTCAATCAACAAGTTCAGCAATCAACTCAATCTTTTTTGTAAGTAAAATGCAAAGTGAATTGCTTTTTGAATTTAGGGATAATTATTGCATCAAACTCACAATAATAATGATAATACAAACTGTAACCTATAGAAAACTGATCTGAAATTTAAAGGTTCTTATTGGATATTTTGGACGTGTATAGCCTGTTCATGACCATATCCTGTGTTATCACTAACAGACCAAATGACTGAAAATGGTGGCAACAACTAATCAACGGTATCTTATTTCCAATGGCAAAGGTGCTTTTGGAGAGATGATTAAAAAATATATTACCAAAATAAAGTTATGGAGTGCCCAATACTTGAATGTTAATAGAAAAGGTTGGTATAAATATATTAACCTTACATTTATTTAATATTTAAAGGTTTAATAATGGAAAACTAATTCAAAACCAAAACACAGATTGACATAGACATTCAAAAGAATTTTGATTTATATTTTAAAATGTAAATTTATTACACAAAATTATTTTCATAGACAAATCGTATATAAAGATATTTCATATAAAAATCCAAAGGTAACTGAATATAAATGAAAATGTAATGTCAATAAATATATTTAATCAACCATAAAAATAATACAAACTAGAAATCAAATCCACAACTCAAATACAACTGAATGAATGACAGTCACTATTAAAATATTTATAATCATAACCATAATGCATATAACCAATTCAGAAATGTATTAACTAAACTGAATATATTGAATTTCAGAATAAATTAGGTTTTTAAAATGCCCTCTCTTGATTAGAAAAGCGTTTAAACTCACAAATCTAAATTATTTAAACTTACTCCTTTTGTTGTTTAGCCAGAAATATGATTGCATTCAGTCTCTGGCAACCCTCTGTAAAAGCATCAAGTTTAACAGCATTGTCTCTGTGTGTGCGCATGTGTACATGTGCGTCTGTCTGTGTGTGCGTGTATGTGTGTGTATGTGTGCGTGTGTGTGTGCGTGTGTATGTGTGTGTCTGCGTGTGTGTGTGTGTATGTGTGCATGCGTGTGTGTGTGTGTGCATGTCTGTCTCCGACTGCAGAGCACAGGTCTGGACCCAACAGTGGTTCCTCCTTAATTGGGGTGAGATCAGGGGCTTAGAGGGGGCCAAGAAGGGACCGGTACCCCTTTCTTTCTCCTCCAGAAACGCTTTGGCTCCAGAGGTGCTTTTGATGTGTGCTTTGGCTCTCAAAGTCCTACTTTGGAATATGTTCTTGGGAGACCATCGGTTACTTGCCTGCAGGCTAAATCTCAATCCCTGGGATCCAGGTTTCCTTTGATGAAATACTTTCGGGAGCTGCAACCCCCCTTCCATCCCCCCACCCCGATCCCCATACCCCACCCCCAAACACACACAAACACAAATACACTCTTCATCCCTCCTACAGACTGTGCTAACACAGATTCAGAACAATAATTCTTTATATTGTTTAAGAACTGTTGGGCACGAGTCGACAACATATTACCATTGTCTTACATAGTATGACGGCATTGGGCAAAGCCGAATGTTTGCCATTGAACTTCGTAAGCTTTTCTGCCTTCTGTGGTTCTGTACACCAGTGTCTGTTAGGGTAGGTGTTTGCTGAAGCTGTTTTCTTTCAAATCTAAGCCAAGTAGATGTTTAAAATTGAAATCATTGTTTAAATGTAATCCAGAATAAATTTCAGTAATAACTACAAATCAGTTACTTTGGCTATGGTGTAATCCTAAATAAATTCTTGCTTTAATCCTAATATTAGCACACAACCATTATGTTTTCTCATTCCTTTACTCATACAGACAGGACATTCCCCATGAGCAATGTTTTTTCCCCCTTGCAAATTGTTGACTCCTTAATAGTCCAAAAATAAATGGATCCATTTCTAGGTTTAATTGATCTATGCTGTTCCATTATATATCCAATAACAATATAAAATGGGCATATGGATAAATACACACCCAGGCAGATATTTATTGATTGACAGCTATCCAGACCAAATAATTCGCTGATTGATTCATTTGTGTCTTCGGTGACTGATTAGCTGACATAATGTGTTATCACAGCTTTATGTTGAAGGAAAAAAAATATAAAAGGGCTTATAGGATAACACAAGCTTAACCACAAACATTACGTCATTCTGGATTGTAAGGTAATTTAGGCTATATAAGTATTATGAATTCTTCAACATAGCTGTGCTTTAACCTTGCATGAAATTGTGCATGCTGAGTAAAATCTTCTTAGACCACAGGAGACGGTGGATTCTGAATTTAGGTTGTTTCTTGTTTACATTGCAATGGTATTGTTCTACTGTTCTCTGTCCTGCAATTACATAAATAATATTGTCAGCAGTTGACTCGTAGCAACTTCAAAACCACATACAGGTGAATCCAAGCAGTTGTAAGACTTGTTCATGATACTTTCCTCCAACTCGCACCCCTTCATTGATCGATGTTGGACTCTGAAGACCTCTTTTACTACATCATTTCCCCATATATTGATTATGTATATTGATTATGCCTAACTCTACAGGAAGGTTTTGCACTATGTCAGGTCTCCTTTAGATCTGTTCACTGGGGATAACTCTTGTAGTGTGGCTCATATAGTATCTGCACATTAGCTATTTCCTGATAATAACACTGGGGTGCATAACCTCACACTCAGTCCAAGTGATGGATATATTAGATTTGTCTTTTGCAGCAAACAACCGACCATTGTTTTTTGGACTGATTGGTATAATACTGGAAGAAAATGCGGTTAAATAGGAGAAAAAAAATATGGATCAATAAAAATGTGAATGATGAATCAATCATCTATTTGAAAATGATTCATTTTGTTTAGAATCATACACGCACATCCTCAAACTGCATACCTGTAGTGGATAAGGGAGCATCACTGCCAGAACACAAGTGCTCCTTTGGTAGATCTCTGGTTAGTCACTCCTAGTTCTCCCAGGCTTACATTGAAAGTGGGGGGAAAGGGGAGTTTCCCTCGTGTCCCCACACTACAGTACTATCCTACACACTCCCCTTTTCTGGTTCTCTCACCATAGTTGATGCCTACAGTTCCCAGAAAGAGTGAGAGAGCAGAAGAGGAGAGATGAGAAGAAAAGAGAAGAGAGACTGTAACCAAGATTACTGACATGGACATTTTTGTGGAGTATAATGCGTCTGAACTGCAGAAGTAGCCATGGTTGCTGACAACTTGACACCAGCTGGATCCAGCTGGCTCACTTTTCACTGGGTGCTGTGTTCCAGCTCAGGAGCAGTATGTACTGTTCATCAAAGGGCCTCCTAACTGCTCTCCTTAGCCCAGCATAAACATCATGTGGATGCACACTCACAATTCACGCTGCAGATCAGGACTAAGGGTCATCTCATTAAGATGTAGGCTATTTGCAGAAGACTGTGATCCAAATCTATGGTCTATGTTTTACCACTAGAGGGGGCTGAAAAAGATACCCCACAGGAAGGATTTCCTGGGGAAACTGGGGAAAGGGTGAATAAAAAATCAGAAAAGGGAGCTGAAGTGTTAAGCTAAATAAATTTCACGTCATTTACAATCATTCATTTGAAACTGTGAAATGAAGTCATGAAGAGTTGAGAGCCATAGGCTAACAACCGTAAGCAATTCATGAAGCATTGCTTCAAAAGCCTAAACCTATAGGTTCTCCCACAGTATAATATTAGATAAGGAGACTATGGACACCACAAGAATAAACCTACAAATCATTGACTGCGAATGAGCCATGCTGACTCATCGGTCACTTATTAAGAGTCACTTGTCAAACCTCAATTCACAGCACGTTATTTGAAAAGAATTCTACTGCTGTATTTTAAAGTGTTTTACAACTGATGCTAACATTCTTTTTAGTTTATCATATGTTTTATGTGTGTCCCAGTGTATGAAATATTACATGAAAGGGGCCGTTTGTGTTCTGTGACAAGTGTTAAAACCTGGAAATAATTTAAAAACCTCTTTCAGTCATAATCAATAAAACAGTGGAATAGGTCCAATATTATGAAATTTCCTGTCTTTGACTTTTCAAAATCAATTTTTGTAAAAGCCTTTCAAATGGAAAATAAACCAGCTTCAAACATTTTGTGTTTGAGCTTTAAATGTTTTGCTTAGAATGCTGACTTTTGTTCTGGACAGATACCATTATGGTAACACAAATGGAAAAAGAAAAGATTGCATACCTCAGGTTTCTGAGGTGAATACAAATCCTGAGAATGTTCACAGTATAGAAATCCAGTTTTTAAGAATTATTTTGCAAGAAGAGTTTGATCAAGAAATGCAGCCAATCACCAGCAATACAACAGTGTTTACATAATAGCAAAGGAGACGTATTACATCTCGTGAGACTATCAAACTGCCTGCTGGGCATTTGAATGGGAAAATTAGTGGGATAAATGCCAAGTGGCATTTCTGAGAATTTTGGAGATGCATAGTTTTAATGAAAGCAAATATCAGAAACAGAATATCCAGAATTAGTTGCATGGAAAAAGTTTGCGTGACAACTGTGACAAGCTTAGCTGTGGCATTGACTCAATAAACGTCTCACCATTAGTCTGTCCCAAAAAACATATGTAACTGCTCCTGAGTCAAGCACACCAAATGCCACAGACAGACTTCTGCCTAGGTTCGCCTTGGCATGCAGTGGCAGGGGAACAACAGTGGGTGGGTTCCACTCTCCAGGTCACACCCCTGGGAGGGATCTCAGCCGTAGAACGCAGCCGTCAATATGTGGGACATGCTGAAATAGCCTGGGAAATATCTTATCCATGTGCAGGGGTAACAAATGAATGCATCACTGTATCTTACGAAATGCACTACAGTCTGAACAAGAGTCTAATGGGCTCATGTCACAGAGAGATAATTAGCAATTCTAAGATTTGAGATAGTGATCTGCTTTTCCATTCCACCACTGAAAAGAGTTGTTTTCATATATTGTGTGTTAAACAGCCCAAGTCATCTCCAACTATGGACTCAAGGGCCCACATGAATGCCTGTGCTGCATAGGTACACAAGCAAGGAACTGATCTAGTTCACAAATCCCAGGAAATGTGGCCACGTCCTATCGTGTATATTGGAAGCAATGTTATTCTGGTATAGCTGTTCGTGCGGTTCTTTTAAATAGCACAGCACTCATGTGATCCCTTCTCACAATGACTGAGGGTATATCCAGTCCACAAATGTGCAATTACCAGATCAGTCAGAAGCTGTGCTTGAGTCGAGCAAAACCACCAAAGGTGGAGTTCATGTCTGATTCTGAAATAAATTCTGATTTGATTTTATTCACTAATTCAATAAGACGTAACAGAAACATGTATTTCTATTTCTTTAATAATCTTCTCCAAATTATTTCAGCATCTCTCTATACCTACCATACCATGTGTGTGCGTGACACCCCCTCCCTTCCAAACCATACACACAGGTGATTTGTCCTTGCTTTCTCCATTGCTCACACACAGACATGAAAAAAGTGGTGTGTGTGTGTGTTTTATTTAATAATAAAAAATACTTCAGACTCCCTTCTAAACAGGGTTATTATTGTGACAAGTTATTGACGTTTACTTACCTTATATATCTACAGGAATGTTTTACTTCGATGAAAAATATAAATCTTTTAAATATGAAATGAAGTGGAATGTCGTAAAAGCTCTTTTCGTTAAATTAATTTTGAATAAATTCTAAATAAAATATGTGCTTAAAAAGTGTATTTTTTAAAGATATAATCAGAATACATGAAACATATAGTTATAAATCTTTATGCACAGGGCTTGGTTTTTACAAATGAGTAATTAGGTTATCTTTTTATGTATATGCTTTTTACTTCTCTTCAGCACGACACGTTCTGGCGAGCGGAGAAATCGCTCCCAATGTGATTACGCTGTCTCCGAAAACTGCGCCGTGATTGCTGCGAACCAGCGGGATCACAGAAAGGAGGGAGGGAGAGAGGAAGAGAAAGAGGGAGGGAGGGAGCGTGCGTTTGAGAGCGATCTGAAGGGAGGAGTCATGCAAAGGAAAGAGCAGCTGGAGTTCCACACTTTGCCTTCTTCTTAACAAAAATCACACAAAATACAGAAACAACTCTCCACGAGATACTTTTTCATATGTCCCATATGTCCCTTTGTCGTCAGCTTTCGGAAGGTATGTAGCTAGACAGGTCCAAGCCGTTAGTTCAGTGAACGCTGAGGTCAGTTTACTGCAGGAAGGAGGAGAAGAAGGGGGAAGGAGGAAAACTTCTCCCGTAGAGCGGTTTTGGACAGTTTTAGAAGTGAGGGTTACGAAAAGTACAAGACTGTTAGACAACTCCAAAGCGCGCGGCGCACGTCTGCAAAAAGCGAAGAAGGCATAACTGCGCGAAGAAGAAAGAAAAAGCAAGATACCGAAGAAGAGAAACAAGCCTCGAACACGTAAGTGCAAGAACACGATGAAGCGTGATGAATTTTGTTCTTCTGAACGGCATGGTCTTTGGCAGCTTTGAAAGTTTGAAAAAAGCTGAATGTCTGTCCCAGACTGTCAGAGGTATCACGTTTCAAAAAAGTATAAGTTTGTAAAGTAAGAACACGGGTCGAGGTGCACGAGGCGAGAAACAAAAAGTTAATAAATGTAACTGTTACAAACATCCCTGTTCATAAAAGGGAAGCGTCGTAATAAAATTATTTTCGACATTACGAACTGTAAACGTTTGTTAATATGGTGAGCTTTATTTGTCTTTTGGAAGAAATGTGCACGCAGCGTGATGGAACAGCGCTGTAAACTTTTTTTGAAGCGCTTGTGGTTTTGTTGTTCCTTGGCCAACTTCTTGGGGAAAGTTAGCGCGGTAGTTTGGACGTTCGTTGTTGCCTACTGTAAATACGATCAAGCGACATTTCTAAAGGCTAAAGGGATATCCTTTTTCATAAAATATTTGCATTTCAAGTGTAGTTTAATTCTGAGAATAAGGTGATGCATTTTGTTGTTTTAGGTTCTGAAATTCAGACGTAATTCGAATGGGTAATGTGTGGTTAAAACTTTGTGTTCCAGTCACGCCACAGTTAGAAAAAACTTTTTTGGAGCCTCGCCGAAGAAAATGCATGGGGGCAAATATATACGTGATCATATTTCAGCGAGATTTCCCGATGCCGAGTCTGCAATCGATTATCTGTCTGCGCGTTGCCTTGGACGCAGTTCATTTATCGTTGCATCGATTTACGAAGTTAAACAGTCGACAGATTTACAGGCACCTATTAAAACGTTTAGCAGCTTAAATATTCTAATTATTGTTGTTGTCCCCATAACAAATCGGATACATGTACTATTGATTTTAGTGGAAGTTCATGTACAATAGTAAGATACAAATAAATTGTTGTAGCATAAAATGTTGCATAGGTCTCTTACACACTGCCTCATAAGTTTGATGGATTTAGCAGAGAAATACTTTGACAGTATAAACACACATATGTTGTGACCTGGGCTACACCGTTTCACGTCAATCAAATATTATTTGTTTTATGTGAACTAATTTGAACACTACCACACTAACCGATGTTTTATTTCTGTTTCCACGATTTTCCCCCCTTCCAGCATTTCTTGCCTGCTGGGCTGGTGGGTCTGTCAGATGGCAGCCCGCCACCTCATGTGTAGATATTTGTTTTAAACTTTTCCTTCTGCTCCACGCCAGCTGCTCCACATTTTATCTAGTTGTCGGATTCAGTGCGAGTGACTGGTGAACCGTTCGTGTCTCGGGTTTCACTCCACAATAGAAACGAAGAGGGTTCGAGGCGTGCAGCCGTGTGAGACGGGCCTGCTTAAATCTTTTTTGGCACTTAGTAAAAAAAAAATAGAAATACAAATAATAAACAGGGACTTTAAAGTTTGCAGAGGGAGAAGTATCAAAGTTGGACATCAGTATGCACAATTCACAATCGTTAACATGTTTGGGTAAATTACACCGTTTCATTTAGCCTGCTTTAACTTTGTTTTCCTTGTTGTGCGGAAGAAAAAGACAATGATTTACTGTTCCAGTTACAGTCCCCCTCCCATGTTTAGGGGACGGGCAGGAGGGTCCATCTATTAGGCTATCATGTACATCTTAAAATGACTGATTTCTGTCTAACGACAATTGTTCAGAATCTTGTAACTGATCTCATGATAGCATAGCAAACTTTTAAATGTTTCTGCGTATTTGTTTTGTAGATGAAAACATTGTTTTTTCCGATTCACATACTGGATTCGTGTTTGATATTGCAAACGGTTACAAATAAATATAACTGTTTAAGATTACTTGGACCATTTTTTTTATTCACCTTGACACACCGGTGTCATGGAAGCATACATGTTGCTGTCGGGAAGAAATTTGGTTTATAATTACACGAGCACGTTATCCTACTGTATTTTGTAAGGACAGTGTTGTTTGAAATATTTTTTTTAATTGTATAAATTGCATCCGCGATTTTCCGTGTTTTCTCTATATTCAATTTATACATCTTTGTAAAATAGGGCCCATTGTCTTTAATTTTAAAGAGTCCTGATTATTTAGGTGACTCAAAAGAAAGAAAGAAAAACGAGTAGGCTACGTCATATCAAATTTGAAAGAAAAAAACGGAAATGAAATTGTTTAAATTAAGTGAAATTTGTGCTTATTTTGAAATCGATATAACTTTATTGTCACTGGGTGGCTTTGATTTTCTTTTAATTCTTGATTAGCTCAGCTTAGTATTTTTGGTAGAGTCGATTTTACACAGACAGGTTACAGTTACTGGATTATTTGTTCAGTATCATTGAAATATTTTTTAGTGTCTAACAGCCCTTTTCATACCTCAAGAAAATTAGGTTTTGGGAGCAGTGTTTATTACTTGAATATATTTAGTAGGCTAATTTGTGAAATAGTGTTTATGAGACACGCAGTGGACCAAGTGTAATTTTGAACATTGGAAACTAAATAAATTTCTAGCTCTTCATCTTTTTGAGTGAATCAAGTACAAAATTGCACAAAACAGAGCATAAGCATGTCTAAGCACCAGAATCAAGGCAGTCATTATCATAAATATTTTGTTATGAATAATAATTTAAATGAGAAGGACATAAATGAAGGTTGAATTTTTCTTATTATTCCATCATATTAAATATGAATGATATCTGATGAATGTATTCAGCATGAGGAATATGTATATAATTTGCCATTGACTGCAACACGTTTGCTCCTGAAAGGCATTTGAAAATGGGGCAGTTCAGTTGCAAATGTATTTCAATACAGGTGACATATTCCAAAAATGCAGACCCAGTCAATGTAACTCTATGAGCTGTTCAGACACATCAGGAAGTGCAGTCTAAAAAAAAAAAAAAAAAAAAATGAAGAAACAAAAATGTTTATTTGCAGTCCAGGCTAGTCTGCTCCTGGCAAAGGAGGCTCTTATGCACACACTCTAAATGCGAACTTGCAGGGACCTCAGCCCATTTGAACGTCTGCCGTCAGATACGAGCTTGAGAGAACTTTATCTCCGCGGCGGCGTACCTTTGCATTCCAATGTGCGCCGCTCCTGGTCAGGGGAGCAAGATTAGGGGCCGGTCTCTCTCCTCTCTTCTGCCTCCTGCCAAAATAGCCCCTTCACAAGCTGCATGCTAATGCCCCGGGAGGGCGGACGGTTTTCCTGAAAGTCAAGACTTTCCCTCTTGCCCGCGCGGCCCGCCAATCCGCCGTTAAAGGCGGGCTTTGAGGAGGGAAGCTTTCCACCGGCCCCCCTCGCTTCTGAAAGGAGGGATACCTGTCTCTTTTTTTGTCAGACGGGTGTGTGGCTGTAATGAGATTCGCTGTCATGCTAATGCGATGAGACCCGTTTGAAATGACGCAGTCGGCTGAGTGAAACAAATCAGCAAACACTCGGCAAACATTTGCAGTTCTTTTTTTTTTTTTTTTGCCTGTTTAGGGAGTGGGTGTAAAATTGAGTGTGGTGGGGGGGGGGGGGGGGTTCTTAAATCCTGTAATGTGCAAGGGTTTTTTAGATGAGTATCCAGGTTGTGTGCTTTTCCTGCAGTTATTCTATGCTGGTATTATACGGTGCTCAACCCACTAGTTGTAAATTCATGGGGTATCCAAAGTGTAACTGTTTCGTACATGCAGCCTCTGTCATGTCATCTCTATGTTGCACTGTTCAGTTCCCTCTTGTGTGCAAAATGGTTGCAAACCAGTTGTTTGTTTATTTTAAAACAAATTATGAAGGACTTGAAACAAGATGTCTGCCCTAACGTTCTTTTTTTGCTCATTTATGCTCAACAATGTTACCATAAACAATACAATAAATGTTACAAATTGAATTTAGTCAAATAATGTCTTTTCCAAGTGACTTAGTATGGATCAGCCTTCTGAAAATACTGCCGTAGTGAATGGGGTAAAAAAAAAAGCCTGCAAATGAAATGTTACACTTTGATGATTCCTAACTTTGATATATCGACTTCAAAAAGGACACCGAGAGAAAGAAAGAGGGCAAGTCGGAGAGAGCGACCGAGAGAAAGGAGAAGATCGAGAGGGGGGGGGGGGGCGAAGGAACGGCAGCTTTGCATAAAAAAGTTGGACCGCCGCGCCGGGGTGGAGGAGCAGCGAGGTGTCCGAACGCATTTGCGTTTAGCCGCTGAAGAGCGGGGTTGGGGGGGGGGTAAGGGGGGTGGGGAGGGGGGGGCGTGTATGCAGGGGGGCGGGGCGGGGGCGGGGGCTCCTCCTCGGCCTCTTAATCCCAAGGCCCGGCCAGCCCTTCGGGGCATGCCTCAGATCTGGCGCCGCTCTGCGGCCTGGCCCGGCTCGCTCTCTTAGCCGCAGATTAAAAATGCTATGTGTTCCCCGGCCCCGGCACAAACGCTCGCCCGCCACCTCTGCGGGCCGTCCCGGGACGGGACCCGCAACCCCCCCCCAAACCTCCCCCCCAAACCTCCCCTCCCCCCCACCCCAAACCTCCCCTCCCCCCCACACCACACTTTTAGGAGCTGCTAAAGGCACCTTTCAGAGGGGCTGATTCCAGAGGAGGGCTAGCACACGGCCCCCACTATGAGTACGCTCGTGCAGGCACTTTTAAATGTATTTCTTATTTACATATTTATTTATTTTATTTTTTGTCACCGGAAATTGGGAATTTCGTTTCTTGTTTCCCCCACGCTAAACGGGCCCTTCCCAGGTGTTAAAAGTGGCGGTGTGTTTCTCCTGGCTTTCGGCCTCCTTGAAAATGCACACCGGACCCGCCGATTAGGACCTGCGGTTCAGGTTCTCAAACAGAGGCCGAAAGTAAAAAGTAAAAAAAAAAAAAGAAAAGGGAAAGAGAACCGGGAGGTGAGAGGGAGGCTGTCTGAGGAGGTGACGGCGGTTACAGTAAGCCTGCCGTGGCGAGAGAGCGCCAGTCCGAGGGCTCGTCTTCAAACACGTTTTCTTTTCGCGAGTACCTGAGTGCAAACAGCGCGCTTCGCGACTGGGTGAGTCCGTCCGCAGCCCCTCTCGCGGGTGTGTTACGCCGCCGCCGCGCGTCGTAAAAGTGTCTTCGGGCCCTCGGCTCGGCGCGTGAAAAGGAGGTGACGTGACTGGCTGCCCATTTGCTCGGAGGGCGGGGCGGAAGGAGGGGCATGTGAGGTCGGGCTGGGCGATGTTATTCACAGTGGTAGGATTTCTTCTTTTTTTTCTTCTTTTTTTTTTGTAGAAGGGCATCAGCCTTGATGCCTGATTGTCAGCTAGCCCCCTGTGTGGAAGAATGGGGGTGGGGGGGGTGGGGATTGTGTGTGTGGGGGGGGGGGCTCACATGTGCTGTGTTATGATGGGGAAGAGCAGAGAGGTGCTGAGCTCTGTGCCCACTTTGAAGAGCTGTGATCTCTGCCCGTCTCCTCCTCTACACCACTGTCAGGAAGTGCTCCCATCATGCAATTGTTCTATCGTGCACGTTTTCTCCAGTGTTCAAGAACACTACATTCGGCTATTTAAAAAGTGACGTAAGCCTAATTTAAAAAATGTATTATATTTCCAACAGAGAGAGCAGTTTTGGAGTGCCTTTTTGGGTGAAATTCACATTAATATAAATAAATAAAAAGAAGCAATAAATTACCACAGGTAGCTGATTTGATTTTATGAATATTAACCCAAGAATTTTGCATGAAATCTGTCACGTAACTGCACATAGATTTTTACATCACATATTTCCCGTATTAACCGTCATTTTCTGTTAATCACTTTCCTGTGAAACCATATTTTTTTCTGTAATACATTCTTTACACGCTGCATAGTAACAGGAAGGACTAGTACACTACAGTCAAATTTCCATAAACCTTTATGTGAAAAGCAGTCTTTCTGAACTTGAATTTTTGTAAAAATTATTAAATTATATATATATACATACTTGGTGTATATATATATATATATATATGTATGTAAATGTATATGTAAACAAGTACATTGCATGCAATAACGTAGTGATATCGTACTGTATAAGTGGAGTAAGTAATTCAGACTCCCACACTAAATATTGGCGCAACTGCTTTATTTATGTGGCCATTCCGAAAGGACAGCGAAAAAGGAATGTTGACAAATTCATCACCTCGGTGAGCCACCGAACCGACAGATCCGTCGGCCAGATCGATTTATCAGCGGCGCGTTGTTCTGCTGTATTTATCGGTGTTCCTCTCCATGCCGCCGGAACAGTCAGTCAATCACCGCCGTGACGGAAAATCTTCTCTCTAGGGCTGTGTGTGTGTGTGTGTGTGTTGGGGGGGGGAGTTAGGTCTGAAGAGGGAATGGGGTGGGGGGGAGTGGAAGAGGGGTTATTGTTCTGATGTCAAATGCAAATTCCAAGGTTAATACCTGAATAAACGTCTTACCGAGTTCTCCCTCCCTTCTGCAAACATGTTGAAATGAGGCCCACCACGCATACCCCCCCGCCCCCCCAAACACCCCCCCACCACAACCCTTGACTTCCGCCCTGCCGTTGCAGGGCCGGGGGCAGAGGGAGGGGCCCCCATTACGCTCTCCGGGGGCCAGTGGGGGCTACTCTGCAAGCAAATGCTAACAGCCCCTTGCCTTGCAAGAAAAATAATGCCTCATCTTAGAAAAACAAAGGGGAACTCTTCTATTTGAGCAAATTTCAGCTCTGGACTGAAAGGGCCCCTTTTTGTCTGTGCGGGCATTTGAAGACTAATCGGTTTTTCTCATGCAAAGTGTGCTGGTTTAAGAGCTAGGTCGCAGAAAGGGACAGTGTTTTAACAATACTCTGCAGGGAGCAAGGAACTGGGATCCATTCCTTATGGTCCTCAGACAAAGCCTAGTTCCTTATGAGGGACGTGGGGGGTGGAGGGGGGTTCTAGAAGTTTTAAACACTGGCTTCTTGAAGGAGCAGGGACTCCAGCAGTTTTACAGGCTGTCAGTCATCAGCATTCTCTCTCTCTCTCTCTCTCTCTGTCTCTCTCTCGACATACTGCTGAGGGAAATCAGACTCCTCTAAGTAACTTACAACAGAAAAAAAAACATGGGCTTACTCGTATTTGTCCAAAAAAGCCAGTGTTGAAAACAAGTGTGGTACCAAATGCAAGTGTGTGTGTGTTTGTATCCAGAACCTCTTTGCTGTTTTCCCCAGTCTTTTTTTATTAAGAGGGGTTAACCTGCTTTGGAAATACATCTTGTTCAGAAAAGGAGCTGGCTTGACTTTTTAAGAATTCATTCTTTTTTTTCCGCGCGGGGCCGCTCTCCGAAGGCGCGTCTCGCCTCGGTCCCTGAGAGGCCTCGCGGCGCGCGGCGCTGAAAAGGTTCCCCCCTCTCCCGACGGCCGAGTGCGAAGGGGCCCATTTGTCAAACGTGCGGCGGGTTTCTTCTCGCCGCCGCCTTCCCCCGGATGCTTCCAGAACTCATTGTGTAAACTCGAGCAGGGCATTTGTCACCGCTCCGCGAGCGCGGCCTGCGGGGCACGCAGCCGGGGCTGCTCGCCGAACGTAGCCGCCGCCGCCGCCGCCGCCACCCGTCCGCTCTGGCCCCTTTAGAGCCCCCGACTGTCCACATGCCGTCTGCTGTGTGTGTGTGTGTGTGTGTGTGTGCATGTGTGTGCGAGCATTGTGTGTGTGTGTGTGTGTTTGTGTGTGTGTGTGTGTGTGTGCATGTGTGTGTGTGTTTGTGTGTGTGTGTGTGTGTGTGCGCACGTGTGTGTGCATTTGTGTGTGCGCGCATGTGCGCACATGTATGTGTGTGTTTTAGTGTGGGGAGGGGAGTAGAGAGCAAGGGAGAGATGGGGGAGAGTCCACCTCTGCCTCACAGATCAGTATATAAGCCTCTGTCTACTTCCCAAAGCTGCTTAAACAAATAGATGTACAGGACAGGTCTCTCAGAGTACTTCCTACTTTATAAGAGTGTGTGTTTGTGTGTGTGTGTGTATGTGTGGGCCTACGCGTGCATGTGTGAGTGTGTTTCTTCCATAATATCATGTGTACGTGTCATGTTTGTGAGTTCATCCATGCATGTGTGTGCATGCAAATACATTCCTACACACATTCACGCCTCTCTGTTCACGGCATCGTACCTCCGCGTACCCACTCAAACATGCGTGTATGTGTGCGTGCTTGTGCACGCTTGCGCGTTTGCGCACGCAAAAAAACTCAAGCTAAAACAGAAGCGCGGTTAAGCCTTAAATGAACGGGGCTTGAGCTAGTAAGATCAAGACGAAAAGAGAAGAGACTCGGACAGACCGCCTGTCTCAATTTGTGGGGGTGCGCGCGGAGTCCCCAGAGCTGCTCCGGAGGTCCCTGTTGTTGGGGAGACGGAGAGGAGTTGCGGGGTGGGACTCGGAGAGCGGAGCCCTGTTAGCTTTTGGAATTATTTATAAGGTGTGGCTTTGTGTGGCATGTTAAATTCCTGTCTCTTCCCATTACTCCTCATGACTTTACCTGCGGCTCCTCTATCCAGCTCTCCGGCCAAGTGATGGAGAGCAGGTGAGGGGGAGGGGGGAAGAAGTTGTGAAAGAGATAAGTATGTGAGAGTCTGGAGGAAATAAGAGGAAGAAAGAGTGAAAACAGTAATAATGTGGTGTATTTACATATAAGTTCTTTTTGCTTGTGGTTGACATAGATGTACTTATTACTCTTTTTTTTGAATTAGGGAAAAAAAACAGTTAAAGTAGATAATTAAAGTATTTTGATGAGCCCTGCCATAAATGGGAGTTGTTCCAAATTTTGTGGCTATGCTATACTATAGACCAGGGGTATCCAGTCTTATCTAAAAGGGCTGGTGTGGATGTTTTAGCCCTGCACTAAGACATCTGTTGTTAATTAGTTGAATCAGGTGTTTTACTGCTGGGGTAAAAACTAAAACCTGCACCCACACCGGCCCTTTCGGTTAAGACTGGATACCCCTGCTGTAGACCGCATTTACAAAAAAACGGAAAGAGGCTTCTTTAAAGTTTGATTAATGCTTAATGCAGTGTAGGTTAATAGTATTCTTATTGAAGCTGCCTGTGATATAATTAGCACCCTATTTCACAGATATTACCAGAGGACATTACAGGTTTCACTTTCCCTCTTGGCCAGAGATCAATGCAAACCAGCTCATCCTGGGCAATAAACCTTTTAGACTCATTCATACGGCAATGTTGTAAAATGAAGCATTTATGTAATGCATTACCCCAGGAATATCTTGGCAGACACAATTCGGATGTTCCCTGGTATCGCGTGTACTGTTCTTAATGATTTGAAGAACGGATTAAACCAATGATCACTCATGTAAATTTGATTGATTTGCCCATGTGATCATTGGTTACCTGTGAAAGCGTGTGTGTCCCTGACTGCATGTGCAGAGTGAGCTTCTAACTCATGATCAGGCACGCAAATGCATAAAAAGTGAATTTACACGTCTTATCACCTGTGTGTGTGTGAGCATGGTGTCTCACCTGAGCTCACGTGTTAGTGTGCACGTGTGTCCGTGTCTGTGCATGCGCGGTTGGCGTGGCACACGCGTCCGTGTCTGTGCATGCGTGGTTGGCGTGCTTGTGAGCGCGCGTGGCTCCCTGCCGCGGGGTTGTCCCCCCTGCCGTGTGGGGGAGCTCCCTCCCATCTCCGCCGGGGCCGTGAAGGGTGCCAGATTGCGCCGGTGGGAGCCAAGCTGTCTCGGCCTGTCAGGAGAGAGGGAGGGAGGGAGGGAGAGAGAGGGAGAGATACTGAGAGAGAGAGGGAGAGAGAGAGAGAGAGAGCAATGATGGCACGCCGCACTCCGAGTTCGTCGTTCCTTTGAGTCATCTTCCGCCCCGTCTCCCGCTAGGGGTGGACTTATTACACCCGTTACAACCGCCATCGCCCAGACAGCTGTTCCCCATGCTTCTCAATTAACCCTGGGCGCCCACCACTCAATCCAATTAATGGGGTTTTGTTCCGTCTTAATTTATGCGTTTATTTGCCGCGCGTCTTCGCGTCACGTGTTAGCAGCGGTGGGGGGGGGGCGTTCCGCTGACGCAGAGCCGGCCAATGGCTGCTCAGCAGTCGTTCATAAACGGCCGTTATTGATGGTCGCGCGGCCCCAGATTTATTTATCGGAAGCGGGTTGAGCGAGCCGGTGGCTGAGGTGCGTGAACACGCCCAGATGTCTGGCTCCGCGCCGGCCGCCCTGGGCCCGGAGGACGCGCGGCGAGCTCTCGCTCCTGTTCCGCGCTTTCGTAATCGTTTTAAAAAAGCCATTCGTTACGAAATTGGACATGTCCACTCAAAGACAACACAAGTACCCCGGCTTTTAATGACGCTGGGGTTTTCTTTGAAAGTAAATTAACTTTCATTTCAGCTCATCGCTCAGCATGTCTGTCTCAGTGGAAAGGATTTTGTGAGCTGTCACATGCGGAACAATCGCTTAATTAATTTAGGAAATTAAGAATATATTGTATATATATAGTATATAAATAATTGCTTACCTTGGTCTGGCACATTGATATTCCATTCACCCAAAAAAGGAAAATGGAAGATTGTCATTGGCTAGAGGAGTGTAAATTTTTTTTTTTTTAAACCAAGCATTCAGCATCGTAACCTGTAAAGACACTAAAACTATTTTATGGAGATATACTATTCTATACTATACTATACTGAAGTGCTACAGTTCAAGTAAAAGAGTGCTGATTCTGTGACGTGATCATTTTCGGGCCCGGGCCCAAAAAGGTGTGTAGGTCAAAGCCGTCATGGCGGCTTATTCCTCAGGAGAGCGTGGGTCTAGAGCAGGACAGCGCCGCAGCGGTAGCAGCTGGGGGGGGGGTGAGGGGGGTGCAGCAGCGGTCTGCGGGCGCGAGACTGAGGGCGCGGACGTGCCTGTACACGAGCAGAGAAACGCATGAGGCCTAGAGCCTGTAGCCGGAGGAGGGGGGGGGGGCTGTGTGAAGAGGTGAGGGGGGAGGAAGCTCGGGGGCTAGCAGGGTTCAGGATGACATGGAGAGGGTCAGTCCACTTTCACTTCAGGAGCAAAGAAAAAACTGATTGAATCTGATTGTGTGAAAACCAACAAAACGAAAAACTTGAAAAGTTGTGTGTGTGTATATATATATATATATGTTTGTGTGTGTGTGTGTGTGTGCTTGTGTTGAGAATATATTCATAGCTTTAATTCGACTCGTAACAGTTTTAATTCAACTCTTAATAGATAGCATTTGGTCCCATGTTCCAGAGTGGGACCAAATGTTATCTGTTAACAGTTGAATTAACACTGTACATTTTACTGTGTGGGGGTCACAGCACTGGAATTCCCACAATCCTTCACTCAGCGTTGCATATACTGGCAAAAATGTCATTAGGCGCACTTCCCTAAGAGGCCCTTTGCCTCGTGCAGGAGAGAGTGCTGTTCGTGTTTCCCTGCCCGCTTTGGTAATTTGGTGAGAGAAGGCAGTGTCTGTTCCCGCCTCGGAGGCTGTACGCTGGTGCACGCGTGCATCATGATGCCGGGACGCTACGCCACGCTTTGGAACTGGGACGGGCGCTGTAGCGTCAGTCCCAGTGAGGATACCTGTAGGGGAGGTGGGGGTTGAGGGGGGGGGTGGCTTGAAATGGAATGAAATGCATGCCTCCCCTTTGCTGTCGGGAGACGCTACGGGGAGCTGGAAGTTTCCGGGACTTCCAGCGTGCCTCTCATTCCTTTGTTCTCCGTCTTCTTCCCCGCACGGCAGGACGCGGCACGCACGTCTTCGGATATGTGTGTACACACGCACACACGCACACACGCACGCGCACATGCATCCATCCGTCCGTCCGACTGCGTACGCGCACACAACCAATTAGTCTGCGCCCTCAAAGCTGAATGCGCTCTTTATGTCTGGACAGAAAAAAAAATGAAAAAAGACGTCTGCTTGGAAGCCGGCCCACATCAGACAGGAAGTGCAGTGTGATAATGACAGTGCGCCTTTATTTTAGAGTCCTCCCTCCCCCTGACTCCGTCTCAGCAGAATCCAACACCAGGACAACTTCACCAGGGCCTCTGTTCACCCTAATCAGGTTTGGGGAGGGTGGGGGGGTGGGGGGTTGTTGTCAACAGGGGCCCAGGTGGGAATTAATAAGGCATAATAACTGGATCGGGAGGACATCTCCAGTAGTCTTTAAGTAAACATTAAGACCTCTTGAGGGAGTCATGGCCACCGCTTGATAAATCGGCACGGTGCTTGGGCAGAATAATTTCTCACTTAGCTTCCCTAATGGGGCTGGTAATAGGGACTAGTTTGCCTGGCTGATTGCCTGTTCTGTGTGTTATTTCACATTATTGTTGCCCCGTAGCTATTTAACGCAGCACCCAGCCCTCATTAATCACGGTTTGTCTCTCTTTCCTGTTCATCCAAATGACACAAAAAAAAAAACATGGACGCCGAAAATGAGTGGAGTTGGGGTGGCGGCGGGGGTGGTGGGGTTGTTTAGGAAGCCTGTGGTTTTTCAATATTCAAGTTCAATATTTAAATTGATTGCACATTTTTCTTTCCAGTCGTGTGGGGTGCTGGAAGACCTTGTCTGTCTGAAGTCATAAATTCCAGTTGTGTTTTTTAGGGTAAACACACTTACTGACTCCTCTTTTTTTCTAGAAAACAATCAAAACCAGCTGTATACAAATTGTAAAGGATATTTGAAAATGAATTAAAACTTTTGAGGTCAGCTTCAACTAAGCATCAGCCATATCAGCCCCCAACTGCTCTGTACAGAAAATGTGTGACAAACCAGTGAGATGTTAGGAGGTAAACTGCAGGTAGGTCTCTAGCATGTTATCTGTAAATGTGTGATACTGGGAATGCACCAAATCCCCTCAAGGAATGCAAGAAAAGTCACCTTAAGGACACCTGGCAGGCATTTAGATGGCGTTGATGTGAAAACTGTGCGGCAGCACCGAAAATAGCGGCCGGCCTCCTACGTTGATTGAAGGATACCGCGCGCGGTTTCCGAGGGACGGGTAGTGGTGTCTGGTGGCGAGGCGTCCTGATTGGCTGCTGGAACGCGCCGGCGGACCACCGAGCGAAGCCTTACCTGTCCTTCTGTGAGCCTCGCCGCAGCTCCCCTCCAGCACGTTACCCGGCAGCGGCAGGGATGGTGTTGCGTGAGACCCGGTTTTTCATCAGTAAAGGAATTCCTCTGCCTTGATTCATCCCTCCCCGGGGTGCCTTCTTTTATTGAAGTTGCGCACACAGACCGGGAAGCGCAAAGACACACACACTCGCGCGCGCGCACGCACGCACGCGCACACACACACGGCGCGGCGCAGCGCGGGATGTCTCTGTGCGGTTGTTATGCCGTCCTTCGGGGAGGTTTCCAGGCGGTGCGTGAAGCAACTCTCCGCAGGCGGGGCCGCGCTCGGGGAAGATGTAAAACAGGCCGACGGTGTGCGTCCTGCTCGCTGCTTCGCGTGTCTCCTGGTCATTTAACCCCGCTTTGAGAAAGCGCACTTGGGTTTGACAGCGGCAAAAGCTTGTTTTGAAAAAGGAGAGATATTCTTGGTGAGGATCCTGGGGGAGTGTAAAACATCTCCAAAAAAAAGAGCTTCAGGGCACCCCATTAATGTGTCCAACATCTGCAAAAAGAATGAGGCAGCATTTGCAAAGGATAGGGGGAGATCTTCAAGTCTTGCAGTGAGTTTTTCTTTCTCGGGAACCCGAGAAGCTTGTTTGTAGTTATTAAGCTCCTTGAAGGGATCATTAGTGTTGTCTGTTTACCTGTACACTGGTGGCACATGTAGTGAAGCCATGGAATTTGGAAGTTGGTCTTGGTGGGATATGAGCAATTATTTTAGAGAAGAGGTTAGGAAAAAACTTTAAAATACATATTATTTTGGGGATAGGTTCTGAAAGACTAAGCTAAGAAGGTTTAACTCCTGTGACTCTGAGCTGCATGCACACTTTCTATGATATTTGCATTATGAGAATAGTACTTCTATGTTGGCACATTTCTGAGTGCTGTAATTTATAAAATGTGTTGCTTGTTCCAGAGGCTGCACCCACAGGCACTAATAGTGTGGTTGGTTTGCCAGAATCAGTATTTAGTCTGCATTTGTCCCAGTAAGACATTACTGCAGTGAAAAACAAACATCACTGGCTGAACATAAATAATTTCACGAGTCTGTGCTTATCCGTTTCAGAGAACGCTTGAACGGAACAAGCGATTTCGGGGTGCGACCTTTGTGTTTGCACAGGCGTCGTTCAGGAATTAACTCATTAACAAAATCGATCGCCTGCCCCGCCCCCAACCACCCACAGCCCCCCCCCCCTTTTGTCCAAGTAGCAGCGATTAGAGGGCCGATGCCGGAGGGGAGACAGCCCAGCCCCCAGTGAATTGTGGGAGTAAAAGAGGATCCCTCCCTGACATTTGGAAAATCCTCCCATCTCCCGCTGTCTTTCATTCCCTTTGGTCTGCCGGATCGGCATGTCGTGCTTCCACTGGGAGGGCCTCTGCTCCCGCTCTGGAGCATGTGTGTAATGTACTTTGTTTATTGTTGCTGATATAATTATAATTAAGTGTTTGGGTTAAGCTCTCGATGGTAATTCAACCCACATTTGTTTCTGGATGAAACAGAAGTACCCTGAAATTAGAGGAACATTTATTCCATCACCCATGCACACTTAAATGATTAAAGCTATCCACGATTATAGGACGCCAATTTTCTATTGTTTCGGTTTTAAATGTATTTTTCGTTGGTTCTCCCCCGCACGAGTCAATAAGCAACGAACAAAAGGTGGCGAGACATCAAAGGGTTAACCGTGAAAGTACTCCGGGACACTGGAGTTTCATCGACGTGCGGGTTTTATTTGCCCGTTATCTACGGGGTAGCAAAAGCAAAGGAATTCTGTAAGCATTAAGATTACATCGTGTCTGTTTGTTACCCAGGAATGTAAGATGTTCTCGGCTCATTCTGCTGTAAAATGCGCTCGGTCCCACACCAGTTCTCCAAAGCGTCTTAAGTGGAAAGGTCTGGGAAATGCAGAAGCGCACAGGGATAATCTTATTAGAGCCAGTGGAAAGCTGCTGAAGGGCTAGGGAGCGCAATCGCACAGTTGCCCTTGAAAAAGACCAAAGGAGGATTTCCCCTCTGCAACGGCTGCACACCCCAACCGCCCGCCCCCCCCCACACCCGTTTTTTTAGAAACGTGTCCGCTGTTTTCTGAGACGTTCCTCCGGCGCCTTTCATCCGCGCGCTAAGAGAGAGCCGCTCCTCTCCGGCCGGCGCTAGGCCGGAACGAAGCGCGTCGTCTGTCGTCGCGCGGGGCGACGCGGCGGGCTCTTTATCTGCCCGCGGTACCTGAGGAGCGCACGCGCGGGCGGGCGGCCGGCCCAACGTCGGAGCGCCGGTACGAGGCGGCGCCGCGCGCCAGCGTCCTGTGCCGTTCCGGGCTAGCGCTGTGCGGCGCGCTACCGGTTCAATAACTCGCAGTCCAGCGGTCGTCTGACATCACTGTGGCGTTCTCAGTTCAGTAATGCAGAGGGCGGTTCCAGTTCAGTGGTGTGCAATGCTCTACCAGTTTAATACTGTACAGCTCTGTGTGAGTTTACACTACACAGATAAACCTAACTTTATCTCTGGCTGTTCCCACTTCTGACTGACACCAAGTGTCCTCAGTAAAATACCATTGGGATAACCCAAAAAGTTTAATTTTGAAAATTGAGCACCCTGTAATACTTTGGTAGAAGTGATACGTGAGGAACTAGAAGAGGTGCGAACTAAAACTCGACAGATTTTGAGAAAATTCCCTCTCCTTCTTTTCCCTTCTTCAGGCTGAACAGTGACAAGATGACTCACAACGTGAGTGTAGCGTGAGCGTAGCATCAGAATTGTAGCACCTCGGGGCATTTATTTTCAATGGGTTACAAACTGTGCAGGGCCTGCTACCCTGCGGGACACGGTATGTAAGCCAAACCTGATCGGCTGAACTCAGACCCCCTGCCTGGCCCGACTGAGAAGGGCTCTGCTTTGACAGATGAAACGGGTGTAATAACGCTATTTATGTGCTCAGCGCACGCCCTTATTCAATGGAACTGGTAGAGCTTGCTCTTTATTTGTTGTCCGTTCCCAGAGCTGGATATCTGCAGAAGCTGTGGTGGTTAAGTAACTTGCTCGAGGGGAGAAACAGCAGTGTCCCGCCTGGGATGCGAACCCATTACCCTGCGGTTACTCGTCCGCTTCACGCCCCTTTACAGGTGCGCAGTGTAAGGCTGGGACAGTCCCCTGTGCGCGCAGTCAGTGGTTGTTTCTTGCCGCTGCTCTGTTCTCCCTTAACCGCCATGTCCCATAACCCCTGTGCGTACATTTTCCAAAGAAAATACGTTTGCCAAAGCCAGAATTTGTTTTATTCCTAAATTCCCCTGATATGGGAAGGGGGTAGGGAGTGTAAGTGCTTTTTGATAAGATTGATGCAGAGAAAGGCCTGTTAGTTTTCCCATCCACGCATCCAACCAACCACCCCCCCCCCCCCGCCACCACCCCCATGTTAAATCTCCTCTATTCCCATCCACCAGTGCTCACTCCCACAGCACATTTCCCCAACCACCCTCCCCCCCCCCCCCCCAGTCCTCTCATCCCACTCACTGTAAGTATCTTAGCTTTATATGCATCTATATATGCATCTCCCCAAATTCACAAGTAATACCGCTCCCCCCCACCTTTACAAAACCACCGGGTGTTATTTTCTTAAAAGTAAAGGCATAAAACTCAATTAGGGCTGATATAGGGGGAGCCTTGTTTTGTTGCCGACTGATCAGCGCTCGTTTCTCTCTCATCTCGAGCCTGCTTTCTCTCTCTGTCTCTCTCCCCCACCCTCTCTCTCTCTCCTGCTACGTTGCTCTCTTTAGTGTATTTGTGCGGTGTTGATAAGCGTCAGATAAAGGATCTCCGCGGCCGCTGATGTAATGATGATGAATGTAGCGCCGCTGCCTGCTTCTCCCCCCCGCCCTCCACCCCCCCCGGGGGACGCTCTGCTCCGCGCACCCCGTAATGAAATGAATACAACTACAGTACCGTCACACCCAGGCACTGCAGGGGGGGAATCAAATAAATAAAAAAATCGCCAAATAAGAAAGACAGTTCAAGAATATATGTACATACTGGTATGTGCGTCCCTGTGTATGTGTAGATGGGTACGTGTGTGCAAGCGCACATATGTAAAAATACACATAGGCTATGGGGTAGGTTTGTCTGATAGAAATGTATGTAAAAAAAAAATGAAATAAAGTTACCTATCCATCTTCCCACATGATTGCTTTCATTTCTTAGTTAGAAGACATGCTGTGAAATGACTGCATTTGTAAACATGGCGTTTTTAAAGAGGCAAAAGTTTCTTTTCGTTTTGACTTTGATGTGCACCATTGGTAGCAGACTTTCAAATCCCAAGCTTTTGTCACCAAAGCGTATAATTTATGTTAAATTGATTTGCTTAATGTGCTTAAAATAAGAATCATTATTATTACGTGCAGACTCAAGTGTGCTACTTTAAACCTGGCTAATCGCTCTTTCTCTGTGAAGGAATTATGGTCCTAAAAATGAAGAAACAGCCTTGTATTTCTCTGCAGTGACAGTATATGTAAGATACATATTTCAAGGACCAAAAACCAGTAATTCGATCATTTTATACGGATCATCTTGTTCAAAAACCAATTGCGGATTGGAGTATAGCAATTGCAGGTTGTTGTTATCAAAGTATGTTTTTCTCCGAAGATGATTGTTGCAAAATAATTGGAATGTGTTTTTGGACAGCAGCACTGAAGATTGAGTAATACGGTTTGGGGGACTGCTGGATGCTGGAACTATCTAGATATTTGAAATATTTTTGTGTTATGCATTATCTTGCTATCGTAGTCCCTGTGCAACTGAGGGTCTGGACCATAATTTGAAACATAAGATGTTTTTGTTTGACTAAAAAGGTACAAAAGGTCTGGAAATAGGGCTTGGTCTATATTTTATTGGAAATGAAACACCAAAATGCCCAATGAAAAAATCAAACACACGCCAAAATACTCTATACAAAATACAACATCCTCAGTCCAAAACTTTGGCTATTGAAAGCCACTACTCAGGATAAAGGAGAGATATCTTTATGACTTTACAAACTATTAATCCTAAGTACTAATACTAATTTAAAAATGAGCAAATGGTTATTACATTGCTATAGAAGATCAGCATAATTTATGTAAGACCCTCTTAACGCTAATTGGCGATTATGTCCGAGGTCCTTCCGCAATATCGTACGAGGTGCCATAGCAGTAAAATTCATTCAGGGTTACGTTTGCTCAGGAGCTACAAGTGCGAGTGATGTTTGCGAGGTGCTATTGATGTTGTAGAGGGACGCAGGGAAGGTGCACCTGCAGGACTGCTCGGGGCTAGAGTGCCAGTGTGGAGAGCGGGGGGATTACGGGAAGAAAAGGTCCCGCTTTTAATTGCGGCTCTGGAAACGCGGCCCGCTGCAAGGAGCACAAAAGGGGTCAGCCACGCTTGAGTGGCCAAGAGCTCCGAATATTTGCTTTACCAAAGGAATGTTTATGCCCCCCCTCCTTCTGTCTTTCTATTGCTCCCTGGGTCTCTCCCCCCTCCCTCCCTCCCTCCCTCTCACACTAACCTTTTCTTTATTTCTGTTTCTTCCTCTCCTATCTCACCTGGGGGGGAAAAATGAGGGTTAAGGGTGGTAAGACTCCCCCCCACCCCATACACACAAATGAGCACTTGCGCACTCTCTCTCTCTCTTTTTCTCTTTCTCTCTCTCTCTCTCTCTCACACACACACACAGACTCACTACAAATACACTGGCAGGTCAAAGGCCAGTTCTTTATTAGGTGGAAAAAGTAGTAGCTTTTTTCCTTTTTCCTAAAACTTGAATCGTTCAATCAAGGCAGTTCAGCATGTTTTAAAAGAGGAAAGAAACAACTGATCTTCTCGTTTCTCACGAACAGACTCACTTGGGGTATTTGCTACCTTTATGAAATCCTTTAGTTGCTAACCGGTGAAAATTGACTTGCATACACAGTCCGGCTAGCATGCACACGTTCCGACCTGAGAATTAGTTTTGGTCAAGGCATCAAAAAAACTGTTTATTCTTTAATTTCAGGATGTGTCACTGTAATGCCGTAATTTTTAAGTTTGAGCCAGAATTCTTTTTCGGCCAACTTCTCAGATTAGAAAACATCTTAGCCAAGATTGGTTGTAACACATGGATTCGTGTGCAAATGGTTAGAGGGAAAGAATGTTGTGTTGTTTGATTTTGTTTTGATTGCTTGCAGAATAATTGCACTTTTCTGTGCCCAGAATTACTTGCAGATGTTGTTATTAGGTGGAAGTAGACTTTTGACTCAGAGTTTTGTTAAAGGAGGGGGGAAAAAACAAACAAAGCACACTGTGTTTGTTTTTTCCCCCCTCCTTTAACAAAACTCTGAGTCAAAAGTCTACTTCCACCTAATAACAACATCTGGGTCCTGAGCCCCAATTCTGTGAGACCATGATGGAGATGTCTTCCAAAGTTCAATGGCAGCCTTATACGATGGAGCCAATTCCACCACACCCCTTTAATTGGGCAGATTCTGGGGGTGTAGGCGTTTAGTTATAAAGTTGTATGGTAATTAAGCCTCTCTCAATTGAAAGACCGTGTTATGCCGACTAAATATTTCCAGGAATAATGTTTGAAGTATTGAGCATTTTGGATAAGTGAAGGGCCCAAATGAATGGCCGGGGCACGCAGAGCACCGAAATGTCTCTGAATCGTGGAGTCCCTTTCATCGTGGCGGTTCCGACACCCCAGGGCTTGACGGTCTCTAAACAGGAAGGGTCTGGAGAAAACCTGCACTGGTTCCTGCCGAGGTTGACACTGACGGAACTTCTCAAGGGGTCCAAAGCAACTCAAGACTGAGCACACACACACACAAAAAAATCTGAGACAAAAAAAGGAGAAAACAACAGCAGTGAAAATAACTTTCTTAGAGCATAAAAGGGCTTTAGAACCCTGATATTCCCTGAAGGATCCTCAAACAACCCCTTGCTTTTTTGATTGTGAGCTGTGTTTTTCTTGGTTGTTTCCCCTCAAGGTTTTTTTCTCGTCTTTCTGGTGCAGAATCGTGCAGAATGAGTGCAGAACTCGATGTTTATTTGCTGTCCAGGCTGTGGTAACGCCTTTTATTGCGTTAAGACCGCAGCAGTTTTAAGGGCAAGGCATAATATGCACGCAGTCATGAAATCTTCCATGTGTTGCCATAACGCCGATCTGGGTTGGGCCACAAGTCTTTGGCTTCATCCATACTGTAATGATTCTTCAGATGTTTCAAACGCTATCAAGTACCTGGTGCTCCGCTTTGGAACAGTCACTCACCATGGCCCAAACTAAACCCACCATCATCAAGCATGTTGAAGAGGTTCTTGTTGATGCACTTGTTGAGACTCAAAAACAGTTTCATTCGTGCCCAGTTGAGCAGCAGAGCGGGCTCAATGATTTCTTGATTGGGCGCACTGCAATATTTCCCAGTCTGATACGTTGAAAGATCGTAAAGTTGAGTTAGTGGTACTGCACCTTGAACACACATACATGTCCCATCATAGAAATTAGTGTCTGGATCAGCTGAAGGCTGTGCAATGGCTAAACCATTGTAAATGGTAGTATGGTAGTCATAAGAAGTCTGAAAGAAACACATAGAATTTTTATAGCAGGGATTGCAGGGTGGAAACGTGAGCCTGCAGCTATACATGGAACCATGTTCTCTTGTAGTTCTCTTGGAAAACGTGCATCTTTTGCTTTAGAATGGCTGAATTTTGACCACCATTTGCCATTTCTCAGCACTGTGACGCAAGCGAACAGGTGTCTGGTCTAGTTAGTCCAGTCCATCATGCAGCATTTTCTCAGCCTTAGCTCTGCTCCCTGCTCACGCTCCAGTCTCTAAGGGAAACCAAAAGGGGGAGGGGAACGTAAAGAGAGGTGAGCGCCATCTCCTCCCCGCTAAGACGAGGAACCTGTGAGAGGACACAGCTGGGAAGCCCCCCCCGCCCCGCCCGCTCAGGCCTCATTCGTCTGCCTGTCCTTGCACTCCGGCAGGTGTCCCGGCTCCATGAGACGCTGAGGAATGAGCAGTCGCCATGGAAGCCCAGCCCCATGCCAGTTCCGCAGCTGAGAAGAAGAAGAAGGTGGAGACCATCGTGGCCAGCAAGGGCTCCTCGGGCCGCGCCGACGTTAGCGAGAAGGCCGTGGCCTCCAGCACCACGTCCAATGGTAAGGAACGCCGGCCCTCTCCTCCCCCGGCTCCCAGCCTGTTATCTCTCATTCAGTCTCCCTGCCGTGTGCAGTGCCCTCTTACCCCTGTTCTTGTGTTCCACTGTTTCTGTCTTGGGAATGAATTTAAACCAATTTTCCATCCTGCACAATCCTTTCTGACCTGATATTTACAGTCAAATTTTTTGGTGAGCAAATCACCCGGTGTGCACAGAGAGGTCTGACAGATCAGGGTTAAATGAAAAGGCTAAGCAACCTTTTAGTAGCCTTAGCTTTATGTAAACCTTTGGTTGGTTCCCCAAGAGTACCCTGTTGATCTTTTTCAAAAATCACTTGACATTTGATGGATTTTGTCAAATAGAGGTATTGATTTCAGGTTCAGTAAATATGGGGCCGGATTCTGTCCATGGTGCGAATGTCTGCTGAATGATGTGTTTGTATGACTGAAATGTAGGGTGAGCTGCTCCTTTCATGGTTGTAAATACTTGAGAGTAGCGAGCTGACAGGTTCAGAACAGGTCTCAGCAGCAGTCGGAAACAAGCTTTGGAAGCAAGTAGAAACGGTGAGATGTAAACAGATGGGTCCTAGTAGATTCGTGTCAGTGGTGAAAGAAATTGCTTTTCTAAAGGACAAATTCAGCCACATATAGCCGTTTAATGAAGTTTAATACACTTTTGCAGTCATTCTGGGAAAATAATTATCTCCAGCCTTGACTTGTGTTTGACTGTCTCATGAAACTAACTTGGTGTGTTCCCCTGAAACATTTGCGGAGCTGTAGCAGTTTTAATAACTTTTCAAAAACCGACTGAGCCAGAAGCCAGTAAACTCTAAACAAAACAGAGGGCCTTGCCTCAAATTACAGCTGCGCACATTTGCAAAAGTCATGGCAAAGAACGGGGGGAGTCTGCGCATGTTAATGTGCGTGTGCGCGCGCATGTGTCAGTGGAGAGAGGTCTGTCGCCCTTGGTTACCGCTGATTTGTAGGATGTCAAATGCTGTCGTTCCAAGTTCCAGGTTGGAGACATTAAGCAGTCGCAGAGAGGGTTAATGACTTGTAGGGTTGCTGTTCTGTCCATATGTGAGACTCTTGTGTTTTTGCAGGAAGTTGGGGGGCAGGCAGGGGGTTTTTGGGGGGAGGCGCATGGAATGCATCCTGAAGCGTCTTGGGAACATTCTCACTGTTACTCATTCCCAGATGGCTAACACTGTTTTATTAATTAAAGGGGAGAGGGGGTAAAAGTTTGACTGAGGGGGGGGGGAACGCATGGATATAATTCCCTTGCACTCTGTGATTGCCGACTTTCGTTGGTGGAATATTTGTAATTATTCTTCAAGATGACAGGGTGGGTTTGTCTTTGCTACAAACTGTAGTGCTCATGAACCTCTAATCTTTATGGAGTTCCACAAAACAAGGGATACCAGAGGAAAATTAAAGAGAATGCAAAATTGAAATTGACCAATTTAGAAACAACAATTTCAAGACCCCGTAAGGAAACCATTGTAAAACATGTTTGCTTGGATATACCAAGCATTTAAAGATTGGATGTAATAAGCATTTAAGGACAGTAATGGCCATTTAGATCACTTTGTGTTTAGTCAATCAACAAAACGCATTCCCTGGTTAATTTTAAGATTTTCCCAGAAAACACAAATTAAACCAAAAAATGAATTCCAGATTCAGTTAGACAACCTGAGTGTTCATTGTAGATTTTTTTTCTGTCAGAGAACCTTTAAGGGAAAGAGAAAATAAAAATCCTGTACTAAAAAAACAAAAACAAATGTTGACTGAAATCTTCAAGTTTCAGAGGCTGAATACCAGATCTGCTGTGCATTATCATTACTACACACTCCCAGGCTCACCGAGCTCATAACCTCTTATCAGGTGTAACCTAACACCCCCTCAACTTTGACCCCAGTAAACCCCTCCCTTCCCCTCTGACAAACAAAATGTGATTGTGAGCAGCTGTGGAACACCAGTGACTGGCACTTCACAGGAAGGGCCTAAGAAAATATTTTCCCCCTGATATAGAGCCAGGAGGGGAAACCCTAGGCGCAGTGAGAACAGCGTTAACTCAGTCAGGGCTAATGAGGATCGGGGGGGGGGGTTATGTGGTAGTGGGGGTGCAGGGGAGCTGCCCCACAGCTGGAGCGGCTCTCAGAAGACAGAATGGACAGACCGTACCGAGAAGATATGTAATTGAAAAATGTGTGATCTAAAATCCCAAGTCCCAGTTTTGAAAACCAGTACGTTCCAGTTGGTGAAATGCCTGCTTGTTTCATTTAAATTTGCATTTCAGTAATTATTTCATCTCTAAGGCACCTTTGTTGTGACTTTCTTACAGCCCATGAACCTTTGTCCCCATATTAACTCTTTATTTTACTAAAACCCTCTTCTGCCCTATATAGACTTGTCTGAACTACCTGGCCGAGTGCTCAGATATGTTGTGTGCGATTCTGGGCAATACATGGGGAATTCTTAGGCCTCCATATTCACAGAGATGCTGAAGTGTTTGAGCTCTGCCCAGCAGTGGGTAGGGATAATTAAATATTTGCACGCCAGTCATGCTGTGAACAGAGGAGCTCAACCAATTACAGAGTACATTGGTAACAGCCAATAGAATAGCACAGACGGTGATTGGTAGACACTTACCAGCTACTTCCTGGCTAATGACCACAGCGATCCAGGGGGTATTGCCAGAAAGAATTCAGCAGTCACTATTGCTGTTATTCTATTTGTTACCAGTGAACTCCTTGATTGCATCTCTGCCACTGCTTCTGGACACAACGTTGCTGTTCAGATGACTGTAAATGCTCCCAGCTCAAATGGGAATATGCTGATTCATTATTTGGTCATCTTTAGGGAAATGTAATTTGGACAGTAAGAAGCAATATTGCCAGGTAAACCACTTCACCTCCCCCAAAATATCATTGAAGGCACTTTGAAGCTACATGCTGTACATATTTCTATATTTTCAATTTGTGTGTAGAAGCAGGATAAGTACAATCTTACAAAATGCATTCTGAAGCTCAAAAGAACAAACAGACCTGACAGTTTTATTTTCTACAATAAGATAAAATGAATATTGAACAGTCTTTTTTTTCTTAGGCACTTTTTCCTGGTACTTTGTCCTCAATAGTTTTGTTCCATCATTGTCAAGGAAATCTATCTAGTTCAGAAAGAACTAGGAATGTGAGTGTATGTATGTGTATGCACACGGGTGTGTGTTTCTGTAGCCTCCCCATTTTCCAACTCGAAAGCAGCTACTTTACCCTCACATACCCTCTTGTGGTCTCCTCTCCTGGGGCTGATCTTGCAGCCAATTGGTAGGCTGGATAAGTGGGTGGGGCCTCTGGAGCACTGATTGTTGTGCAGTGGTGGGGGTCGGTAGGCTGTGTGGGAGGGGGAAGGAGGCTTGGTTCTGTAGCCCTGAAAGTCAAAGCAGTGCTAAGAATGTCAGTGAAAGTGGGACTTTTACCTAAACAGTTGTGAATTTGTTATAAGAGCGGCCTTTAGTTCAAAATGAACGACTTTTTGAATCTTGGGCCCTGCATGTTGTTAACCTAAATGCTTGCTCATGTTATTTTAAACACAAAGAGAGTTTGTAGGGCCTCCAGCATCATTTTAATATTTCTCCATGAATTGAAAATGTTTTTCTGTTACAGAGGAAAAAACGTGTTTTTCAAGACTAGTTTTACTACAAGCCAAAATAATAATTCTGAGTAAAGATTTGTGTCTTTGTACATTTGCTCTTCAAAGCAATGCTCTGTTGAATTGCCTTGTTCTTTACACTTTTGTCTCAGATTTACTAACAGATACATTGTCAGGAGTATCCTCCAATCCTGAAATACACAATGCATAGCCCTGCCTACTACATGTATTCTTCAGACTGGAAATGGCTTTGACTGGGTCATGATACATATTTTAAAAATGTGTCATCATTTTTCAGCAAAAGGAATTTTTTTTAAAATTAAGAAATCATTTAAAGAAATGGTAACTAGCCTTCTAAAAAGGATTGTTAGGTCTCTCTCTCCCTCTCATTCTCTCTCTGTCTGTCTGTCTCTCTCTGCAAGTTCTGAAAAAGTTGAGTTTCAGCGCAATTACTGAGTCTTTGGGGAGCGTTCCCACATGGTTGGCTAAATGGTAGTTTCATCCTGTGCTCCTTTCATCTTATGGCCTGCTCTCCTGGCTTGACAGTTGAAAAGGTCTGACTGTGCCACAACAATAGTTTGATTGGTTTCTTTTTGGGGGGTAGGGGGGAGGGCTCTCCCCCCATCCTCATCATTCTCCAGGCAGGTGGACCACAAAGTCTCCTGATTCTTTTGTTGCTTCCCGGGCAAACCCCCCCCACCCCATCCCCCCAACCCCTCCCAACCCCCCCGCAAAAAAAACCATCCGTGTTCTTTGACTGAATAAATCCCGTCGTCATGGGATAATTTTCTGAAAAAAGAGAAAGGGGGAAAAAATGCCCTGCCTCTATAAATGTGAATAAGGAAAAGTTTCTGGTTGGCTGGCTGGTTGGTTGGTTGAATTTTTGATTTGGATGGTTGGGCGCTGAATTAATGAAGTGGGTGATCCCCAATGAGGGAAAGAGAGGTAGGGAGAAATGGGGAGAGAGAAAGAATGAGGAGAAGATGGAAAGAGAGAGAGTGAGTGAGCGAGCTTGCAATTGGGAAATGTGAGTGCTCTGAGTAAGCGGGGTGCAGACGAACTTTACAATGCATGAGTGAAACTGCAGCTCTGTTTTTGTTTTTTTGTGCAGAATTTAAGGGCAAGAACCCTGATTCTGCGGGTAAAATAAAACAAGTTACTTTACTGTACCACAGAACACCACTTTGTACCCAAAAGAAGTTTACAAGAAATTTTGCATTTAAGAAAAAGTACGGGGCAAAAATAGTCACTTGTGTTTTGGAAGGAAAAAAGAAGGTTTAGCTCTGGGTGGGGGGGGCTTCTAAAAAGAGAGAGGCGGCTACCTCCTTTTTTTAAGCAGGCATTTAAATTATCGACGGAAAATACAGAAGAATGTCATCTGACAGAAATAAAGTTCCCGTTAACACCGCGGATGGAAAGTAATTTACAGATAGGCTGTCCCCGGCCATCTTTGTGCTGCCCAGATAAGGATTCATTTCAGAAATGGATAGGAGACATTTTCACTTACGGCCTCCATTCTGCGACACCTGTGATAACAGCTTGTGGATCCTAATTGAAAATTGGTTTCAAAATGGATTTTCACTTTTCTTCAAACCCCCCTTCCCCCTCCTCCCCACAAACCCCTGCCCCCCCCCAAATGCTTCTTCCCCAGCGCTGTCGTTTTTCTCGGGTAATATTGAATGGGCCAAGACTAGCTGCCAGTGCACAGGCCGGCCGGGGAAATGGAGCCCCGACCAGAGATCATCCCTCACGACTCTGTCAGAGGCATGACAGCCCCATGATCCGTCTTATTAATGAAATCATTGATCACTTGATGGGACTCATAATCAACTGTTTCTCCACCAGGCCCCTTTTTTCCTTTCCCTCCCCGCTGCCGTTTGCCCCCTCTTTTCTGTCGTCTCTCACAGTTCTTCTGGAAGATTCCCAGTTCGGTCTGATTGTCTTTGTTTTGATTTTTTAATTTTTTTTTATTCTTAAGGTGAATAAATAAATGGAAATGCTCTATCAAAGGAATGACCATGTGGGTGTTTCTCACCGACGAATGAAACTGCATGTGAAATCTCAAAGGGGGCAGGGTTAAATAGATTTTTTTAGTTTTTGTTTTTTTTTTGAAAAAAGGATGTGAGAAATATTTTGGGTCAGGTTATTTTGCTCCAGTTTCTGCCAGGGTTTCATATGAGGAAGCCCTTAGATATGTGAGCTGGACGGGGAAGTGAGAGGTTGGCTCTCTGCTTTGGATTGGCTGGGGAGGTTAATGAGAGGGAGCACTGGATGTGTGATTGCAGACGGGATAAAGAATCTCAGGGGAGCGGCGCCTAGTTTGTGGGTCGACCCTACAATGCGAGGGGCGTTATGGACCGTGACACAGCTGCCCTAAAGAGGAAAGGTTGCTTTTAGTGTCACAGCTGAGACCCCTCCCCACTCTCCGCGGTGTCTGTGTGAATATGCACACACATGCACACACACACACACACATGCACGCACACACACATCCAGACACAAATGCATGCCCACACACTTATACAAATACGTACACACACACACACACGTATGCGCACACACACACACCCAGACACAAAGACATACCCACACACTTGTACAGATATACACACACACTCACACAGACACAAATGCATACCCACACACTCATAAACATACACACACACACACACACACACACACACACACGCACACACAATCAGCAGAAACAGAAATGCACAGCTGTGCACACACACACACAGATATACACACGTACTTATGAAACACAAATATATTTATGTCAACATACAAGCATGTGCCATACCGAATTGCTGATGGCATAACACAATATGCATTATATATTTATACTTGAGTTCAAATTTGAGTTGAATCAAGTTTTAGTTGCAGACAAGAACATGCCACAGCTAGTAAAATGTATTACATGATAAATTAACTCAAGCTCTTATATTCATTTGAACGTATACATGTGTAATGCTTCAGTTACTGTTGCACAGCATTTGGTGATGTGATTAGAACAGGCTTGATGTAACTCTCTGGAGGAAAGAGGCCGGTAGTTGTATAGAGTGACATTCAGAGGGCTGCCACACAGGCATTCTACCTGATGCACATTGCATGCACTAGTGTGAGAACTGTTTCATGGATCTCTGCACTGAAGGCAATTTCCTATAGCAGCGGGGTGACCCACCTGGTAGCTACGAGCTCACAGGGCCAGAGGGGCAAGATTATCCCTTCCCCGCTGTTCTGCGGGTCAGAGACCTCATTGTTACTGCGCCCCCTGGTGTTCTGGGGAAACGGTGGCATGTAGCTTAGAGTGGGATTGCACAGTGAGAGCGAGGTTGTTCTTAACAATGAATTCAGTTGTTAATGCAAGTGGGGCAAAAACATTTTTTCTCCTGTTCAAAAGTCTACCACATATCATACTACCACTCAAAATAAATGTGATTTTTATTTCACGCAAACACGTTGATATAATTTGTAAATCTCATTTGTTTCTTCATCTGTTATAAAGCCTTTATAAATTATGTTATTGCCACGTGTAAACATCCGTGAACACAGCTGATAATAGCAATACGCATTCACCGTAACAGTAGTGAATTCTGTCCAAAGGGCAAACTATTTTAGGCAACTCATTAGCTAACGTGTTTTAACATAAACTTAAAATAAGATGTTTTTTTTTCCCTGAACTGCAAGTGTTGTGGTTGTTGCTGCAAGTTACCAAGCAGAAGGGACTGGCAACAGGTGAATGGGAATACAGGCCGTAATCAGTGTGCATTATCGCTGGCGTAAATCACGGAGCTCCAGTCAGCAGCAGTGGTCTGGCTGTGACAGGTGCTCTTGAGGAGGGGGAGAGAGAGATAGAGAGAGGGAGGGAGGGAGGGAGGGTAAAGGGGGGGTGAAGGAAGAGTCTCATAAAACCATAAAACAATAAAACAGGGAAACAGCAGTTGAGCATTCTGTCCTTCTGCCCATTTGTCGGCAGGCGTCACCGACGGCCCCTCCTCTGGAACGGGGAGAAGCTGGGGCGACCCTGGCAGCGAAGTGACTGTAGCGTGTCACTGCAGTCTCTCTGTCTCTCTCTCCCCCCCTCTCTCTCTCTCTCTCTCTCTCTCTCTCGCTCTCTCTGTCCCCCTCCCCTCTCTCTCTTTCTGTCTCTCTCTCTCTCTCTATACACACAAAGAGGAGTTTGTGTAATTTCAAACAGACTTTATTTAACAACTGCGGCCAGATGCTGCAACTAAATAACAAGGGGTAATTTGCTGCGCTCCCTAGACATCTCCTGTAGCGAAGTGCCACTCTGTTTATTTGTGTCGTATGAAACGTGGAGCCCTGAGTCGAGGTGTGTGTGCTTGAATGCGCATGCGAGAACCCGAAAGCATGTCTGCAAGTATTTGCTTATTAGTGCGTGTGCACGGAGCGTACATGCATCACGTTTACCTGTGTGTAACTGAGCATGTGTCCACGCGTGCGTTTGCAGCAAGGTGTGTGCATGAGCATTTGAGTTGAAGCAATGTGGCCTTCATGAGTATACGTTGTCTATCTAGATGTGAGCTCAGATTTCAGGGTGGAGGGGCCCCCAAAAGTACCGAGATTGTCTGCTCAGTACAGCCCCCCCGCCCCCTCCACTTTGGGCTTTGCTTCGCTCCCTTTTCCCCTCACCCCCTCTTCTGCTTCTCCCTTCCCTTCAGTTCCCCTCTCAAACTGCAGAAGAAGAGGCGGGATCAAAGGGCGTAAACCACACCACTGATTTCCAGTGATTGATTGGAAACAGAAGTTTTCTCTTTTTACCTCCCCCTAAGTGCTCTCCTGGGCCCGTTGTAAATAGTTCAGGCTTAAAGTGTGAGAAGAGTCATGATTATTGACAGACAAATTAAGGAAAGGCACCCACATTAGAATTTCAAGGCTGCTTATGATTTTTTTTTTTTTTTTTTTTTGGTGGTGGTGGGTATCAGCTGAGAGGGTTTGATACCCACTTCTGTCAGATAATTGATACACTGAAAAAAAAATCTTTCTTTGGATAAACCTAAAATTTCTTTTTTTCTCAATTTTTAGATTCATTTGAAAAATTTTAAGTTCATTTGAATTAACCTAAAATTTTTCAGTTGTGAAAACCTAAAAATAAGGTGTAACACATTGAAGTCAAATTTTATCCAATTAAGCATTGTTTTAGTTTCTTGTTTTCACACGTGAGGAGAAAAAGCCATTGGTTTCAGAAAACGAGATAGTGTGAAAAATTAAACACAGGCAGGCGGGAGAGAAAAGTTCTTTGCGGGCTAAAGGTGTCTAATGATGTCTAATTTTGCCAGAATTCAGTTCCGAACTACACATAGCGCTACTCACCAAGGCACTGTTAAATGTCTCTTCGATCCCAGTTTAATTCACCAGATAAAAAGTTCTAAAAAAATTGAAAATAAAAAAAGCAGGCCTCTGAGGTAGGTTTCTCCATGGGTGTTTCGGAGATCACGCCTTTTCGCCGCACATATCGATAGCTCTCTCTTTCCCTTTTTTCCCTCCGGTTCCTCGCGTCTTGAGGAGAATAACACCCCTTGCTCAGATGAGTAAGCGCCTCTCCCGGTCGGCTCGATATTATTGAGCTCCCCGAGCTCTCTGCTCGCAGGGAGCTCACGTCAGGCTCCGGGTCGGAGCGCCTGCCGAGCCGTTATCTCTCGCCTTCATCGCGGTGAGCGTTCGCGACGGTGCCCTGAACTGACTCCTCTCCGCCTTCTTCCGAAAGCCCGGTCTCCCCGCCTCTCCGGGCCCCACCTGGAACTCCGAGCGCTAATGATGTTCCGTCTGCAGCCCCAGGGCGACAGGAGAAAATCCGGCTGAAGAGATTCAGCCGTCTGACTCCGTGCCAGTCGGATTCCCACAGAGAAGCTCACCTCTTCATTACTCCTCGTGAGAGAGCGCAGCTCTGTGAAGCCAGAAATGTTCGTTGGAAGGAAATTGATAGGTTTATCAAAATGCTTTTCAATAGAAAAAATAGTCAGATTTGCATGCCGTGAAATGCATCACTCCTTGTCGAGCACCATTATGCAGGCTGCGAAAACTTGTTGCTTATGACACAGAACGTCCACAGTTTTGATTTATGGTAAAATTATGACAACATGATAACATCCTGCTTTATGGTATCATAGAAAGGGGTGTTTTGTTACAATCAAGGCACGTTGTAGTACGCGCTTATTAATCAGGATAATTGACTAACTAAAAGCATAAATTACACGCGTGTGTATAAGGAAGAAAAATGATGTAGTCTGGAATTATAAGCCCTGGGGTCAGTCCCCATAATGCGTGTTCTTGTGTTAAAGCGCACAGTCACACCCTTTCCTTAAGCTCCTGGACAGCTGCAGGATACGGGTCCCATTATTAGCAATTTGGCAACGTTATGACTTCGCCTCCACCGCCGTCAGAAACGGCACACGTTACTTTTTCACCTCCTCAATGCGCCCTTTGTTCGCCGCTGGATCCCGTTCAGCTCCGAGTGGGTCCGTTAGCCCCGGGAGCCGTCCGGGGAGCGGAGCGCGCGCGCGGGGCCCGCCCCGCCCCGCCAAAGGAACCGGGGCACGTCTCCAAGCGCCGAGCGGAGAGCCGCGAGTGGGAGGAAGGAACAGCGAAGCGTGCCCGCGGGAGCGCTTCTCGGGGAGGACAGACTCGCGGTGCCACGTTTCCGATGTGAACCGTGTACTTTAGGAGGCCTGCGTGGGCCTTTAGGGGGGAGGCGCAGTCATACGGGGGAGTGTTTTCCATAGGAGTCTCCAAATAGTTTTCGTTTTTTGTTTAGTTGCATTTTTGACTGAACTGTCTTTTGGGGTTTGGTGCATATAGGGTATATGGCAACTGCAATGAACGATTTTCATCCCATCCCAGTTTTAAATTACCCCTTGGGACTGCCTGACCACTACATGGTCTTCGCCCAAGATAAACACTCCATGCGTCGGTCAAAGCACACTCTGGCTGCTTTTGGTCCATAAGGTATTCTGACTGGCTAAAACTGGGTGCAATAATAAGTTGTTTGAGAAGTTTTTTTTTTATTTACTTCCTCTTCATTTCTCTTCCTTTGTCACTTTTGGGAGTAATCCCTTGCGTCATCGCTCACGCTATAGCCCGAACACCAAATCAAGCGGAACGCATTTTCATTCCCCGTTTTATTTATGGAACGCCTTAATAAACGCCAAAGGTAAAATCCGAAATCTCAAACCATTTCTTTCCCCCCGTGTTAAGGTGCTCCACCAAAATCCCACTTCTGCACTCTCAGACACCCCTGCAGCAAGCTCCGCACAAGGTTTCATGGAGTCTAAGTGGAGAACATTCGCCCGTTATCTGACATCACGCTTGAAGAGGCATGACCAAATCCATTCGCAGCTATCGAGCTACATCGCAAACATCTGCTGCTGAAAAGCCTAAATAAACAGAACATTCAAGTCTTCAGAGGAGCATGCAAGGGGGTGGGGGCAACAACCAACCGGCCGTCAAAGTTATGCAGACGGAGGCAAGAGCACAAGCCCGAGAGCGGACGTTTGGCACCGGAGAAATGACGACATCGCGACAGGCGCTCGTCGAGTCAAACTAAGTCTGGCGGGGCCGGTCTCGCACGGCACCGAAGTCCAGAAACACAGACGTGTTGCTTTTGGGTTCAGGGAGGGGAGGGGAAAAAAAACTGCGAAGCTTATGGGCAGTGTGAGGGAACGGCGTGAAGAATGCGGAATGAATGGGATTTTAAGTGGGCCGAGCAATGCGCTGATTAAAGATGATTGGAGTTTTATGGCAGGAATCCACGGCAACGGCGGGGAGGAGGATTCCAGCGGCCAGAGTGGCAGGACAGGTCCCAGAGCAGCAAATCTTATTACTGAGAGGGCAAACTAGCAGGGACAGACTGAGCGAGGGAGGGAGGGAGGGAGTGGAAAGAGTCCTTCAGGGTCTTGGAGCAGAAAGAGGATTATGAAGTGAGAACATGAGAAGTCACCTGCTGGTCACTCGCAGAACTGCAGGGGAAAGACTTTCAGGTCCAGCCACCTGCGTGGAGCTTTCACATTGGCCGCTTCGGTTGTGCAGTCTCCTGCTGTGTTTCTTCTCCGTATGAGGTGACCCCATCTTCTGAAGCCTCGCCCGAGTGGATTGTGCTTCCATTTCCGCCTCCCCCACCTCTCTCCCCCCCCCCGACCTTTGCTTCCATGGGGTCACACCACTTCACTGACCCGCCACAATAGACAGAAGTGGGCGGACTGTTTGGGGGGGAGGGACCGCGCTTTCTGCAGACATTTTGGTCGGATTTCTGCCACATGCGGCGACATCCCCCGAGCTCCTTCCTCCTGTAACGCTATCCGCTGTGTCATGCGCCCGCGCGTTTCCAGTTTCACGGATCCCCGTTAATTCGCTGGCGTCCGCCGCGCCATTGTTTGCCGTGACCCCGCCCCGCGTTCGCAGCGATTTGCTGTAACCCGGA
This sequence comes from Anguilla rostrata, assembly GCF_018555375.3. Lineage (NCBI taxonomy): Eukaryota > Metazoa > Chordata > Actinopteri > Anguilliformes > Anguillidae > Anguilla > Anguilla rostrata. The sequence continues at coordinate 16,717,037 of NC_057936.1, forward strand.
CTCTTGAGGCTTAAGCCTGACTCTCTCGACCCCCTCCAGGCCCTGTATCTGTCCTCTCCCCGCCTTCTACCTTTGCTAAACTGTAATTAAGCGCAGCGTTGTCCACATGATAGGTCCTGTAAGCTCCCCTGGTTTTTCCACAGTAAAGTGATGTGGTAATGAGGGGCTGATGTCCTCCCCGTGTTTGGGGGGGTTGAATTACATGGTGATAATGAGGGGTAGCCCAGCTAAGGACGTGGGGCGAAACATCAACGGCGCAAGGGGAAAAGGAAAAGAGAAATCAGTTACCCCGGCATGGAATTTGTCTGGCTTTCAATTTAAATTGCAGGTTGTCCAGGTTAAAGAGATTGATACCCTAACGAGGTTCACGAGGTCTTGTCACATTTGTCTTACAAGGACAACCTGCTTTAAAGTGACTGAAGTGACAGTTTAATTATTGATCATCATGTTCGCGTGTGGAAAACACCCACGTTTGTCTGTTTTCTTCACCTGCCTGGTTTTCTTTTTTGCATCGGTTCAAAGTTGGGTTGATGGTTTCGAATTCAAATTGCAGTGACAGAGCAAAGCAGTACTTATCTATGAATTTGGAAGTTTAACAGCAAGCTTTATTGGGAGTAGCATTATTACATTACATTACAATTACAGCTACTTAGCAGAAGCTCTTATCCAATGTGACTTACAGAAGTAAGGCTCTGGTATGCTCTGCACTTTTCTCTAAGTCTGTGACAGAGTCCATGTACTCTTCACTTAACTCATTTACCTGCCTTGAGTTCACGGGATTGCTCCAGTCCTGTCCCTCGCTCTGGGTTCACGGACCGCTGCAGCCCTGTTCCTCCCCCGCCCATGACTCGATGCAACCTGGAGCTCCAAGTGTATCATCCAGCCCGTCTGAACTCCACCATACTGAGCTATACAATTTGGACTTGTGCGATTCCAGTTAGTTTATTACCTCAACCTTAACCTGCTCACCCAATTTTAATTGCTGTGATAGATCCCTCATTATATTTCTTTTACATTCCATTATACCGCTACTTTACACCAGGCCAGTCAGTAGAGGATGGGCTCCCCCTCTATAGCCAGGTTCCTCCCGAGATTTCTTCCCATCCGGGAGTCTTTTCCCCACTGCCGTTTTTGTTATTCTCCCCACTGGGAGTTTGTTGCCTCACATGCTTGCTTTTTGGGGATCCAGGCCTGGTTTTTGCTCAGATCAAACAAAACACTTGCAATTGCTGTGATATTCTAATTCTAAATTAATACTAAATTATCTTCACAAGTTACATTTCAACAAATATCAAAATGTGTCCAATAATGTGTTTAAGTCACTATTTAACCCCTGATTACCTCAACAAGATGGAAGAATAAAGTATTCAGAGAATGAGTTGAGATACAGGCGTTTGACATAAGAAGGCCGTGACTAGCCAGTTCCAGAGCTGGAGGGAACACAGGACTGGCTGAGCCAGTCTAGGCCAAGATATTTCCCCGTCATTGATAAACTGCTTAGCACCAGGCCAATTAATGAATCCGGGCAGGCTCAAACCCTGCTTTTTTCAGCAGGGGGAGGGACGGCGGAGCGGGGGACGGGGGGAGTGTGGGGGTAATCCCGTTCCGGCTAAACGGCTGATCCTGCTCATTCCTCAGATATCAAATGTCAAAAGTTAAATTAGCCTGCTACCCACAGATAGGAGTTAACATGCTATTAAATGGGGCGGGGTGGTTGGGAGAGGGGGTGATTTCGGGTCCTCCTGGGATTGCACGCCAGTGCCTTTGAAGTGCCTAATTATCCCTCTCCTAGTAAGTGGCGGCTAACTGTTTTAAATAGAAGCCGGCTCCCGTGTGCGCAGTGCACGTAGTCACACGCTTCAGGAATATGTACGCGCAGCTGCTGGACTGGGGAGTTTAAAGAAAGACATAACTGAAAAAAGCAAGCCAACGCCACTCTCTCTCCCTTTTGAGAAGGTGTAGCTTTGAATCGTTCACGTGAAAGTTTGTGGCAAAGCGACGCCTCGATGTGTGAATCGGTACCGCGGAGCGCGTGGCTTTGCGGCAGTCGTCTTCGGCTTGCGGTTTGTCTGCTTTGGCTGTTTTTCTCCTCTGTTTGACCGGAGAGTTCTAATCAGTTTTGTACAGGCTCTGGTCCGTAGCTCGGCGGGCTAGGCGAGAAGGCTTCAGCTCCCCGGCTCTGCTGAGAGCTTCTTGGCCCAGGCTGACCTTGTGGGGCTCTGAATGACTCTGTGTAAACAGAGCTGTGTCTTAGGCCTACACAGGGCCACTCGCGGTCCACAATAGATCACTGCAGTGCTTTTTTTAGAAGAGGATAAACCAACACAGTGCTCTATTCTAGCACAGCAGATATCTGCACAGGGGTTCTTTTTAGCCCATGGAAGAGTGGCACAGCAGAAACAAGCACAGTTTTCTTTTATATTCAAGAAAATTCAGTACAGCTCTTCACACAGAGTTCACACAGGAAGTACCAGCAGATTGTTCCAGTTTTGTAGAGAAAAGCCCGGGACAAGGCCCCTTTTCCTCACAGATATCATTTTTTATGACACACATTTTATTTCGAGATTGTGAGCTTCATACCTTCATTCTTTTACTAGTGACTTCTTCTCAAAGGTTCCAAGGCTGTGCATCCCTGAACCATGGGTATAGTCATCTCAGACGGGAGGCCTCGTGAATCGCACCATAAGGCCGATTGGAGGCGAACGCATGAGGGGGGGGCGCAGCTGGGCGCTCTTTGATTCGTCTCCCCCTCTACGCGCCCCCGGCGGTCCCGCTACGGGGCGGCGTCCCAGCAGAGCCCCGGCGGCAGGAAGGGGGCAGGCTGGGACTCCGGAGTCTACCCTTTCGCGCGTCGCCGCGGAGACGAATGGAGACGAGCGGGAGCCGTCGAGCTGGCGAGGATGAATATTGAGTAGAGCAGTCGCTGGCCTGCGAGGGAAATCAAACCCTGACAATCGACCGTCAGCCGGGGGGAGGAACGCTCCCGAACCGGCAGCCCGCTCTCACTGCAATTACCCAACCCATCAGTCATGCGCGTTCGCTGTCTGTCCTCGCTGAGCGGTATTCAAATGAGACCCCACGGAGAAACCGCAACCGCAAAAAACAAACCGCAACTTTTGAAAGTCGCGAGAGTGCGGACACTTTCCCCCTCCGAGAACTTTCTGTAAGAAAGCTTTTAGGTTTCGTTTTCTTGATGAATTTGCTTGAAATTTTTTTTTTTTTTTTTTTTTTTACTTCAGAGAAATTAAATTGTGTACGAGTGACAGATGTGAAAATCAGAAGACAACGAAAGGAAGTGCTTTTGGAGGAATTGTAGCATAAATAGATTTTTAGGAGATTATTGTATGATTTTTTCTAGATTGGATTTAATCAGATTGTTTTTGGCGGAGAACATTAGCATAGTGCGTCACCGGACTCATTTGCATGATCAGCTTGACAGCTGGGTGTAGCTGTTTGATGTAAATAATGCAGTACTATTAATGGCACGTCCTTGAAACATGGCCCACAGATGTACAGATATACAGTGCAGGCAAACGGAAGCATTTCCTTTTGCAGTGCGATTTCTTTCCTTTGATGCTGATAAATTTCTATCTAGCTTTCCTTGCCCCCGGCGGCCATATTGTTTAAAATCGGTATTTAGAGCAGTCGTTCCTGTCAGCGCAGTTTCAGGCAATGCAGTGAGGCACTGGGCTATCCACAGAACTAATAAATGTTTGCAAGATGGTTTCCTGAGACACCTGGACATGGAATTTTCTGCATAAATGAAAGGAGGGCTGGAAGTTGTAAGAATTAGTTACAGGCAGGGACGGAAATAGGTCATCCCTCCTAAAACAAATTTGTGTAAAAAATGTCCTGTAACATGCTTATTGATTCTTGCTCATGCTTTTGGTTTTGGTTGCTTCTGGATAGTTTAGAAGGTGTGCACTGTGTCATATCACCTTTGTTATTCATCAGAATAAAAATTGTAATGTGAATCTGGTGAAGCCTTGGATCGAAAGTCCCCCCCCCCCCGGCCCCTGTAGAAATTTAGAGCCGCTCTGTATTGCTGACATTTCTGAACCGCGTGATGTTGGGAGATCACAGGGTTATGTCTGCTTGGTCAGTGGGACAGATCATAATTGTTAGATTGTCCAATGACCCAGGAAAGTGCCAGTATCCACTGTTGGGGCAGGAAGAGCATATTTTTGATCAATGGTGATCAATCATGTAAGTCTGGATTAGAGCTGTTATTTCGGCTTTGATGGGCTGTAGCAGCTGTCACACGCTAGCTCCTCGTTTATAAGGGAATCGCCCCCACAGTTCTGCACGTTTGTGCTTTCAACGTCGCTTTGAAGTAAATGAAAAAACTTGCTCCAAAACCCAGTGACATGCCCTTTATTGAATTATAGGGCCTTCAACCTGTTCTCATTTGACTGCATTTTGCTAATGTCCGACTGAAAACTAATCTGCAATGCAGGGACAATTCTGTCACTTTCAGACTTTGTATGCAACTGTCTGCATTAAATTACACCTCCAACCAAAAGCTTTCTGTAGAGTGTATAGATTATAGATGGAGATTATCTGTCTTTGGTTTGGTCAATTATGCCTGTCAAACCTGTCCATCATGCTAAATTTATCAACCTTGTCTTAGTTGAAAATGCTGATCACCACATTGACTTAATATTTCTGAGGCTTCACAAGTGTTTATGACTCAGAACAACTGTTACAGATAGCCTGCTATGGCTATCATTGAAGTGCCATAGGTTTCTGCTGAAATGCTGCCTCTGATTTGGATTCTACCTGTTCTACCTACCCAGCAAGCACAAGCCCGAATCTTGACGTTTGGTGAAAAGCGAAAGTTTTCTAGCCGACTAGGTCAGGCTATATCTGGGTATATCTGGGTAAAACCTGAGCTAAATTCAAGCTAACCAAGTCCATTCATATCAAAACATCTCAACCTAGATTTCCACCCCTCTAGATTCCATCTAGATTTGCTCACTAGGTACCTCTTTTGCTGGGGCACAGGTTTCAACAGAGCAGTTTGTAATATGTGAGTGTGGAAAAGTTTCACTGGTTCAAGGACTGGAGGCTGAGTCAGTGGAGGATTTGTTCACCTTCACAAAATTGGAAAGCGAGCCCCTTTGTGCTTTTTGCTCGCGTCACTTCGGTCTCCCTCGAGAGAATGGAACTTTATTTTTTTTCTTCCCTAACGCGGGTACCACGGCGTAGAGTAGGAGGCCAAGAAGTTGAGAAATACACAACACAATCAACATAATCCCCTAGCTCTCCTTGTGTTGCGATTCCCTTCCACCCCCTCCCTCCCCCTCCCCCCCCCCCCCCATCAACTGGGTTTCCAAAGCGGCAAAAGCTCTCCCTCCTCACTGCCAGCACTAATCGTGCGTGATTCTCTATAGCGCAGGTTCCTGCCGGCGAATCAGGTACGCTCGCTACTGTAAGCTGATTGGGGAGGTGTTCCTATTAAACCCCAGCCAGGCGGCAGAATTCCGCATCCCCTCTCATTGTTAATTGGAGTCTCATTCTCGGAGAGTTGATTTGCAACAGAAAGAAAAGGGAGAGATTAACGCACAGGAGGAGAGGAGCTTCTGAAGCCCCACGTTTCTCGCGCGCATCCTTCGCTCCCCCGCTCCTCTACACCTTCCCCAGCCAAACACTCCCCCCTCAGCCCCCTCACCCCCCCACAAACATGCCCTCAAAGGTTGCTTGTGGAATATCCACCCCTTTCCTCCAAATTGGGGAGGGGCTTAGGAGTTGCTCCCATAGAACACTTGTTAGAATAGTGCAATCCTGATGCAAGCGCACTTTGGACCGCACCAATACACATTTACCAGGTGGGGCGAAAATACTCTCGCCTTCGTAGCAGAGCTCATTTGTGCGCTCAAACTCAGGCGGGCGAAGGGAGCGAATGGCACGCCCCAGAACACCGTCTGACACCAACCCCGGGGAAGCGCCAACTCACAAAAAAGGGGGGGGGGGTTTTGTCCTCCCTCTTTTTGCTCTCTGATCGCCCGATCCTTAACTTGAGCCCCTGTCCCAAAGCCGAACTCTCTCTCCTTCACTTTAAATGCCCCCCAACTCCTTCTCTCATTATCTCTTTTGTGTTTTATATTTATCATTTGTTGCGTGCATGCATGACCCCCCCCACCCCCCACCGACCACCGCTCTGTTCCATCCAGGCCCGTTCCCCCTGGTAGAGCGTGGACTTTTTGAAGGTATCCAAAACCATGTTTTACAATGGAGGCCTGGACATAAAAAGGAGAGAGACCTGGGCATTAGGATTTAATGAGGCCTGGCATGGGGAGAGCCAGAGCCGAGCACCCAGCTCCATTATACCGCCAGAGAAAGATTCTGAAATACTAGAGCCGGGACGTGCGCTCTGATCAGGACGGCAGCGAGCACAATTACCTTCTTTTCAAATCCTTCTGTGACACTGCGGGAGGAAGGAGGACTTTGAAACTTGAAAGGCAAGAGCTCGCTTTCAACCTCAAAAGCGAGCAGGAAAGGGCTCTGAAATTTGTTCAGCGCTCCCAATCCACCATTAGCCTGTTTCTTCCTCTCGCCTCCAGGCATTTAACTGCTTTTTGAAAAGATGTTAAGAAATTCAATCACCATAGAGAGACCGGGGTGTGTTTTTTTTTTTTTTTTTTTTTTTTTGTGGAGCATGTTTCTCTTGGTCTGTCGGTCTGTGCTGGATCTTTTGTGAAGGGGTGAATAGACCTGTGAACTGGTGGAGGACCGGCAGGGGCAACCATGGGAAAAAAAGGGAGGAATGAAAGAAGAATAAAAAATGAAGGGAAAAGGGGGGAAAAAGCCACAAGGCTTTATGAGGTTGATGGTCAGGGTTGCTAGGACGCTGTTGAGCTGGTGGTTTCAAAAGCCTTAGTCGACATGCGTTGTGACTTTGGGGAGAGAATGCATCTATCATTTTTAAGTGCAAGAGAATATTGTCATGTTTAGGACTGAGCGATAATGATAAAAATTTGAAAACAAGAAAATGTAATAAAATATATCAAAAGTAAGTAAGGTAAGGAACCAAACTGGTATGGTAGTGGGAAAGTATGGGAGGAAGTAAATCAGGGGGTAAATAAAGCATACAAGGGGAAAAAGATAAAGAGTAAAGGTTAAACCTTCTTGAGAGTGAAAGAGAGAGAGAGAGAGCCCTGGCTGACCAGAAGCTGCTCTCAGTTTTCCTTGCAAATCAAGGGGCTGTTGACCCCTCAATGACTGGTGTTTGCTGACCTATTTAAGGTGGTATAAACTGAAGTAATGAACAGCTCCCTTGCTTGCCGGATGACTGTTTGGGGTGGGGGTGGGGGTGACACCGGCTTGATTTAACGATTAGTCGCCTGACCCTTCTGAGGCAGGAATGAGCTGGCTGAATGGAAAGAGAGTTCACAGAGGGAGAAAGAGAAGAGGGGGAGGAGGAGCGGGATGCTAATGAGTTTGGGAAACTTTGCACAGTTACCGCCGCGATTGCTGTTTTTCGTGCATGGCTAATGCGCGGAACAAGACCGGGTGAGAGAGAGAGAGAGAGAGAGAGAGCAAATGGAGATGGAGGGTAGTTAACGAGGGAAAAGTGCCAGTTCTGGGGGAGACTTCCAGTGGAGAAGAGCTACAACGGCGAGGGGAAAGTTGTGAGTATGTCGCCGAAGGTGCGCTGGGGTGTTAACCGTTGCCTGCGGGGACCACGGGGGTCACGCTCCCCAACCGGAGGGCCGGCCAGAGAGGAGGAAGGCAAGGCCCGAGACGGGGGCCAGACAGCGGGATAGCTGCGCTAGGAGGGGGGGGGGGATGTGGTGCGCATGCTTCCAGTTGGACCATATTATCTCCTTTCTGTTGTTGTTGCTGCATTCCTGCAGATCTTATCACCAGGAACCCTGGAAAAGTTTCAGTTTCTCTCGAGTTTGGACGAAAGTTTGACGCGAGTTCTCGGCGGACGTCGTCCGCGTGCGAGAACCCGCCTGCGAAGCCTCGAGATTAAGCCGCGTCCGGGGCGTGCGGTCCGAGCGGCGACAGCCGTGTGCCTTTCCGCTTCATTTCACCGGACGCGCCTGCGGGGAGGTGAACGCGGCGCGACCTTAGGCGCCCGCGCGCGGGTCGGCCCGGTGTGGCGCGGCTGGCGGGGGCGTGCAGGAATGCCGAAGCAGCGGGTCTCCTCCCTGCCGCTGCCGGGGGCCGGCTCTCTCTTTTCTCTTTTCCATGAATGGACTGCGGTTCCCTGCGTCTCTGGCCGGGGCCCAAGTCCCCCCGGCGGAGCGGCGGCAACGGTTGTCTCCCGTCCGCTGCGCCGTTGCCGGCGGCCTCCGCCGCGAAGCCGGGGCTGTTTGCTTACATTCCCTCGTTGCCATGGCGAGCAGGGTGTTCCCCGCAGCCATCCCGGGGGCCCCTGGGCGCAGTTCTGCCCAAATTGACTCTCTTTAGAGACGGAAAGCTTGCTGAAGGGGGAACAAGATGGGACCGCTTTTACTGGGGCCTGTGGCCTCAATGCAGAGCTCTTTGGTCAATAGAGGAGGGGATTGAGTGGTAATTGTATTAGGGTTCAAAAGGGCTATAGGGCCCGGACGGCTTTTTATGAGGTGGGGGGAGAGGCGATGGAAGGGGTGGGGGGGGTCTGTGTGTGGGTGACGATGAGTAGGCCGGCCAGACCAGGGCCTTCGGAAACGCTGACAGACCCTTCGCAGCGAGGCCCAGATGGTTTCACAGCTCTCCCCGTCTGCTGCGGAGAGAAAATCCAGGCCTCTGTTTTCGGTGTAAAAATAAATGGGCCTGCCTTTGCTAAACATAAACAGAGGGCGCAGTTCCTGCTTCGGTGAACTTTGCGCAGCAGTTTCTCTCCCCCCCCCCCCCAGTGGTTCGGCTCGCTGGAAGAGCCCGCCTATCTCCCGTCGTCTGCCGCGCAGCCGCCGATGCCGCCACTCTGAATCCGCGCAAGGAAAGGAGCCGGTTCCAAATCCCTTTATGTTAATATTGCGCTTCGTAAGAGCAGACCTATTAATCTCGACTTAGAGCATAAGTGCCATTATTCCCTTAATAAGATCACAGGGTATGCTGCGCGGGATTAAATACTTATAACATAACTAGCGCCGTCATTTTTTACTGACGCGCCTCTCTTCCGTCAGTTAGGTTTAGGTTCGCGGAACTCGCTCTGAGTGCCGCGTGCTCTCTGGGAAAGTAAGACCAGCGCTGCCCGTGCCGCTGGCCTCCACTCAGGTAATGGATCCATAAGAGTCAGGGGCGTGCGAAGGCCCACTGGTGCTCCATGCGTACATCGTGTGAAGTGCGAGAGTGGATGCCCGGCACGTTGTTCGAGGTGGTTCTTTAATCTCCTCTCTCCTCCTCTTCCCTTAATTGTTTTCTGAGCTTTCTGTCCTTACTCCGTCTGATATGGGGGCCCTACAGCATTAAGGCCATGATGTTAGCCAGAGTGCAGCTTAGCAGCTCACTTTGAAGCAGGTTGTGATATAAAGGGGTCAGGAAGACTGGGAGTGATCTACAGCGCAGGAGAACTTATGACCCGGCATAGGAAAGATTTTGAGCGTGATATCTTCAGTAGTTCTCTGAAAAACATCTAAGCTTAATCTCAACGTTTTTAGTGAGCAAGTTCCTTTATTGGTTGTGTGAAAAATTCCTGTTGTTTGGTTTATTTGTAAGTCGGTAAAGATGTTTTGTGTAGTCATCTTGGGCCCAGCCTTTGAGATGCCACAGGCCTAAGCCTTTGTGATGCCATTTACAGGGTGGTATTGGCACGATGCCTGTCTTCAGTTAGTTGTGTTCCTTACATTACCTTGGTTCATCATAACATACTGGGTGTCCATAGACTGCTGTACAAAAATGAACCCTGTGAAATCTGTTAAGTTGGACAATGTAACGATTCACAACCTTCGATTCACAACTTTCACATGGCTATTGTATTAATGTTTGCTATGTCAAACCAGTCACTTTTCCTGGGTTTTCTTTTCTCAAATAACAGATTCAGACTCAATATAAGATTCATCAGTGCAAGGAAAGGAGAACATTATACTTAGTAGTCCAGGGTATTTTATGGTCTTCAGTTCTTAAGATGAACTTCAGATATTTGCATGAGGCCTTGACCCATCTCTCCTACATTAAAGCACATGCCACATCACATGTAGAAGGTTTATAAGTAGTACCCTCACTATAAAGAAGTATACGAGACATTGTAAATGAGCTGAACCCGTTGAACCCAGTTTCAGTCAGGAAAACCCCAGTTGTTAGGCTTTTCAAAATTATCTGGGGCGGATCTGGTCATGCATATGAGATGAGATGTGATGAGCCTAGTGTTCTTTAGTTTTAAATCTTTAGGCTGTAGAAGCAAGTGTTAGAAGAAGTCCAGGTTTACTGGTTTGGGTCCTCTCACTCAGTTGGACTATTCCACTTGTCTCAAGTGTTCGTGCAGATTGGCCTTGTAAATGAGTGCTGGTTCCCAGTTTAACCGTCTGGATAACTAACAGTTCAGATAAATAATCAATCATCAGACGAACTTAGTTGGGGTCAGAGGTTATGTGGTCCTTCACAGATGTTTTGGATTCAGGTCTTTCTATTATGGCTGAACACTTTTCCTGGGTTTATCCACGCAAACCTAATGTACTAGAAACATCCCAAGGGATCTCCTCAATTTTTTTTTTATTCCACAAGCACCTGAACAGATTATTGGGGGAGCAAAGAGGAGAGAGGACCGAGGGCTATGATACTACCCATGAGGCCACTTAAAAGGCAGAAGGGAATGCTGGGAAAAAAATCACGGCGAGCTCTTCTTTGTGAGTCCGCATTGGAGGAAAAGAAAAAAAAATAGAAAGATCCGTGATTACCGCGGCAACCGATACAGAAGCCAGGTTTGGTTAATACCAGGGGAAGAAAAAGTCGCAGCGCGGTCTTGTGGAATCAGCGGCGAGCGTAGAGCGGTTCAAATCCTTGTGGATTTTACAGATTACCCACAAGGCCCTCTCGGGACCAGGGGGTGTGTAGCGGCTTGTCGCTGGAGTTCGCCGCCCCTCCTCCCGAGACGGCTCGCTGCGTGACCTGACTTGTTCCCCGAGCCTGCCGGAGTCTGGTATGCGAGCGACCGTTGGACGGGAGCGGGAGAAATTCCCCTCGACAGCAGTGGCGCTAAGCCGCAGTCGCGTCTCATTATGATTCATTTGTCATTAAGCGAGCGGCGAGGCCGCTTTTTAGACTTGTTCCCATTTTCTGATCACCACTGTTCTCCGGGGTATTTGTCTACTAAGAAGCAATCAAGGAGTAATGGGCCGTAGCGGTGCCATTTTGCCGGCGGATTAAAGCTTTGACTGAAGTCACGCCACCAAACTTGTCGCCCTTTAAGTTGGACTGCAGTGGTCAGGTGTGAATGTAGCGGTGGGATTCTGGGAGCTCCATTGTAGAAAGTAATGGAGTTGTACATTACTGCTGATGGAGCTGTGTGTTTGGCAAACCAGCAATGTGGTCCAGACTATACCGGTGTTCCATGTGAGTGTGGAGGCATAAGGACGTCTTTACAGTTTGCGGTGTTTATCCATTTGCCTTTTAGTGTCATTCTGATTCAGAATCTCTTTTAAAAGATCACCAAATGTCACAAGGAGATAGTGAGCTCCATTATGTTTGGGATAAAGATTTTAGATTTGTCATTGGCACAACTCTGGTTGACAAATGTCAATAGCTGACTCCAAAGACAATCAAACGCTTAGAATAAAGACTAGATACTGAAAGCTCTCTTATACCTGCACGAAAGAAGCTACTGAACACACCTGGCTAATCAGAAACCTATGAAGCCATTTGTCCTACACACAATGGCACACTGAAATGAGGGACTATGTATACAAAGAGCTGTCATTTCTACAAGGTGAAGCCAAAGTACGTTGTGTGATTACAAATATAAAGTTTTGAAGAGCTAAATCAAGCCTTTGTCCCAAACATTTTGGAGCTCACTGTATATCTGGAGAAGACACATTCTATGCCACTTTGACAACCTATATGCACATGTAGCATGGGCATGATCTATGAGACATGTAGAAATGTGCCTATCAATCAAAATTAATTCATTTTGATTGATTAGCAAAAGCATCTCATTTGAGTAATCTATTGGCAATAATCAAAGTTTTCTTGATTTTCACCCACTAATGCTCTCTTTCATCTCATTCATATCGTAGGAAGTAGATAGCATAAAGACAAAATGGGCTTTTGTTAAGTAAAGTCAATGTAGGCTGCATATAGGAGATAAATTGGTTGGTTACCCGTGAATTGCATTGTACTCAATGCAGAATGTAAAGAAGCTTTCTTTGGTGCTTTTACTTAATACACAGAACAGACGAATGATCTTTATATCTTGAATATACTTTGAATTGGGGCATAGAGAACAAAGAGTACATTTATCCACAAATTCAAACAAATCTGAGGATATTTGAAGTAAAACCATGCCCTAAACCATCTCTAAATTACTAATAAATTATTAAATATCCATTGTGAGACAGTTGTCAGACCTCCTACCCTACTGCCTCTGATGTAATTACTTGTCACGTGACTAGAAGCCAGATTCAAAGAGAGATTTCTCTTTACGCTTATCGTCTGAAGCCACCTGCTGAGGTGTGAAGAGTGTCCCAGATCTCTTGTACGCTACCCCCGAATGTGCCGTGGAAATCTGTCATCAAATGCGCATTTTGCGAGAGATGTTTCTTTTAGAAACCTTTTGTGGAATGTTCCTTTTACCAAATACAGATTCCACAACGGATATTTATCATAGCTTAAAGAGGCCTTGCAAGAGCTATGTGGAGGAGTGAAACTTCAGTTGTGAGCTGTTCGAGAATGGAAGTATGAAATTTATGGTCACAAAAATACGACCGATTAAGTTTTATTGGCTGTCAAAGTGGCTTGAATTCTAAGTTGAGTTTGAATGAGCAGCAAGGTCTTTTGTACTCAGCATGCAGGGTAAGGGGAGGCTGTGTGAGAAGGACAGTATAAAATAATGGTATCACGATACAGGTGAACTTTTCAGCAACTCAGGCCAGGTTTGCCTGTTCCTAGCATTTAATATGAATGTCCGATGCAGGTGTATTCTACAGATGTGCAGTACATATGGGTATTCCAGGTGCACTATGCAGATGTGCAATGAACATGTATATGATTTTCATAATCCAGAGGAAATGGACAGGTGAATGTGCTTTCCTGCCTTAATGCACGTTTGTTGGGAAGGTTCTGCAGTTGCATATACCTGTGAACTACAGGAGTTTTAGTAGCCTAATGGACATGTGATGTTCTAGTGAAGTGTTTTCTTAAAGTAATGCAGGTGTGTGTGTGTGTGTGTGTGTGTGTGTGTGTGTGTGATTTTGTTGTACATAGTAGCTGTGATGTGCAGGTGAATGTGTTTCAGTAACATAAAGTAGATTTGTGGTGCGCAGGTTTATGATCCAGATGTGATCCTCCGTCTCTCCCTGTTCTGGCAGAAGATGAGAGCCCGGGGCCTCCTTTCCACCGCGAAAGACGCAACGCCATCGCAGCACAGCTATCCCCTACCGGCCCGTCCATGGGCAAACTGAGCGAAGAGCCCTCCACCTCCACAGAGGAGCGCCCCTCGCTGGTGAAGAAGGAGACGCACGGCTCGCTGCCCCACCTGGCCGAGCACGCCCTGCCCTACCGAGGCACCCTCTTCGCCATGGACCCCCGAAACGGATACCTCGACCCCCACTACCGTGAGTCGGCGTTCGCTAACATAGTTATGGCTGCAGTTAGCCTAGCCGCCAGACAGCGAGACGGCTCTTTGCAGTTAGCTCACAGTGGGGGGGAGTGGGGAGTGGAGAGGGGTGTGCATGGCTAATTATCACGACGGTTTACACAGTCATTAGGGAGGGCTTTGGAAGGACCTCACTTCACAGGTTCACAGTCAGCATGGGTACTTGCAGAATTCAGCCTTCCAGAATTCAGCAGTGCCAGAACTTGAGAGGCAATTCTGCATCATTATCGCTAGTGTTCCAGTGCTTATAGTTCAACTCGCAGTGTGAATATGCTCGATGTTTGTGGTGAGGTAGCATTCTCAAGGACAGCGCCGTAGGACCTCTCTTTCACCGCCAGAATGTTACTACGGAAACATTTCGAATGCATTATCGTTACACTATTGCAGTGTTCACTATTGCGCTGTTTGACCTACATACAGCTTGGGAGTATCAGGTACTACACCTTGATGAAGGGCAAGTTCTCCTGGGAAGGCAGGGCCCAGAGAGGCATGTGGAGCCAGGCTGCCCCCGCTCTTACTGGGGGAGGTGAAAGGTCACGCAGTCAGTGGAATGATTGGGGAAGACAGTTGATTAGGGGCCCCTCTCTCTCTCTCTCTCTCTCTCTCTCTCTCTCTCTCCTTGAGAAGTTAGTATGGGGGACGAGCTCTGCTGCTTAATACCTTCATTAAGCGCCTTGCCGCGCCCGGATCTCCAGCCTCGCTCATCAGCGCGCAGATCAAAGAGCCTTCCCTGCTTCTTTCCCCATGCTCTCTGGGACTGTTAGCACAGCAGAAAGGGAGGAGAGGGGGAGAGAGAGACAGCAGGGGGACGTAGGGGCACAGATAGGGAAAAAAGAAAGGAAAAGAGAAAGCAGACAGGTGAAAGGAGAGAGGGATAAGGAAAAGTGAGGGGAGAGGGGGAATTAAGGGGGGGTTGCGAGGGGGGGGGGCATGAGGTTAATTTTCTGGCCGCCGTGCCCTGGCCGCTGCCTCTGGACGAGTATTAGATGTGATGGCTTGTTTGGTTTCGCTAAATTGGCTTCGAATTGGGCCTGACGGAGTTTTTAATCTGGAAGATGTAATGAAAACCTCCCCCTCTCTTTCTCTCTCTCTCCCTTTTCTTTCTCTCTCAACACCGGTCATTTACTGTACCTCTATTTATTTAGCAAATTCATTAGCCGGCACTCTTGGTGCAGCAGTCTGTCCCAAGTTCCAACACCCGCCCCCCCCTCAACCCAGCTCTCTAATTCGAAAGGTTACTTAGAATCAGGTCGAGTCTCTGGAGCTGGAGAAACCGCAGAAGCCCACAATCAGACCATTACTGTCGATTACTCCCCGGCCCAGCTCAGCAAGACTGCCACATTTGATCCCGTCCGCGGGAGAAGGCTTAGGACTTGTGTAGTGGTCGAGGGGCGGCGGCAGTTGGGGGGTGGGGGGTTTCCGGACCACTGCTGCCAAGGGGAGGGCAGGGGAGGGGTTTTACTGGGGGCGGGGGAGGGGTCCCGCCTGGGGCGACCGGGCCTCGAGGTCACGCGGAAAAGTCGCGGCTCGATTTCAGAACCCGCAGCATGTCGATGATGAAAAAAGGCCCCCATTCTTTCTGCGCGAGGGCGTGGACACTGGAGCGGCAGCAGGGGATTCAGCATGTCGGGCGGCCACAGAAAAGAGTGCCGTCTGTAGGGGTTTCCCCAGCCTGGCCTTTAAGCTCTGCGACATACGACATAAAGGACTTGGCCTGCAGGGGCTGCCGCAGGGCACACCGTAGCATGATGACATCACTGCTTAAACATGTGATCGTCCATCACCGGTTTTATGCCATGGGTACTCTTATCTCGAGCTCCTCCCCTTTTTGTCAGCTCTGAAACGACGGAGGGTTTTTCCAGGACACGATTCTCCAGAAGTGAGGGCCATGCCCACTTGAAGTAGGCCTCACTGGTGTGAAAGGAACTGAAATACATACGGTTTCAAGCGAGGGGACTGGGAAGGGGTGCGGCCTGAGAAAGGGAGAACTCCCTTGAACCCTGTTTTTGATTGAGAGAGGAGCAGGGACCGTCATCTATCGGGGTTCCAGGTGTTGTAAATTTGAGGAGCTCTGGCGTTCCTTCCTCTGCCGGCCCCAGTCTGTCTGCGGGGAGTGGAGGTGCGAGACGCTCGGATCAGAGCCTGGCAGCTGACCCCTGCGCCCCCTGCGCCCCCCCCTTCCCCAACCCCCCCCCTTCCCCCTCCGTTTCAGAGGCACCCTGGTCTTGTGCCGGCACCTTTGAACAGGGCCCCCGGCGCCTCGAACCAGAGCCTTAGAGGTGCGAAGAAACGTTGACCCCTCCTGCCCTGGCTCCACAACCGAACACCCCCCCCCCCTCCTCCCAAACCTCCCCCGGCTCAGCCACCTCCTAAACTCATCCCAGGTGTGCGGGTGTGATGGAGAGGGAGCCTGCCGGCGTTGTGCTGCGCTTGCAGAGCCGAGCGCCGCCGCAGCCGGGGAAATCCGATTACTCTTCGCGCCGCGGCGTGTCAGCGTCTAATGCGCCTAAATGCGCCGACACCTGCAGCCCCGGCGCACCTGGCCGCCCGGTCGCCGCGGCGACGGTGGGTCGAGGGGGGCCCGCGGGGTGAACGCGATGCGTCGGGGGCCCGGGAGGGGGTGGGGTTGAGGGGGTCTCGGCTCCGCAAATCTCCCCTTTTCACTCGGTCCGTTTGCTCGTATCACCACAAGTCTGTGGTGTAATTCTATGTTTACTTCACACCCTCTTCAGAACACAAAGAGGAGGCATTAAGGAGAGGGAAAAAACCCTTTATAAGTATTAGCTAAATCGTCATGATGCCGAAGAATTAGGAGCTTTTCTTTGGCAAACACTGGATAAGAGTTAATATCCTGCTTACCACAACGCTAATGCTGGGGGCTTTCTGTGGATAAGGAAGCAGGATCGGGGAGCAGATTAATGGGGGAGATTCTAATTGCGCGGACGCGTCAGTGCGACGCGCGGCTCCGGCGTCCGTTCACATTGTGCGCCGATTAGAGGGTCAGCGGACTTCAGCGGCGGCGAGCGATTCAGCGAACGGTCGCCGCGGACGCCTCCCTCAAGTGCGCTCCCACCGATTTGCTTCTTCTGCAGTCAAAGAATGTCGCATTTTTGGACTTAAAGCCCGTTTTTTTTTTTTTACCCTTTTCTTTTCTTCACTTCACAGTTTTTGCTTCCGCTGTGAATTTGCGCGCCGTCGAAATACGAGAAGATATTTGGCGGCGGCGGCAAGGGAATTTGAGTTCTTTTTTTGCAGACAGTCGTTTGCTGCCTTGACTTACAAGCAGTGCGTGTTTTGAGAGGTGTGTGTGCCGCAGTGTCTCTGAATGGAGGAGGGAAGAGTAAACACCTTAAATGTGAGGGTCAGTTCCGCTGATCGCTCCACCGGTCAGAGTAAAGATCTACCCTCTGTAATCCCACTGCTGATGTACCGCCATTGTCCCTCGCACAATGGTGTCAGTAGAGAAAGGCGATGGTCCATGGTACGTAGACAGATGAGCTGGTCTTCGTGCCTTTAGAGCTATCCCTGTGAACCAGCCCTTTGTGGTATTGGCCCAGTCCATGCTGACCGCTGACAGGATCGTGTCCTGTATCCAATGTACCGGGAATTTCAGGTTGCCGCGTATGGGAATATCTCAGTAGTAGGGATGTGTTCAGAGTACAGGTCGAACTCTCCCGACCTTGCCGCGGATCATTCCAGAGGGATGTTAACTGAAAAGCAGGCAGAAAAAGGGGAGAAGGTGCAGTTCAGTCCACCTGCCCGTACGCGAAGCCCTGGGCCGTAAACAAACTGAACGAGAACAGCCCGCACGTGCTCAGTCCAGGCGCTCTGGTTAGCGCCAAAACGGCAGGAAGCTACGGCCGGCAGCCGGAAAAGTTTCGTCTCCCCGCCGCGAGGCGCGGATCGCGGGGGCTAGAGCCCGTCTTCCCTCCCCCCCCCCCCCCCCCCGAAGAAATTAAAAACTACAAGAGACGAACTAAAGGCGAGGGGAGGCACGTACCCGTTTCAAGGGCGCGGGCCTGTCTTTTGTGATCGCTTCAATATTGGCGCTTTTTGAAAAGCGGGCCGCGGCGGGGGCTCCACCGGAGACGGCCGGGCCCTCGACGCCAGGGGCGCGCTGCAGGCAACGGAAAGGAATGTCTTCCCTCCACTTCCTTTCATCAAGAAAGAGCGCCGTTGACTCCGCAGAATTAGCCGTATTGTCTCTCGCACCACAGATAATCGGATGATCCCCTTTTATGCTGCTTATTAGACGGATCCGGCAAAATAAGACGTGTCATATTCTCACATGTATTTTTTTTTTTCCCCTTTTGTTTTAGATTAAGATATTTAGCTTCAAGGAAAGTTTGAGGAGCCGAAACGGAGTATTAACATAATATGCGACTTTCCGTTTTTCCTTTGTTGTTTATTGATGTTACTTTTGGGCCGATTCGCCCGAGCTGTTCGTTGGTGTCGGATTAACGTGAAGAACTATGTCCAGCTTAAAAACCCCGATTCTTGCAAGAACACTCTTAAAAGAGTCAAGAAAAGAATACTTGGGATTTGTCGCAATCGTCTGCGCAACATCTGTCACTTTTTTTTGTCTTTGCCATTGAATGAAATTAAACTCAGAGAACAAGGAACGGGAGACCGTAATCACACTTTAGAGAAGGCAGCTTAACAGTTTTGAAGGACATACAAAGTGTTGTCCATGGGGAATGTCCCCCCACAAAAAAACCCAGAAAAACAGTAGTGATAGCAAATTCAGCACAAGCAAGATGGAGGGAGAAAGACAGGGACGGTCTGGCGGCCTCTTGGACTTTTCTCCTGTGTTCGCCCGCCTCCTGCGCAGGAGGGATGCTGGGGTGTATGCCGGCTTCCCAGCCTGCCTTGTGACAGGCAAGCCGAATCCGCCCTCGTACCGTGGCAGGATTAGCACCCCCTGTCCCTCTCTCCCGGGGATCGGCAACACCTATTGTTTTCCACGAGTAGGAACGGGCTTTAATTAAAATGTTCCTCCCATGTTTGCTATTGTGCGCTTGAGATAAAAAGTGTTGTGAAAGTGTGGTTGTTTCTCTTCTCCCTTGCGCTGCTCTGAAGCACTCAAGAGACGGGTGGGGGGGGGGGGGGTCGCGCTGAGCCAAGGGAAAAGAGAGAGAAGAGAAAGAGGGAAGAGGTTGAAAAGAGAGAGAGAGGGAGAGAGAGAGCGAAGGGGGAGATGTAACAGAGCAGAAAATGAAGAGAGACATAAAAGAATGTGAGCTCAAGGAGGTCAGATCCATCACGGGTTTAGTGTTGCCTTCAAAGATGGCTGGGACAGGTGGCAGCTCCAGACAATCTCGTGCAGCAGAGCAGCATCCTCTCTGGAGGAGATAAGGGATTCCTCCACCCCCCCCCCCCCCCCACTCCCACTCTTCCTCCTCCTCCCCGCCCCCCCCCACGCCAGCCCCCACCCCCTCCACTGCTCCGGGCCGGGGCTCTTTGATGTGGCTCAGTCGGAGCGGGCTTCTGGGAGCGCGGCCTGGTTCAGCTCAATCACCGTCCTCCTCTGTGCCGAGCACTTTCAGGTCTCATTAAGGCGCTCCGCCGGGGTTAATCCTCTTTACGGTTTACACCGGCTCGGTGTTGTCTCCTGGCCGGGAGGAGACCCTGGGCACCACCTGCGCGAAATAGCGTGACACCGAGCTCCTCTTCTCCCCTGTGCCTCCTCCACCCGTCTCCCCCGACCCCCTTCCCGTCCCTGCCCCCGATCTCCTCCTCCTCCTTCGCCTCTCTCATCTGTACGCCCCACCTCTCCTCTGCGTTAAGTCTCCCAGGGTTATCGGGGTACGGTTTGTTGACGGGGGAGCCTGTGTAAATGGATTACAACTTGTGCTTGTTTGTGGAACGCGGAGGGGCGGAAAAGGGGGGGGAGTGTCAAAAACAAAAACCGAACAAAGCGAAAGGGCTCAATCGACCCTCTTCTCCGGGATGGGGCGGGGTGGAGGGGAAAAGACGGCCTTAATTGGCCCAGAGGTGCTGACCTTCGTGCGGGTCAAACGTTCAGCCGTAGTTTGTTTGATTTATTTGCGCTTTTCCTTGGGTTGGGAAGAGACGGAGTGAGCTCGCTGGATGCCTCGATGGCTGAGAATAGACCTGACATTGTACAGCTCCGAACCATCAGATAACGTCTTGCTTTGGTTAAAGTTAGGTGAGGGCGAACGTGTACACAGACAGTAGATAACAATCGAATCATATTGCTGTGCTGTGTTTACGTTGTGTTAAGACAATTGTTTTGCATACTTTTTACAAACTTTTCCAAAAAGTTTTATTGCTATTTGTGAGTGGCATTTCATTTAATGGATGAAGTACTTAGCACCGGAAAGCCCTGCAGTTAAAACTCATTTATTGCTGCATAATTAAGAGCTCTGTTATTTTAAGTGTGAGGGAGCGTGGTTTATATATATATTACGCAAATCAAGATGGCTATCAGAAGTTCTGTATATTTGGTAGCTTTACCTTGTTATGCACAAAATGTAGATTTTTTTTCCAATCTCCACTGATATGGACTCTTCTGTTATTAGCTCAATACATTTTTGCAGACTAGAAGTAAAATCTGAGGAAAGGATTGGCTTGACTACACAAGTCACCTGAATGTCTGAGTATGAACTTTCTTAGTGGTTTATATGTCCTCTGTTGCATTTGGTTTCATTTGAACTTTGAATGTGCTCATGGGCCTTTTTAACATGCAAGTTTTAGCTTAAGCAGTTTTCACACTGTTGGATATTTACTTTATTCAGGTTACGTGTCCTGGTCATGGGACCAGTGTCAACATCACCTGGAGATCGAACCTACAACGCCTTTACAAGCCCTGTTCCGGAACATTCCGCCATGCGGTCCTAGTCAAGTGCTGCCAGGCGTTTGTTTGGCACACATCTGTGCAACTCTGCAGTTGATCCTGCACAGACAGCCGCGTTGGCTTTGGGAGAGGGGAGGGGCGCACGGATGGAGATGTCTGGGTTTGTTTAAGGAGTGTGCAGCGCGCTCCCAGCTCCAGTGTGTCCACGGCCCTGACCTGGCCCCAGGCCTCAGAAATGAAGCGCAGCGGTGTGCGAGCTCTTCCCACTGTTAGGCCTCTCTCTCTTTCTCTCACTCTCTCTTTCTCTCACTCTTGCTCTCGCTGTTTGTCTCTCCCTCCCCCTCTCTCTCTCTGTCTCTCTCTCCCTGCGCTCACCGCAGGGTCACACACTCAGTAGGTCCCCCAAGCTGCTCAGAATGAACTCAGACTGCTGGCCTGTGATGGGGTCAGTGCCACTCAGATGACACGCTCGCAGCTGTGCACTGAGACATACACACACACACACGCACACATGCACACTCACACACACACACACTCACACACATGTGCACTCACACACATGCACAAGTGGATGTGCCGACGCACGAACACAGAAACATGGTATATGTTTGCGTGCACATAATTTGTCTCTTTCATATAATACCTTATGTGTCTATAGTCATGTATATAGTCTGGTGTATTAAATGTAACTGTCAGACAGGCAGCAGTTGAAGCACCTGCGTTCTGGTTGAAAGCTGTGCTTGTTCTGGTCTCTGTGGCTCAGATGGGGGGGGGGGGGGGTCATTAGTAGACAGGACTGAGCTGACACGCACCCGCGTGGAGGAACGCGGGGACAGACGCTCCGGGACAGTAGACAAGGACCCCTTCACAACCACGGCACGGAAGGATAGGAGCAATTAGAGCAAATCAGCAGGGGAGGGGGGTAGATTACCGTCCAATAACATGACCGGCAGAGCTGTCACTGCATCGGTTGGCCAATCAAAACACAGGAGGGGAGACGGGACTTTTTTTTCCCCACTAACCTTAATACCCAGGTCTTAACTGAGCTGTGTGTCATTCAAAAAGAAGGTGTGTCTGAAAACACGGGCTTTCTGTCAGTATATCAAATTAATTTAAGTTGACTAAGATTTTTTTTTTCTAAAAATCCAGCGTGTTTTAATGCGCAGTCACAGCTGTGTGTTTACAGGCACACCTGTCTTCTTTGTTTGCAGTGTGCGCTGAGGAGTGGGGGGAGAGGCCGGGGCGGTGAGGCGCGGTGTTTCTGCCGGTAAATGGCGGTGTAAATCTCTCCCCGGCTGGGAGCGGAGGCAGGCCCGGCGCCGCGGAAACCGACGCCGCTTTGTTCAGCTCCCCAGCTTAGCCCAATCTGGAGGAATTCGCCGAACGCGTCGGATAGATTGGTGCTCCGCGGAGACGCGGGGAAATAGCCTTCACTCAGAGCAGTCCCGGGACGAGGGGGGAGCGGGGGGGGGGGGTGCGTGTTTGGAGGAGTGGGGGCAGGGGGGTGTGGGGAGCACAATCAGGGGAGCGTGCGTAGCTCCCCGATTAAACAAAGAGAGAGCTGTGTGCGCAGTTGCTGCCTGGCCCTCAATTTGTTAAGATCGACTCCACTTTATAAATTTCTTGCAGATGCCGGGCCTCTATTAGCAATCAGGGGGCTGGGGCGGCCTGGGGTGAAGAGCATCTGACACGTCCCCCCCCCCCCCCCGTCCTCCCTGCCCCCCCCCACCCCCGTTCTGTTTCCAACAGGACTGCGTTATTTGTGGGGAAACAATGCGCTTGTGTGTGGAGCATCAGAGTTGACTCTGCGCAGGAAGCTGGCTGCACTGATCCCATCGGCTCTCTTCTGAGTGGAGACAGAGGGGACGATTCCGCTCATCTGCCACCGCCAGCACATTTGTAATAACGCGTAGAATAAAAACATGCTTCATTTTTAAAGGGGGGAGGTTGAGTAGGTAAGGCACAGAAGTCCTTTTCTTCAAATGAAATTTATTTTTTGTTGTGGCCTAGAGAGTAGTAGTAATAATAATAATAATAATAATAATAATGCATTTTGTTTATGTGGCACCTTTCTGAGCACTCAATGTCACCTTACATGATATTAAAAATAAAATAGTTAGAGAAGTGACAAGACACTGCACATGCAGGACATGGTATTTAAAAACCAACACTATAACAACACTAGATGACTAATTACCTATGGGTGCCATGGTGGGAGAGGATGGCTATGTCCTGTTTATGTGAAAGCTAGTGTGACGAGGTGAGTTTTTAGATGTTTCTTTAAAATGGTCTCAGGATTTACAGATGTGGGGAGAGAGTGAGTTCCAGAGGTTTTTGTGCTGCATAGGAGCAGCACCCAAACTGTGAAACTCATGTTAGGAAACTCTTCCCTTTTTCTCATTTTTGTTCTTTCACACTTTTCAGTCTTCGGTTCTTTCCGTTTCCTCGAGCCGCAAAGAAAAATGCTCAAGTTTCAGGAGGAGCGCAGGAGAGAGGATAGTATTGATTTACAGGGAAGGGAAACTTGTAATCTGCCAACATGTTGCTCGGTGATGAATGGCAGAGAGTCTGAAGTCGCTGGGCACACTCCACAGCCCGTGTTCTTCTCTACCTCCCTTTCCTCTCGCTCCGTCTCTCTTTGTCTACTGTTCGCGCCGGAGTTCATTTACTCCCAGGAAAAAAGGCCATTTTTCAAGCCGCAATTTCGAACCGTCTTCAACCCACGCCCGGGTACCTGGTAGAGCCCGGCGCAGCGAGTGCATTAGACTAATTTATACAGCGGTAATTGGGTCATTAAACTCCGAACAATCTGGGACTGTAATTAAGCAAAACGCACAAAAAGTCAACAACAACTCCCACCGCGCTCGGCTGAACAGTCGTCAGAAGTGTTATTTACATGTTGGAACAGCTTGAGGCCGACGCGTGAGCAAACAGAGGCCCGGGCGCGTGGGGATTTTTCTCCTGACGACTGCTGAGGAAGTACGCCGGGCGCGCGGAGCGTGCGGATTCATGTTCACGCGACGGCGGGATCCTCAGACACGCAGGCGCGCCGGTGCCAGCGAGTCCCGCGGCGGGAGGCTAGCGGAGAGGCTAGCGGAGATTAGGCTAACGTCGCGCAGGGAGCGCTCTGGAAACCGTATCCTGTGTCGTTCGTGTGTGGAAGACGTTTCACCCACGCACTGCTTTTTCCAGCATCCGAGCGCCCTTCATACACACCTATACACTAATGTACAAACGCAGATGCACAGACACACATTTTCATACGCACATGCGTACGTGCACATGCGTGCATGCACGCAAATGCAGAAAAAACACACAGAGCCACACAGACGCATATGTGGGCACATATGCATGGGCACAAATACACTCGCACACATACATGGGTGCGCACACACTCGCACACACTTACTCCCTCTCACACACACACACACGCACGCACACACACACACACACACACACACTTGCACAGCGCTCCCTCAGTCATTGCCTCCCTTGGTCTGTTGGTGCAGACGAACGTGTTTGAACGGTGAGATCATGAGCACAGAGAGAAGTGTTGTAATGAAATCTGGCAGCCACAGGCAGCCCATACGCATCATATGTTCCAGGTTTACCAGCTTGCGAAACGCTCAGAGCTCCAGTCGTGCCAGTTCGTGTGCCATTTTACCAACAGAGGAAAGGTCTTCTGTTCAGAAATTACAGAGCATTGCATAGCTTGAGTTTCCCCTAAATTTCACAAAATGCGTGTGCGACTCAACAGTTTACTTGGAAGTGCACGATGCTGAACATTGTGTCTCTATCCCTTTGGCATTCTGGTCATGAGAAGGTGTGTTTTTTTATCGAAAATGCTGGAATTTCCTGCTTTAAACTTAATTTTGGCCTTTTGAATTATTAGCATCCAATAAAAACATCACAATTATCAACCCTCTTTATTGCCAGACAGCTGCTGTTTTTCTTTCGTTGTGTTTATGTTTAATTAAAATTAATGAGCACGGTCAAAGTTTGTCTCTTAATTACCCTTTCATTAAGACCCATTTGTAATCATGTGTTAATGACTTATGTATTAAAAAAGAAAAAAAAAGACAAATGAATATTGTTGTTATGCAAAGCTATGCAAGATCATTAAAATAAGACTTCAAACAACTGTTGTTCAGACAATAATCGAGCAACAGTACAGAAGTACAGAAATTCTCCAACTTTTTTGACATGAAATTATGGCCGTAAGTTTATTTCTGATGTTTTCCTGCTGCTTTGCAAATATTTACAATGCAGTTGATTCCTTGTGCTTTTTGTTCATAACATGACTTTTCTGGGTAGGAATTTCAGTGTCAGTATGAGCCTTTCCAGATTCTCTTTCTGGAGACCACTGTTTTGACTGGGACTATTCTGTGAGAAATGCTGTGTTCTTTTCATCTCTACTGGGTTGCTCAGTCTGTTCTTGTAATCCAGTCTCCCTGTGTTCTGAATGGGAATGGTGATGGAATGCATTTTTGAGATCATAATTTGATTGTTTTATGGACAGCTTCTTGAGCTGGGTAACACTCACAGTTATTTCTTAGAACATCTAGTTCCTGAGTTCAAATTCGAATTCAGCTCCACATCTCTTTGATTTGTTTCGAAAAATAAGGGCACTGTTGGTGTTGGTTCACTGACATGTGATTAATGTTAAATCTCAGCTAAATGACAGGTTACAGGTTTTATGTGTGGTAATTTTGCTGAGGACATGGTGTTACTTGTGTTGTTGGGGCTGAGTAAGGTCATTGGAATGGGTAGAGGAATTCTCACTGTTGACAGCAAAGTCTGTGAAAATCGTGTGGTTTTCCCTCAGGACAATTTGGGAAAGGGAAATTCTTTTGCGTTGTGATGAATGGCCTTATATCCATTTGACATTTTCATGGTAAAAGTTCTTATGAAATTAGCTCTCTAACCTCATTTGAAGCTCTTGTTGTAAATCCATTTAGGCAGCGTGTGTTTACTGGAGGTTTATTAAGAATTTAATTTCAACCAAGACATTTGTATTCCACTCCTTGTGCCATTACAAATTGCTTTGTAATAATGACCTCTAGCGAGGATTTGTTTTTTCGGTCGGTCACAGTGAGAAGTTGGGACACTGACATATAATGTGTTCAGAGAGTCCCAGCTTTTTATTGTTTCTGCAGTGCAAGTTCAAAAAAACAGAAGTTCTTTATGAGTCTTGTGTCTCCTTTGAACAGTCCAGATGTACAGGAAACATTCAGATACTGTGTGGTCATAAATCATTATCTGGCATTGTAGCATAGGGGCTTTGTTGATTGCATCTGGATTTGCATGCCTACATGGGGTCATGTGTCATTAGTGAGGATATCGTTTAAAGTTAGATTTTTCGGAGCCTTTATCAATGTTGCGACCATCAGCTGTAACAATCCAGACAGGGTGAGAGCTGCCATTGAGTTGTGAATGGAGGACAGAGAGGAAGGAGCCTTAAGCCGCGTTTCCACCGCAGGAACTATACCCCGGAACTAGGAACCTTTTGAGGAACTCAGTGCGTTTCCACCGCAGGAACTAGGGTCTAAATTTAGTTCTGGGGGCTTTGTTTTACCCCCCAAAACGTTCCTGCTCGGGGGGTAGTACTTTCCGAAAGTACAGGAACCTTTTGGGTGGAGCTTGCAGCGCTGAACATTTCTGATTGGTCGAGTACTCGTAGCATTTGTGTTGTATTTATTTTCCGCCATTACCCGCCATGTTTGAAAATATGCAGCGGCAAACCAATTTATTTTCATAATAACAAATCAAACTTGTATGTTATGCGGCGCAGTAGCCTACTTTTGGTTATAGCCTGTCAACGTCTTGGAATTATAACGTGTGCTCTTCTGTTCTTTTCTTTGTTTAGTATTCGTTTTATAAAATGCTAAGCATTCGTGCTGGGACAGCATATTACGTAGGCTACCAAAACATTCAAACGGATTAATTCGGTTGCTGAATATTTTCTTCCGGATTTTCTTTGTTAGCCCGTTGTAATTGACTCAAAACGTTTGATACAGTTATGTGAGGTATGCGGTAGTTCTGCATAATTAACATTGGTGATACAGTACAAGCAAACTGGAAATCACCTTCCGCACTTTTTATCCGGGTAAAATAACAGGTTAATTCTAGTAATCTTCCCTTTAGCTTTTTCAGACTGCCGTAATTTTACTCAATTTTACTGCCATTTTTCAATTCCACGAAAAGACCAGGAAGACTATGGACTCATTTATGGTGCATGGTTCGCATCTGGAGGGCACACTTCGCTGCTCGGCTAGCAGTAACTTCGAAGGAAAGCAAACGGTGGCTGTACCACTACTAATTTACATTTTCACGCAAGTCCGAGTTTTCGTTCTATTCTTGTCATTTTGCGATTAGCCTATATGGAATTGACGACGAGAAAGTAATAAAACAGCAAATTGTTTACAACGTGTGCATGTTTTCTGCTGTTAATGAATGTGTTTGAGAGGATATATGAAAATCAATAAATACAAAAGTAACCATATATAGTCATTGTTGGTAACCCGTTGTATATAAGTGGAATAAACCCCTCCGGGCTGTCCCGGTTATTAGAAAATAATGTAGGCTACTTCGGTGGTAGCATGGGGTTACAGAAGAAATCATATGACAGATGGACCGACGACAACGTCAGTGGGCTAATTTGCCTAATCTTCGCGGTACTTTAGACCCCGGTGGAAACGCAGACAACCATTGGCTGAAGGAACCTTTTAGTTCCTGGTAACGTAGTTCCTGGGACTGAAAGTTCCGGGTAATTTTGGTGGAAACGCGGCTTTAGTCTACACCAGTCCCAGACTAGCATTAGCCTGTACCTGAAAAGGCACATATTCCCACCTCCCAACTTTTATCTCCCATTTTTAGAAATTATTAAAGAAGTATGTGTTTTATGTGTCTTTTTTATTTGTTCTTTTAGATTTTTCATCCTGGTTCGTTAAAATGAATCTTGTTCCTGCAAGGTTGCATGATTTGTTTAAAATGTATCCTTTTAGGGCTTTTTAGGAAGTTCTCAAGTTGGCACTGTGCCAAATAGCACAGCATCACACTCAATTTATATATTTTTATTTTGTTACATTACATTGCATTACATTTATTTAGCAGACGCTTTTATCCAAAGTGATGTACAAAAGTGCATATCATTGTCATTGGGCAAATACAAAACACAGGTTCAGTAAGGTACGATACTCATTTCGTACAGCTATTTCTAGCCAAGGGCACAGTTCAGTTCACACAGTGAACACTATCTTGACCTTTTGTCCTTTCTAATGAACAATAAACATTATAAATAAAACTACAAATATATCTCTCACCCCCAAATAAAACCTGCTGTTAGCTGGGATATGTAATTTATTATTAATGGCGTGGTGAAAGTTTGGTTTAACCTGGCCCTTTGGCATTTTAATGCATCAGTCTTGTAGAGTGTACTAGTTTTTAATGGTGGTTTCTTTTCCTTTGGATTTCTTTCACACTTCCAGTACCACTTAAACTGGGGTGTCTGGCATTGAGGGGAAAGGAAAGCAAACCAAGAGGCCGCCTAACTACAATGGCTGATAGAGTGGTCTTGTGGTCCGAGAAAGTCAGACAGTCTGACTCTTTAAACAAACCATGGTGTACTGAAAAACGTATTGGGGGTGTTGTGTTATTTCTGTCAGGACGAAGGTGTAAGGAATGCTGAGAACTAGTCCCATCGGAACAGGGCAGACCGAGAGAATGTGCTGCTGGGGACTCGGAGCGTTCAGGCTTCCCGATGACTCGGAACGCTCTGAAATTAGAGCTCGAGCTAGGGGAGGAATGTGCACTTCTCTTACTGCTGAAAAACTAGAAGTCTCTAAGTGCTTTCTTTTGGAACTTGATGCATATTTTGTGGAGTTTGAGGAAAAGGGTAGCGTTAATGGGGGGTTGACGGGTCCTGTTGACGCCCCTGCAGTCTGCAGTCAAAAGTGGGCTGGAACAAACCTGCATGGCCTCCAGACCCGTGCGCTATAGAAGGTTCTGGAAAGGAGTTCCATAGGGAAGCCAGTCTTGCAGCGGTGAAAAACCAGATGGACCTTCCCTTTCCATAGACCCCTCCTCTGTTCCTCCTCCCCTCCTTTCTCCCTCAGCTGTGTTTAACTTCCCTCAAGTGGCCCGTGCCGCTTGCCTGTCTAATGAAGTGCGCCGCTTGTTTGAAATAGGTGGCAGAGTCTGTTGAGATAGGGCCTCATAAAGTAAACTTCCGAGTGGGATTCAAATAAGCATTGCTTATCAGCTGTGTTGTGTGGATAGGACTCTGGGAGGAGCTGAAGACTGAGGGGGAGGGTCGGGAGGTTGGGGGATTGGGGGGGGGGGGGGGGTGGGCGGGCTATGTCAGCTGTGAGAGAGGAGTTCCAGAGGGATAAACAGCAGTGAAGGGGATCTGGAGGAGCAGGGTGTGTGGGAGGAGTAGGGGCAGCGCTCACGGCCTTTGGCGGGAGAGCGTCGAGCTGTGTTCCCTAATAATCCTTCCCCCGTCTTTGGCCCGCGTGTCCTCCTCCTCCTCCAGCGCGCTGCTCCCTCCGCCTGGTTTCCTGGTTCAGCGGGTGAGGTCAGAGCAGGTCTCCCGTGGCAGGCCGGGGACGGCCAGCGCTCAGCTCATCATCCGGATGTCTCACGGAGCCGAGGGACCGCGGCGTGAGTCATCTGCTGAGATATAGAGCTGAGCCGCGAGCCAGAGAGAAGCTCGGGGAAGCTGACTGAGGGGTCTTATTTCCTCCCTCTTACGCCGTACCCCTTTAGAAAGGAATCGAAAGCACGGAGCAATGATGGAGTAAAAGATGAGCAATGATTCAAAATGATTTTGAAGCACAAATAGGGTCCACCAGAGAGGGAGGTCTGTCTAGTTTAGAGGTTGTAAATTGGGTGATTTTTGGGCTATTGGACTACAGGGTGATTTTGTTCTCTCCCCATACCCCCCATTTCATCTTTCTGTTAACAACCTGAAATCTTCAGAAATAATAACTTTTTCTCTCATTTCCAATGATTGCGTCCCAAGGGAGGTTCTGACTGCCGAAGCAACCGCACAGCAGACGTTTACCTGCCCCACACCCTGACCCTGCAAGGCTATTCACACAGGCTTTCGCCACACCCCGGCTGCGTTAAAGCCCCCCCCTCAGCCGCCCCCCACCCCGGCTTCACACCCCAGCTTGACTTATAGCGCCCCGGCGTCCCGCCATTACTCTCCGGCCCATCTCCCATTTAGCGTGTTAGTTTGCTGACAGTGGAGTACACAGCGCTTAGCAGCCGGCGCGGCGAGCCATCACTCAGCCGGAGCGGTGATGAATAGCAGGTAGCCGGGGTAAGTGGCGGTAGCCGGTTCCGCTCCGGCTGCTCCCGGGCGCGGGGAGTCTTCGGGAGAGTCGCCGCGCCGGGCCGCCTCCCCCCTGTGAGTTATGATGTCCGCCGGACGCTCGGTAAATGATGAAACCGAAAGGGGGCCGAGGAGGTTTCCAGTGAGGGCGGAGTGAAGGAGGGAAGGGTGGGCGTGGAGGGCGTTTCGTCAGGTGATGAAGCACCTGCGTTTTCTCTTCTGTCCTTGGCCCCTGCTGTATGTGGATCAGAGGACTAACTCAGCCCTTGCTCCCTATGAGGAGGGAGGACTAACTCAGACTTTTTATTCAGGGAAAGGCAACGCTGTTGCCTCCATCAATTATTGGCCTATTTTCTTGTTAGTATTAATACGATTAGTAATATTATGGAGACATGGGAGATATATTACTATCGTTAACTGAAAAGTTAGCTTTTGCACTGACAGTTAATGTATTTGGAGAGAGATTTTTGTTGAGGAATGAGGAAACCATCTGCATGAAACAATAACTTTAGCCAAGCATTAAGATTGTTCAAAAAAACAATCAATCAATTATATAACTCAAATTATTTCTTGGTTTCAGGCAACAAACTAATAAAATATCACATTTAATGAAATCACTCCACTTTTTTTAGTAAAATGTTACACAACACAGTATTATTACGTACATTTTCTATTAGATAATTTATGAATTATGAGTGTGTCTTTTTGGCTGCAAAAGTTGCAAGCTTAGCAGTTTCCCCTGAGTATTTTCTATTTTCACTGTTCTGATTTGAGAGGTAAATTGTGAAGCGAAACAGGCGCATGCAGTAAAAACATAAAAATGTCAGTGTTTCTCTGCAGTGGTGTTATGCTTGGCCTTCAAGAAGGAACAGAAATACGAATGGAACCAGCTGCTGGGCACTTCTCCATTGCTGGCACAGTGGGACCAACTGTTTACATGCAAAAACTCCCAAAGTGCCCAATCACCAACCTCGTCTTCCATCGAATCAGCCCCGCCCACTCAGACTCCGGTTTATTGCAGTTTCATTCCTATAGTCGGTGAAGGAAGTCGTATTTTTATCCCTGACCCAGATACACTAGGACTTGGTTTGGTGTTCCCTTGAGCGATTGCAGCCAACGCTCGCCCTCAGGGTATACACCTAAATGTGTTCGTAAATAGACAACAATGCATATGCTTGTAGACGTGGATATCTGCCCAAGAGCGGTGGACAAGTTTGCAATAGATAAGCAGTGTTCACTTAGTTCTGCTACACAGAAGCTAATGTCTGGCTGGAATTATAAATGCAGACCATTGTAATGCCCTTGTCAACCCCCATAGAGGGGTAGGTTGCGAGCTGACCTGCAGATTAATGCCATTTGTGAGACCCACTGATTTCGCAGTCATTTCTCCCCTGCAAACAGAAATCTGCTGTTAGGCAACCATTCTTATGTTTTATCATTGGAACTAAGGAGCTTCTGGCTTCTTTCTGACAGTAACAAATAATTTATTTGCTTGTGAAGTGCAGGTGTCCATGTTCTGCATTTTGAAATTATAATTTGTTGGTTTTACATTTCGGAATAAAACTATTCTAAAGCTGATTAGCCTTGAAATAGGGAAATATGATTTAACACCACTTTCCCATGTTTTCGGTATTTTCTACTACCCTGACGAATTTGGGTTTGAGATGTTGGAGAAAAGAAAACTTTGTTGTTTTGAGTGCTGCAGGGTCATTGGTGAAAAAAGAAAACAAAGGTGGTGTGGAAAATGAGATTTCCTAGACCTGAAAATCAGGCAGCATGTAAATTACAGAGAAGAGCCTTAAGTAAACATCACCGCAGTAGCTTGGTCACGCAAAGGGCGAATATACGATATACAATATCCAAAATATGTCCTCAACACTTCTTTGGTGGATAAGTTAAAAGCCTTTAATGCATCTGGGTCTGAATACTAACAATAACAACTTAGCCTAAGCATTGCATCTCAAGCAGCCTTCATCTGCGTATGATGGAAATAATAAGCATGCTTTTTGATAAGCAAATGGACTAGCATATGGGTTGAATTAAGAACTGTGTTTATTTAAAAAGTTCATTACAAAAAAAGCTGGCATAGTGGGACAGATAAATGTGTCCATGTGTGTAGCGTACACTGACCCAGAATGATCGACTACACATGGCCCCAAAAGGCAATTGGTCCCACGCAAGTGCCGCACATCCCAATATCTGTGACATATGAACAGATGTACCCACTGTGTGCAACACTAACTCCATCCAAACCAGCACAATCAGTTTAGACAAACTTAAGGACGTTTTACATTTTCATTCCCGGGCTGTTAGAACTCCTGTTTTGTCCTTGCTATGAGGCCAAGTGTAGTTGGGTGTACTGGATATGAGATAAGCATCAACCACTGACTTGAACCACTGTTCACTGAACATTCTCTTCTGGTCAGCCGAAGATGAAAATTGCCAAGGGAAAAGCTTTCATAATACTTCTAACACACTGCAGCTTATTTGTGGGGCCTAAAGAGATTGATTGAGAAATGAGACTCATACTCTGAAAAGTGTGAGGAGGATTGAGATCTTTGTGTCCTCTCCACACCAAGAACATGCTGTTCTTACCTTCAAAATGAC
The DNA here is from genome assembly GCF_018555375.3 of Anguilla rostrata. Taxonomy (NCBI): domain Eukaryota; kingdom Metazoa; phylum Chordata; class Actinopteri; order Anguilliformes; family Anguillidae; genus Anguilla; species Anguilla rostrata. Next base: position 16,749,536 of record NC_057936.1, read on the forward strand.
GACCGATGGCACTCATTACACTGAAAACTTTTTGATATCTGGGTTATTGTTCGAGAAGAAAATGGATGAATAGACCTTGGAAACATCTTGCATTCATGCAGTGTAAATGTCCCAGCTTATTACCCTATACGACTGACATGAGCTCCAGCTTCTGACTTGATTTCTGGGGAACGATGGACCGCCAAACAACCAAGGAGAGTGAGAAACATGTTTCAATGGCATTGACTGGGCTGCAAATAATGTCATAGGAGAAAGAAAGCCATTTACTTCACAGCCATCATTTATGGAATTTGAAATAGAAAATTACTGAATATAATGTGCCATCAATCTCTAGCCATGTTTGTGACCTTTACATAGGTTGCATATGCCTGCCTCAGACCAAAATTTTACCTGGACTTTTGTTTTTTCAGGCAGCGTCTCAATGTGCGTAACATTACGCCAAGCAGGCACCAGGCTCTTAACCATTGTGTATCCGCCAAATCTGAAAGTAATGTGAGGCAGATCTTGACCACATCTAAACCATTCATCTTCAGTAGCCACGGAGCCAGGATGCGGCAGGAGTGGAAATATATACTCTCATGGGCCTGCACCATCTGAAACGTGTACTTGAATAAACCACCGTGTGACTAACGATCCAGCTTCCAAACGCTAGCAGAGATTTTTTTTTTTTTTTTTTTTTTTACCCAACCGACTGTGTGCAACGCTCAAAGACCCTCTCAGGAAGAGCACCGAAACAAAAGGCAGCTGCTTCCCCTCACATGGGGCCAACGACCATGACCGCAAGCTCGAGGGCTTGTAAGGAGCTACTGCGTGCAGAAGGCCAGACAGGTGCCTGTCTTTTGATGTCGGTGCCAGTCACAGTCGCGTAACACAATGGCTTGTTTTCCCTGTGAGTGGCTGCATTCTTGTGCCCATTAAGTGCAAGAACTGAGCAGCACAGCGCACTGAGCTGTAACCGGTCATTAGCAGGTGGGTCAACAGAATACGTGCGGTCAGAGCCTTGGTCCTCTATTGTTTGCTTGAAAAGAAGTGTCGGAAACAAAGGGGAGCAGTTGGGGGAAAGCAGGCCTTGTGGTTGGGCCTGCCAGGCTGCCAGCTCCCGGTACAGAACACTAGTGTGGAATGCGGCTGCCCGCACTGTTCTTTGATGGGGCAACAGTGTGGTGCAGTGCTGAGAGAACCAGCTCAGTTGATTGTAATCCTTTGCAGGTTGCAACCTGATCCCAGATGAGACACTGCTGTTGCAGCCTTTAGCGTAGCGACGCAATTAACCCAAATTGTTTAAGTGACTGTTCTGGTGTTGGAAAATATAATATGGAAAATATAAGCTAGGTTTTTTCAGTACTTATGTACTTACGGTACTTAAAGTTCTCTCCTTGTAAATTGATGCATTCAGCTGAAATTTGAAGTGCCTCATTTGAATTAGAATGCCCTGTCCTCAAGAACATCTGAGAAGTGACCGCAATTAAAAAATCTCTGAAGTTAGAACAGTGAAAGAAAATGTTTTTGAGGGAAATTTGTTTTGCATTTACCTACAGTAAGTAGATGTCTTAATTTAAAAAAGATTTTTTAAAGGCTTGATGATTTTAATCTGAGCAATGACTTTCGGAGGCAACACTGCTTTAAACAGCTCCTAACAAACAAATATTTGAACAGGTATAGTATTGGTTACATCCAAAATATGTTTCCAATATATAAAAATGTATTGAAAAAGGAGAAAATTGGTATACAGTGCAAAGAAAATGTATAACTCCTTGCCTTTTCGTTTTTGGGTTTATCAGGTGTCTTCTACAGCTGTATTACAGCAATGTCTAGTGTGTTGCTCTCCTCTCTCCCGTCAAATTATGCTCACATTCTGCTAGGCAACAGTTCTTCAGAGAAAGCAAACTCACATAATTCTAGGTAGGGTTTGCTATCAGAAACAGCTCGTTTAAAGAAGTTGGTTTGCACTCGCAAGCTTGTCAGTCAAAGCTGAATTACTCCACTTCACTGCAAAAAAGTTGTTGTTCTGGGTTTGGAAATGTCAGAGAAAATCAGCAGGGAATACAAGTAACACTGAACTCTTTGGTTGAAGAAGTTAACCGAATATTTTTTAAAACTGTCAAGGGAACACATACCATTTTCTGTTGCTATATTTTTAAATATATATATTTTTCTCCCTCTGCAGCTCCTCCGCAGTTCTTCCCTGCGTTCCACCCCCCTGTGCCCATCGACGACCGCCACGCTCAGGGGCGCTACATCTATGAGCCTTCCCCCGTGCCCCCGCTTCATGTGTGAGTACTGACCGCGCAGCGCTCCGGTTAGCCTTGCCAACACGCACTCCGCGAACAGGCAGGGCTGCGCATACAGTGCGCAACATCACCTAGACAGGAACCCGCAACCCGCAACTCAAATCAACGCACGTTCATAGAGAATCTGCGGGCGTGTGCACAGGCGCTATCGTCTCACGGTATTGCTGCACGTACCTGTTTTGTTCACGGGGATTGGCACATGTCCGATGAACCTGAGCTCTTACGTACGTTAAAAAACTACTGGGGCCTGGCTGGAATATGCAATATTCTGCCATTCAGGTTCACCAGAGCACTTCCTCACAGAAGCGAAAAGCGAGGAGAGCCCCTGACGGTTCTGCCGTGTCCTCGGACCCGTGCCCGGAGCCACTTAAGAAGGAGCCAGCTTCCACCCGCCTAATTTTATCCAGACCTCGCGATTTACGTCTGCTTTCTTTCTGGACTGACTTGAAGATTGTTCCAGTTCTAAAAGCAAAATATGCATGTGAATTCAGCAGGAGTTTAGACTCACGCAAATTAGTAATGAAGAATCCATTTTTCACTACCCATGCGTTTGTCATCATCAATTATTACTGATTTTTGGTTAAATTTGCTGGTATGTTTTGGAGTACTGGGGTATAAAACAGTTAGGTTCTTGGTTAGCTGTTAAACATCAAGCCCTCTGGGAGGTTTACTAGTACATTATGAATAGTGATTTTGGTTCTACAATCATCAAGGCTGCAGCATATTCAGTTATCCCTGCTAGAGAAATATACTTCTCAATATAGTAAAAACATACGTGTTGCAATTTTGTATATTTCTGTGCTGCTAATGGTGAAATGTTATTTTGAAAAGCGATATAAGAAAACGGGCTCTAATTATGAGAGTTTTCCCTCAACTGTGACACGGAACATTGCGCTTGAGGGTTTCCTCGGGCGTCTTGCATTTCCTTGGGAGTTCTGTTACATTTCCCTGCATGCGGGATCAAAACCCGGCCTTGTCTGCCGGTGACGTGATGCACTTGATGTAAACACGTCAGCCAGGGGAAACACGGATAACTAGCGGCGGGGAAAGGTTCATGCCCATGTGGTTCCCAGAACGGGGTGATCAAGCACCGTCTGAGGAGCAGAACGCCGCCCCCACCCCCAGCAACCCGCACGTCCATCAATGTCCCATTCTGACGCATGGTCACATGGGAGGGGGGGCAGGTGCTGGCTGTTAAAATGTCAGCAGGCCAGATGTGGAGCTTTTGGTTTGGTTACAAAGATAGCTCACAGTATATGGTCTAAAGTTAAATTGCCATGATTACAAGGTTTATGTGCTCGGCAGATCTCCTAATGGAGGGAAACGGACATATGTTACATTTTTACTTGGCATCTCTACAGTTAAATAACTGGTCAGTACCCTACTGAAGGATACAATGGCAGGACCTCACACTGGTCCAGAAACCTGCTGCCTTGAGAAGATGAAGTGGGAAGATATTGGGCAGTTTCAATACTGTATTACTGGATTAGTTTTCCTGTTACTGTTGAACCATTAGTCATACCTCAGGATCTAGTCAATTTGTTCGCTGGAACTGAATTTTGAAAGCATTTGAGATGCATCAGGACAAAGCTCTCTTGTCATGGAATGACAACGTTTGTTTATTCGCACCTTCAAGTGTTTAACATTTGTATTCCGGACTGAAATTATTATTATCTTATGGTCTTATTATTATCACATTAGTGAAACTTAATCTACTGGACAATAGTGATCTGTTTTTTTAAATTATTATGATTTCACTGCTAGCCACTGAAAACTCATTAGAAAATAAAGGACAACAACAAGTCTGGATCGCTCAGACTGTGGCAGTTAAATTAGCGCGTTGCTCACAATTTCTCAATGTTACTGGAGGAACATGGGCCTCCTGTGAACTGAACTGTCTCCGGTACGGACGTCCCAATGAGGATGAATTGGCTTCTGCTCCGTCTTGTTTGACAAGTTAGGGCCGGCGGCGTCGCGCTTGCTTCAAAGCAGCGACCGCTCGAGCGGCTACGCGACGCGGCCGTTCGGTTCGCCCTGACGGCGCGAGGGGAAATTCGAGGGAAAGGAAGCAATCACCGCACAAGAGGGACAAATTGGATCGAGCAGCTACTTGGGCCGCATTATGTTTGATATTCTTCATCATTATCCCCCCCCTCCCCCCCTTCCTCCTCACCTCAGTGTCATATCTTTCCCCGCCGACTGCTGCTAACTGTAATGAATTTTTTATGCCGGTCCCCTCATCTCCGGCGCGGTTAGCAAAAGGGGGGAGAAAATAAAAGCGGGTGATTGATGCCCGGTGTCACCGCAAACAAAATGGCAAATATAATTTAGCATTTAGCTTATGCAGAGATAATGGGGCGAACATGGGAGAGGAACACAGCTTAAACAAACAGGCGCCGTGTTATCAGTCAGGAGCGCTTTGGAGAGATTTGGAGGACAGGTTAGGGGAAGGGAGCCCATGAATTAAATTAAAGACGAAGTTGCGCGGCTGATGCTCGCGCCTCTCTCCTTGGATGGAAGTTATCTGCTCGCTTCGTTTCCTTGCCCCCTGTCAGAGAGTGCGGTAGTATTCTAATGCAGCTTCCGAGAAACCGCGACGATGTTTATCGAGTGGTTGTCCACTGGTATTTGCTGTTGATCTCTTAAGAAGCAGAGCTGGGCTTATTTGCGACCGAGTTAGCGTACGCAGAGAGCCATGGTGTTGTTGTATTTCCTGTTGGGGTTCTTCAAGTCATCAAGACTCCATATGACATCAATGAAGGGTTGTTTTGTGTTGGCCTGAGGGTTCTGTGCCACAATTGGTTTAGTTTTAGTTACTGCTGTCTTTACCCAGGGGTAATGTCTAGGGAAAATGTTTTAAGGATTTCTGCAATTCTTAGCCAGTTTGCTATTAGTCTCTCATTTCCTGAACTCATGCTTATTGATTTTTATTGAGGCTAATTGCATGGCAGGCTTGCCAAAGTCAAACCTAGTGCAGTAGCAGGTAGCAGGCTGTGCGTCTTTGTTATTGTTTGGGGGGATTTCATTTGAGTGGTTTATTTTTTGACTCTCACAATTAACCTAGAAAGAGCCTACAAGAGGCATAAATGAATTTCGAGTTCATTTCCTTTTCGACGTCAGAGAAGGAAGCAAGGACTTTTGTTACTAATGGGAAAGGCTCTCTGGAATGTCAGCCTGTCTTTTAAAACCAGCCATCTGCTCCAACCAAAGCGAAAATAGGAATTATGGCTTATTGCCGAGGCCTTTCGCCAGAGTCCACCAGCGCTGGCACGCACGGCGCACGCACACACCGTCCACACAAAACACACGCACGTCGGGCTGTCAGAGGAGGGGTGGGGGGAAGAGAAAAATTAAATTGTTTTAAGACAAGTTCTCTTTAGTGAACAGAATTAATCGTTATTAGCACTCTTAAATATATGCCTAAGTACACACGGAATATTATTGCCATACTTTCCTGCGCAGTCCTTCATTACGACTTGTAATTACAGTTCATTTTGCCCCGCGGCGATGCAATCAATCTGCCCAGACTTCTTTTCCTCACATTAAAGCAGAAGTGGGCATTTATGTCCAGAGAAAACAGTGATCACAGCCTCGTATCCCTGGCTATATTGATACGTTCAGGAGCACAATGCAGCCCACATCCTATGCAGAACCACATCCTATTATTTGGAGAAGTCTAATTGAAACATGTTTATTTATTATCCTGGCTTTGTTCAGATGAGGCAGTGTGTGTTACAGGCATCAATGATATGAGGTGGCAGAATTAAATTAAAAGCTCATAAAATGAAATATGCTCCATATTAGCTGTTTGACACTTAATTTGCCCCAGAACGAGCACAGGAAATCACAAATTAACCGTCCTTTGTTTTTGCACCCAAGTCCTATTAGGCCGGAGGAAACTGCAATTACTGGTGTGGATAATCAGCTGGCTTATGAATATATACAGGTCAGGCACCAGTGTGGCTTTTAATATTAAAGTCGGAGGGTTGGAGGGGTTTCCTTGTGTGGGCATTTCGTTTACAGCCCCGTTATTAGGAAATAATACAATTCAGAATCTGTTCCTGCATTTTTTTTTGTTTGTTTACCGCAGAGGAAAGGGTGAAATAATTCATTTACATTTCATCATTTCCGTTCTTTCAAAGTCTCTGATGGTTTACAAGGGCAGCAGTGTTGCGATGGTGAGGGGTTACTACTGTTTACCGGCAGTAATGATCAAATATGGCGGCATCAAGCTTTTTTACATTAATAAAACTACCTACCTACCATAAAATGAACTGACTTATGAAATAAAGTACATTGGAAGAGGAATCTTTGTGGTTAAATTCTCTCTCTACAATCTGAAGTATTTTGGTAGGATGCAACATATTAATACAATTGTGGTGCATATGAAATCTTATTGCATATAATATGCATGTAATATGATTATATCTTTTAAATATTGCATTTCATATGTGCAGTAATGAGACAACACCATCATACCAAATGAAATCTGGTTTCACAGGACCAGCTGTTGGTTTTTGGGTTGAGGAGCAGCTCACACGCTGGGCTAAAACAGGAAATTGCCAGGATTTACAGTGCTGAGCTGCTGAGCCCGTCCTGACCTTTGACCCGAGGTCTTTTGCCGTGCAGTCCGGGATCGAAAAACCGCCAGCGGAATTCACCGGATCCCTTGTGGTGGGGGGAGGGAGGGGCGGAGCGGCGGACGCTCGAGGCCGCGGTCGTGCGACGGGGAGCCTTGCGGTTCTCTGACTTATTAGAGGGAGGGAGCTGCTGGGCCGTGGGGAAGAGGTGCTGAGTGCTGGCGAGGGCTACCAACCGGCGTCCGTTTGGGCCTGTTTTGGGATCACAACCCCCCCCAGTCTTGTTCCTTCACGCAAATCTGTTTGAAGAAAACTGTCCACTAAGTCAGCCTGAGAGTTAGAGGCCTGACCTCTTGGGGAACGGTAGAGGGGAGAATCAGGGGTTGTTGGTTTTGCGTTTCTCTAGAAAAAGCCATGTAATATAGGTGACGCATTGCAATCGTACATCTCAAGCAGCCAGGCATACAGGCCTTTAACAGGCAATGAAATAATGCCCTGCTACTGCAGTGCTGTGGTGTGCAAGTGTGCTGGAGGGGTAGATATTGGTGTTGAGGGGGTCACTAAAGCTTCACCTGAGAGAACCAACACTTGGATGTACATCATCAGAGTGTGATCCCTCACTCATTGCCTCCCCAGCTTAAAACCCTGAGCCTGAGCTCTAGCTGAACTCCACCGAACAGCCACCTCCCTCTGCTCTGTCTCCCCCTTTGGATGAACCGTTTCTCACTTAAACAAGCACACAGATAGGCTGGTAAACAGCGCGCTCTTGTCTCTCATGCCAGGTTCATTGTGAGGGACTGGCTTAGTGGGAGCCGGGAGGAGGGAGAGGAGTAGGGGTCCCCTTTCATCTCGGCTCTTTTGCCAACCGTGTCCCGCGGCGGAAACAAAGGCCCTCTCTCGCGCCGCTACCCCGCCCGGTCTCCCGGCAACAGGCCGAAACAAACAGAGGAATCCACCGCAAGTCAATTATCCTCATCAGATTGGAGTTTACTCAGAGTGAGGGCCTTTCACCCGAATGTGGCCTCTAAAAATACCAGACAACCATTTAGAATAAGTAACTGACGATTGTCATCAGCATGAGTAGCAGAGATAGCTGTGGCCTTAGCATGATTACATTAGTTTTATTCATAAAACATGTACTAACAGTAGTTAAATCTTGTTTATATAAAAACTTAGCATCAATATAATGATGAATTGGGGGGAAAATGCTACTATTATTCATTGTATTTGTCATTTTAATACTGGGGTTTGATGCCTGTTTGTATAACACATAGCAGAGTATGACTTAGTTTCATGTCTAAAAAATTAATTGGGTCCACCATTTTGGTTAGTGTGTAGTCTGTGCGCACTTAGCATTTCTCAAGTGTAAATTTAGCACTTCTCAAGACTGAACAGACAATCTTGGTGCTAATGCTGCACATCATCCCGGTCATATCAACCTGCACTTACTGACAAGCTGTCCTCACTTAAAGACATCTAATGGGATGTTAAAGCGCGCTCACACCCTCCAGTCCCCGCGACCTTTACCGTCCCATGTCACAACCTCGCGGATAATACTGCTGACAGGTCAAACAGATGCGTACGTCTCCTTCGCACCCCTGCTGAGCAGAGCACCGGGGGGAGGGTGGGAGTGAGGGTGGGGCGCTGCCCGATTCGTCAGTCCCTCTCTCACAGCGCCATTGTTCCTCGTGCACACAGAGGGCCGTGAAGGACATGGCCGGGGCCAGCCCGGGCTGCGGAGGCCCGTCTCCCACGTGGCCCTCGGCCCTCGTGTACAACCGAGGGGCTGGCGGGTCTCCCGCCACTCGCTTTACGGTCAATAAAGTGTCCATAGAAACTAGATTCTGTAAGGAGGCATCAGTGACTTAATTTGGCCAACGTGCCAATGCAGAAGGACAGTGTTGAATAGCTAAGCTCAAAACAAAAGGGAAATGTTAATGTTTGTGCATAGATCTGTGTATATATACTGTGTATATACACATACAAATACATTTGTAATGAAAACGGTCAAATTGTGGGTCGTACAGTCCAAACAGGGCAGAATGGAGCATGAGACCAGTTTCAAAGCATTAATGTTATTTCCACACAATTACTGTAGTTCCTTGGCCCATACAGTAGGAGAAAGTGTTGTGCTCTGTATGCAGCAGGTATTTCTGTGCTGGGGGCTCCTAGCGAATGGCTCCTGTCTGCAGATTCACACGATGATTAAGTTCGCAGTTCTGTTTGCACAGCTATGGTGCTGTTCCGGCTCAGAGGTATTTCAGGTTTCACCGGGGGGATCGCACAAGGTACTTTAATTGGGATAAAACTCAGCCGTGGCAGGAAACAACTGTAGTGTGATAGTTGACTACTTGTTTTCCATGTGCGTCTGGAAACACAGTTCAAATGAGCCAGTTCTTTGGGATTTTTTCTATTTCCCATTGGTCGGTTATGGTTGCTACCACTTTACTGTTCATTTTAGTCCCTTTGACATTGATCTGAATTTTTTTCACATTAATGCATAGGCCT